>NC_062218.1:22919656-23554478 GCF_902686445.1 Sciurus carolinensis | reverse complement strand
TTTCCCAGCCTCATCACTCACCAGAGTCTGTAACTGTGGCAGTTTGATGAAGGTTGTCTTGATGTGATTGGTTGCTTTCATTTTTTAGATGTTAGAAACAGTCCAAGAAACAAAATAATATATCAAATGATGCAAAAGAAAATGAATTCAGGAATATTATGCATAGTATTTTGAATGATGAAGGCAAACCTGATAGAAAACAAAATTATGCTAGCTAATATATAGAAGGCTAATAAAACAGAAGTAATTCACAAGTACAAAGTGAGATTTAGATATATGAAATAATATCAGTACTTGCATACATTTGTTCAATTAGTGTTAGTTTTAGTATTTTATATTCTAAAACAGTATCTTTTTCACCAAGACACTCTTTCTTTCCATGTTCCATACACTTAGCAAAATATTCAGTAAACAGAAAACGTTGAAAGCTGTCTATCCTGTAATAACTATTTAAGCATTTAGTTTATAATTATCTTCACATAGTTAATTACTATAGATACCTGAATGATGTAAATCAAATAAAATCTCATCATTACCTTCATGTCTCTGCCTTGAAAACCATCCTAAAACTATTTTTCTAAAGATTTAATTTTGATAAAGTAGTAAGAATTTCTGATTGTCAAATTCTTAGTGTAATTTTAAACTCAGAAATAATCTCAGAAATTATGTGATGGTACCATTTTATAAATGATGAAATAAGTGATTACCAAAGAAGTAATGATTTTGATGATAGCACAGTTCATAAGTACATATATCTACTTAAAACAAGAGGAAAAACATTTGTTTTCAGAGAAATCAGTGCAAACAGTATAGAAAAAGATTTCTTTTGAAAGTTCTATTTACACAAAAAAGTTGTTATTGTCTTTTTAACTTCAAAGTGTATCGAAATTCTATGTATTGAAAAATGCACAGCCCTTACATCATTTTCAATTAAAATTATATAATTTTATACCTTTTCAGTGAAGAGCTAATAAATTAACCTTAAAATAAATAAAATATTGCTTTAAAGAATATTTGTTATACTTTTGGTGGAGGGCAATGGTGCAAGCCTGTAATCCAGCAACTCAGGAGACTGAGGCAGATGGATCAAGAGTTCAAAGCCATCCTCAGCAATGGTGAGGTACTAAGCAACTCAGTGAGATCCGTCTCTAAATAAAATACAAAATAGGGTTGGGGATGTGGCTCAGTGGTTAAGTGCCTCTGAATTCAGTCCCCAGTAACAATAACAACAAAAAAGAATATTTAGTATACTTTCAAATAATTTGGTTTTATTATCTATAAGAATATTTATTAGGTCATTATTTGGAGCCCCAATTGTACAGATAAAAGAATTGTGTGCTTGTCTATAGATATTGTGTTACTCAGTGAAAAATATTTATTATGAACCTATGTATATAGATACATAATCAAATATGTGTATATCTTAATATATAAAACACACAAATAAAATATTTAAAAAACATAATGGTATTTGCAAACGGCAATTAAGTCTGTCTTTCACTAACACAGACATGAACAGACAAACTTTTATAAGTAAATCAGGCACAATAAATTGCATGAAGTGTTGCCCTAATGTGCATTCATCTGCATGTTTACTAAGGAAATCAACCTAATAAAAGAAATCCTCTGTAAACTCCAGATGTGGGCCTATTTCAAGGAGATCTCTTTAATACAAGTCTATTTATTGTGTGTAATGAGACTGTCCTCTTTAAACTCTCAACCCTAAAGTCAAAGCAGAGTATTTTAAAGGAGCATGAGTTGACTCTTGGGACCTGCAAGACTTAAAATAAGATTACGTAAGTGTCCACCTTTGATTGCAGTGTGCACCATAATTGTTTAAATGAGGAAATCAAAAGAACAAGTATTCTGCCAATAATTAGAATGTGCACCTGAGCAGGTCACCCCAAGTGGAGCTGTATTACTTTATACTACACTGATCCCATTCCAGAAAAATCTCATTGGGTAATAATTTAAAAGGAGTCACTGCATTTATATAACAATATTTACTCATTTGCTTATTCATTTGTTTACTTTCTCAAAATTTTAAAAAAATTGTTACTAGCTTTACTTTTTCATTTAATAAAAACAATCACATGACTATAAGTCATAGTTTTTTTAAATGTTCCACCATTGATATTTGTCAAATAAAACGGCAAAACAAATTCAATTCTCTAATTTATTATTTTAACCACTGTTAATTAAAACAAATTTAACAAAAGCAAATATAAAATTGTATTCTTCCAAGTTTTATATATAAGCTCACACATAAGAAGACACATACACATATGTGAAACTGAAATGTTTATTTCCAACAGCTTTTCAGAATATTGTTTTTCCAAAAGATATTCATAAAGTTAAAATGAGCATGAATTATAAATTCTCTTTCCAGCCAATTTAATTGCATACATCTTTTTTGATAAAAGTTATATCAAGGAAAGAATTAATTACCTAAACTAAGTCTTACAAACAGTGAGAAAAGGAGGTAGGAATACGCACAGAGACCAAAGGAGACAGAGGGAAAAATGCAACAAAATTTTGAGTCCTAAATTCCTCTGAAGGATTGGGAAAAATGATTCAATAAATCAAACAAGATGAAAATATTCTACCATTTAATGATCACATAATAAGCACAAGAAATTTTAGAAGGGCTTTTTTTTTTTTTACATGTGACTTTTCACTCTTCAAACACTTCTTTAAAATATATCATGGTTATTTCTCATAATGCACATGTGGAAAGTGATGCTTAAAATGTTTTCTCAGGAATACCCAATTTTTGTAGTTGTTTTATTATACTCAGAGGACTATAATAAATTACACTAGACCAGGTGGTAAATAATAAAAAAATAATTCTCACAAGTAAGAAGTAGGATCAATGCACCAGAGCTGATGAGACATCACTTGCAGGATCATAGAACCATCTTCTTCTTGCACCTTCACCTAGTATAAAGGACAAGAAAACTCTCTTGAGTTTTGTGAATTAGGTCACTGATCTCATTCCTAAGAACTCCACCAGCATGATCTAATCCCCTCTCATGTGCTCCAGTCAACACACCATCACATAGGGGATAAGGATTTCTATGTAGGAATTTTGGAACAACGCATTCAGCTTATGGTGGGGGTGGTAGGCTTGAAATTCACATCTAATCCAAAGACTCAGCAACCTTGCACTCTAACTACCAGAGGCCTCAATACAAAAGAAAGGATGACCACAAAGACCATTAGATGGAACTCAGCACTTGCCAGTGATGAACAAGAGAGTCATGATGGTGGCTTTCAGGTAAGGAAATGGAGGGAAATTTCCTCTGGCCCAAGCTACAAACCAGGGAAATACATATATATACTCTTGTCTTTTCTCATTAACTATTATGATCTTCCTACAATATTCTAAAATGCAGAAGTGAGGCATCAGAAAGCAAGGAGGGCAGCATGACTGGAATAGGTGGTTGTGCCCAGGCACTGGAAATGCACTGGAGTGAACATAAGCACTGTCCCATGTAACTCACACCTGGTTCATACACACTAAGGAAACACCCTACCTGTATAAGCAATAGTAATCTTTCAGTCCTGCAGGAAGTTGGGGAGAAATTTTAATAGTATAAACATTAGTACTAACAGTCTGATATTTCTGGAAACATTGAAGAAATTTTTGTTTTGTTTTGTTTTTTCTCTGACATATTTGTTCTTAGAATAATTCTGGAAAAACAGATAAGTTGAGGAAAACTGACCAGCATGCCAGAATAAATGACCATTGCCCCACTGATGAGTCTCCACTAGAGGCACAATCAAAAATTAGTATTCCACAAACTAACGATTCAAGATGAACAGAAAACTACTACTCATGATACATAGTAATATGTCTTAATTTATAGACCATCTAAACAATTTTGTTAACCCAAACATTAAACAATTTTGTTAACCCAAACAAAGTGAGTACCTTAAATCAATTCTAATAATGTCTGTGCTCACCATTTAGATACAAAATCCTCATGACATGGAAAGTTGTTCATCAACTACGAAGACTGAGGTGTTGCCATAAACAATAGTTTATGATGAGATTACTTAAAATACTTGGAAGGTATACAGAATACTAAAGAATCAAAGAAAGAAAATTAGTGAATGTGCCCAAGGGGTGATTCACAGTTTTACTTGTGGTCATGTTAGCAAATGAGTGTCTAAACCTTCAATAAGTTCATGAAAATGTATTGAATTTTGCACTTTGAAAGCACATATCTAAAGTTCTGTGTTTCTTTGCTCAAAATCTTTTCCCTCTTTCATATGAAAGTGTGATCACATTTTCTTAGAGTAACACCCTGGTCTCCATCCAGGTACACAGAGATAAGTGCACTTTGCATATAAGGCTTATCCTTGTCCAATCCCAGCATAGTAACTATTTAGTTATGGTGAATAGTTAATAGCTCCTGGTGAATAGTTAGTAATTCTTATAGGTTAATAGTTACTGCAGTTTTATACTACAGGTGAATAGTTAAAAAATGACCATATGATGCAAGTCAGACCAAAATAAATAAACAAATAAGTAGTAAATAAACCCATAAAGCTAAACCTTACAATTTTTATTGTTATTCTATTTTGGTATTATTATCATGGAATGTAATATTATAATGGGGAGTTAAGATAGGAACATTGAGCCATGCATGGTACATCTGGCTTCCTAAAAACCAAGGAACCTAACTCAACTAATATCGCCAAGAATGGAGACATTCCAGCAGTATTTCCCATATTGGACTGTGCCTGAGGATCTATTGTTGAGTCTTTAAGCTTAAAAAGGTTGAAGGATTCTGTTAACCATTGTAGGTGAGCTTCTAATAGCTGAAATCAAGCTGATAACAATAATTCAATATTTTATTAATATGACATAAAATGTAGAGTTTATGATAGTTACATATAACATCTTATAATATTATAGTAAAATTTTAACATCATTTATAATAGTCATTCCATACTGTAATTGAAAGAGAAAATTTCCTAACAATAGGAGATCATCTAACAAACTAAGAGATCAGGTATGTTGACACTTGACCTAATCCTTCCCCAAAGATGAAGGCAACTTGTTTTCTTAAGGTAAATAAATTATAAAATATACCAAGTTTTAGAAAATTCCTACTGAATAAAATCTACTTGTAGCTGGAAAAATTGTCTTATTGAATTGTTCTCAGGAGCATTAAATAACTCAATTAATCCTCTTTATACACCAGATTCATTTAGATTAATTATGGATTAATGGAGAACTAAATAACACTATGAAAAAGAAAGCATCACTTTAAATGATAGTTCCTTCACAATCAGTAAGGATCTGTTTAAAAATCAAATAGTTAAATTTACCTTGTTATCTAATAATTCATAATATGTAGTAGAACAACAAAGTCATTTTTCTGTATTTGAGCCTTTCAAATGTTTGGACCAATTCCAGAGTCGAAGGATGAATTATACATGATTCTACTGTGTGTAATAAATAAGAATATTAAACAAAAGTTTTATCCCATATTCATTGTCTATTTTATTTTTCTACTATCATAAAATATGTATGGTTTAGTCTCATAAATAACTTGGTTAGCATTTTCTAAAATAACACTAAAACAAAAATAATTATATAAAAGTTTTATTCATTTTTTTCCACTGCAATAAATGTTCATTGAGTGGCAAATTTTTACATTCCTTGTGTCAGTCTGTTTATATTTTCATAGTTTTTGTCTTTTATCCTTTACTGTATAATCATTTTTATTTACTGAGTAAAAAAAATTAACTTCTGGTCCTTTTCAGAAGTTAATGGAATTATCATATTTTGTGATACATTTCTAACATTTTGGGTTTGAGAATGACTTTTTTAAGGTGAAGAAGTAGGATCCCATTATATTCCACTTATGAAAGGATAATATTTAATAGAGAAACCTTTACTACACTCTACACTTTTTATTGAATTTTTAAAGCTAAGATAAAAATGACAAGCACTTTCATAAATAAGACTTTATTGTTTACCAATAGATTTAAGATGAGTTTTAAAAATTATAACTATAGAGGACGCTTACTCAGAAAGTAAGAATTGTGATTACTTTAGAAAAAACTTCAGTTCCAGGATAGCAAGAGGATCACACACACACACACACACACACACACACACACAAACATAAACACACAGACTCCTATGCTCATATTTTAACATAAAAGGGAGAAATAGGTGTTTACGCCTAATAATTTTGACACATTTGTGTCTTTCAGAATATTTTAATATTCTTTCTAGAAAACACCGTTACCTCTCATGTCTCTTACTTCTATGTAGTGCCTGTGCTAAATTATCCTTGTTATTGACCACCTTTCTTAAATTCAAATGTAAATTTTATTTTCCCATCAACATTAATAGTTAGACATTTTAAATCAGTTTTTCTTCTGTCTTAATAATTATGTTCATGAAATCTCTAGTTGACAACACTATTACCTGTTATTTTAAATAGGAATATTTTATTCTTTAACAAGGATGAATGATGTTTGAAAAATGTAATGAGTTTCAGTCTCAATTAAGTAGCATGTTTGGGGAAGGAACTACAGGAGATATTATATTTTATTACTTACAAACTTGACTGATGAGGATCATCTGGAAGGTTTACTAATAATAGATTCCCAAGATAAAACCAAGAGTTAATGAAATTGAATTCTCCAGGGAAGAGTCATGGGAATTCTGTTTTTAGTATGTCTCAGATGATTTATATAATCTCATAATTATATTTGAAACTGAAGTTTAAAGTTGGATGAATGTCATGACTGACAATAATAAGTATGAGGGTTCTCCTGTCATGGAGATATTTAATTTTCACAGCGGAAGAGGAATCATTGAAATGTTTTGACTATAAATGAGTGACCCAGTTATCCCACTCCTTGGCCTATACCCAAAGGACTTAAAATCAGCATACTACAGAGATACAGCCACATCAATGTTCATTGCTGCTCAATTCATCATAGCCAGATTGTGGAAACAACCTAGATGCCCTTCAGTTGATGAATGGATAAAGAAACTGTGGCATATATATACAATGAAATATTACTCCACAATGAAGAATGATAAAATTATGGCATTTGCAGGCAAATGGATGAAACTGGAGAATATCATACTAAGTGAGATAAGCCAATCTCAAAAAACTAAAGGATGAATGATCTCGATGATAAGCGGATGAGGACATATAATGGGGAGTGGGAGGGGTTAGCATTAGAGTTAGGGTTAGGTTTAGGGTTAGGGATAAGGAGGGTGGTAAGAATGGAGGAAAGAAGGACTGTATAGAGGGAAAAGAGGGGTGGGAGGGGTGGGGGGGAAGGGAAAAAATAATGAATCAAACATCATTGCCCTATGTAAATTTATGATTACACAAATGGTATGCCTTGACTCCATGTACAAATCGAGAAACAGCATGTATCCCATTTGTATACAATAATAAAAAAAAAATGAATGAGCAAACATGTAACATATGAAGATAACTTTGGCAACAGTGTGATAAACATTGCTGGATACTAGAAGCAAGAAAACCAGTGAACATATTTGTGACCCAATGAAGTAGACGTCTATCGGAACAGTGAAGATGACCTTCATAAGAAGGGATGGTGTTTCAGTCAGCTTCTTCAATGCTGTGACCAAAAGACCTGAGAAGAACAATTAGAGAAGAAAAAGTTTATTTGGGGTCTCTCGGTTTCAGAGCTCTCAGTCTAGAGCTAGCCAACTCTCTTCATTAGGGATCAAGGTGAGGCAGAACGTAACGGTGGAAGAGTATGGCAAAGTGAAACAGGACATGGTCACCAAGAATCAAAGAGAGACTCCACTCTCACCAGACACAAAATGTGTACCCCAAAGGCACACTCCAAATGACCTACTTCCTTAGGCCACAACCTACATGCCTGCACTCACCACTCAGTTAATCCCTATGAGGTGATCAATGCACTGATTGGATTTAGGCTCCCAAAACCAATTATTTCACTTCTAAACCTTCTTGCATTGTCTTGCACATAAGCTTCTTAGGGACACCCCATTTCTAAGTGAAAATGGACAGCTTTGAAAGACATGAGGAAGTAGCCTCCTCTTGACTTGTTTATGAAATATGAGAGATAATAGCAATCTACTTTCTTAGATTGCTAAAACTACTGTAACAAAGTAGCACAGACTGGGTGGCATTAAAAGAAAAGTTGCTTTTCTCAGAGTTCTGGATACTGGAAATGCAAGTCCAAAGCATTATCAGACTGTGTTTCTTCTGAGGCCTCTTTTCTTGGCTTTCAGATGTCAGCCTTCTTGTTTTGTGCTCATGTGACATTTCCTCTGTGTGTGCACAATCCTGACATTTCCTTTTGTGTCCACAATTCCTCTGCTGTGAAGAGATCAGTCAAATTGGATGAGGTCACACCCTAAAGACCTTTCTTTAAATAGAATTACCTTTTCGAATGGCTCCAAATACAGTTACAGTCTGAGATACTACAATTTATATTTTCAACATATGAATTTTAATAGTAAGGACAATTTGGTCAAATAAATATATAAAGATCAGGAGATTTCAAGAAGAATGACTTTGGAAACTGAGTAGGTGTCGGTGCCAATTTTGAAGTTAAACAATATGTATAAGAGCCAAACAAATTAATAATAGGTCATTTGAAAATGTTCTTTGAATAGCTTATGAGAAGTGAAAGAAGAGATTCAGAGAGAATAGATATGCATGTGCCTGTCTGCATGTAGATTAGCTAGATATAATAATATTGCCACATTTAAAATATATTATAAAAAAGGAAAAATTATGTGATAGTTATTGTATTACACTTCAAAATATTCAAAATTATCACTAATACTTTAAAATTAATTGAAGTTTGAAAATAATTTACTATCATTGAATTTAAAACTATTTTATTTATTACCAGACATTCTTATTAATTGTATAATCCACATTATTCCCCCTTAGTGATAAAGACTTAATTGCATACTTCATTAATTGAATCATAGACTTTACTTAGCCTTTCTAGTTTCTTACTTGGTGTTGTTCCTTATTTATAGTTGAATGAAAGTATAGAGTGGTTTCTATATTTTAGTACTAGCACAATCTCTATTACCTTGATTTTCTTTCTCAATGGATCAGTTTCTTAGCCATTTGATGCTTTTAAGTTCTTTGCCTTATTGTGCATATATTTTTTAAAAAATGATTTAGTAAGAATGAGGCCTTCATTTTAACTAGAACATGCGATACCATATGATGTTTTTCCATGTGATCTGTCATAAATGCTTGTGTACATGAGATGACAAACTTCCAAACTGAAATTAAACAACTCAGAAAATATTTTAACTTCAATTCATGACAAAAGCACACATAAAGCAACATGAAACACAAAGTATTCCAAAAATATATTAAGGTAATGATCAGTGATTTTTCCCTCTGGCTATTTGAGACAGTCATCACAACTTTGAGTCACCAAATTTGCAAAGATATCCAGGCAACACAAAGCCATTCACTAAGGAAATGTTATTTTAAGAGACTACGTTTTTATACATGAGTACTGCTCTATATATATATAAGAAGCTTTTACTTTTCATTTTAATGTATGTTATTTTTGATGAAAAACCAATATAAATTTCTATTTTAATTAGTTTTATAAGAAAACTTAAGAATGTTATACAATGAAATATGTGACTTGTTTTGAAATTTTACATTATTCTTAGATTTCTTTTTTGAAAAGAAAATAGCAATAATAGTACCTTTATTCCTTTTTTTATATCCCTCTTCCATTAAAATTTAACTTGCTCTGAGTTCATACTGAGTGTAAATTTATAGATATGTGTAAATATATATTTGTATATATATTTTCATTTGTGTATTTTGGGTATATTTAATCTCCATTTCCAAAATTTCATCTAGACATGTTTTATTTTTGTTTTCTTTAACTTTCAGACAAGGGCAAGTTAAAATAATGCAATCATAGTCTAAAAACTTATTGCTATTAAAGGAAACATTTGAATTTTCAAATTCATTTCTTTCCCATGAGGATATGGACAACTGATTATCAAAGTGGAAAAATCTCTGAGACTTCAAGGGTGACTTACAATTTTTTTGTCATTATTCATTTTAGACCATCTGCCTTGTGGTAATAAATCAGTAAAAGAAAAAAAAAATTACCATGTGTTTCTTCAAAATGTATTTCAGTCTTCCTACTCTCCCAAACTGTTTTCCGCTTTCCACTTGTGGTGATATTTAAATAAATATGGTGGAGAGATCATTGTGTCTTCCCAACTGCAGTTATCTAAAATTGCTTCCTTGGTGAAAACTCTCCCTGCTTTAAGGGCATCATCACACTTTCAGTGAACCAGGTCTGTATATATTCTTTGTGGATAAAGTTGAGGCATATATTTTTGAATTTTTTTTCTTAGCCTTTACTATATTCGAAATTTCTCCTAATTTGTACAAAGCAGGATAATCAAACTATAGCATCTAATTTCAAGGTGACAAAATCCAGCAGGAGAATGCCACTGAGATGCCAAAGCACCTGGACTAAACTTCGCCTATCTGGATGAGTCTGAGATGTTAAGCAGCTTTCTGATTCATAATAGACATTTAAAAAAAAAATGACTTAGTAAGAATGAGGCCTTCATTTTAAGTAGAACATGCAACACCATATGATGTTTTTCCATGTGGGTTTTTAAAAGATATTTGTGTGTTTGTGTGCACACACACACGTGTGTGTGTGTGTGTGTGTGTGTGTGTGTGCATGCTTCTGGGTAGGTTAACATTAACAGACCACAAAAAAGTAAGCTGCTAATGTTAAGATCAAAAAACAAAAACTAAATAGCTATTATTCATGTTGGCATGCATAAACTCATATTCAGAAAGGTTTAGTAACATGCTCAAAGTTGAAGAGACCAATTTATAAAATACCACTTTCACATAGCTCCATAATTTTTCTTTGCAGAATGCCATTCTAACCCTAAAAAAGGCACATGGGTTGGTATGACATAGAATCTTATTTATAATAGTCTGGGATGTCATTTAATGACACTTATGCACTGATTGTTTTAAGTTTAATATTTTTGGTGACGACTACTATTCGAGACTAGATTAGCATTGATGGTACCTTTAAAATGATCCCTGAGTTTTTCTAACATTCTACGTATGCTTCAAGTTTTCACTAACATGAACTCTGTATATAAACTTTAAATGGATGCAATACAATTTAATTCACTCAGAAAATTATTTTGTTCAAATTTAATGGAGTTTAGTGCTTAATACTCACTTTCTTGTCTGTAATGCAAGTTAATTACTACCCTCCCATCTGATAAGAATAGGAGTAATGACACTTTATCTTAACCCATTGGGTTTTCACAAATGTTATATTTTATGAATATAAAGTAATTGATCAATACAGTGAACATTTGTTTTACTGTTAACTTTTACTTAATATTAAAAATAATAATTATTTCAAAAAATTTTCAAAAAATCTGACCTGTTCTTATTTTTAGATTCATGCAGTAAACTGGATTTTAATATCTCCACCCATAAGTCTAAAAGTTACTTTCACCTTAATATTTGTAAAAATCGTGTTTCTTCATCACACATCATCACCCAAATGGCTCTTCTCCCACATTTTCACAAAATGGTAAATGGCAATGTTACTCATCAGCTTCTTAAAACCGAAAACTTCAAACTCAACTTTGATTTATTTTTCCCTGACATCTCACACCCACATATTTTTTTTCTGATTTACAATAAAATATATCAAAAATTTGACCAATTATATATTGTTTCCCTTTATTAAGTTTGATTTAATTTTCAATAATTTGTCTAATTAGTTATACAGTAGAATGCATTTTGACACATTGTATGTACACAAAAGAGCACAACTTCTCATTCCTCTGGCTGTACTTGGTTCAGATAGTGATAAGCAGAAGCTGACCAATTATATTTTGTCCTAGACACATGAGCATTTTTATTGCTATATTAATGGCATGCATTATATTGCCCTTTTGCTTTTTACCAAGGGATCTTGCCTGAGATAGTTTGCTTCGCTTTGGGTCCATGTGGAGTAAATCCAAGTTCTCCCAGGTAAGTCTAGCCTTGACCAGACAACTAATTAACTAACTGAGAAAACTACCTGGGATCAAAAATGTATCACCTCCCCAAATCTCCACTTCTGAACATTACAACATTGGGGACCAAGTCTTCAGCTCATGAGTCTTTGAGTGATGTTTTATATTCAAATCATCACACATACCACTAAAAACAGAGAGATGCCTCAGATAAATAAAATCAGAGCTAAAAATTAAGACATTACGATACTCACCAATAAATACATAAGATCATTAATATCATTGTGAATAACTACATGCCTACTAATTTGAGAGCCTCTACAAGAAATGGAAAATTCCTGAGCATATACATGTTACATTTAACCGAAGAAGTGAAAGATATCTACAATATAAAGTATGAAATATTGACAAAAGAAATTAAAGAAAACACTAAAAATCAAATAGATCATGTGTTCATGAATTGGAAAATTGATATTATTAAAATGTTATACTCCAAAAAGGGATTTACTTAAGTTCAAGTCCTATCAAAATACCAGTTATTCTTCATAGATCTAGAAAAAACTCCTAAAATTTATATGGAACCACAAAAACACTCATCTAATTCAAATAATCTTGGAAGGAAGTGACACACTACTTAACTCCAAAATATACTAGAAAGCAGTAGTAATTAAAACAGCTTGCAACTCACATAAAAACAGACACATACACCAGTGGAATAGAAAAATGCTTGAAAGTCAACCCGCACATTTACAGCCAAATGATTTTCAACAAAGATGCTAAGAACACACGTTGGAAAAAGGACAGACATTTAAACAAATGTTGCTGGGAAAATTGGATATCCACATGCAGGAAACCAAACTAAACCTATATATCTCACAAGCTGCAAAAATCAAACCAAATTGGATTAAAGACAAATGTAAGATCTGAAACTATGAATCTCCTAACACAAAACAGGGTAAACCCTTCAGAATATTGGAATAGTAAAGGATTTTTGAACAAGAACCTCAAAATAATGGGAAAAATAAGCAAAAATAGACAAATAAGTTCATATCACAATAAAAAGCTTCTGCAGAGCAAAGGGAAAAATTAACAGAATGAAGAGACAATCAATGGAATAGGAGAAAATATGTACAATGTATATATCAGATGAGTGGTTAATATCTAGAATATATAAAGAATGACCTCCCCCCCCAAAAAATCAATAAAAATGATAAATAAACAGATTAAAAATGGGCTAAAATTTAAAAAGGTGTTTATCAAAAGAAAATATACAAATGGTCAATAGGTATATGAAAAAATGCTAATGTCACTTATCATCATGAAAACAGAAATCAGAATCACACTGAAATATCACTTCTCCCTAGTCAGAATGGTGATTACCAAAAGGAACCAATAAGTGCTGATTAAGGAGGTGGAGAAAAGAGAAGGCTTGCACACTGTTTTGGGGGATGTAAATTATTTCATCTATTTTGGAAAAAAGCATGCAAGTTCCTGAAAAATTAAAAAATAGAATTCTTCTATAGCCCCACCAATCCCATTACTTGGTATATAGCCAGAGGAAACAAAATGTGTGTCTTGAAGAGATTTCTGTATTGCCTTGTTCGTTGCAGCAGTCATGACAATAGCCAAGAAAGAGATCATCTAAAAGTCTATCCCATGATGAGTGGCTAAAAAATATGCTACATATCTGTAAAGGAATACTGTTCAGTCGTAAAATTAAAGGAATACTATCATTTGCAACATGTGTGGAGAAAGATCACTGTGTTAAATGAAATACGCCAAACACAAAAGGACAAGTGCCATATAATCGCATTCACATGTGGAATAAAAGATGATCTCACAGAAGTTGTGAGTACAGTGGTGATTTGTGGATGACTGAGGGACCATAGAAAGGATATTAAGAAATTTATCAAGGGACTGAATTAGAGCAAATTATATTCAATGCTTGTAGGATTATGTCAAAATGAACCCTAATATCATGTGTAACTAAAATGAACTAATAAAAACAAAGTTTAACAAATTGCAGTTTTATAGGTAAGAATCTTTGTTCTGCTATTTCATTAAAGGATGAACAGAGGTGATGATAAAATACGATGCATTTCACAGAGCTAGAGCTAGAGCTTTGTGGATATTTTCACCACAAAGAAATGATAAAAATGTGAGAGGATAGATGTCTAGTGTGAATTAAACTGTATATAAAATATACATGTATTGAAATATCACATGATAACACATAAACATATCAGTTTATGTTTTATGAATCAGTTAACATAAATTTCATACTAATTAAAAATTCATATCTTTGTAATAAGTACTAAGACAAAATAGGGCAAATATTTTAGTCTGTTTTAATGTTTTCGACACTCACTAACTACCCTAATTCTGTCACCTGCACTTTAATTTGGTAATGACAATAAACTTTATTATGTTGATGTAATGACAACAGTTTTCCATTAATTTTTGTATTCTACCAAATTTAAGAAAAAAAAATTTTCTTTTTATTTCAATGAATATTCATAGCTCTTTTATCATGTGCCTCAGGCCAAAGTATTTGAATATTTTATGACTGAAAGTATCTTCATCAGTACAAGTATTTTTCCCCCCAGTAATTTTTTTCCCCAATTCTTGCACTGGAATCCTTCAGCATCCAGTATGGCTCATACAAACCATTATTTCTAGGTAGTTATCATCTTCCCATTTTTTCATTCCATTTTTCCATTTCTTATCTTCTCTATCCACCACTGTTTTGAATTTTCTGCTCTTCCTTGATGTTTGGATTTGTGCATAGATAAGCTTTTAAACAAAACATTTTGCTCAGAAATGTGTGCTCTAACCTTGAGAAATCACATTTTAACAGTTCTAATTTTATTAAAATTTACAGTCCACATCTTCCTATCACTTTATTTCTGGAAACTGTTTTGTGAAGATTTTGGAGTTTCTCACTTTATTCCCCAGGGTAAGCTATTTTTTTTTTTTTAATGCTGGAAATGGGTTTGGCTTTAATTTGGATGATTTTTCCAACTTACATTTATTAACTTATTAATTTTCACTAATTGTTGGGCTAGTCAAGTCATCTAGGTTTTTCAAAATTTAAACCTACCTGTAATGTTAGCATATTTTTATTTTATATGTGCAATTATTTCTGTCATCCTTCTGCAAATATAAATGGTTTTAAGATCTTACTTCAGCTCTGTTTCATTTTTTCCCAACTTCTACCTGCATTGATTCCCTTCTTTGTATTCCTCTTAATCTTTGGAATAGTTCACTCAGATTTCCCCAGATATTGTTTTTCTTTTCTGGGCTGTTGCACACTTGCTTTAGACTGTGAAAATTCTGTTACAGTTTTTTTCTCAAGATTTCCTCCTTTACTTGAGAACTACTATGTATTAACTTTCAGATAACTTCTTTCATACATAAAGTCTAATAGCTTCAAAGCAGACAAAGGTATATTAGTCTTTGAAAAGAAAGGAAAACAATGGTAATTATAAGAGAAGATTCCTTTTCATAAAATTATAGAAGAAAATGTAGTGATGTGAACATCTTATCTAACTTTAAAACTGGAAATAAAATCCACTGCAGATATTTCAAACCTGAAGTTGTTTATGTGACTTACAGAATATTATTACTCTTTATTCCAAGTTTCAAGAACTTTTCATGAAACTTCAATAACCCATTTTCTGTTGTTTATATAATAACAGTGTTAAATCTTATTGTTTTGAAAAAAAACTGTTAGTTTGAGAAGTAATGCTCCAAAAATTGAATTAATATATACCCAATTGATGGCTTTGAAGTAAAATCCATTTAATGTGTTTCAAATTTAAATATCTTTCTTGGTAAGTGGATTATGTACCTCATCACTTAGTACCCAACCATCAATTTTGCTTTCATCTTTGAGCAGTAATGTCATTTATGACATATAAGCAAGCTTGCATTTGGTTAGTAAGTTGGATGAGAGTCATCTATATTTACTGTCAAAAGCAGCAGCAGAACTCTTGCATCTGTGGAAATAAATTCATTTCCAGTATGAAACTATAAATCTCTTCAAAATAGGCTTTTAGAAAAAGAATATAAAAGCAGCCCTGCATCACATTGCTATATTAATTATGAAAGTAGTAGCAATCAGTCCAACACCACATGATAAAGTGATACATTGGAGTAGTCCAGATGCATTTTGACTGCAGACATAACCAAAACTGAAATTTACATTTTGACAAGAAAGAAGTAGGAGAGCAGAAAGGTGCATGAAGTATTATCTTTAGAAATATTTTGAATGCTAATGATATTCACTGCATCTTCTAAATACCATGTATGTGTGTGTACGCAAATGTGCATGGGTGCATGTGCACTAAATGCTCCAACTAAAATGACAGGATAACAGGGAAATTAAATTCAAATCTACATGTGTATTCAAGTTGTAATTTCTGTAAGCATTGCAAACTAAGGCATGAGAGTGAACTTATAAATGATATTACAGAGAAAACCTCATGATTTTAGCTGAAGTGAATCTGGAAGTTTGCACACTAAATAACCTATTCAGTGGTATATGCAAGTTATTTTCTTCTGTGTTCGTCAAAGGCAGTTAAAAATCTCTACCAGAAGAGAAGATTAAATTGCTTGAATAAATACATTACTTGCTCCTCATTTATCTACTTTTATGAAGAATAAAATATTCCAAGAGAGGCCTGGTAAGAATGATTCAGGAAAGAATCAAGTGATGCTTTTATCATAAAATGGGGGAAATTCATAATAAATTTTAAAATGAAAATGAATGAGGAACTACAGTACATAATAGATTCGATTATGATGATCATCTGCTTGTAGACTGCATTTTGTTAATTGAAAATGCATTAATTTAACAGAGTTTGAGATAAATGTTTCTTTTTGCAGTAAAAAGAAAAACAATCTAGACTAGGATATTATAATAACAACAAATAACACTGATTTAAAAATGATTGAAAATAAGGCAAAAATCAGATAGTTGAAGTGACTAAGAGAAACGTAGAATGGCATTGTGACACAGATGATGCTAAAACTATGTCATGGAGATAAAAAAAGATCTCATGAAATACTTAAAATTTTGGAGTTAAAGCACATTTTTAAGGAGGTAGTTAGGCTTAAATGATAGAGGTAAGAACTATGAAGCACTGTTAAGATGAAAGAGCTTCTTTGTCCTTAAGAACTCACAGTTAAGTGAAGGAGAGAAATGATGAAGTCATTTGCAAATACAATGTCATAAGCACCCTCCAAGATGGAGACCTGGACAGACGTGTATGGAAATATACAATAAGTATACTGTGGGTTGCATACCATCTTCTAAAACACCCCATAACATTCACAGACATATAGGAGTTCCCAAGCATAGATTTCATGAGGAAGGAGAGTGTTGCTGTGGATAAATGAGAAAAAGTTTAGCCAGCTACAACTATTTATAAGTGTTTTATATCCATGTAACTGTTAGTAATGACATGTAGAGAAAATGTCAAAAAATGTGGTATGTATAAGTCCAGTTACGAAGGGTGTTTGTGTCAGTGGTAATGTAAAATGAAATGTTTGGGGAACTATGATAGATATCATTATAAAATTTGTAATTGGTAAAACACTACAAGTGGCTCTTATTTTAAGTCCTTCTTCAAATTTTCTCTTATCAATGAATCTAACCCTGAACACCTCTATTAAAATTGCATACCATGGATGCTGCCTTTTGAATATCACTTAATTAGCACTATACATAACAACACATTCAATGTATGCTTACATATATTTTTATTATCCAAAACACTAGCATCTACAGTTCTAGATGTTAAGATTTCTTCAAAGTACACCTACTCAATTAATATTTGTTGCATTGTTTAGCATTACAGATGAGAAACTTTCACCAATGTTCTCATAATGTAGATTGAACAAATGTAGATTGTCAAAGAAAGGGAAATACTTTATTCACTGAAACTTTTAAAAGTCATCTTTTTATAAATGCATCCACAAAATTATTCTTAAAGTGGTGAGTGACAACCTTTAATGAAGTGTAAAATAAAATATAATTTGAGCACTCAAGTCACCAATAAAGAAATAAGTGCTTGCAATTTTATTTTTTTAAAAAAGTCATCTCTTGGGGGAGAAAATAAACATAACAAATCAAAATCTTTTTTTAAAAGAAATTGTCTTAAAATAGTTAACTCTTCTGCTTATCTAATTAATAGCATTTAACAAATGGTATTTTATACTGAAAAAAATTTAAGTATAATGGGAAAGTCTTTACATCAAATTGAGCAAGTTTATCTTTCATACCATATGTGCACCATTCTGTGTTAATCCCTTGGGAGTCATTCTTCCCCTTTTCCAAATACAGACTGTATATTGTGGACTTCTGTTAAACTACACCACCCCCACCAACCAAGCATCTGTCAGTTCTTTCTACCTAATAACATCCTATTTTTCTTTTGGGGAATAGCTGCCTCTTCCCAATTGTTGAGATGTCCCAGTCTTTTTGAGAAAGAAAGTTCTGGCACTTTCAATACATCAAAGAAAGAAAATATATGCTGGTATTTCATTCTGAACTTTTGGAAGAACTTGGTGAAGGATTAAGGCAAGAAGTGAATAAACAGTAGTTTATTACTTTGAAGATAGCATGCATCCAGATTATTGGTATTACACGGAGAGGAGGATTACTTCTAAATGCAAAGATCCCTGGAATTTCCACATTCTGTAACCATTCTCAAGTCTGTTAACCAGACTTGGATCAGGTCATTTAATGTGGTTTTACATAGTTTATTGAACAAATTTATCTATAGAAAACTGTTAGTTAACCTCTCTCTATATAACTATATATAGTTAACTGTTAGTTAATTAGAGTGGTGTAGGCTATGTTGGGATAAATGTGTTTAAAACCCCAGAAACTTTTCTTTCTGGTTCACATTACATGTCCAAGACAGGGAAGGACTTATAACAAAATAATAATAATTATTAAAATAATAATATAAAATAAATCATAGGCTTGTGGAAACTCCACCTTTCAAAATTCCACTATTTTATTTAACAAGACACTTTAGAAGGTCTCCCAGTAGTTTAAAAAAAAAAAAAACTTTATACAATAAAATGCATCAGCAAATTTCATGTGTCATTTACAGCCCACAGAACAGAACTAGGTCACAAACTACTCCCAACTCAAAGTGGTTGGATGTTGGCCTTTCCAGTACCTGAAAGGAGAGGGGAACAAGACACATTTGAGCATTGGAAGTCCTCCTCACATCACAAATTCATAAGTACCATAAAATAATCTAAATGTCCTAAAGAACAATCTTAAAACTCATCAAATGAGGCCTGTGTTTATCAACTCTTCAATCTCATGTATAAAACCAAATGCCTATATGGAATTTTATTTATTTACTACTTTAAAATAATAAATGGAAACATTGTGTTCATTCTGGTATAGAGATTAAAATAAATTCAATTTATTTGTCTAGTATTCCATTACTAGACTTTAACCCAAGCATACATCTGTTTTACTTTAGGTTGTTTCCATAAGACTCCTGGGAGCACCAGCCAAAGAGTAACATATTATTAATACCACCATGGGTATATTTTTAGCTTGAGTAATAAAGTCAGAATTTTATAATCAGGTGTATTCCCTAAATTCTACTTCCTATGCATAAAGCAATTGCAAAAGTTACAATTATGTGTGTGCGTGTGTATGTGTGTGTGTGTGTGTGTGTGTGTGTGTGTGTGTGTGTCTGTGCGTTTGTGGGGGGGGGAGAGAGAGAGAGAGAGAGACTGAGATTGTGAGACTGTTTGCCTTACCAGGTCAAAATTTAAAACCCCAAAGACACTTTCCCAATGACCCAGTTCCTCCAGCCATGTCCCACCTGTCTACAGTTACCATCCAGTTCTTGTTCAGTAATTAATGCACTGATTAGGTTAAAATTTAATAATCCAATTGTTTCACCTCTAGACATTCTTGCATTGTCTCATACATGAGCTTCTGAGGGATATCACATTTTAATCCATAACAGATTATTAGTGTAAGTATTGATTTGAATCTCCATATTGGAATTTGGTCACAATGTATATAGCATGAATGAATAGTCACACAATAAAGGATATTCTAGAATTAGCTCTTGAAAATTATGTTGTGTATGTGTGTGTGTGTGTGTGTGTGTGTGTGTGTGTGTGTTAAGAGACTATTATGGAAGGAAAGCAATTAGACACCCTGGAATTTCATAACATTCTAAAAATATAAATTACAAGAAACTATGTTGTCATGGAAAATCACAGATCAATACTCTCCCAAATGATTTGAATTTTTATTGTATTGAATCCTATAATATCTACATTTAACTTACCTGCTTATAAAGATAAATTGATCTTAGAGAATTGTAGTCACTTAGTGATTCCAATGAATGACATGTCCCATTATGGTCTCTTTCCTAGAACAAATAAAAAACTTTTAAACTGTTATACAGTTATTTGTCAAACATTACCTTTCTCTCTCTCAATAAAAACTATAAATCACAAATGAGATGAGTTTTGCTCAAGCATAGTTGCTTCCTTTAGCTCTGTGCTGTAATCATTCTGCAAGGAGCCTGACCATCTCACCATCTGAGAGGATATTACACTGATCCAGTATGCTGATGTCAATAAATTGATCAGTCCTTGGAAGCAGAAAACAGCAATCAACCAACATCATCTGGTACGAAATATTTATGCAATGGGATGGGAGGATAATGTCCCCCCAAAACATAGGTTTAACTCTGTGAAATTACTGGTGGTCTATGATTTGGAGGTATAACAATGTATACTGCAAAATAAAAACCATAATTGTTTTGCTGTGTACTCAGTACTTTTGGGAAAAATATGAAATGTTATATTAGCTTTGCTTGATAAGCATAAATGTGTAATACATTTAGTTGTGCTTCTTTATAAGGCACTAATTTTTAAATAAGAGAAGTTTTTCTCATGTATTAAGGTTGTAGTGCAAGTAATAGCCAAATTATCAGGTATAAGTGGTTCTGATGATTTTCAAAGTGTCTGTAACATATTGATGTATTTTATAGAGCCAAAAAAAAAACACCATGAACTGCTACATAACAGATCACCTTAGGCTTTTCCAACAAAATCTTATCACTATAGCAATTTCGGAGGGATTACATGTACCTAGCATATGAAAGAAGTCACATATTAGTTTCCTGAAACCTGGAGTATGTTCATTACAATAGGAAGGGTTAAATGTGAGCCCCTAAAACTCCTCTTTCACCCATATCCAAGAAAACTAATTAACAGCAGAAGCACCATTGACTCCATGAGAAACTGCAAGAAAAGCACAATTACAGTACATGTGAATAAGGCAGAGGGAGTGGCCTCTGCTTTCGACTCATCTTGTCTGTCTTCTGCAGAGACAAGGACCAGTCTATGGCAAATTACTATCATGTATTTAACCACATCTTTTCCTGGTCACAATTTAAAATGTGGGATCTTTACAGGATAAGACTAACCTGACTTCTGGTAATTAATATGTATCAATGATTTTATGAATGTTTTATTTTTTAAAATTTACATCAACAGGGAAAATCAAAAGAATGGCTTATTTACATGGGAAGGACAACAACAGTCATACATATTCTTTCTTTTACCTTATTATTACTTACACTCTCCTGGACTCTGTTCAAAGAGTCTGAAGGACAGGACAGTATACTGGTATATGCAGATTACAGTGTATAATGAGTGATATAAATGTCACATACATACCAGAAGGTTGAAGGTAAACCCCATGAACACTCAGGATATTTTTAGTTAGTTAAGATCCTTAAGGTCCAGTCAGCACTAGCATTCTGTACATCCACTAAAAGTCAAATGACACATTTTTGTCACATTTGTTCTACTAACTGAAAAGCTTATGTGTTCAATTGAACAAGGAATAGGTGCAGAATGTTTAGCATTCGGGAATACAGACTTACTGGTAATATCCAATAAGTTGTTACACTGCTAGTTCCGTATGCATCAGGGAAAGCCTGAGGTAGGAACAGCTCTGCCAATGATACCATATGATCTGCAGGATACGATGAAGTTGGAGGTGACACTGATGAGTAAGATCTGGAAAGAGTTTTTAGTGGGCTAAACTAGAATTTGAGAAAAGATCTCCCATGGCTCATGAAAAAGTCTATGCCATCCAGATCCAAGAAATTCACACTTTGTAAATGTATGGTTTGTATCTGAAATATTCCTCAGGGCTCAGCTGTTGGAGACTCAGTCCTCCATGCAGCAGTTTCCAGCAGGGGGGAACTTTTGGGAAATGATTGAATCAGGAGAGCACTAACCTCATCAGTGGATTAATTAATTTGATGGGTTAATAATTTGAATGGACCATAGGGAGATGTCAAAAACTATAGACAGATGGGTTATAATTTCAGAAAGTAGGTCAGTAGGAACATACCCTAGGGGATGATATCTTGTCCCTGGTCCCTTCTTTCTACTTCCCAGCTGCCATAGCTGAGCAGTGTTCCTCCACCTTCTGCCATGATGTTTGGCCTTACCTCAAGCTCAAAGTAATGGAACCAGTCAAACATGTATTGAAACCTTTGAAACCATAAACCAAAATAAATATTACCTACAACAGGTTGTGTTGAATATATTGGTTAGAGCAATAAAAGTTCACTAACACAGTGGGGAACAAAGGGGAAAAATCACTGGCTTATTATTGAAACTTGGAAGAGAGAGCATATACATGGAAGGTCCTTAGGTAACTAAGCAACATAGATCACTTGGTTCAAATGGTGAGAATTATGCTGCTGGAAACCACCCTATGATAAGAGTATTACCCTCAGGATAGGTTGGAATGAACTTGAAGATGTGAAAAATTACTTGAACACTTGCTCCAGACTATTATAGGATCGGGCTCTTTTACAAAACTGCCTCTTTCTCAATCTGCACCTTTGGACTCACAAAGATTTTCCAAAAGAGGAAAAGTAACTTGGGTCTGATTTATTGTAGCATTAGTGTGAGATGATGGCACACTTATAAAATGAACTTCTGAGCCATCTGCTTGCCCCTTGGTGTATAAAGATATGGGAAATAAATTGATTCCTCATCTGCAGTCTGAAGATTTCCATAGAACCAACACTCATGAAACACTCTTGAGAGAATGTAAAAACCATGGAAAGTTCAGAGCCTTATAGGAACCATATGAGCAAAGACACAAAAAGTGAAGCAGTCATTAAGAATTCCCTTCTGGTAAACCAGTTTACACTAGAAACAGGTGGGAACATGAAACCTGGAGGACACTGAGGCTTAGCAGAGCCTCAGCAGATCCCATAAAGTTGAAATACTAAATAAGTTGACCCTAAACTGCACAATAAAAACCTAGGAGCAGAAAATATGTGAAAAAATTCAGACACACAATTTACTAGCCTTAGAATCTATTGTTCTAAAACATATCCAATTGCAAGGCAAATGGGCAAGTGAGATGAAAATCAACATTAAAATGAAAAACAAATTGATAGTAGACAAAACAATCAGCAGAACAACTAGAAAAGGCACAGATGTTTTGAATTGTATTGAATATAGAATTTTGTAATAAATTAAAGTTCTAGTGAAAATTATGAAAATGTGAAAAACTGAGAGAATTTATAAGGTAAATCACATGGAAATGCTACAAATAAAAATTATAATGATAGAAATGAAAAATGACCTTCATAAGCTAACAAAAGAGTCAACAAACTAGAAATAAGTTAGTAACAAATATTTCAAAACATGAAGAGAAAAAATTTAAGAAAAAATACAACAGAAAATTCACAATGGCTGGTGGGATGTGGATCAGGAATAGATTGCAAATGATGTAATACACATTTATTTAGACTCCAAGTAGGATGAGAGCAAGAGGGAGAGGCAGTGGTCACAAAGGCAGTGTTTTAAGGGAAAGGAATGAGATTCTTTAAAATTAATGGTGGACACCTGTTTTCAAACTTCAGCAAAAACTAAGTAACAAAATGGTACTGATATGTACTGATATGCACACACACAATCACATTTATCATACTGAAACTTCTTAAATTCAAAGACACATTGTTGAAAAGATGAGTGAAATCAGAGTGGAAAAATGCACATCAATATGCAGAGGAACAAAGAAAATAATTGTAGTGAGTTTTTCACCAGAAACCAGCACTGAAGAAAGCTAAATATTTGTAAGATGATGGAGTAATTAATACATGTGAAGGCTGTAAGGGAATATTTTTTTAAAGTTTTTTCAATGAAAACAACTATGCCCAATGAAAATATTTTTTCAAAACAGTGATAATATGAAAACTGCCCAAAAATTTAAAGTTAAAAGAATTCATTTTCAGCAGATACACACAACATAAAATATTAAAGAAAGTTTTCCAAACAGAAACAAAATAAAACTTATGAAAATTTTCGATATTCATGAAAATAAAGAAAACAAAAGATGGATCTTTTAAATTATTATTTTTCCTACTTTTAATTCCTTCAGACTTGTCTAAAAACTAATAGTAGGTACCCATTTTGTGTGTTTTTCAGAACACCTAATTATAAATACCACAGTAGCACAAAAATAGTACACAAGATTACAGGGAATAATTGAGAATACAGTGCTATGAAGTCATTCTAGTACAAATGAAGGAGCATATTATGTGAAAATTAATATCTGGTTAACTGAAATTGAAATTTGCTAATCATAGGGCAGCAATTAAAATACTAAGAAGGAGATAAAATAATCAATAGTGGGGATAAAATAAATATTTTTTTATCTTAAAATAAGACAGAATAATAGAAAAACAAATGAAACAAATAAAAAATGACTATCAAGATTTAGAATTAATAAACCATATAAGTAATAACATTATATGTCAATCATTGAAATTCTCAAATTAAAAATTCATACTGTCTGATTGGATATAAGATAAAACCTAACACCAAAAAATGTTTTAAAAATGCACTTTAAATATGTAAATAAAATAAAGATTATCAAAGATACACATGGCAAACATGATCTAAAAAAATTGGAGTAGTTAAAACAAAGTATACTTCAGAACATGAAATATTACCAGAGGAAAATTGGGAAATGACATTATGGTAAGTGGTTAATTATCTAAAATGTCCAAAATCTTAAAGGTATGTGTTTTTATCAAGAATGCCAAAATTCTTGAAGTTAAAACTGATATAAATGAAAGGAGAAACAAATATGTGAGTATAGTCGTTGATTTTCCAGTAATTATTAGGCCAAAGGAAAAGAATAGAGAAAACCTAAAAAAAAAACAAAAACAAAAACTACAAACCACCTTAACATTAACTATGTAACAGAACATTCTTCTCAACAAGATTCCTTCTAAACTCACTTGCACATTCACACTGACAAAATTCAGGGCTGTATATAAAAGTAAATGAATAAAAAGTAATCTATAATGAGAACTACTCTAAATAAATAAATATGAATATATATGAATGATATAAAATGAATGTGTGCATAGGAAATATAATTTTCTTTATTTAATTTAAAAAATGCTGTATCTGTGTACTGTGACACATGACTGTAATTCAATATAATCAGCTACTCAGGAAACTGAGGATTGCAAGTTCCAGGCCAGCCAGAACAACTTAGTAAGACCCTACCTCAAAATAAATAAATTAATAAATAAGAGTTGGATAAGTAACTCAGTGGTAAAGTACTTGACTGGCGTACATGAGGTCCTGGGTTCAATTACTGGCGCTATTAAAAAAAAAATAAAATGTTTTCATTTCTTATTTCACCAATATGTTTAATAAAACAGATTTAGACTTATTTAACAGATATAAAAATAATAGTGCATGAATCCTGATTTTTAAAAATTTACTTTTTACATGGGCACATAGGTGGTGGTCATGTAAATAAGTATAGCCACTGTGGAAAACAGTACGGAGGTTTGTTGAACAAATAAATATAGAATTATTATTTGATCTAGAAAGCATACTGCTTAGTATTTATTCAAAAGAAATTAGATCAGTATGGTGAAGGGGTATTTTTACTTCCATCTGTATTAACAAATTTTTCATAATAGCCAAAAACGGAAACAACTGAAGAGTCCATCAATTAAGGAATGATAATTAAAATGTCACACACACACACACACACACACACACACACACAGAATTATTTTTCAGCCATAAAAAAAATGAAATGCTGTCATTTGTGACAACAGGAAAGGACCTGGACATCATTATGTTAAGTGAAATATGCCAAGCACAGAAACACAAGAACTAGATGATCTCACTGATAGGGGCAATCTAAAGATGATCTCATGGAAGTTGAGAGTAGAAAGGCGGTTGTCAGAACATAGGGAGAATAGTGGGAATGGCGGTATACAGAAAAAATAAAATAATGAAGTTAAATGAAAAAATTAAAAATGATAACAGATGAAACATTTTTTCTTTGAACAATGTTATTAGATTATTCTATCTAAACAGGAAACTTGCTTTTTCTGTCTCATCTGAAAATCACCTACATTCCTGAGATAATTGCTTTTAATGGAGATCTGTGCATGAATAAATTCTTCCATAAATTCTATGCAACATTTGTGTATCTGAGGTATGAAATTCAGAATTATGATATCTCTGTTTTCTACTAATTATATGAATTAGAGAACTTATTTGGATAACACACATATAGCTATCTCAACTATTTGAAACAGGTGTCTGATATTTTTGGACACCTGGTCTGCTACTCCTGGATAAATTTCATTTTTATTTAACCATAAATCTATTGATAATCATTTCCAGTTTTGTACTATAACCAAATTAAACTCGGAGAAGCTTATCTGTACTTTATGGTGTTTAAATGGTAAATATTTTTGCTTAATACAGTACTACGAGTAAAATTCCTATGTTAAATACTTATTCAGTTAATCATGTTAATATATGTACCAATTTATACTTCCTCCCCCCAAATTTTTATATTATATCTTCTTCCAAAATTATATGAATGTCTGTTTATACATTCTAGTTAAACTTGAAATCATCAGATGGAAATATAATGTGAGAGATGTCTCATGTGTAGGAGAGTAGTCAGAACTGTGCACAGACTCACAGGTCTGATTTTACTTGTGCTGCAAATGCAAATTTTGCTAATATTTCTTCAAAGGGAATAAGCTTGAAGATTACCTAAGCAATATAATTATAATAAAATGTATCAATTTTATTTTCATTTCTAAGCCATTAGTGGGGGCTAAAGTTAAATTTTGCCAGACAGTCATGTACATCTGAAATATTACCTACAGGGAGGCTGACAAAGAGGATCACAAGTTCTAGACTAGCCTGGGCAATATAGCAATACTTTGTCTCTAAATAAAATAAAATTAAATAAAAATAAAATAAAATAAAAACGTCCTGGGTATGCAACTCCATGACAGACCCCTTGCTAAGCATGTGTGAGACCCTGGAACTAATCCTCAGTTACCAAAGAACAATAAATAAAACTGAATTCATTTTTTATATTCACATATGTTGTTCACATTTTTCAGTGATGAAATTGTTCAAATCATGAGGACATATCCTTGGTGATGTACTTATTTCACTAAAATCCACCAAATCATTATGCTATTGACACGCAGGACATAGTACTATTAACTAATATACATCGTTATGAAGAGCAGTAAAAAAATATTTGTGTACATATTTCACTTACTCTTTGTAGCAATACAATTGTGATTCACTCGTAATGCTGTAGTGTATATTGTCCCTTGAAGCATTTGCTCCTCTATGTCATGTTAAAAATTTCATGTACCTTCTGTTTTAAGGAAAGGTAACTAAAACCCTAGAATATTGTTTTGGTACCCAACAGGGCACCTCAGTTCACCCATCAAAACCTCTCTTGAATTGATTGAACAATACAGACATTGCTATTCATTTCAAACAGAAATACAAAATAAATAACAATGGTGAACTTAAAGTAGTTTTGCTTTGAGCAGTTGTGGATGGTAGAGATTTTCTGTGCAATCTGTTCATTTTCTAGGTTCGAGAAATGATGTTCATATTTACAAAATTCCCTGTGCCAAAAATGAGAAAAACTTCTAATTACCAAGATCATTGTTGTAGCTTAACATTAAAAGAGAATCCAAATAAATGGGTAATGGCAGAAGCCCAAAATGTTTTTTACAAAGATTTGTTAAAACGGTAATATTGTGCTGTTGCATCTCTAGAATTTTGTATGAATTCCATCACCTGATACCATACCATCATTACACTACAGCATACAAATGATTCCAACAATGAAGTCATCAGTGGTCATTGGAAGGTAGGAGTACACAGGGAATGTAAAAGTATTCCACCTGGATCTTCAGTCCAGAGGTTGCACCCCGTTTGCCCTTCTTAATACTCTATTTGTGGGAATGGTTTCTATTTCAATCCGGGTCCTATCCTGAGCCAGCAAATGCAACTCTATTCCTAATCACTCAAGCACTTGGCTGTTATTCTCTGCCCAACAACACCCAGTCATTTCTAAGCTTTCAGGCTCACAATTTTGGGAAAAAAATATAGATATTACTCAAAAATAATGCAGAAGACTGACAGACTAATACATGTGCTGCAAGAAATGTAATTCTGAATGCCCAGGTTTCATTACAGCCACACGCCTAGGGAAGAAAAAGAAATACAAATTCAGTGAATCATTTGATACATGTCCTTTTTATATGAGAAAAGAATCTATAAATATCTATCCACCCCTGATTGTTATCCTGAAGAGTTTCAAGTAAAAAGTAATGCATTTCAATTTTGAAATGATTTTGAAGGGAAACATGAAAATAGTTTGGAACCTATTAATTCCATAGCAGAGGCTTTGTTTTCGTAGTCACAACCTGACTTCATTTGCAGAAATTACTTGGTGAATTGAGTTGAAGAAGAAATGATAACATTGTGCTTTTTTATGCAATTAACTGTGGCTTACAATAAAAGTTATAATAGTAACACATTTCTTATACACTACAAAGTAGATTAAAAATGAGGAGGAACCAGTAATTTTAGTGAACTTTTTATCTGTGTGTGCTCTAGTATTTTTATTTCACAAACCATCTTCAAACCCAAGTACCTGTATTTGTGAGACTGACTCACCTATGTGATGAGAGGGTTAATTGTGTGTGGATTAAGGTAGTTCTGTTCAGATCACAACTGAAGTAGGCAGACAATAATTCATAGAGTGCACAGTAATTTGAGAGAAAAACTAAGGTTAAGAATTTTTTGTTGTTGAAAATCTGCTTCTTTGTTTATAGCAGATGGAAGCAGAGTTTGCCCTGAAATTCCCCAAGTCAACTTGAACTCAATATAAAATTCTAACATACATAAAAGATGTTCTATATTTTAACTAGCAGATTGCTTTTATTCATTCCAATAGTCATGGCAATACTAACATGGAGTTCAACGAACATGAGAAATCAAATGCACATTTTATTGTTCTGACATACTAGAATATTTATAATACAGATTTTTTGCATTTCTTCCCCTGAAGCCTATGGTTCCAAAATGTATGATGTGCTTACTTCAATGAAGTAAATCATAAGGCAAAATGTAATTATTTTCTATCAACAACTTTTTCAGTATATACTATTCTAGTCTACAGAAAATAAATGATGTTTTTAGCTCAAAAACATCCAAGCATTAAAAAAAAAAATGAAAATAATGTAAAACTCAAAGTCCTAAACCTCAACATATGCTGCTTCCAGTCTCAATTCTATTCTTCTATAATTTACATTTGAATTAAATTTAGAATTTTACTGAGTGACATGAAATATAATAAGATATTCCCCACATCAAGGGATTATAAATTATATTAATGCTATGACATTATCAAATAAAAACAGAACTTTACAAAAGCGCATACAATTGTGATTAAGATAAGTATGCTTCATTTTGAATATAATAATCTTCTGCTTTTGAAAATACAATAACTGAATAACTGTAGCATTTTAGAATAACAATAATATAGTATACAATTTCATCAAATTGCAAACAGAGTCTCTACTGAGGAGCAAGAAGACAAGGCATAGTATGAAAATACCAAGCAATGTAATCTTTAAAATTCAAGAGAATAACTGTCCATCAGCTTTGATAAAAAACAGTTATAGAGAAAAACATCACATCACAGCTTTAGAAACTATTATGATAAAGTATAGATAATGTTTACTTAACACATGAATGTTTAAAGATTATTAGAAGTATATTAGTGATTCTGAAACAGTGATGAATGTAGCACCATCGAACTCATGCAAGAAAACAAAAACCTCATGAATAATATGATCCATAGTGCTGATAACAAAGATGAATCTCCATGAGCCCCAAGATACAACCATGTTGGGAAAAATCATTAGACACAAGATGCTTATATCAGAAAATCTAGTTTTTGCAAAATAATTGACTTGGTTTTAAAAACAATCAGGATTCACTTTCTACTTTCTGTTCTTCATTTTTTCTATCCTTTTGTTTAAAACAATAAGTTTTTTTGAGAATATTTTTTTATTTACAGAAAAATTGTGAATAAATTAACTAAAAACAACCAAACAGGTTATGCTGATGTACCCCCATTATTTATGATTTAAGATAGTATATAGTGCATTTGATAAAAAATAATAAAATAATATTTCCACAGCATTATTATTTGAAAATCATAGTTTTCAGAGTTCCTTAGTTTTTAACCTAACATCATTTTTCTGTTTCGGTATCACATCCAGGAAACCGTATTACATTTATTAATTGAACCTCTTTAGCATCCTCTTGGCTGTGAATTCTAAAACTCTGTTTTTAAAGACCTTGATGATCAGGAGAAGTCATAGATGTTTGGTAGTATGCACGTCCAGTAGAATGATATTTACTTTTTCATGACTAGATTGGGATATGTATGTTTAGAAGGAAGAACACAGAGACCAAGTGCCATTTCATCTTGCATATCTGTTTAAGGATCTACATTTGATCACTGGTGATGTTAACTTCAATTAATTGTCTGAGGTGTTATCTGTCTGCTTTCTCCATGGCATCTATTCTCATTTTTCCTTTCATTTTGTGACCTTTGAAAGGAAGATACCATATACAGTTTAGGAGCAGAGATTTATGCTTCACCTCCTTGAGAATGTACATGTAATTAGATTATTATATAGTTTGTATGCTTCCCCAGTTGACTTCTATACTAGTCTTTTGTTTATGTTTACTTGAACTCTGGAAATTTTATTTTATTCTTTAATTTATAATATATTATAGTTTGGATATGAAGTATTGCCCAAAAAGCTGATGAGTTAGGCAATTCAGTAATGTTCAGAGGTGAGATGATTAGATTACGAGAGCGGTAATCTCGTTGTTGAGCTAATCTGTGTGATAGATTACTAATTGGATGAACTACTGAGTGGTAACTGGAAGCACGTGTGTTGCTGGAAGAAGTGCATCACTGGGACTGTGGCCTTTCACTCTATCTGGTCCTTGGTTTCTCTCCCTTTCTGTCGCTGCTTCTGAACCATCATGATTCAAACAGCTTTCTTACTGTGCCCTTCCACCATAACGTTCTGCCTCAACTCAGACCCAGAGCAATGGAGTCCACTGACCATGGAATTAACCTCTTAAACCATGAACCCAAAATAAACTTTTCCACCTCTAAATTGTTTGTCTGTTATTTTGGTTGCACTGATGAGGAAGATCATTAATACTTACTTGTTCATTTTGTTGTTAAAATGTTAAAATTGGGAACTTGTTCAGTTGACTCCTGTGTCCTTTTATTTTTCTTTTCTTTTTTTTTTTTGAGAGCTTCCCTATTGTGTGGGACTACATGTTCCAGGCTTGTATTAGACATTTTATGTGCCAGTCTTAAAATGAGCCATTTTGCTCAGAAGCCCTCGTTTCTTTTTTGGAAAATAGTATCAGAAATCAGGCCTGGGCACTAATGATGCTTATTGATGTTGTGGTGTCATTGATTCTAAGCTCTCTCAAATGACAACATAAAGAGAAGTATGTGTGCTTTATGCGTAGAGTACTTAGACACAAATAAAGATATTTATATATGTAGTTATATCTACGTTAAGCTAAGTTTGAGCTCAAGCTGATGTCTCTAACTCTATCCCACCATTCATAACTTCTTCCCGCTTCCTCCCTTACTTCTCTGTGAACTACCTATCCAGCAATAGGAAGGCAGGATCCCACTATCCTCGATTCATGTAACTGTTCAATTCCAATGTACATGTGTAGTAGTAATAGAACTACATCAAATGGAAGTGTACTTGCATCATCAAACACAGGGCTGATGAGCTTTCTTTCACTTTAACCACACAGAATCCATCCATTTCCAAATTTACCTATGTGAAGATATCCCAACACCCCTCCCTTTTCCACTCACACAGTTCTGTGTTGCTATTTCATATCAGTATGGGCGGTTTTGACATGTTTTACATTTTACTGTAGGTTTCCCAAAATTCTAAAATGGCATTTTTAGTTTTAAAATACTATGCTGAAACCTGTGCTTCAATATTCTCTGAATTTTTACACTTGAACTTTTCCTTTCTTCTCTTTCTTTCCTCCCCATTTTTCCTCCCCTCTCTCCCTCCTTCCCTCCTTGCTTTCTTTTTCTCCTTCATTCTTTTCTCTCTTTTACTTTGTTTCTTTTTTCATAAGCATAATTTCCAGTTTACGTCAATTCATAGAAGTAGAGCAATTGATTAATGATGGAAACAACACTAAATATTTTGTATATAAAGTACTTGTACCTTTTATTGTTTTTCTCAACAATTTCTTTGATAGCATTAGACTGTCCTCATTTCTCATAAGAAATTACTGCTACAGAAAAAGGAGAAAGTAGCAGGCTGAGGAGATAGCTCATTTGGTAGAGGGTTTGCCTTTCAAGCATAAAACCCTGGGTTCGATCCCCAACACTGCAATGAAAAAAAAAAAAAAAAAAAAGGAGAAAGTGGGCATAAAAGGGAACTAAGACATTCTTTGAGATTTTAGGTGAAAATATCTATTTTAGGAAAACACAGTATGATTTATATTTACTGTTGAGCAAATTGGAGTGTGTGTGTGTGTGTGTGTGTGTGTGTGTGTGTTTTCTGTATGTGCCCAAGATCTTCCTCCTCCTTTTCAATCCCATATTAAATAATATCATGACTTTTTGATGAAAGTGAAATGCCAACCTTCCCTGAAATCCTCTATTAAGAACTTTTAATAGAGGAGGAAAAAGATGATAAAACCCAGAGGAAAATGATGCTCAGATTCTGAAGTGTAGGGTGCCTCATGCTCAACTGCCCTGTGGGAGGGAGGGAGCAACCAACCTGTAAGGACCTCTTAAGAGACACTACAATTGGCTGTCTTAAGTGTTAAGTTCTGGTGCCACCTGAGGTATAATATCTAAGTTACTCATGGAGCTTATGAAAGATGAACATGTAGGTCACTCTTGCCAGACACTGATATATGCCCTCATATGCAGAGGAAGACATAGCACAGTAGGGCAGGACTTGAGGCGCTGGACATAAGTGACCACTTGGTGCAAAACACGGCAGATGGCGATGCTGAAGGAAGCCCACAGATGGGGTTAGGTGGAATTGTGTGAATCAGTGAAATATAGCAGAGAACCGGGAGTGCACACTGGTCAGAAACCCACTCCATGAACACAGCACAGCTCAGGCCACTTTAATTAAATATTCTAGAAGAATCAATTGGAGAAAGAATGGGAGGTAGAAAGGACAGAATCCTCAAATTCACAGGGTTTGATACTTTAAAATAATTGCATTTGACAGAGGCTACCTGGAAATGGTTAGAAACATCCATTATAATTCAAAGTGAGGGTTTGTGATACAAATTAAGTCCAGTTATATGAGAATTATGTTACAGGCTTGCACATCTGAATTTGAAGTCTGTGAAAGTGATACCTCTACCCTCTGTTCTACCCTCAATAATGAATTGCTTAATGCTCACTTTAAGTCTCGCTATATAAAATTTTTATGGGGAGCTTGCCTTCTTTCTCTGTGCTTTGCTAAATGCTGACTGGATGTTTTTCCACTTAGCCTTAGAAAAGCTTATCTCTCTAACTTGAGTGTTCTTTCTGTGTCTATGTACTATGTGGTGATAATTCTCTGCCACATTATGTCCAAGAGAAGGACTATATCACATTATCTCTGATAGAGGAAATCACTTCCTTATTGAGGTTAGATCTGAAAAAGGATTTCATATGGTGCCTCTCCTGTTACAGAAAAAAAGAGCTATTTAACTACTCTCTATCCATTTTTATAGTCATCAATATTCTTATGTTACACACAATTGATCAAAATTTTCATTTGTCCATTTGAATACTTTTGTTGATTTCCACATTAAATAGAGAACAGAAGTTTTGATTTCTATGAGGGAGATACTTTTAGATAAGCTCCTGTACGTGTCCTATTTATAAAACATTAAAGTCTGTTAGAAAAATAAAAATAAGGTGACAACATTAAAATGATTTTTACACAAAAGCATCTCCATTTTTTACAATTCAATATTACCTTCTTTATGAATTGAAGTCTGAAATTATAAAAATAATTACTGAGAAAAATTATAGAAAGAATAGTTTAAGAAGACTATTGGATAACATGGATTAAGCCCATTAAAACATTAATGGGAAATTCTAGTAATTTACAATGTTTGTGTCAACCTGCAATATTACTTCTAAATAAAGAGAATGCTAAATTTAAATGTTGAAGTGAAATTTGTGTCATTTTAAAACTTTTGTAAAATAATGGTAAGTCCTATGTAAACAGTCTGCAGTTTGCAAACATAAATTAAACTTTTAAAGACTGAGTCTTGACTGACTTTTTGGCTACAAATTAATCCACACATATCCTCATGTTTCCTTTGTATGTAGCAGAGCACATCTTATATGTTCATTATGAAGTACTAGACTGTTTCTAATGCCTCCCGCTTACGGTTTCTTCTTCCATCTAGTATTTCATTTACTCATTCCAAGAAATGCCAGTAAGAAAGGAGACTGGTCTCTGTCTGTGTATTACCAAGACTGGGATATTTCTTTCCCATAAAGCGTGGTATAGGCCAAGCTCAAACTTTTCATAGGACATCAGTGATGACAGAGAATAAAGAAAAGACCAAAATGGCTTAAAATTACAATAGCAGCATGCAGACTTCTGGGAATACTTTCTGAGGCACCTTCCTTCTGAATATCACTCTGCACTTAGAAGAGTGGAGGCGGAGGCAGCTTGACACCCTCTGTGTCACAACAATTAGGAGTAACATGACTAAGAGTGCCTTTGATGCTGACCAAGATGACTCTAGGTCCCACGGGCAAGAAATTAGCTTTCTGTCCCTTAGTCCCCACAAAGTTGATCATGCCCCACATTTTGGGGATTGTGACCATCCATACCTTCCTAGGAAAGCAAACAAACCTGGTGAATTTGAATATACCCAATACCAACCTTAGAATTCTACTATAGATTCATATCAGAAACTCAATCAGTGAATGAATACTAAACATCATATCCAGTCATAATTACTCAATCCAGTTGAGTCTGCAAAGAACTCAGATCAGATTCAGTTTTCATCTCATAAGTCCTATAATTTTTTGTTATCCAGCTTGCTCCATGATAAGGTTTGTATATCATAGAATGGTATCAGATATTTATATTCAGTCAAGATTTAAAAATCAGAAGTAAATATGCAAAACTAAGCAAATAACTTATTGCCAAAATGTAGGCAGCATTGTTTTTACTGAAATTTAAGTCCAATCCATTAAAATTTATTTCAATCTTTTTTCTGAATTAATCATTACACAGTTTGCCAAACCCTAAACTAAAATAATATACAAAAACTACCTAAAACTTCCCCCAAATAGAGGAATATATTTTTAACAAGATGACCACTAAACTTCCTAGATAATTTGACAGGTTTCAAAAAATAATACATTGAAATCAAATTCTGTGTCAATCAATTCAATAATTTACTCACTAGTCCTTTGGATATGGGGAGAGACAGCCCAATTTGCATTCCCCAAGGACACTTTTAGAGAAGTACTATTGAATAGAAGGAGTCCTTGCTTCCCCTATAATTCTATAAACTTCCATAGCTTACTCAGAGTTAACATAGAGCTGATTCAAAATATTTTTTTCTTTTAATTTGAAATCTAGCTTATTTAAAATATTGTATTAGCTATTTTTTTCATATTTCACTTAACACTATAAAGAATATCCAGTTTGAGCACTTCCTTTATAAATTTATAATGTGCCATAAGGCTAATGTGTTCCTCATAGTTCACATAATTCATGAAATTTCCACAATAAATCTGTTATGTTCCTTCCCAGTTAGCTTGGTGCAAGCCTTCTAAGTATTTGCTATTACTTTTAAGTGACATTATTCATCTAATCACTCATGTTCTCCATGGATACCTTATTTAATTAACTGTTGATTCGGAGCTATAAAGTGAAATATTGAGTTAAATTTTTCCACTTCAAGTAATCTTTACTTTAGATTTCAACCTTTCTTATCTGTACTACCAATATTTCACTATTCTACATTACTCTTATCTTCAATTAAATACCATATTAGTGAAACAGTTTGTCTTCTTTCCTTCACCTAAACAATTTCCTCCTTTTCTTTTTTCTTCAAGCTAAATTTATTCATATTTTCACTATTTGATTAACTTGAATAAGTATTCATTTAATATGTACTAAATCTAAACTCTTTACTACCACAGACTCTTCCCTTCAATAGAAGAAATAAAAAGCGTCAAGGGGGAGGGAAAATTGGAAGGAGAGGGGAGGAACTTCAGAATGAAATACACCAAATTATGCCATGTGTATATCACAATGAATTGTGCTTCTGTGTATAACTATAATGCAACACAGAGTAGAGGAAAGGGATGAGAGGAAAGAGTTGGGGAGAGAAAGGGACAGTACAGTGGATTTAAATGGAGCCAATTATGCACATATATGAATGTCACAATGAAGCCCACTATTATGTATAATTACAGTACACTAACAAAAACATCATCAAATTTATTTTTAAAAACTTCTTTTTAAATCTATTGTTCCATTCTGATCTAGTTTCATGAAGCAGCTCAATATCATATAACCACAACTGAAAAGCATGACACACACTCACTCATTCTGTCTTTTGTCTGGGAGAATTTCTTGGGCAAAGATCTCACCATTTTGTTTGCTGTGTTTGATACATTTTTTTCAAGAAAGTATTCAGTGATGTTTCTAAATCCAGAATATTTATACTGCCAAACTGTTTACAATAGATTTTTATTTTATTCTCATGTCAATATGAAGAATATTCTGAAATCATCATTTAATTTTTAGATCCTCTGACTTATTTTCAAATTTCAAAAAGTAAAATCATCTTACCAAACAACCATTTCTCAGGCATTGTAAAGAAAAGAGTTTTAAAATTTATATGAGAAAAACATTAACTTTAATCTTCTTTTATATTAAAAATGTCTGATAAGGAAGATATTTAATTCCAACTTTTTCTTCTTGATCTCGGACACTAAGAAGTATACCTCTTTATTTTAATAAAAAATAGTATTTGCTAGGTAAAGAACTCAAACTATCACTATTTGCCAATGATATGATTCTATATTTGGAAGATCTAAAATATTCCACCAAAAATCTTCTAGAATTAGTAAATGAATTCAGCAAAGAAGCAGGATATAAAATCAATACCCATAAATTGAAAACATTCCTATATATCAATAATGAATCCACTGAAAGAGAAATAAAGAACACGACCCCATTCACAATCACCTCAAAAAAAAAAAAAAAAAAACTTGGGAATTAATCTACCAAAAGAGATGAAAGACCTCTACAATGAATACTACAAAACACTAAAAACAAACAAACAAACAAAAAAAAACAAATAAAGATGACCTTAGAAGATGAAAAAACATCCCAGGCACATGGATAGGCAGAATTAATATTGTCAAAATGACCATACTACCAGAAGTGTTAAACAAATTTATTAGAATTCCTATTAAAATTCCAATGACATTCTTCATGGAACCAGAAAAAGCAATAATGAAATTCATTTGGAAAAATAAGAGACCCAGAGTAGCCAAAGCAATGCTTGGCAAGAAAAGTGAAGCAGGAGGCATCACAATACCAGACTTCAAACTATAGTACAGAGCTATAATAGTAAAAACAGCATGGTATTGGCACCAAAATAGACATGTAGACCATTGGTACAGAATAGAAGACACAGAGATAAACCCACATAAATACAGGTATCTCATACTAGACAAAGGTGCTAAAAACATTCACTGGAGAAAAGATAGCCTATTCAACAAATGGTGCTAGGAAAACTGGAAACTACATGTAACAAAATAAAATTAAACCCTTATCTCTCATCCTGCATGAAACTCAGCTCACAGTGGATCAAAGACTTAGAACTAGAACAGAGACCCTACAACTACAAAAGAAATAATAGGCCCAAATTTTCACCATCACCATATTGGTCTAGGACCTGACTTCCTTAACGAGACACCTGAAGTGCAAGAAGTTAAATCAAGAATCAATAAATGGGACTGATTCAAACTAAAAAGCTCCTTCTCAAAGAAATAATCAATAATGTGAAGAGAGAATCTACAGATCGGGAGCAAATCTTTACCACATGCACCTCAGATAAAGCATTATCTCTAAGATATATAAAGAACTCAAAAAAATTAACACCAAAAACACAAATAACTCAATCAATAAATGGGCTAAGGAAGTGAACAGACACTTCACAGAAGAAGATATATAAGCAATCAATAAATATATGAAAAAATATTTAACATTTGTAGCAATTAAAGAAATGCGAGTCAAAACTACTTTAAGATTTCATATCACTCCAATCAGAATGGCAATTATCAAGAATACAAGTAACAAAAAACGTTGGTGAGGATGTGGGAAGAAAGGTATATTCTTACATTGTTGATGGGAATGCCAATTGGTGCAACCATTATGGAAAGTAGTATGGATATTCCTCAGAAAACTTGGAATGGAACCACCATTAGACCCAGTTATCCCACTCCTCAGTTTATACCCAAGGACTTAAAATCAGCATACCACAGTGATGAAGCCACATCAATGTTCACAACTGTTCAATTCACAATAGCTAAACTATGGAACCAATCTAGATGTCCCTCAACAGATGAATGAATAAAGAAAATGTGATATATATATATATATATATATATATATATACAATGAAATATTGCTTAGCTTTAAAAAGAATGAAATTCTGGCATTTGCTGGTAAATGGATGGAGTTAGAGAATATCATGCTGAGTGAAATAAGCCAAAACTCAAAAAACAACTTTCAAATGTTTTCTCTGATTGGCGGAAGCTAATTCACAATAAGGTGGTGGCGGGATAGGGAAGAATGGTTACTTTTTATTAAGTTGAGGAGAGTGAAGGGAAGGAAAGGCATGTGGGGGAAGGAATGATAGTAGAGTAAAACAGACATTATTACCTTATGTACATATATGGCTGCATGACTGATGTGATACTGCAATATGTATAATCAGAAAAATGAGATTATACTCTATTTATGTATGATCTATTGAAATGTATAAATGCATTCTACTGTATATAAAACTAATTAGAACAAGTAAAATTTAAATTTTTTAAAAAATTAAAAAATAAAATAAAATATATAATTGTCATAGCACTAAAAGAAGAAATATTATTATTGCTCTTATAATATGTAATGTGGAAATTTTTAAGATTTAAAACAAGATATTTTAATTTTTCACTCACTTTTGTAAGTTGTAAAAAATTATTTTAGGAATAAAATGATCAAACCATGTCACATCTTATCCTGATAGTATTCATCTATCAAATCCATCAGTAAGAAAGGAGAATAATTACATAGAAAATTACCAGGAATTTGGGCCTTTTCTAGAGCTCTTACAAACAGAGTTGCTGTAGGTAGAAATTTATCACACATGATTTTGAGTCTATTAAATATCATGAGCATTATATCCATGAATATCTTTTGTTATGTGGCAAAAGAAGTTTTGTTGATGTAATAAAATAAATAAATAAAATAAAGTTCAAATCCAATAACTTTAAAAAAAGATAGTTATTGTGGATTATCTGGGTGGATGCAAGTAACTACCAGAGAATTTTTCCCTGATTGTTGTCAGAAGAGGAAGCCAGAGAGATTTCAAGTTTAATAGGGCGTAACCCCACATTGTTGGAGGGAGCTGCATGGAAAACATGGGGTGAAATGGGGTCAGTATCCAGGAACATTGGACCCTGGCTGGCAAAAAGCCAGAACCAGGGATTTCAGTTTTTCTAACTGCAAGGAATTGAACTTGAACAACAATCTGAATGATCATGTGAGCAAATTTTTCTAGGACTTCCAGGAAGGAGCAAAACCCAGCTAAAACTTTGACGTCAATTTTGGCAGGCATCACTTGCGGCCACCCAGACTGCTGACCTACAAAGGTTGCTGAGATGGGATATGTTTGCATTGTTGTTACACTTCTAAGTATATGATAATTTTTCAGAGTAGCAATAGAATAAAAACACACCATTGTCTATCTTTCCTTGCAGTTATAATTTAGATCTTGAATGTTCTCCATACACTGATTTTGTTGAAGACTGGTCCTCAAATGCAGCAGTGTTCAGAGGTGGGACTCTTGGGAAGTTACTCTACCATGGAAACTATGACCTCATCAATGGACTAATCCATTGAGGATTCAGAATTTGAATGACAGTTGGGAAGTGGTGGAAAGTATAGGAGGTGGGACCTAGGACAAGACAGTGGTCATTGGGACCTTGCCCTTGAAGACTATACCTTTCCCCAGGTCTTTCTTCCCTTCCCTGATTTCTGTCATGAGTTGATCAAGTTTTCCTACACCTTCTGCATGATGTTCTGTTTCTTCTCAGGTCCAAAACAATGGTACGGGCTGACTATGGACTCAAACCTTTGAATTGTGACCAAAATAAAATCTTCCTCCTTTAAGTTGTTTGTGTTAGATATTTTGCTCATAGTGATGAAAAACTGTCTAATACAGTTTTATTCTCCTTTATCACTTAATTTGCCTATCAGAATCCTATTCATTTATTTTGTTGTATATCTCACCTGTCATATGCTTGATCTTTCCTTTTCTGATAAATTACTCCTATTTCCAGTTCCATGTATTTGTGAAACAAATATATGCACACTTGTATTTCTTCCTATACTCTAATGTTAGAGTTAGCTCCACAATCATCTCTTCCATTCATATATGGATTCCCTTTGTTCCCTAGAAAAATGAATAGTGCCTCATAGAACTTCCAAATATATAAGCCATTGCATTGAAGTGAATTCATAAAGTTTATCCATTCAATACTTCATTTTCTTCCAAATTTTGAAAACGTTTTCTTCATATCATTAGATAATTTTTATTCATTTTTGTAGTACTAGATATAAAACATGCTAGGCAAGTGCTCTGCCCCTGAGCGACATTCCCAGCCCTTCTCATTTACTAATATTTATTAAGATTTTATTCTACAGTGAACTGGGTTCATAAGGAGATGCTAGTGAATGGCACAAGTGTGGTTTTTGACCTGGGCTATCATTCCAGTAAAGTTCAAAACAGGAAAAACTTATAACTAATAGACTAATGAAAAGGATAATTTCACATAGTGAGGATCAGTCAGGTGGTAAGATTAAAAATTAGGGGAGATAACAGGGTGTGGTGGCACATCCTTGAAAACCCAATAGCTCAAGAGACTAAGACAGGAGAATCACAAGTTCAAAGCCAACCTCAGCAAAAGCAAGGTGCTAAACAACTCAGTGAGATCCTGCCTTTAAATAAAATACAAAATAGGGCTGGGGATGTGGCTCAGTGCTTGAGTGCCCCTGACTCCAATCTCTAGTACTACAAATACGAATACAAATAAAATAAAATTAAAATAGGGGAGAAAGTCTTTAATTGGGAATGGGCAGGCCTAGAGCATGGCCTCAATGCTAAGGCCAGAGAGCTTTTAAGGAGCCATACATGTGGCGATCTGACCAGAGAGATCTCCAAGCTCAGTGAAAGAGTCAAAGTTGAGAGTATGTGTGGAATTCTCAATGAAGAAAATTCTTCTGAGTATAATGCAGCCATCGTGCTAAGAATATACTTCAGTTGTTCTCAGTAAATGTGGAATAGTTTCTTGTATCTCGGTGCTGACAAGAACTAACAAAAGGATTATACATGGATATATGCAATATGGACATTGTTGAATGAATCTAACTGGGATCAAAACTGAGCCAAGATAAAAGAGCTAAAATAACCTATTTTATTGACTGTACTATGTTCCCATGAAAGAGCTTTGTTATTCTTGAGGATTTGAAATAATTTTGTTTTTGCTCAGAGTAAAAAACCATTAGTGAATACTACCAAATAATCTATCTACAAAAATATTTTATAATCACACTTTTTCTTAAGACAGTATCCTTTACCTAGTCATGACAACATACTTGAGTGTGTTGCACTGTGATAATTGAGCAGACATATTCCAGACCAAGTTATTTTCTAGGTTAAGTAGGTTTATTATTATTTTTTTTTTCTAATTTTTTTAGCTGACATGGGCTTCAATTCCCTCATATATAAACCAAGGGTTTAAACAAAGTATCCTTGAGTCTTCTTTTAGCTCTATACATGTGTGCCTCTTTGATCACATTTTAACAATAATCTTCATTTTAGTAATACATGTGTATATACATAACATAAAAATTATTTTTTCTAAGTACTTTCATTTGAAAGGGATATTTCAGAATAGAATTTTAAGAGTTTTGAGAAATGCAGACTTCAGCTATTCATATGCCATGAGAATTTCAAACTTTATGAGTCATATGTGTATTCAAAATTTTCAGTTTATGATTTCTTGACCAAAAAATTATGATTTGAGAAATTCATGTAGCTGGTTTTTGACTATTCAGAATCACAATAGCTTCAGCAATTATCAATTTGTTTGCATGGTTTGACAGATTCAATCATAGAAGTTAAGGTAGTAATTGCCCATGTTAGGATTATTTTCCTCCCTTATCTGTGCATGTCTTTCAATAATTTATTAACATATTCTGCCCAAAGTTTTATTTTTTGCTAAAAAGCATAAGACTTTAGACATTGGTGTCATAAAACCACGGAGAACAGAATGTGATGTTTCAAAAACTTAAACTAGGAGATCATTTTTACCCTGATTCGGTGGCTGTCACATTTTCCTGTTAGAAATAGACCATATAACTTTCTGCAAAATAATATTTCTGAATTTTTGCTCTCTATGATCACCTGACCTTCACACTTATTTGAAATTTGTGGAAGAGTTAAAAGAGTGAAGAGGCCCAGGGCCTAAGTGCAGTGCCTCACATTTGCTGAATTTCTGGCACCATGAAACCTTTGTCTATATTTCAAGTTTCACCTCTTGTGTTTCCAGTGGGTTGATGCAGAACGTCTGGGCACCACCTGCTGAAATGCCAAGGCTGCACTTGGCATGTCTGCTAGCCGGGGACATATGGCATCTCACTCCATCCTGCACTCACTACTTCACTTTTATTCCTCAGGCGCTTTTTTTCTAAGTATTGAAAATTGCTACATATAGGTTATTCAATAAACATATATATATCAGATTTATACAGCTAAATGGCAGGCTATTCTTTTTGGTTCTTGTTTTTTTTTTTTTAATTCTTTTTTTTTTCTTCTTTTATTTTCAATTCAGCAAATGTAAGGATCCCACTTTTTGATTTTTAAATTTCGAATCTTCCTGGAAATACCTACTATTTACTTCCCTGTTTCCACTCTAATAAAGCATTACCAGTTTATTCTTAGTGTGAGAAAATGGATGCATGTAGTATTTTATTTTTCTGTATTCCTTTTTTTAAAGGGCTCAAGATGGATTTGTGTCTGTTAATGTTTGACTATTAATCATAGGTTTTCAGCTGCCAGAAAGTCTATAACACAGTGAAAACTTGCACTTGAGAACAGCAAGAACAAAGTTACCATTGCTAAAATATGTCTATGAATTTTTACAATGTAAAATAAGGCCTGGAGTTTAGTTGTTCCATAATTGATAATTGTATATTCTGATCTCCAAAGTAGAGTCAATACTTTGGAAATATGTTTTAGAACTATACATTAATTTTAAAAGAAGTTTTAAAAAATAATGGAATTAAATCATACTAGCTATGCTCTTAATTATTTTACTGTGTTCTCAGTTGTGCCTTTGTTAAGAGCAAGGACTCTGGAAACGGACTTTGGCATTGAAATTCTACATCCAGGATCTAAAGATTTATACAATTGTACAAATTATTATGCATCTCATCTCTGCTAATTTTTTTGATAAAAGTGCTAATTGTAATAGATAAATATGTACAGAGAGAGAGAAATGCACCACATAAAATTGTTTTGTCAAAAATAAGCCATGTGTATGAGGTGGTCTCAAGGAAATCACCATGGAGGTTCCTCAAAAGACAAGGAGTAGAACTGTCATACAACCATGTAACCCACCCTGCTACTCCTTCGTATTTCTTTGAAAGAATTAAATTAGGCACACTACAGCAATACATGAATGCACATGTTTATAGCAGCACAGTTCACCATAGGCAAGACATCAAACTAGATTAGATGTTCATCAACAGAAGAATGAATAAAGAAAGTGTGGTCAATACACACAATGGAGTACTATTCAGTCATATAGATGATGAAACTATGTCATCTGCAGGGAAAGGAATGGAACTGGGGAGCATAATATTGAGTGAACTAAAGATTCATAAAGATTGTGTGTTCTGCTTCATAAATGGAAGATAAATAGAAAAATAATTTGAAAAGACCTCATGAAAGTATAAGACCACCAGGGTTGAGGAAAGGAACCTGAGGAAGGAAAGAGAAAGAAGAAGGGCAAGTACTGACCAAATTATTAAACTGACCAAATTATGTTCTGTCCATATATGAACTTGTCACAAGGAATCTCACTCTTATGTATAATTATAATGAGGAATGATAGTAAATAAATATAAAAATATAATAGTGAAACTGAAAATTATTACCTGGTAGCAGCAAGGTCGTCACTGCCTCAGAGTGCAGCACATTACTTGTGCTTGTGCTGATCCTGGAATAAACAAACCTACAATTATGTGAGTACCTAATTCCTGATAATGATAAAGAACAAGTATTTTTCTGATTTAAGTAGGTAACAGACCACAATTTTATCATTATTTTAGAGTGTACTTTGATTTGTAAAAAATTACTGTAGAACAGTATGCTGTGTTACATTGGCAGCAAATTCATACATCTCATGGTCATTGTGTGTCTTTAATGCACCAAGAAGTGGCATTTATTGATTGACCTATACCATCCAGGTTATGTAGTGCACTCTATGATGTTTATACAACAATGGAATTGAATAATGGTGCATTGCTCAGAATGTATCCCCATCAGCTAACATATGATTCTGTGTCACATAATAGGTGATCAGACCTCTCATATGCAATAGTACAGTAAGTTTAACAGAGATGAGAATATATTGTGTGTTTCAGAAATTTTCAAGAAAACATTTGGTTTTCACCAAAAACAAGTGACAAATATTTGAGGAGATAGGTATATTTACCCTCAGTTAAAGAATATACACCTGTATTGAGACAACACTTGGTGCTATATAAATATGTATATATTTAAGGTTTTATGTCTTAAGTTTAAAACAAATTAAATTTAAGTTTGCAAAGGGAAAATGATGAAAAAATGTATGTGGTCTTATCAACACTGGGCAGATGAGATCAACAGCAGTTTATTGGTCACAAATATTCTGCTTCTTAGGACACTATACCTGACAGGACAATTTTGGAATTACATTTGGAGATAGAGTGATAGGTTTTGGATGAGAAGTATCCCCCAAAAGCTCACATGTGAGACAATTAAAGAAGGTTTGGAGGAGAAAGAATTGGGCCATAGCTTTAATCTAATCAGTGAATTAATCCCTTCAGGGTGGTAACTAGAAGCAAGTGGGGTGTGGCTGGAGGAAGTGGTTCATTGGGACAGTAGTTATGGGGTATATATTTTGTATCTGGAGAGTAGAATTTCTCTCTTTCTCTCTCTCTCTCTCTGTCTCAGTCTTCTGATCATATGTGAGCTGCTTCCCTCTGCTACAAAATCCGCCATGATGTTTAGACTCAATGAAGCCCCAAGGATTGGAGTCAGTTTTATATGGACAATGACCTCTGAAACCATAGACCTCAAAAAAACTTTTCATTCAGCAGAGAAAAAGCTGACTCAAACAGAGTGAGAAAGTAGTGTGAGGCAAGTTTTGTGCCTCAAGAGGTGAGGTGCACTCTGGTTCCTACAAAAGGAAGTAAGTGCCTTATCTGAAAAATATTGAGGAATCACTGAGAAATGCATTAGATTCTCCAACTCATTGGGGAACTATGTGTGTAAGGAGGGGAAGGGAACAAGATTAGGGAGCAACAGAAGTCAAACTGCATTATAAGCTCAATAAAATCTTGACCCATTATCCCAAAGTGCTCCTACAGGGTAGGTAATTTACACTACTGCTGTATTAAACCTTGAGTATGAGTTATCCCAGGGAGGATGTGCCATTGGCCAAGTCAGCTGTCTGCAGCTAGGGAAAGTCGAGAGGGACTTGGCATTCATCTGCCAGCAGCACTGCCAACACCTGGAGTGCTAGTCCCATTTTTCTTAGTGTGACAAAGAACAATTTGAAGAAGAAAAAGTTTCTTTTGTGTTCATAGGTTTAGAGCTTCAGTGCATGGGTGGATGATTCCACTGCTCTGGACCTGAGTTGAGGTAGGCAGAGCATCATGGTGGAAGGGCATGATGCAGGAGAGCTGCTCAGCTCAAGACAACAGAGAAGCAGAGAGAGGGAATAATGGGCCAAGGACCCAGTGTGATCCACAGAGGCATGCAACCAGCGACCTGCGTCCTTCAGTCAGACCCCTACTGCCTACTGTTGCCACGCAGTAATCCACTGAAAATTATTAATCTATCAAATGGTTAAATTTGCTGATTAGGTTACAGTTCTTATAATCAGATCATTTGACCTCTGAACATTCCTGCATTGCCTAATGTGTGAACGCTTCAGGGGTCAACTCATATCCAACCCCCAGTGGCTGTGAACTAAGTCCTTCTTTATAGGTTAAGCCTGATCACGCAAATGTAGGCCCCAAAAGTTTATTTTTTTACAACACTAGAATCTATATCATACATTTGGGACCAGCTTCTCGAGGAGTCCTTGAGCTTCCGATCCTGAAATAAACTTACAGGAGAAAAGTTTAAAAGGACCATAAGATATTCTGTAAGGACATGAACATATTAAAACTTACAATTTGGAGAGTTGTTGAGTTTCTTTCATATCACTAAAAGTTGCTCGAAAAAGCTGTATAATGGATAGCATGACACATACTTATCACAATTTTTAGCGTATTTTATATGCTCAGTTTATAAACTGGGCTAATGGACTAAACATGGAAATAGAACTAGAAAGTGACACTTGAGGCTTTTGACCTGGGTATTAAATTCTTAGAAAAAGTGATTCAGTGTTTTTAATAGAAGCTGGCTCATTACATAAGACCAAGCTGAGAAGTGCTGGTGTATTTTCTTCATCCTTGGTGCTCTATTACAGCATTCTTCTGACAGTAAAGGATCTCCTGCTGTGACAAGTATTGATCTTATTTTTCCTTTGAGACTCCTAACAAGCCAAACCATAGTCTCTAAAATATTCAGCTGGAGCAGTGGTTTGTCAGAACTATGAGTTAACAAGAAATTTACTTTTATTTTCTCATGAAAAAATAAAACACAATCAGTATTCTCCCTGTATTTAATGAATTCATAATTGCTTCATCAGCTAAATTAATGAAGGTTCCAATAAGTGAAGACAAGATTCTTTTCACTTTACTGAAGTGTATGTATACATTTGTCTATAGAAAAGAATAATCATCATTCTCCTACATGATAGAATAAAGCTGAGGAATATTTAGAAAGTTGAGAAAATCTTCAAATCTATCATGAATATTATTTTAATGCCATTTTAAACTTGTTCTTACAAATAATTTTGACATTGAACAGTTTACTTAAGTATGCATCTTTATTATTCATGCCACGCTTTTGTGAATGCTATAAAAAGGTAAAGTGATTGAAAATGAAAGACAATTTAGTATGCTACCGACTTCAGATTTAGTTAGGATATTAAGTAAAGTTTACATTAAATTATAATAATAATGTTTAAAATGAAATTATTAATGACATTAAAATATATAAAAATAGGAAAACCTTTGAAACACTAGAAATTTCTCTATTGTACGAAAATATATATATATGAAATGTTTAAGAAAATAATAAAGTGCAATGGAAATTCAACACCAAATGACTTATTTTAACTTTCCTCAATAATAATGTAGTTCATTTTACATTTAAATTTGATAACAGTACACACTCTTGTATCTAAAAATGACATTGTTTATGTAACTAAAGGTATTTAATTCCTACTTAAGAAAAAAATATTCAGCAGTTAGAAGTAAATATGGAAAAGACTAATATGAAGGGGATTAGTCCTTCCACTTGGATGTGTGACAACATTCTAAATCTCACTAGAGAGAAAATGTTCTACTTTTGAAAACCATAGAAAATTAAAGAAAATGGAATCCATCATGTCAAATAACCACAATGAAGATCTAAAATATATAATATACCTTTTAAATCTTTTATTTATTGTAAAATTATTTTCTTCTGGACCTTAGATGTTAAAATTCTATAAATTATTATATTACAGAATACAGTCTCTGGAATTCAATTTAATTTATTGAAAATTATATATTATATAATAAGTTTCTGCCCTTGGAAGAGAAACTTCCCATTACATGTGCACATTTGCCACAAAAACATAGCAACAAAAAATTCCCATTTGTCTTTACTCAGGGAGAAAAAGTCTCAGTAATTATATTCATTTAGTTAATCATTTAGTTTATCTGTGAAAATTCTCAAAATACTCATACATTAGAATAAAATAATCCTTGAAGGCTTTTTAAATACAAGGACTTAAATTCTAACCTGGATACCAAAATAACAGAGTAAAATTGTATCTGTATCAAACAAAATTTTAAAAAACCTGAAAAAAATCAATTTTATTTTTCCTGGGGCATTCTTAAGATGAATGTTCTTCATCAATCAACTAAACTGTTATTTGCTACAAGAAATAGACTGTCCACCCATATGTCAGGAAATTATTCAGTGTCTCTTGTAAATTTTACTTTTGGGGTACAAAGAAATATAAAATGAACCGTGAACAAAATATCCCTTATATTACAAAGAGCTAAAAATCTCTAAAAGGAAGACATAACATTGATGCAATCAAATTATGAAGAAAAGAGTAGTCCATATTTCAGAACAAAGTATAAAATTATATTTTATGCTGCATGAGATTGTCTCTAATACAAATTTAACACAATGATTAACCTACACAGACACAATCAGTACTTCAGATATCCCAGTTATTACATGTAAGAAAATTGGAAACGATATTTTCAACTACTATGTGACTGATTTTTCTAATAAATCCTCAGTAGTATTCATATTCATTATTTGAGGGGACTCCTAAAAATAATTTGTGACTTTTGGACTATCTTCATCTATTACAAAATCTTTTTTAAGATTAATACAATTTTAATGCTTTTCAAGTTAACAAACGTATGTATATTTATTTAAAGAAGAGAATTCTTTATAACAGTTTTATATTTTGTAACTATTTTTTCATTTTATATTGTCATTTGAGGGTCAGCTTGAGGGTGAGCTAAGAGTCATTTAGTTGATGTATCTGTATGTCCTGATTCTCTGTTCCAACTCCTCTCTTCTTTCTACTTTCCCAGAAGAAAAGAGAGTACGTCTGTATACACTCCGAACATTAATGTGAAATTTCACATAAATACTTTTTTTGAACTGTACAATAGAAAATATCCCATGCTATTTGGAGATAAAAGAAGATAAGGGTTGATGAGCTTTCCTGAATGCCATCTATAAAATACTTAATTAACTTAAATGTGCTATTATGTGTGCATGCATCATACTCAGCTGCTAATTTGCTTTCTCTTAATACGCTCTTGTTTAGTACACATAGAAAAAATTAAACTTATTATTCTAATTACATATTTTCCTAACACTTTATTATCAGTGATATTCAACTCCAAATAAGCACTTCTCCTATATTAAGATATTAGTTACAAATAATGCTTCATAAATGAATCTTACAAAGACATTGAAATCATTCCTTAAAAACAAGAGTAGCCTCTGCACACATATTGATTGAATAATATTCAAAGGAGTTGTGAAGATAAATCATGTTGATAAAGTTTCATGTCATTTTTAGAATCTCAGAAATTAGCATAAAATGGATAACAATCATACTTTAATGAATTTCTAATCATGTGTTATTCATTATTCAGTAATTTTACTTGTAATGAAAAATAAATATATAAAAGTTAGCCCTTACCATGACTTTGGGCTATAATTAAAATTATTTTTATTTCATTAAATTTAATTATTCTCAGAAAATATAACTTCTGATGTAGAATGGAAAAATCTATGAATAAATCAGATGAATATTTTCCCCCTTTGGCTCAACATAGCTAAGTTAACTTTCCTCCATTCATATTTTTTTAAACCAGTCCCAAATATTTCTTTCTATATAATCTCCTCTAGTTAACACTAGAAAGTATTTCCTTTTCCTGAGGTGTTCACAAAATAAGTCTTTGAAGAAACTCCATCTGAAAACAGAATTAATAACATTCATTTTGTATAAACTAATGATAGTATTCTATCTGTAAATATAATTATTTTTTTGTTTCGGTGGTGTTGGAGATCGAACCTGGAGCCACATGACTATCAGGGAAACAGTCTACCACTGAGCCATGTCCTCAGTCCAAATGTAATTTTTAAAAGATACATGTTGACCTGTTTCATAAAAATTGACCAAGTTCATAAAAAATATAAAAATAAGATTTAAACAAATTTGGGTTTTACAATGGAGACATTAAGAGCAAATATAGTTTGAGGATGAACAGAATCTACATATTGAGAACCATAGTTGGACTGAATAATACATTCTACTCTTGTATATAGCTAAAAATAATAAATAAAAATAAAATACAGAGAAATTATTACTTCCATTTATATTTTTATCTATATGGTATATAAACAACATAAACAGAACTTAGGAAAATTGTTGCAATGGAGACTTTTTATTAGAATCAAATATTCAGAAATGCAATAAAATGGAATCTCATATTAATCAAAGCTCAGTATTCATTATAAAAATTTTTTATACAGTAGATTAAATAAGTTAGTTGTAATATCTCTTTTACTTCTGAATTTTAAAATGAAAGTCCTGAGATTATTTCCTTTTGGAGAATGGGTAAAATGTGTTATTTTGATAACTATATTCACAAAGTTTTAGACAATAACTATTACAAATGGCTATATTTATAAATATAAGTAGTATATTTAGTTAGTTTTAAAACATTCTGTTATATACAAAACCTTAATGTCTATTCACAACATTTTATATGATATGATATTAGCACACATGTGTGTTTACATTTGGTGAAATTTCCAATTGCACATAATAGAATTAAATGGAATTTAGAAATACAGCATTGTTCAATATAAGAGTTTTAACATTTTCTCCATATATCCAGTCTTTTTAGCTTCTGTATCCATTGAAATTTAGGCAATTAAAAAACAAAAGAGAGAAAGAGGTAGAATTATACTGTCAATGAATATGTGACCTAGATTAAATCAAGGACAACACATATGTGTTGTGTGACTGCAACTTTCTGTAACTACTTTTCTTTTAATGATTAATAAATTGTACAAACCCTTCATTCACTTTAGAGGCATTGTTACCACAGAAAAAATCTATTTTATTTTATTATATTACTTTACTTTTTCTCTTAAAGTGATTTTATTTTTGGCTTTTCATAATTAAATATAAATTGAGAAATTATAATTGTATATATTTTGGCAGTACAAAATATGTACAATGTGAAATAATTAAATCAAGCAAGGGAAGAGTTTTTCCACATCCTTAAACACTTGAGATTATTATGTCAATTTCATTTGAAATTTAATCTTCTAATGCTTTTGAAAATTACAATTGATTATTAAAATTATTTTCTATATTCAGTGCTTTGCCATATATTTGGAATAATAAAAATGTTCCTCCCTGCCAATTCAGTCTTTTGACCTTTTGATATTCATCCTGCCAACCCCTTTATCCCTGGGCTCTGGGACCTTCAATTCTAACTCTCTGCTTCTTTAAGCTGAGTTCTACCTTCCACATATAAGCAAAGAATCTGGATAATTTTATTTTTATTTTTGGAAAATATTATTAGCATAATATTCTCCAATTCCTTTCATGTTGTTGCAAGTGATAAAATTTCTAAGACACAGTTTGAAGTTTCAATTTGCTGCATACCAAATTTACCTATTCTCCTTGATGTGTTTCACAAACAGTATTATACAAAGACTATATGTCAATTTTATTTTACTCTTTTGATGAACTACTCCAGAAATTCTTAAAAACATTTAAAATGTGTTTATGTGTAAGTTTATAAGTTGCAGAATATAATTCAACAAGATCAGTTAAAATTATATTCCCTTTTTAATAAACTGTCACTATAAAACATGCAATATTACAAAAATAAATCTGTATGTGGAATCTGAACTTTAAATGGATTTTATTTATTTTTCTTTTGAAAAGGGAAAGAGACTGAATAACCATGCATTAAATCATGTCTGATGAATGACATGTAGATTAGTAACTAAAATTCAGAAATTATCCAAGTTGAACTGAACTTCCTCTATTCTTAGTTTTGTTTATCTAAACTTTAATCTCTTAAACTTCTCTGTCATATATTCTCCATCTGTAACATGCCATTGTCTCTTCCTGTTCATTGTTTAATATAAATAACTTAATTTAGCATAATTTTCAATTTATAAAATGTGGTGATAGGATTTCCATGTGCCCCTCACTAAATTTTTTCAATTATTAACTTCTTCCACTTGTAGTGTTCATTTGTCAAAACTAATGGATCAATACAGATGTGTGTGTGTGTGTGTTTACTAAATTCTATATTTATTCAAATTTTCTTAATCTGCTTTCTAGTATCATATCACAGATGACAAATACCTGTGCCAATCCATATATTAAGAGAAATTATTTATTTTGGCTTATGATTTTGGATATTTCAGTCCCTGGTCAAAGAGCTCTGTTGCTTTTAAGTCTTGGAGGGACCAGGGAGTTCATACAGAGCAAAACTTCTCACCTTGTGTGGAGGATAAAAAGGAGAAAATAAGGAAGAGTCTGAGGTCCAATAATACACTTCAAGTTCACACCTCCATTAACCAGAAGACTTCCTAGTGAAAGTTGCCATTGTCACACAACAGCACCAAGTTGAGGACTTAGCATTCACTCAAGGGCTTTGGGGATATTTAGAATCCAAACTATAGAATCCAACAGCCTTCTTTTCTTCCAGGATCCTATGTAAGTAGATATCACATCACATTTAACAGTCATGATTCATTTTTCTGATATTGGATGTGACAATTTTCTGGGATTTCTTCATTTTTGAGAACAGTTTTCAGCAGGACTGATCAGATATTAAGTAGAAAGTCGTTCGACTGGGATCATGTAGGTTTTTTCACATGATTAATGGGGTTATGAGTTTTAAGCAGGAATTAACAGATAAATTGTCACTCTTAACACATCAAATCAAGGTCATATTCCTTGGATATAGATTTAATATTAATCTTTATCTCCTTGATGAAATAGTATTTCTCAGAATTCTCCATTATAATTTACTATTTCTATTCCATTTCAAAGTTTACTTTTTTGGGAATAAAGACAATGCAAACAAACCATGCCTCAGGAATAAGAATTTATGTTTCATCTTTTTGAGTTCAGAATGACTCTGTAAATTATTTGAAAATTTCCTACATATAATATTTACGTGTTATGTCACACTCATTCACATATTCACTTAATTGTATTAGTATGGACTGCTACCAATTTATCCTCTATTTCAGCATAGAACATTTTACAGCTTCCCGTTAAACCCAGTATTCATTGTTCACTGCTCTCACTTTTGTTAACAAACTGCATATCCCACTCTTATTGTCCTCGTAACAATATCTTCACCCTATTCATCCTATTTACTTTGATTGAATGTTGTCCAAACACTATATATCTTAAATATAATCCTAAAATTTTTGAATTATCTTTTTGAGGACAATTCCCCAATGTAAGTACAACGGAATTAATATTTCTATCTCTCCACCAAAATTGTTGAAATCCTCATGCTGAAGGAGATGGCATTAGAAGTTGGGGACTAGAGGAAGTGACTAGTTAATGAGGGAAGAGCCCCTCATGAGTAGTATTAGTGCACTTATAAAATACACCCAGGAAAGGTCTCTCAGTTCTTCCATTACATGACTTTGTGGTTAAAAGACAACCATGTAGTATGTGAGCCCTCAGCACACAGCAAATCTTCTATTGCCTTAACTTGAACTCTCCAGAGTTCTGTATTTCAGTTTTCTGTATTTTATAAGCCACCCAATGTGTGGTATTTTTGTTACAACATTCTGAAAATTCTAAGACATTGAGGCACATTAATGATTCTTTTTGTGTGCTAAAATTCCCATTCTAGGCATAATTATTTTATGACCTTTAACAGATTCAGATTTCATTCTCTATGGAAGGCATGTTCACAATGATTTTAAAGGAAGTGACCAGATAACTTAATTCTTAGTTTGTTATTTCATTTTGATATAAAACTATTCATATCTAATGACACATTGTTTGGATATGAGCTGTCTACTAAAAACTCATGTATGAGACAATGAAAGATTATTGAGGGATGATATTACTAGATAATGAAAGTTGTAACCTAATCAGTGGATTAATCCATTTAATGAATTGATGCTTTGAAAGAACTTCATGTTATGGGAGGAAATAGATCACTGGAAGCATGCAGTTGGGATTTGTATTTTGCCCCTGGCAAGTAAAGCTTCCTCTCTCTTTTTCCTGGCAATCACACATTCGTGCCACTATGTCTTTCTCACTTCTGGCACAGAGCAAGGAATTGACCTACCATGAATAAAATTTCTGAAACTCTGAACAAAAATAAACTTTTGGTCCTCTAAGTTGTTCCCATAGGGTATATTGATCATGGTGACAAAAAAACACAAAAGAACAAAAAATAATAATAAAATAAAATAAACCTGACTAATATATAACATACATCCTAACTAAAGAAATTATAGCCTCAAATGTTATAAATATCAACATCGAATATTTTTATATCTATAAAGCCACTGACTGAAGTTTTTAATTTTATTTGAACTTACACTTCTTCTGAAAATTATTTCCATGTAATATCTTATCTAGCTAATGAAGGATCTCTTTAATACATCAATGGTATTAAGATTTCTTTTTAGGAAAAAAATAGTTTCATTACTTTTATTTCAATATTGCAGTAACAGTGCCAATAAATATTTGTGATATTCTCAAAAATTTTATATGAGATCCTCAAAGTATGTTTTAATATTTAAAACATAAACATAAAAGAAATACCAGTATTACATTTAAATAAAGTATTAAGTTATATAGGAAATACATGCACATGTCCATTACTGTCACACATAAGAAAAAAAACAATTTTTTTAAACTTAATGTGAACATAGTTTAAAGAGAGATCTGTTGTTTCATTCTTGTTCTTTGTTTTTTTGATGTAATAATTAAACATTTATGGCGTTCCTCGTGACAATTCAATATATATGTACAATGTGTAATGCTCAAATGGGGATAAATAGTGCTCAAACTCTTGAAATGTTCATCATTTCCTTGTGTTGGGAATCTCCAAACTCTACTCTTCTATTTTCTCATACAATATATAATAAGTTTTCGTGAATTGTGATCACCATACTATAATGAAGAACATGGGAACTTATTAACTGCATGTAATTGTTTTGATTCTTTCTTCCTTCTCTCCTTCCTTGCTTCCTTTGTAACATTTTTCTTTTCCTATCCTCCTGTCAGCCTTCATGCTTACCACATTTTTTCCAGGAAATATCATTCTGCATTTCCTACAGATAAAAGATAATTTTTGAAGCCTAAAATTTTAGTTCCAACTTGAAACAAATTCTTCTTCCTCTTTGTATGGTATTTTATACATTCCTTTTTTAAATAACTAATTTTATGAGTATATAAAGTCAGAAAAAATGAAAATATTATTGAGGGATTTTATATGATTTTCTGATTCTACTTGGGTAAGAGATTAATGAAATATAAGGTATTTTTTAAAAACAACAAAGAGCACATCATGTGAATTCATCATAAATGTAAAACTTCCCTGACTATTATGGTTTGGAGGTGAGGTGTTACCCATAAGCTAACTTTTGAGACAATGTTAGCAAGTTCAGAGATTATATAATTGGGTTGTGAGAACCTTAACCCAGTCAGTGAATTAATCCCCTGATAGGATTACCTGAGTGGTAACTGGAGGAGGTGCGGCATTGGGGGCATGACTTTGGGTCGTATATTCTTATCTGGTGAGTGGAATCTCTCTTCTGCGCTGCTTTCTGGTCATCATATGAGCTGCTTTCATCTGCCACACACACAGAGATTATGTTCAGCCTCACCTCAAGCCCCAAGGAGTGGAACCTGCCTTCTATAGACAAAGACCTCAGAAACCGTGAACCTCTAAGTAAATCTTCCTCCTTTATAATTGTTCTGGTCAGATCTTTTAGTCACAGGGACAAAAAAGCTGACTGAAACAGAAATTAGTCTCAGGGGTGAGGTCATTGCTTTGGCTAACCTGACCACATCGTTCAGAAGCTTTTTAAGCTTTCTGGAGTTGGTGGGAGGGATTTTGAGATGTTTAGCAGTGCAAACTGGAAATGCCTTAGATTGTTGTAAGTGGAATTTAATGGCCGATTCTAGTGGAAGGTCAGAAGACTAGAATGTCAATAGGACAGTGAACGCAGGGCTCAAGAGGGTTCAGAGGAAAAGGAGAACACTATTGGTAATTGGACTGGAGGCCATTCCTGTTATATTCTGGCTGACAGGTTGTCTGCATTTTACTAGTGTCCTGAGACTTTCTGTGAGGCTGATTTTAAAGCGATAAATGTCTTCATCTGGTGGAAGAAATTTCTAGGCAGTGTAGCATTCAGGCAGTAGTGGCATGGATATTGCTGATGGCATTTAGCCAAATTTATTATGATAACCAGGAGCAGAAAGCAGAGCAGAAAGATTTGGAAAATGTGAAATTGAAAGGCCAGAATAAAACTAGGGCTTAGAAGTTGCCACTAAAGAAATGCTAAAGACTTTGCTGAAAGACAATAAGAAAGATGGCTTGAGGGCTTCTCAGGAGCTGGAAAAACCACACCCATCTCAAGCTCAAGGTAGTAAAAGCGAAAATCATCTTGACAAGAGACCAGCAAGGTACCCTTCTTGCACAAGGGGGCCTATGGAGTTTTTCCAATGTGCTTCGCCACGCAGACACTCAGAAGTTTCTGCACCCAGGGTCCCTGGAGGGTTGGCCACTGCTTGAGATGTCGGCAGACTTTGGCATCAGTCATGTGGTGCTGGTTCTGCAGGAATGCAGGATGCTGGAACTAGGGGTTCATACAGGCTTCAAACAAGATTTCATAGAAAAGCCTTAGAGGCCACATGAAATGCAACAGGGTCAAAGTTCCTGCAGGCTCTCCCTGTAAGGCAACTTGGAGACCTGAGAAGGAAGCTGAAGCTGCAGCGGAGACCCCCAAGACTAAGAAATATCAGTCCAGCAGGACATCATCCTAGGAAAGCTGTAGGAATTGAGCAGAGACAAGCCAACAGAGAGGCCACTCGGGCTGCAACAAACAAGACCACAGAGATGGAGATATATAAACACTTTGGGGAGGACACCATGCCATGTGCTCCAGATGCCAAATGCAGAATTACAGGACTTGTTTTCCCAGCTGTATTTCGGCCTTTTTGGTCCCATTCCTTTTTTCTGTGTCCCTATTTTTATGACTGGAAACTCACAAGAGGTTTACTCTGTACCTTTATATATTGGATAACTGTAAATTGCTTTTAATTTACAGGAATTCCCAGGGTGAGATAACTCTGAGCCTCAGAGACTTTGGACTTGTACTTTGAACAATCTAGGAACTGTTGAGACTGTGGAGACTCTTGGAAATGGACAAAATGTATTTTGTATTGTGAGATGGTAGTGAGTTTTCAGGGGACAGGGGCAGAATGTTAGGGTTTGGGTGGGAGGTGTTACCCAAAAACTAACATCTGAGACAATGCAAGAAAGTTCAGAGATGCAATGATTAGGTTGTGAGAGCCTTAACCCAATCAGTGAATTAATCCCCTGATAGGATTAACTGAGTGGTAACTGGATGAGGTGGGGCTTTGGGGACATGGCTTTGGGTTATATATCTGTATCTGGTAAGTGAAGTCTCTGTGCTCTGCTACTCTCAGATCATCATGTGAGCTGCTTTTCTCTGCCACACACTCTCCCATGACATTCAGTCTCATCTTGAGCCCCACTGAATAGAGCCTGCAGTCTATGGACTGAGACCTCTGAACCTGTGAGCCCTCAGATAAATACTTCCTCCTCTAAAATTGTTCTGGTCAGATCTTTTAGTCACAGCAGCAAAAAAACTAACTAATACACTGACTTACTGAAAAGTAATCATTTTTATTAAAGGTTACATCAGAAGTCTTTGGCCAATAAAGATAAATACTTGAGACTATTGCTCTCAGTATCTAAAGAGGCTAAGATATATATTTAGAGGTAAAATAAAATTATATTGGAACACAGAAACCAATTAGATATGCCAAAGACAAAATGTAAAATATCTTGTGACAGAAAACATCATGCATTCGCTGACAACTTATACTCAAACTTACGACCTCTCACAATATCAAAGTGAGTGTTACTCAGTCAATGTCCAGATATCTCAGGAGATCTAGGGTATTAGAATCCTTACTACAACTTTTTAATCTTTGTTTTTAAGAGATACCATAAAATTAAACCAGTGCATTTTCCCTTCAAAGCAGTCGAATCTCTTCTTTCTCTTGCCTTCATAGTTGTCCATTGAATTTTCTTCTTCATATTTGTACATTTTCAGTTATACATTGTTGTTTATTGCCGTTTGAATCTGAAGAGCTTACCTCTGGTTGACATGGGAAGAAGACTCAGCGGCATCAATATCAGCAGAATAATGTAGGATATGGTGAAGACATGATGCGGAACTGAGGGAATTCAATAGAGCCTCTACAATAATAGAGGCCTTCAGAGCAATAGTGTAGTTAATTGACACAGGTTTTCAGCTTCAGAGTAAATCCTGATAATCCATATTGAAGTAGCCAAAGCAGTGATGCACAAATAGCACCAGGAGCTCAGCTATGGGCAAAAAGGAAACAGAATAATTCCTTTAATGTTATATAAAGAGAAATGAGTAAAAAAAATGCTTGAAAAATCTCTATGTTTTAAAAATTCAAGGACATTTTTGTTATTATTTAAGTTTACATAAAATTTCCAATATTATTTTGACAATTAAAAAATCTGAAAGTACTTCAAGGAATTTATTTGTTTATTTATTTGGTACTGGGGATTGAACCCAGGTGTGCTCAACCACTGAGTCACATCCCCATCCCTTTTTAAAAAATATTTTAGAGACAGGGTCTCACTGAGTTGCTAAGTGCTTGCTAAGTTGTTGAGGCTGGCTATGAACTCGTGATTCTCCTGACTCACTCAGCCTCCCACGCTGCTGGAATTACAAGCGTACACCACTGTGTCCTGCTTCACGGGATTTATTTAGCATATAATTTTAAGTAATTTATCCTCATCTAATCCTAAAAAATAACAGATGATATTTTAGAGCCCTTTAGTAGAAAATGGGCATATCTGATGACCTCTACACTGCTTGACTTCGTTATCTCACTTCTTCACAATGTATGAATGCAATTATTTCCTATTTTACAGATGAAGATTTTGTAACTTTCAGGGTTGGATAATAGCAAAAGATCATGGTATTAGAAAGTGGTTGACTCACCTATAAACCCTTCTTAAAATCATGCCAAGAAATTGGTGATTACTAATTTACTATGCACAAAATCATCAAAATTTTAATTGAATATTTTATTTAAGCAATTTGTGAACAGTAGATTAAAAGATAATGATGGCTAAAGTGTCCAAAAGGATTCTGAATTTTGAAAGGATGACATGATGAACCATGCCCTTAGTGAAAAGTAGTACATATAGTGAAAATACGAAAGTAATTTTTAGGCATGCATTCTGTGAATATGTTTTTATATTCAGATTCTTACTATGAGTTGTATATTTAGGCTATTGCCTTCAGTATCTAAATAAGATAAAATATACAGTTAGAGGAAAAATAAAATCATATTGGAACACAGAAAACAATTAGCTCTGCCAAAGATAAAATAAAAAATACCGTGAGACTGAAAAATATTGTACATTAGCTGACAATTCATACTCAAACTTAGGAGCTCTCATAACATCAAGCAGTGTTATTTTCCTACTTCTTAGACAGGATGAGTTCTGCACACTATGCCAGATTTAGGAAGTGAAATTAGTAATTTTAACTTCATCTTGTCCCCAGAGATTAGATACCAATTGTCTCTGTGGCTGTGAAACACAGAGGTAGAGCTTAACAAATTCAAGCAACAACAACCAAAAGAAAATAAATATATATATATATTATTTGAATGATATTAGTCATCTATGTAAACTGGGAGAAGAATATTTTTAAATATGGGATTAAAATATAAATATTGAAGATTTAAATCCAGTAATAGGAAGGAAGAAGAGCAAAGTCATGGGCTATTTTGAAAAAGGAGAAGGAAGTTCTTGGGGACTTTTTAATCGCATAAGTTCTCTTACATAGTTTAAAAAGATACCACTAAAGCAGACGAAGCATTGTTCATTCACAGGACCAAATTATTTGTCTTGATGTTCATTTACTCACAATTTAAAAGTAGAAGTTGATGGTACTTTCTGGAATGCATATTTTGACAAAATTGTTTCACCTAAGTCTACTATGAATGAAAATCCATCTAAATTTACTCTAAAAGTTTTTTAGGTTCAGAAATTACAGACAAGTTACTATTGTTATGGTTCAATACAGAATTTAGTGAATACATTTCTACCTGTTGATATCTAACTAAACTTCATTGTTTTAGTCACCTTTTTTACTGCTGTGACAAAAAGACCTGATGAGAACAATTAAAGGAGGAAAAGTTGATTTGGGGGATCATGGTTTCAGAGGTCTCAGTTCTTAGATGGCAGAACATCATGTCAGAAACTTGTAGTGGAGGAAAGTAGCTCAGGACATGGAACTAGGATGCAGAGAGGGAGTAGAGCACCCCTCATCATGGACGAAATATAAACCTCAAAGGCATACCTTCAATGATGCAGCTCTTCCAGTTACCAATCAGTAATCAGGGGATGAATGCACTAATTAGTTTAAAACTATCATCAACTAACTCTTTCAATTCTAAACCATCTCGCATTGCCTCACACATGAGCTTTTGGGGGACACTTAATATTTAAAGCATAACACCTCAATGACCTTAAGATTCTATAAGGTACTATGAGAGTTGGATCCCAAATTTATGCAAACACTTAATATCTTAACTCCATCTCCAATTTAAACAAAAAAGGAAAAAAATGTGTAGTTTATAAGATTTCAGTTGATTGCCAATGGAGCACTAAGGTTTTTAGTCTATATTATTCAAAGCATTTCAACTTCTAAGGTCAAGAAAGAGAAGGACAATCTAACAGGAAGTACTTTCTGAAGAAAACTGCTACCAGTTAGAGGTTGTGCATCCATATTTCTTGAAGATGGGTCATGTTGGTTGCCAAGTAGAGAGGCATATAAGAGATAAAGGAGAAATGGAGAAGATACCTTTGCAAGAGCATGGTACAGTCCCACTTACATCTAACTGTCAAAATGAGCCATCTTCCAGGTTCTAACATATCTGTGTCTAGCACATTTGGAAAAAATAGAATGGGATGGTTATAAAAATAATACTTTTTCTAGGCATAGTACTATTGGACTTACTTCTTGTACTTAAAACATCAATATGACATGAAATATTTTAGTAAGTATCTCAGGGACTTCTTGGGGGCTAAAGTACTGCCAAGATAACAATTAGAGTACTGCATAAATACATATTTGGAATTAATGATGGATTTAATATTGACAATAATGCTCTTAGGGACGATAAGTACAAGGATGGTGTGGACTTGGGTAGTGTTTTTAATAAGAGAAAAAGTTATTTGACTTTAGATAAGTTTAGATGATTAAAATTGTGTATTTACCAATGAATATTTTGATGATAATGGACACTACATAAACAATTTTAAATTTAATTATTATCCTTTGAAGTAATTGATGATTAATGGGTTCAGAAGACAATTAAGGAGCCTACTTTGATTCTCTGATTATGATATGCAGAAGCTGTTATGTGGAATATGAAGAAGCCAAATGGAAATAAGGATCTCTTTAATATTTTAAATGTTCCCAACTGATTGATAAGAATACTTTAATGTTTAGACACTCTATTTTTAATGTTCCCTAAATAACTGGACTATCCTTCATGAATTTTTAGACTTCTATACAAATTAAAGTTGTGTCTAGAAATGCTAATGTCAGATAACTAATATTCCATGCCTGTATCCATTGCTTAGACTTTTAAAATTTCTTATACATGTTAAAGATAAAAAGTGTTTTGAATTCTTTTAAAGAGAGTTACTCTGCCTGTTTCATTGTCTAATACTCTGGTTTCAGAGGTAAGATGCTGGTCTCTGTTAACATTTTTTTTTTTAATTGGATGCTCTAGATGTGTCGATTCTAGAGCAAACAAGTTCAGATATGTGCCTATCTTACCAACGCCTCACCTTCTCTACCAAGAATATGCAATCTAGAAAGGTATAAAATATTTGTGCCGCAGAATGTTTTGGAAGACAGGCATGTGCTAACTTTAGCAGTCAGATTTTAGACATAACCTTCTCTGTTGGATTATTTAGCTTCTTTGCTCGAACCACACAGTTTGCTGAGATGTGTTAGCTGCCCAAAGCCATGGGCACATCACATCATGTCACTGATACATTCATCGTTGGCTAGTGAAGATTTCAAAAGGCAGTTCCCATGAGTCTCAAATTGTTATGAATGAAACCAAGTTTTATTTTTTCTCCATATATTTATGGAAAACCATAGTATGATTCCTCAAAATACTAAGCAGAGAATTACCATAAAATCCAGTACATAATTATTTATACATATAAAATTATATAGATATTTGATTTAGAAAAAATAAATATTGCTTCTAGTTCTAAAGATTTTCAGGTAAAGTCTCGGAAGCTGCTATTGACAGAGCACAGAAACTCCAAATTATGAAGCAGTTTTCATTGAGTATTTACATCAAGTATTTACAAGTCAGAAAGCCTTGCAGTCTCAGGGGCCATGATCACTTCTTCACACTCTTTTATACACATGTTTTTATACTTCATTACCCAGAACAAAGCTTATATTTTGCATAAAATACTTCCTATATAGTCTCAGTCAGAATTCATTAATACCTCCTCTACAATTTACTCTCTCTATATGTAATATATGATTACCATAATAATTATCATACTCTTTGATAAAATTATTTGGTATATTGGCCTCATTTTTCTCTCCCATTGGACGTTCAGCAGAGACTTACTGAACAATCAAAACACACAAACTGTTACTTTCCCATTTATAGTAATAATGCAATCTGGCTTCAAAATGCTTCTAAATTCAGGTCAGATTTATTGTTTATATGTGATACATGTCTGAAAATATAATTAAACAATTATGGCACCATTGTAAAATATGAAAATACCATGATTTATATAAATAATCTTATATATTTAGTAGATGCTATTAAACACAATACCAGTGATCTGGGCACATGATAAAAAGAATTGCTCTTAATGTTGACAGACTGATTTTGGATATGTGCAGTAGAAATGTTCTGATCCTAGTTGGTATTCATTCTATAATTTTGAAACATAGTTTCTGAAAGTGATATTATTCAAGAGTCACACAGATTTCCTTATAAAACACATAGTTAATAAAACCAATATGACAGTATTTAAGCTGTAGGAAAACAGCTTAGGTTAACATAGTTTAAATGACAAGAAAGAAAGAAAATCCTCCCACTCCCAAATGTCATATAATTGAAATTTATGTAGTTTCAATAAATTAAACTGACATGCTGTGTTTTTGTTGTGTTGTTAAGAAAGCATGCTGACAAATGACCTTTGTGTCTACTGCCGTGAGCATGCGGCAGTTCAGGCCATGTCTGTCCTGTTAGCGTGAGAAGTCGTGACTCTGTGCTGCCGTGAACATAGGGAAGCAGATACCTCCCTGGAATAATGAAGAGAGTGTGATGGATTTTATGGTACTTCTGTTTTTAGTATTTTGAGGAATCGCTATAGGATCTTCCATAATGTCTGTAATCAATGTGCAGCTCCAGTAACAGTGTACAAAGGTCTCCTTTCCTCCACATCCTCACGAACCCAAGTTGTCTTTTGATCTTTAAGTAATAGGCATCATAACAGGTGTGAGATGAAATCACATTGTGGTTTTGATGTATGTTTCTCTGATCATTCGTGATGAGATTATTATTTTCATATTCCTGGGGACCATTTGCATGCTTTCTTTGAAAAAGTGTTTATTCATGTCCTTGTTCTTTTTTTGGGGGGTGGACTGACAGTTACTGGACATTGAACTCAGGGGCACAGGAGCACTCAACAACTGAATCACATCCCCAGCCCTATTTTTTGCATTTTACTTAGAGAAAGGGTCTCACTGAGTTGCTTAGCACCTTGTTTTTGCTGAGGCTGGCTTTGAACTCTCCAACCTCCTGCCTCAGTCTCCCGAGTCACTGGAATTATAGGTGTGTGCCACCACACCTGGTCCTTGTTCATGTTTGATGGCTATTTACTTCTTTATTTATGTATTTTGCTATTGGATTCTGAGTTTTGTATATTTCAAATATAAGCCACTATCATATATAGATTTTGAAATATTTTTCACCTGTCTCGAGTTTCCTTTTCAATAGGTTCACAATTCCCTTCATCTCTTCATTTCAATGACTGCTTCCTTTGCTGTGCAGAAATGTTTTCAGTTTGATGTAATTACACTTCTTTATTTTTGCTTTCATAGTCTAACTCATTATCAAAATCAAATCATGGAGCTGACCCATGTGACTGAGCCTTTGTACTATTTGACCACATCTCATTCTTCCCACCTCCCAGACCCGGCCTACCACCATTCTACTCTCTGCTTTATGAGTTTTGCTTTTTTAGATTCCACATGTGAGACCATGCAGTATTTGCCTATGTCTGGCTTATTTCACTTAGCATAATGTCCCCATTTATTCATGCTGTTGCAAATGTCAGGTTTCTTTTATTTTCAAAAACTGAACAATGTTCCATTGCAATGGTTTGATTATGGGTAATGACTTCAAAATGCTCATGTGTTACAGGTTTTGTTCTCAAGGTGGTACTACCACCTCTATCTCTCACCCTGCACAAAACTCAACTCAAAATGGATCAAGGACCTTGGAATCAGACCGGAGACACTGCATCTTATAGAAGAAAAAGTAGGTCCAAATCTTCAACTTGTTGACTTAGGATCAGACTTCCTTAACAGGACTCCCATAGCACAAGAAATAAAAGCAAGAATCAACAACTGGGATAGATTCAAACTAAAAAACTTTTTCTCAGCAAAGGAAACTATCAGTAATGTGAAGAGAGAGCCTACAGAGTGGGAGAAAATCTTTGCCACTCATACTTCAGATAGAGCACTAATTTCCAGAATCTATAAAGAACTCAAAAAACTCTACACCAAGAATACAAATAATCCAATCAACAAATGGGCTAAGGAACAGACACTTCACAGAAGAAGACCTACAAGCAATCAACAGATATATGAAAAAATGTTCAACATTTCTAATAATAAGAGAAATGCAAATCAAAACTACCCTAAGATTCCATCTCACCCCAATTAGAATGGCGATTATCAAGAACACAAGCAACAATAGGTGTTGGCGAGGATGTGGGGAAAAAGGTACACTCATACATTGCTGGTGGAGTTGCAAATTAGTGCAGCCACTCTGGAAAGCAGTATGGAGATTCCTCAGAAAGCTTGGAATGGAAATACCATTTGACCCAGCTATCCCACTCCTTGGCCTATACCCAAAGGACTTAAAATCAGCATACTACAGAGATACAGCCACATCAATGTTCATTGCTGCTCAATTCACCATAGCCAGATTGTGGAACCAACCTAGATGCTCTTCAGTTGATGAATGGATAAAGAAACTGTGGCATATATATACAATGGAATATTACTCCACCATGAAGAATGATAAAATTATGGCATTTGCAAGCAAATGGATGAAATTGGAGAATATCATGCTAAGTGAGATAAGCCAATCTCAAAAAAATTAAAGGACGAATGATCTCACTGATAAGCAGATGAGGACATATAATGGGAGGTGGGAGGGGTTAGCGTTAGGGTTAGGGTTAGGTTTAGGGTTAGGGATAAGGAGGGTGATAAGAATGGAGGAAGGAAAGACTGTATAGAGGGAAAAGAGGAGTGGGAGGGGTGGGGGGAAGGGAAAAAATAACAGAATGAATCAAACAACATTACCCTATGTAAATTTATGATTACACAAATGGTATGCCTTGACTCCATGTACAAATAGAGAAACAACATTTATCCCATTTGTTTACAATAAAAAAAAAATTACTCAAAGTAATAATCACAGTGGTAAAGAGGGCCAGTAGCTAAAGTAATTATTATATATGTTCCATAGTATATGAGCTTTCACATATATAAGAAAATGTCCTTAATAAAATTTGTTACTGACCCCCCCCCCCAAAAAAAAAGGTGGTACTACCAGAAGGTAATTGAACCTTTAGGAGGTAGGATTAAGAGGAAGGTCCTTAGGTCATTGAGGCCCTCAAAGGGAATTGTGGAAATCCAGTCTCCTCTCTTTCATCTCTTCTGCTTCCTGTCTCTTGAGGTAAACACTTAGCTTCGCCAAGCACTCCACCATGATGTGCTGCCCTTACAAACATGAGACCAAACAGTCTTGGACTGTGATCTACAGAACCATGAGCCAAAGTAAACATTTTTATCCTTATATGTTCATTGTCTCAGTGCTTTATTTCAGTTACTGGAAAGTAACTGGTACACATGAGCACGCACACACATGCACACACTCACATATATTTCATTTCCTTTATTTATTCATCCAACAGTGAACACCACTTAAGTTGATTCCATACCTTCCTGTTATGAATAATGTTGCAATAATATGGGAGCACAGATATCACTTCAATATAATGATTTTATTTCCTTTGTATATATGTTCATAAGTGTGGCTTATAGTACAGTTCTTTCTTCATATTTTAATTGGTTTATATTTTGTATGATAATTTGTTAAAGCTTGTAAATATGTGCTTATTATCAATTACCTCAAAGTTTTTTTTGAAAGAAGAAAATCATAAACATAAAAAACATTTAATGGGGTATGCCTTAATATTGAACATGGATTTGACTTGTCTTACATTCATTCCTTTATTTTCAAGTTTCTTTTAAAGAGTTTTTTTTTTTTCTTGATGACACCATTTTTACTTACCACTACATATAGAATACTGACTTGGGCCTGAAGATTCAGTGGTGAGTAATACTCTCTATTTTCTCTAAAGGTCTTACAGTCTACGAGGATAGAGAAAGACAGGTAAACAGGTAACAAGAGTATAAGGAGATAGTTGTATAACAGAAGTAACTATGAGGATACAACTGAAGACCAAAGAAGGGAGTACTTAACTCAGATTCAAAGGTTTCTGAGAAGGGCAGGCTAACATAGTTCCAAGCTAGATTCTGAAGGATGGGTAGTGACTGGGTATGTAAATGGGATGGGTGACAGGGAGAGGAAACAGTAGGATTGAATGTTCAGAGATGAGATAGAGTCTGACACATTGATGAAAATTTAAGTGATTTATTGGTGGCAAGAATCTAAAGAATAGAAGACACCAGTGGGGTCTCTAAAGATGGGAAAGGAGCCAGGGTTTAAATCACTTTCGTGCCTTTATCTTGAGGGCACTGGGGGATCATGAGGATGAACTAAGCATTAGATTAACTTTATCAGAGGTCCATTTTAGAAAGATATTTCTGAAGAATATTTTGGAGAATGATTAAGTTGGAAGCAACAACCAAAGATAAGAGGATGGGTTATAAACCAAGTTGTCTGTACAAGGGTAATAGATTCAGAATGGGCAGAGTGGGGAGGGAGTTAAAAAATCAGTGGTAAAATGGAGACAACTTTGTGTTTGCTTATATATGACAAGTGAGACAGAGAAAGGCATTGAGAGTGATTTCCACCTCTTTAGGAAGTTAGTCAATGATGATACCATTTTGCAGGGAAGATGAAGTCTATCAGCTATTGTGTTTAAAAACATACCTGGATTATAGTGGGCATCCAAGAATGTAATGAATGCTCATAATATTTTCTATTTTTTGTTTTTAATTAGTTTATATTTATATGGTGATTTTTATAAAAGCATCATTAAATTATTAATAAATTTGATGAAGAAACCCATCTTTAAAATATTCACTTCATATTTCAGAACAGAATTAGTTCCTTTTTTTTTTTGGACATTTAAAAATATTACTTGTTCAAAAAATGCAGCACAAAATTTTGTATTATACATTTTAGTGAAATGTAAGTTCTTGCTAAATTATCTGATAGTTTTCATATTTTTTGGAAATTATTGATAACAGGTGTTTTAAATCTATTTTTTTGATAAAATGCTGATACATGTATTTTTCAATTTTGCAAGATAGGTAACTCTTAAATTTACTTTTAGACAAAGGTAATAACCCCAAAACTGACAGCTTTAAATATTTTTAAATCATTTTTTAAATATTTCCTTTTTATGTACTGGCTGCAATGATCAACATTTCAAAGACAGGGCAATCATAGAATTATATTACATAGAATCTCATTTTGATTCTAATTTTATTAAGGATGTTTCAAGAACTACAAAGATGTTAAAAAGATAAATGCTAAAATACTATGGTATTTGCATTTATTTCTAAGTTTTACAAGTATTTTTATTTCTAAAGTGTTATATTTTAATCAAGTAAAATTTTAGCATCATTTCAATTTCTACAAGCAGTTTATAGTGATATTTCATATAACATTCCTATTATTTTTTATTATTGTGATTATTGGCACATGATAATAATTGTACAAGTTAATTGAAAGATATTTTCATACCTCTAAGTCATGCATTAATCATGATATATAAATAGACAACAATAATAAATGCATGTTTCAACTGATAGTTATTAAAAGATTGATTTACTAAATCTTTCTTTCATTGCCTAATTTAATTCTGTCATTTCCCTTATTGAAAGAATAAACATATATTCTGCTTCATGATTTGAAATTTTTTTCTGTTTATATCTTTTCTTGTTCTCCTTTCAAATCTCAATTCACTTACCTTTTCTATATTGATGTTCCCACTTATATATACAAAATATATACCCTTAAATATATCTCTTAATGTCACTCCCTGGAAGACTTCCACTTTGTTTACTCTACTTACATATTTTGTAGTATACTGCTTGATTTTATACAACAATATAGATCATATGTCAAATAATAAAATATGTATTTACTTACTAAGTGTATTATTTTCTACATGTGCTAAAGTTCTCTGAGGTGAAGATCCAAGTTTGACTGCCAAGATGTTTACATACTGAATGTACTTTAAATCATAATGAGTAAATAGTCAGGTAAACCACAGTGACCACATAGATCCTGAAAATGATGGAACATTTTTGCAATTGAGGGCAAAATCAATTTCAATGGGAAAGACAACTCATATAAATGCACATCTATGAAATACATAGGTGCATCTGAATCATCAGAGTCTAGCATAAAAGACAAATAGAACCATCTTAGCTAAAGTAAACCTTTGTAAATTTCTCTGTGAAAACTATAAAATGAACACAATATCTGATAAATCATAAAACAGATGTATGTAGACCTAAACTGAAAAACTGTACTAAATTTAAAAAAAAATATTTCCCACATTACTTGTCACATATCATATAATTGGATCTCAAATTACTGCAATAGCACCACCACTAGTTAGAACATTGTGCTGTGTGATAAGAGGGGACATTTATAGGAGATACGACAGAACAGAGTAGAAATCACTTTTGCTAAGAAGATTAGGAAATGAAGTATAGCATATACTAAGACCATTTTAAATGCATAGCTCAACCTGTAAGTCATAAACAATATCACTAGGAACAAAGACAAAATTTTTAAACTCAAAGCGAAGTATATCTTTGAGGAGTTTGTTAAACTTGATATCTATTAGGGTGGTGTTTTAATTGCCACACAGGGAAATAATGCCATTCGGAGTGTTGAATTTCTGAGCACAGCATAAAGATGGAAATCTCAACACACTTTGGCATCAGTGGAAGTGTAAACTAGAAAATCCATTCAATATTTAGCGAATTTAAAAATATAGAAACGTGTCTCCTAGGCTATGTGAATTGGTTAAAGCAGTCAAAACCTGTCCCTTAATAGTAATATATTGCCTGGCTATGCGTTAGACAAGGAAAACAAATACTTACTTTTTTTCAGTTCTAGCAATTTTCATCCAATCAATTATCACAACTCTCTCTCTCTCTCTCTCTCTCTCTCTCTCTCTCTCTCTCTCTCACACACACACACACACACACACACACACACACACACACACACACACAGGTCCTACACAGCATATATCTTAGATACTATGCTACTCAGGATATTGAAAAATCTTTAAATGAAGCCTCAGGGTTTTCCTTAAAATAAATTCACTTAGGAAAATGAGCTAATATTCCACAGTTATACACACAATTAAAGAGCTTCCATGAACAATCATGATCAGAAATAAAAAGTATCAAATTTAGACACACAGGAAATTCAGATGCAATATGTACGATTTAAATGCAATAAGAGAAAGAACTATCATAAATTCATTCAGAGAGAAAATCAGTTTATTTACAAAGGGTATAAAATGATTCATAGTTGAAAAGAAGTGTGAAGGTCAAGAAATAATATATTAGGGCTGGGGATATAGCTCAGTTGGTAGAGTGCCTGCCTTGCAAGCGCAAGGCCCTGGGTTCAATCCCCAGCACCGCAAAAAAAAAAAAAAAAAAAAAAAGAAATAATATATTAAAATGGTGAAAGAAAAAAAAAAAACTTGCAGCCTCATCTTTCATAGCAAGCTAAATTAGCATTGGGAACAATATTTAAGGGACAATTCCTTTGTCTTACTATACCTAAGAAAATGTACAACTAGTAAAGCCTCAGTGAACCAATATCTAAAGGTTATCTTTCAGGAGAAATATAAAATCAAACATCAAGTTCAATCTTATATGCAAGTAAGAATATATCAGGGGCTGGGGCATGTTTCAGTGGCAGAGCACTTGCCTAGCACCTGTGAGGCACTGGGTTCAATCCTTTGCACCATATAAAAAATAAAATAAAGGCATGCTGTCCATCTAGAACTACAAAAAAAAAAATTTTAAATAAAGAATTTATCAGTAATGATAAAAAAGTTACTAGCCAGGCATGGTGGGACACCCTGTAATCCCAACTGCTTGGGAAACTGAGATAGAAGGATGAAATGTTCCAGCCCGGCCATAGGTACTTAGTGAGCCACTGTCTCAAAATAAAAAAAATAAATAAAAAGACTGGGATGTAATTCAGGTAGAGTGTCCCTGAGTTTGGTTCCCAATTCTGGTGGGGGTGGGAAGAGGGATTTCTAATTTTATGGAGGTAGTATGAAAATAATGAAAATATCACAACCTTGTTTAATTAAAGTGTTCAGTGGTCTTTCTATTTCTGGTTGTAGGAAGGAATATTCTTTTTCTTTTAAATGTAAATAGAACATATCCATATCCATGAACACTTAAGGATAAATGTTCTAGTTCAGAACACATTGATTTATTAATTCCATTTTTCCTGTATCTACAGGTTTACAGTAAACTGTAACCTCCTTTTGTTTTTCTTAGAATTTATACAATCCAAAAGTCATGAAATGACAAATGTTAGGAAATGAAGGATACTGTCTACAATATCATTTGAAATGCATAACTTGACCTGGAAATGATAAACACATTTTTTAGAACCAAGATAGAACCTCATAACTAAATGTGTGCTATGCTTTCGAGGAGTTTATTGAGCTTCTTACCTATAAGGATGAATTTTGTCTCTACAAAATTTGTACATTGAAACTCTATCACTTGGTGTCCCAGAAAATGACGGTTTTTCGAGAGAGGGCTGTTAATTTTAGCTAATTAGTTAAAATGAGGGCTTTCAGAGTGGGCCTAAATATCTGATTGGTCATCTTAAAGGAAGAGAGGGAGATAAGGACATCTAGGGAGAGAAATTAGAAATTCAAGAGCGTAGATGAAAAGTGATCTGTTAGCCAAGAAGATAGAACACAGGAGAAACAAATGCTGTTGTCACCTGGATCTTGGACTTCCAGTCTCCAGCATTGTATGGAATTAATTTCTGTTGCTTAAGCTGCCCAATATGTGGTATTTTGTTATGGTAGTTATAGCAAATTAACAAAATTTATCTTTGATTACAACCTATTATCAGTGGGTCTTGGTGGTGCATATCTATAAACCCAGCTTCTCAGGAGACTGAGGCAGGAGGATCCCAAGTTCAAAGCCTGCTGCAGCAACTTAGCAAGCCCCTAAGCAACTTGATCAGACTCTGTTTGTAAATAAAATACAAAAAAGGACTGAGGATGTCGCTCAGTAGTAAAGTACCCCTGCCTTCAATCCCCAGTACCAAAAATAAAAAACAAACAAAAACCCTATTATCAATTTTACCTTAGTATTTGTTGATGATATGAGGAACTTAGAACAATGTTTTATTGTATTTGTTTCTCCCAATAAATGTACTTTTTCCTAGTTTATTTGGTTTATGTGTAATGATTGACTTTACATGTGAACTTAGTTAGGCTATGTTGCTTAGTCCAGCACTACTCTAGATGCTGATGTGAGAGACTTTACGTGTTTGAGTATAACATTTTCAGTCATGGCCTTTAAGTATGTCAGATTGCCCTTCATAATTTGGGATGGGTTTTCTCCAAGCATTTGCTTAAGAGCAAAGGTCAAAATTCTTCTTCACGTAAACACACCAAACTAACTGACTGCATTGCTTTTAAAGATCATGTATTTGAAGTGCATGATATAAACCTCCTTTGGGTCTCTTTGTTTTGTTTTGGTTTGGTTTTGGTTGTTTTGTATATCTTTATTTCCAAAGTTTGCATTTTTCCAGGAATCATATATACTACTAATTTCATTGATATTATACAATCATTCATTTTCAGGTATAATTCAGTGACTTTTTAAGCACATGCTCCCAAAGTCCCCAATATACAACCATGATACATAATATTTCCAACCTTCTCAAAATTTTCTGATAGTCCCTTTCATTAGAGTCCCATTTTCATAGGCAATATCATAGAAACCATTGTAATTTTGCACATATAGACTTATTTTACCTATTCTTGACCTTTTATAAATGAATTCATTTATGAAAATGAATTCATTTTTTTTTTCAACATAACATTTTGGGAATCAGAGTATTGTTATGTGTACCAGTAGTATGTTTTTCTTTATTAATAAGTGATTTGTCAGTATATAAATGTAAAACTTCTGGTAACTGTGGAATAATAAAACTAGTAACCTTATTATAGAACAATCACAATGTATCTGGCAACGCAAAGTTGTGGTAATTAGGTCAAAATGTATGTCCTGTATTTGATTGACTTTGAGAATCTCATATAAAGATAGTTTTAAGACTGGAAGAAAGACATGGAACCAAGGAAGAGCACATCTGTCTAACTAAGCTTAAAGGTCAGAAAAGTAAATTCCACTTTCTTGAAACAGTGAAACTCTGTAGGATGTGGTATCATAGAGGAGAAGGTTGAGGAATCTACATGGGATCAAAACATACCCACAGCAGGCAGCCACATGTATAAAATGAAAACCTGTGAAGCTTCAAGGGATAAATTACTTTAGGCTCAGGAAGTGAATAGAAATGCCAGAGATATACAAGAACGTCTAATATTAGGGTTCTGGCTCAGTAGATTGGAAACACATTCCTGAACCCTTAGGTATTTGAATGATGTCTAGAACAGGCCAAGCCTCAGCAGTGGAGAACATATATCAAATAAAACAGAATACGCTCGAACTAAAAAGAAGACTGATATTGGTTCTTTTAACTAAAGGAAAAGACCATGATTAACAAAATTTAAAGAATCTATCAACAATTTACCTGTCAGAATAAAACCCAATGCTCTTAACAATATATGAAGTTTCTACCTGGGGATATAACTTAGTGGCAGTGTTCTCTGGAAGTGAGCATGAGGCTTTGGGTTTGATATCAAATATCAAACCAAAGGAAAAAGAAAAACATAAAAAACCTCATATACTTAAACATACACACACGCACACACATATAATGGACAATTTTTGAATAAACAAAACATTTTATAAATAAAAATGAGAAAATAATTCAAAATAGGTTATAGGATACCTCAAATGTTGGAACTATCAGAAACATTTTGAGGCTAATTTTTAAAATGCAGTCATGTGTCACTTAAAGACAGGGTTATGTTCTGAGAAATGCATCATTAATAGTATTTCATCATTGCATGATATACAAATACATAGCTGTGTATTTGTACAAGCCTTGATGGCATATGTCAAGTACATATGTGCCTCTTGATGCACTCAAAACACGCAGTAATCAAGATGTATGAGGCTGCTACCCAGGCATCAGGTCATATTGTTTTATGGTGATTTGATTTTATAAGTAGGAGTAAGCTCTAAAATAAAAATAAAAGGTTAGTATATGAACAGATCACAATATAGGAATTTAGTATCAGTGTCAAGTATTGTGTACTCTACATAAATATACTTCCAAATGACAGTCAGTGAAGGTTTGTTTCCACCAGCAACATCACAAGTACATCAGCACTGCACTACAAGAATGTTACAATGGCTAAAGTATCACCAGCCTGCATTGACCTAAAGTCCTAGGTGGTACATGACCATGTGTTCAAGGCCTTCAGTGAAAAGTAAGACTCAAGGAAGAAAACCACAGCAGAGAAGCAAACAAGTTTTATAAATGTTAAGTACAATATCTATAATTTTAAAATGTAATTGATGGGTTTAATAGTAACTACAAAGGAAAACATCTGTGAATGTGGAGATAAAAGTTTTGAAAATTATATGAGGTAATGAACAGAGAGAAAAAAACTAAGAAAAAAATCTAATAGCTTCAGTGAAGACCCGTCAAAAAGTCTTATATACATATATCTGTGTTTAAGATTGAAGTATACCTTATATCAAATGTTTAGCATCAAAAATATCTCCATTTAGGGCTGGGGAGATAGCTCAGCTGGTAGAGTGCTTGGCTCCCAAACACAAAGCCCTGAGTTCAATCCCCAGTCCCAAAAAAAAAAAAAAAAAAAAAAAAAAAAAAGAAATGTCTCAATTTTTAAAATTTTCTCAGATTATGAAATATCTTCATACACTTCACTGAGTATTCCTAATCCAAAGTTCCAAATTTCAAAGTTGTTGGAACATCATAAAGACACTCAAACAATTTCAGATTTTTGAGGACTTGGTATTTTGGATTTAGAAATTTAAGTTGCTGATACTGCACATAAAGGGTGGATGGAATTAACATAAAATGTGTTTGAGGACAAGATGTTCAATATACTTACAATATTTTAAGGAACAAAAACTGAAGCAACACCACATCTAAACTTAGGAAGTGTTACTTGGTGCTTTAATGTTACATAAAGCTCAGTACTTGTCCCCCATTTCAATCCAATAATGAGGACTCAGTTTTGAGAAAAGGAAAAAGAAGTTTTATTGCTTTGCTAGCAAAGGAGAAATGCTGGAAACACCTGTCCCAGAGGCTGTGATTTTGTACATCACCAGGAAAAACACTTTTAAAGGGGTGATTAAAAAGCTACAATCCACATTTACCCTGTTGGAGCTGTAACTCACTTGCCAGTTTGGGAGAGTTATGGTTTAGATGTTGTGTCCCCCAAAAACTCACTTGTGACACAAGGCAAGAATATTTGGATGAGAAATGATTGGGGTATAGCTTTAACCTAATACTGATTAATGCCTTGATAGGGACTGAGTGGCAACTGAAGTAATTGAGTATGACTGGATGAGGTGGGAATTGGGGGTATGACTGGAGACTGGAGACTCTCCCTTTGCTTCTTGATCACCATGTGAGCAGCTTCCCTCTGCCATACTCTTCCACCATGATGCCCTGCTTTACCTCGAGTCCCTAAGAATGGGGCCTCCTGTCTACGGATTGAGACCTCTGAAACTGTGAGCCCCTAAATCTTTCCTCTTCTAAATTGCTCTGATCAGATCATTTAGTCACCATAGCAAAAAGACTGACTAAAACAGGGAGACAGTCATTTCTGAGATTTTCTGGTACCATCTTCAAATTCTGGATTACTTCTTTCCAATGGTGGGTATGTACTCAAGGACAGATAAATCTGCCAACAATGGGAAGAAAGGTAATCCTGTTTCCCCTGAGATTAGGGAATTGTAGAGATTGGGGGTAGCAGAGAGAGAGAAAGAGAAAGAAAAATGTCCTTTTAAAAAATAAGTTGCAGTGACAGGGCAGCAAACGCTATATTCAAAGCCTAAAGTGAACCAATATTACATTAATACACACACACACACCACACACACACACACACACCAGCAAATCTGGACATCATTTAGCCAATGAACTCATAAACAAATTTTGAAAGAAAATGTCCCACAGAAAATATATTAAAATTAAAGAAATATAATAAAGTTAACCAGCATGACTGACTGAGGGTGACATTGATTTCAATGAAACAATCCGTGAAACTACTACTCTTTGGAAAAAATGAGAAAACAATATTCATATTCTAAGAAAAAAACTCAGAATTATGTATTCTCAAATTATTTAAAATTGAGGATGGTGTAAGTATGCAGAAAAGCTGTAAGATTTTATTGCCAACAGATCTGCACTGTACAAAATGCTCAAAGATGATTTTCAGTCTGAACAGAAAATATACCTCATAGAATTGTGGATCTACAGAAAAAACATACGGCGTCAGAATTAGAAATATGTGGACATCAGAATTATAAATATGTGCTGGGTAAATGTCAAGCCACAGTTAGTTATTTCCCATCTAATTTCTTTAAATAGAACTCTTCAAAGCAAAAAATAATAATGCGCCTGGGCAAGATTGTGCATGCCTTTATCACAGCACCTCGGGAGGCTGAGGCAAGAGGATCACAAGTTCAAGACCCCCAAAAGTGAAGTGCTAAGCAACACAGTGAGACTCCGTCTCTAAATAAAATACAAAATAGGGTTGGGTTTGTCTTAGTGGTTGAGTTCCCTGAGTTCAATCCCTGGTACACCTCCCTCCCCCCACGACCCAAAAAAAAAAGAATAATGTGCCCTATGGTTGATTATTACTTAGAAGTAAACTACTGAATAAAAATAGTCAACGGTAGTCAATCAGAAAGATGGGTCCCCATTGAGGTCTTGTTCAGACTCAGAAACCATGCCTGGAAGCTAAAGAGTAGAAATACTAAGGAAACATCAAGGTCAATTTCAAATATGAAAGACCAGGAGGCTTACCTCCTTTGTCCCCTTCTTTGTTCCAGGCAGAACACAAAAGATAGGAAAAGGGAAAGTGGAAGTGAACCCAGGTGGAAATTATAGTAAAATTTAAACTAACAAGCCTTGGTACTGTGTCAATGTCTCTTTTACAAAGATTTTGACCAATGATTCTTGTCCTGTTTTCAATGCCAATTTAACATAGATTTTGCTCCATTCTCTACCCAGACCATACATACGCCCCTAAGATAGAACACCAAAATGGGTATTTCTCTATCAAGCCACCTCCCACATGAAGGGAGTTCTATCTCTTTTTACTTAAATAAATTCTTCTGAGTTTACTCTTCTTTTCCCTTGTCTGTGGATATGTGTCTTCAAGTTTTGTAAAATAAGAGCCCAGAAGGAAATTGGCTAAGCAGGGAATCCTGTCTCATCTCACTACAGTAAAACACTACAGACTATGGGAGTTTAAGGGCATTCTATTATTCTAAATTGTATCCTTTTATATAAAGTGGCATAATATTCATTCCACAGCATGGTGGTACATATTGTGAGCACCAGAACTGATATGGGAATAGAAATTTATTTACCAGTTAATATTTAGCATAAGAAAGAACAGTCAATAAATTTTTCACTCTATCAAAAATAACAAAAGAGGAGGAAATGAAAAATAAAGTACAACAAAAAAGAATGATCAGAAAACAAAAGTCAGAAGAGCTTTCTTAAGCATAACCATATCTGTAAGTGCACTATTTTAGGTTAAGTATGGAACATTAGAGTATGTTCTTACTTATTTTGACTTATAATCCACCTTCCACATTATGAATTATGAAGAGAGTAAATCCTTCTTGGATGATGATTTCCTAAGTACAATTGACTAATACTATGATCCCTAAAGCATTATTATGCAGATTTTGCAAAGGTCAACTCTAGAATTACCATTTTTGAAAAAAAAAATTAGAGATAGGCTGACATTCTGTATTTTGCAATATCTTCCAGAAATTAGATCTTATGTTATTGTAAGGGGACAGATAGATGAGGATGGTGGGGACGCAAGGTTAAGAAAATAATTCTATAAAATGAGCCCCTGGAGTGAATCGCGCATACTTTCTTTGCCAAAAAGTATTCTGTATGCAACCCAGCCTGTCCTGAGCCCATAGGATATGTCACATTCCTCAGCAAACTGAGGCAGGGGCAAAGGTAAGGCAGTGAGTGTAGGTAATGAATAATGGGGGTGGAGAGTTTGAGGGCTGGTTATCAAAGGCAAAACAATGGGTAGCTAACAACTAACTTCTGGGATCCCACTTCCCAGCTCTATGGGTTTCTAACACCTCCAGGATGGCACTTCCTGGTAGGTTCCTAAAGATTACCTCCTGTGCTCTTGCTCCTTCCTCACCTTAGAATAATACATGGAGATGGAAAGGAGGCAAGAATAAAAATAGGGAACTCTGATTCTGGGGTGTATAACACAGCAGGACACACTGAGTCCCACAGACATCCAGCTCTGGGGCCCCTTCTCTTTGGAAAAGTCTGCTGCCTCTGTTGCTCTCAAATCAGACTTGCTTTATGTGCTTGCCTTGGTGTTTCTCAAATGTTTAATCTTCAACACTGGGGAACAAGGACCCATTCCTTATCTCCAAGACCCATATCACTGTGAGGGATGGCAAAACCAGGTCTGGTTGTAAATGAAATTATAAGAACAGTATCATGAAAAATTGGTGCTTGGAAGAAGGGTTAGTTCCCTTCCCCTCTGTCAGACCTTCTTCAGGAAATCTAATTAATCATAGGTCCCTACCTTTTGGATTGAATATAACTATCCCTGGAAATCTAACTACTCCCCCCTTGAAGCCTTATTGAGGCTCTGGGCACAAGACTAGAGATTATCAGAGGCCTATGAGAAGAGCCAGTTTTTCCCCTTATCACTCTCTGCTTCTGTAACACGCTTCCCACTAGAAGCCCTGCACATGGCCTTCTATCATGTGAACTAGAAATGTTGTTGCCTCAGATAGACAATAAATATTGTGAGAAACTAGGGATGAGGGCTCCAAATCTGGAGTTTGATGTACTCTGGGCTGGCCAGTGTGAAAATAAATTTAGAGTTTCCCCACTCTCCAAGTGCTGTTTGCCCCTTCTTGACCAGTCTGATTCCCCCAACATCACTATTCAGTATTTTCTTGATTATACCACCATAAATATTAGTGGGATGCATAGTGCTCCAATGCGTTAAAAATATATTCAGTCTTTGCTTTTGCATTTTCATAGGGAAACATTTTTTCTCCAATTGTGAGTAATAGAGTCTAAACTGAATTTGTTCTGTAAAAGAAAACTGCAGAAGCGAATTCAGTTCAATTTTAAATCTGTGAACAAAAGGAAGGAGGTTTGGTTTAAAATGATGAAAGTTTGATCACTTTATTTCTCTGATAATTAAAACATTTAACATTTTAAAAATAATTATATAATTTTTAAGATGAAAGAAATATAACACAAATTCGTTTTTGTTAAAATTTTACTGATCATAAATGAGCAATGATACCATTTTATTTATTAAGAAAAATCTAATAAATTTCTACTATGTACATGTTATAATCATAGTTGAGTGCAAAGAAAACAGTCACAAATGGAATTATCAAAACATTAAGTACCTTAGAGGATAAGCAAAATCTACCCTCAGAGGTAGTCATTACATACAATTGTAATAACAATTACTTTGTTATAAAATTGTGATGAAAAGGTAAATATGCAAGTTTTATAAACTAAATGCTACCCACAATTGTTCAACATTAGTGTACCTGACTCATTGCAAATTGTTTATGAGTTTGTTGATAATTTTGACTCCCTGTCAGAGCAAGTTAAAAGTGACAGTAACTATTATGAACTATTATAATAATATGAACATGTTTTTCTTGTATTACTGCCAAACGTGGGCAATTATATATAATTCTCTATTGGATTTTATGGTAGTTCTATATTTAATATTTTGAGGAATTACAATGTAATTATATATATAATTATATAAAGAGAGAGATGTAAATATGTGTAAATATATAAATGTGTATATATAAATATGTATATATATATAAAGAGAGAGAGAGAGAGAGTGAGAGAAGAGAGAGAAACTTGTTTTCATGCATACAATTTTGAGGCTCATAGGAACTACCTTTTGAAATGTCCACTATCTAACGATGAATTTGTCAGTGACATGATGTAATGTGTCCATGGCTTCGGGAAGCTCACACATTTAGATGTGTGAATTGTAACTGAAATGGAGCAGGAAGGGGAGGGATTAAAGTTTATTTAATTTTTGGTAATTTTTTCTAGTGAAATATTCAAGCAATTTTTTCTCAATGTATATCTTACTTAACTACAACCAATATAAAACTACACTACCATTTTATTGATGAGGAAACTGAACAGCAAAATAGAACAATTTTCTAGGTCAAAGACTTAAAATCTGATGTCCAGGGTTTTAAACTCTAGTACTTCCGACTCTAGAGCCCACCTGTCTTCTGCCAAGGAGTCTTGCACCAGACATCAAGCCTAATATGTATAAACCGATACGCAGCACTTCCAGGTGCTGTCATTTCTCCCCACCTCCCAACCACTTGTCAATCTGTGCTCTGCCCGCCTCTTACATTACAGGAATTTCTGGCCTACGCTGCAGCCATTTTCCTGCTTCCCATGTTACATACTAACAAGCTAGCTAGCTATTGGTTCACCAGTCAGCTTGCAAGTATTCTCCTCCGCTATTGGTTCCTTCCAGCCCGGGAGATTCCAATATCTGGGAGAAGGTTCATGCCATCTTTCTCTTTTCCTTTCTTTTCACCCCGGAACAGATGCACTAGTTGTCCGCATAATAAAGTCTCTTGCGTGAGGCCCTGTGTCTGCTGTGGATTTTTCTGGGAGCTATTGTCGAGCCACAACTGAGATGGGCAAGCAGAGCGGCAGTTCAGCGGGAAGGGGCTGGAACTGCCAAGTCCCGAGCCGAGCTGCATGTTTTCCTTACAATATGCACATGTCCTTTCCTGCATTCATCTTCCTGGAAAGCTTTTATTTTGTTTACATTTATTCTATCTAATGTACGTGGTTTACTTTTATTATATAAATTAATTTCTGAAAAAAACCTAAATATTTTATTTTCTTAGCTTTTGATTAATTCACAATCTCATTTTATTTATCCTCTTAATATTCTCAAATGTAAGTTTTCCATTTTCTTTTAATGCTAAATTTATGAAAGCTTATAAAGATTAAGAAAAATAAATATGAACAAAATCCACATATTAGGCAAGGGAGAATACTATCAATTATATTCAATTTTGCCTTATGTTTACCCTTTCAGAACATTAAACCAAGAACTTAGGGACACAATATCAAAGTCTCTTCCAGATAACAGAGTTGTTCTGCTTGCAATTTTGTTAGTTCAATTGTTCTGTCATGAATTATATTTTCTAAAACTGTGGTATTTACTATCCATACCTTTGTTCCTAAAATTGATGGTCTGGTTGAATCTTCTATACTAAAAGACATACATGTAAGCATAATTATAAATTCTATGTAGAATTCACCACAGAATTCACTCTTACATCTAGATTAAAGGATTAAAAATGCACATTTGTCAAAATACGTTTACAATTATTGTGTCTCGTTCTACTTATATGCATCATTTAAATAAATACAGCTGAATGGATTATCTGTAAATTTCCACACCCTTGGCCTTATTAAAAACATTTCTATTTAATATAATCACTCTGACAATAAATCACATATTATTAGAGGTCAAGAAAATATTTATTTATAATTAATAATCAGGCCCCTAAATTTGAAGAACTCACAGCTGCATAGCACACAACAGAGTGATATAGAGATTTCACTTCATTAAATACCTTCAGTATCGGGTAAGAGTTCAGCAAAGTATCAAGATTTTTGGTAGTAAGTCAAAACTGAACTTATATTTGACACTGGATATGAATTGTAAAATCATACTTTTCTGAAAGTCTCTATTAATCTCACTTGTATGTCCAACCAAACAAAACAACAGAGGCTACAGTGGGAAAGTTAATACCAGTCAGAAATTCTATATGGAGCAAGATTATTCTGGGAAATTTAAGAGAAAGTCAAATATTTAAACTGAGAAGATGTAAGAAAACAAAAGAAACAAATAATACAGAATTAATAGTCAAAGACCAACACAAAGAACAGCAACGAAACAAAACCTAATCAGCACCACCAATCTCAACAATGATGAAAGCAACAAGCTCCTCTTTCTGAGAGCTAAACACTGCTAATAATTATAGTGCTCAAGACTCTTAGGATTCATGGCAATTTTGATTTTCTTCAGCTTTACTCCAAATTGTTTTTTCCTATGTGATACTTAGATTTTCTATCCCTCACTATACTCGCTTTATAATTTTTCATGCATACTGTATGTATACAGTATTACAATTACTTTGCTTCTATTGATTTTTAGAGCTCCAGTTACAAAATTCACCCTCTGCTTGAGATACAAGTTTCTTTCTCCCAGATCTCAATATCCATATCTCTGCTTAAGAATCAAAACCTCTCTGGTTGCAGCAGCACATGTCAGCCCTGGTAGAATGTTTTATGAATCTCCCTTAATCTCTCAGTGCTTCTGAGTGATGAATTTGAAATAAATTTCTACTGAGAAGTAAGACACCCAGTCTTTCCCATTATTCTGCCAGTGACTCACTGTGCAAACACCTCTTTGAATCAGTTTAATGATCCACAAATGAGATAATTGGCAGAGGTGAGTCATGCTGTAGGATCCTGCTACTCAGGAAGGTTCACAGAGAGCTTGGTAGGTGAGTGATAGATAATAGATATATATCCTGATTTATTGGTAAATAAAACTTGGATTCATAGATGCACATAGGAGGTGGTTGGAAACAGTTATGTTTTATAGAAAACAGACATTTATGGTATCACCTAAACAGCATATCCCTTCAGACATATCTCTGCTTCTCCATGGGTCAAATGTGTAACTTTAATCTATCAATGATCTTGCTCATTTTAAATAACTAAATACATGGTCATTAATAATCATAAAAAGAATAATTAAAAATGCTCTTCAATCTGGAAAATATTATTATCTTAGTTAAAGTAGGAAAATAGAGTTTAGAATGTACTTGGATTAAGGATTTCTTTACCTTCTTAGTTCAAATACTTGGTTAATTTTCCATTGTTTATATGTATCACATTTTCTTTATCTATTCTTCTGTTGACTAACACCTACCTAGACAGGTTCCATGGCAATTGTGAAGTGGACTAGTATAATCCTTGTAATACATGTGTCATTGTTATGCTAATTACAGCTTTTTTGGATAGATACCAAGGAGTGATAGCTGGATCATCTGATGGTTCCATTTCTAAGTTTTTCAGGAATTCCCACACTGCATTCCAAAGTGGTGTATTAATTTGCAGTTCCACCAACAATGTTTAAGTGTTCCATTTCCCCTACATCCTCAGCAGAATTTATTATTATTTATATTGTTGATGTTTGCCATTCCAGTTATGGTAAGATGAAATCTTGTAGTTTTGATATGCATTTACATGTTCATTGTTTTTCATGTAATAATTGGCTATTTGAATCAAATTTCATCATTTGCTGGTAAATAGATGAAACTGGAGAACATTCTTCCAAGTTAAGTAAACCAGACTCAGAATATCAATGGTTGAATGTTTTCTTTCAGAAGTAGAAGCTGAAGAGAAATCAGGAACATAAAACAGAGATTACATGAAAACAGAAGGAAGAACACTAGAGTATAGGAAGAATATCGGGGTAGGGGAGAAAGGTAAGAAAATGTAAAGTGAAATCACCAAAATTATGCTATGTGCATGTATGAATATGATGATTATGCACCAATTAAAATAAATAAATGATCATAAGGAAGATCAGTAGAGTAGATGAAGGGAATCTGAGGAAGGAGAAGGGTGGGAAAGGTCAAGTATTGGGTATCGATACGGATCAAATTTTATGCATTTATGAATATATAAAAGTGAACCCCACTAATATAAATGACTATAATACACTAATAAAATCATTGAAAAAGCAAGAATTTGTTTTCTAATTTTCCTTTCTGAGTGATTTGTCAGGACAAGTTTCAACAGTCATTCCCACCTGATCATCTCTTTCCTTCTGTTCCAAGTTGTGCAGTGAAGTATGAAGAGGCCTCTTCTGGAGACTTAATCTGGCATTACTCCTGCTAACAATTTCTAACAAAATGAATGAATTAGAACATCCTTCAGATCATTAACAGTGTCTCTTCTGGATCATTGTGTTTTGATGGACTTTTTTTTTTTTTCTTAAACCTATGAATTATCCTTAACTCATTTTGTGTGATTCTCTTGCTGCCTAGTCTTCTGACTTTCTGCTAGGCATAACTTTTCAATGTGACAGTGGGAAAATCCTTTGGTTTATACATTTATGGCAGAATCCTATACAGAGGCATTTGGAGGAATGCTATCCAGATAAATCTTAATCTACCATTGAGAGAAAAATAGAGTATAAAGCATAGGACACTCAACATTCTCTATTATTATACTCAAAGCATTTCTTTCAGAAATATGGGACTGCTTAGACTAAGCAAACAAGTTCACATTTTAAATATTTCATATGATCACTTATCTTGCAGCAATACCTCTGATATTGCCCCAGTGACCTTCCTGTCCTTTGGTGTCTCAGTGTTTCCTACCTTTTTTGCATATCTGAAACATATGTGATATTTCTTCCTTATAATATTGCTTTTATTTGACAATTAGGCTCCTATTACAATGATGCTATCACATAATGCCCTGTTTTTCTCTACTTCCCCATCACCTAGAATTCTGTGATGTCCTATGTGTTTAAACATTTTCTTAAAAGTATTCCGTCTCTGTTAAGTGACATCATCAAATGTGATAATTTCATGTTTCGGTTTACGGTACTTAGATCAAAATTTAGTGACTAGTTTGCATTTTTAATTTGTATGTCTTCTGGGTTTTCAATTATTGTAGTTTTGAGTACTTTGATAATGTCTTGGTTATATATGCAGGTATTTACATGATGGTATACCTGAAATGTTGGAATAGATGTTTCCCAAAGTGGATGATTCATTATTTGGTGTCAAAATAGTTCTTATTCATGCCATTTGAATTTCAAATGGTAAATGACTCTAGGAATTTATTTTTGCATAGAGTTGAAGTCTTCTAATGGAGATGTTAGATAAAGTCTTTGAGTTTGTAAGATGGTTGAAGTCGTATTAACCGTCTGTGATTTGCTTTCAAACTCACTTGGAAATTTGGAAACTTTAGAGAAGAGAAACTCTTCTAAAAAATCCCTTAAATGAGGGAATGTACTGAATTACCGATGTACTGAATTAAATCATTCAGGTAAAAGACCATAATATAATAGAATGATATACCTAGGTGACCTAGTTTCAGGATACACATCTCTTTCTCTACCAAGTATCAAAAGTATGGGCCGTATGTGTGTGTTTACAATTTTATTTATCTTATTATATTAATTACATTTTCGCGAACATATAACAATGGAATATATGTAAAAGAAACATTTGTTTCTTTTTATTTTAATGACTTAAAATGAATGAGAAAGAAAAATAGCCACGAACAATTATTTTTCAATAGTGACTTCAGGGATACAATGAATATTAGAAGAAAATGAAAAGAAAATCAGAAAAGATGCCATATTGAAATTGCCTCAGCAGTGTTTTTAAATTGTCTTTTAACTTTAATCTGAAAGGTTGTGTCAATAGTATATTTCATAAAAAATGAAAGTAAGTCAACCTATACTAAAAGTATCTTTATAACAAACATAATCTTTGAATTAATGTGGAGATATATATACATGTTTTTTAAAAAGTGTAAGTAGCAAATGTGTATTTAGATGTGACATTATTTTACCCAAATTATTTCATTAAGTCTCCATTTTAAATTTTAATGACACCAGAGAGACAGGTTTCTAACATGTAATTTAACCTGAAGAAAGTTTTACAGGTCATCAATATGAATTATTCTCATTCCTGAAATTTTGTAAATTTTATTCTATTATTTTATTATGAACATGGGAATAAAGATGCATCTTTGACATACTGATTTCATTTCTTTGGGATATAAATCCAGGAGTGGGAATTTCAATTCACATGGTACATTTATTTTTTCGTTTTTTGAGGAATCTTTATACTATTTTTCATAATGGCTGTACTAACTATATTCTCACCAATAGTATGCAAGCACATTCTTTTCCCAGACCTTTTGCCAGATCTTATTTTCTTTTGTCTTTTTGATGGTGATATTTTTACTAAAAGGTGATATCTCTCTGTGGATTTGATTGACATTTTCCTGATTATTAGGGACAATGAGCACTTTCTTGCATATTTGTTTGACATTCGTATGCCGTCTTTTGATAAATGTCTACTTAGGTCTACTGCCCACTTTTTAATTGGGCTAGTTGCTGTTTTTACAATTGAATGTTGATGTTCCTCTTATATTCTAGTTACTAACTGCTTGTGTGATACATAGTTTGAAAATATCTCCTATTCTATAGGTTGTCTTCTCACCTGATGATTATTCCCTTTTCTTTGCAGAGTTTTTTATTTTAATTGAATCCCATTTGTTTAAATTTTAGAATCCATCAATTCATACCATTTTTACTCCTTTACTATTTTTTATAATTTTTAAAGAATGTGGTATCAAAATATGTAAATGGGTGGTTGTGGGAAGCCATCCACGACTTGTATGAGAACCAAGTGTTGAGTCATTAACCAGGAGGATCTGGCCTCAGGAACTCACAGTTCCTTAGACTGTTGGAGAACACCTGAGTCACACGTTATCCTGTTGTGTCACTGTTGAATTCAAATACAAGCAGTGGATATGGGAGTGACCAGCCAGAGCCAAATGGCTTGCTTACCTCCACCCACCAACCTATTTTTCATGAATAAGCGCCTAAGGTTTCTTTTGATCTGCACTGATATGAATAAGCAAGCACTGACTTCTTCCTTTGTTAGAGCCAGACCCTTTCGAAGGGCTCCATTGGTTATGCAGATGGAATAAGATAATTAGAATTAAGATAATTCTGTCTTCTGTTCTTATTTCTAATAAATAAATCTCATAGCTTTTATTTCACAACCAGTCCATCCCTCTGACAGGAATCCTTTCCCTGACCCGCACAAGACGGGGGTTAGAGGTGGGTGAAAATTATAGTAAACCAGCACAAAAATGAGCAGAATAAAACAATTTTCCTCAGATTTCTGGTTAGATTTCATTTGATTACATTATATGGATTCCCATTTTATACTTCCTCTTATAATTCCATTAATGAGAGAGAGACAGAGTGAGAGAGAGAGAGAGAGAGAGAGAGAGAGAGAGATTGATTCTCTTATCCCCATTCTCTTTTGTTGTTTTTTCAAAAGCAGATCCCGAGATAAAGATTTTCAAGCAGCTATTTTGCTTAGAAATGACCTCCAAAACTCAAAGAAAGCGAGGATGAGTGAAGGAGAGAAAGGAACTAATCCAGCAAAATGTGTCACTGAGCTAAATTATTGAGGCGAGTAGCCTGAGCACAATTCTGTAAGAGCATTCTGAAAAATCGTGTGGGACACATTCCCATTTTAAGATGAGGAAACTGGGATATGGGTTCACTGGTTCTTATCTCCTATTAGTTGAAGGTTGCCCCAACTGTATTACTGCCCCTAAATTTCAAAGTAGTATCTGCCCATCACCAGATAGTGTTATCTAAGATAACACTATGAAGAAGAAAAGCAGGGGCATGCATTGCTAAATATGGTGCTGATTGCCATCCAAAGTAGGTATAGCATACCTACAGATGAACTCATAGGTGGAATGAAATATTCAAAACACAACATCAACAATATCTGCTGCAATCACATTAGAACTATGAAGATGTCAATCATTCATGATGTGCTAGAATATAGAAATCTGAGATTACCTATTATTCTGTTATTCATAGCAATGGACTTATAAACTATACTCATTTTTCATTTTATGATTTTTGTGGCATCCATAATCTTAAAATGAACAAACTATTTCAACTGCAATATAACATTTTTCTTAAGAACATTATCAAATTATTTATATCCCATGTACCATAATTAATTGACTTAGTAACAAAGACAATTCAAGTTTCTTGTCATTATTCTATAAATTGTATATACATACTAGTGCTCATAAAATTTTCTTTAAATAGTAGATGCATAAATGTCACAGTACTGTTAAACACATTTGCATTTTTTCTTGGGAATTTTCAGTCAAATCATTCTATCACTGAATGATATTTACATTATTCTTAAACAAATAATTACATAGAATACATAGAAAACAAACACATGGTCTATTGTTTTAGTTTCTGATTATACATAAATTCTTCTTTTTTTTTTCTTTTGGCTGTGTTGGGGATTGAACCCAAGCAGTCTACCAACTGAGCTATATCCCTAGTCCCTATACATAAATTCTTATTTCAAAAGTTTCACTTTTTTCTGTTTTCTTTTGTAGGGTCTAACACCACTTCTGTCATAAAACTCATAGGATCATTTTGAACACTTTTAAATCAATCCCTATAAAGCATGCAGGTAAAACAGAAAACCAATATGATTTCAGGGAGATATATGCCAGCCAATATTTAAAACAAGATAAGAAAACTCTACATTACAAAGTCAAATATATTGTAGTGCATCAAAATTGCTGTAGTAATTTTATTATATTTATTCATTTTTCTCCTCCTCTTCCAGGCTCAAAATTCAACTACAGCCGTGGTGTTGCCAGAATTATGATTAGACATTAGATTTTCATTTTTAAATATTCTCTAATTTAACTTCAACTTGAAGACAGGTCAAAATAAATGTAGTTCTCAAATTTAAAACCCAACTAAAGTTTTGTGTTACTATTGTGGTTAAAAATAGCAGCATGTTTCAAAACTTGATATCTGAAACCATACTGACTGACAATTAAGTATTTTCAAGCTATGCTTTCTTTGCATTTTCAAAGGTCAGAACACTTAGGCATTATTGGTTACTTGTGATCAATAGTTTGTATTTTACAAATTTAAACGATTTTAAAAAAAATGTTTCATTACTACTGTGTGTACATTAGTAGGTAGTTTATGGAAACAAAGCTTTCATTTTTATTAGATTTGGTTACAGTTACATTTCTAATTTGATTCAGAAAAGCAGAAAACCATTACTGCAATAAGCAACTTGGTACGTAATGTTCCTTCACTTTAGAGAATATCATGGATGATATCAAGCTTCAGATGCTGCAGTTCGTCTCCAGGCAACATCTTCTGCTCAGTACAGCAGAGCAGTGGTCAGATTAAAACAAAATAAAACTATCATTTTGGTAAACCGAGATTACCTAGAGTTAATGTACTATGTTATTTTGCACTATCACTCATGTAAGTAATTATAGGAAATACAAAATATCATTAAAATAATTTATTTTTCCTTCTTTATTTTTTGATACATGACTTATTTCCTTTCATAATTCATTCTTTGTAAAGTTGAATGGAAGCATTAAATGTACAGTTTCATCTCAACATCTGAATTACAAGTGAATATAAAACAATACCAAGAAACTGACTGAAAAGCAGAAAGCAGCACATAATTTACCTGAAGATGATAAAATTTTAGAACTGAAAGGAACACTTCCCCTATCATCATTGAAGAAATTTACAGTGTATCCAGTATCCAGTGACTTGTAGTAAAATCAAAGATTAAATGCTAGATCAGACTTAGAATTCATGTTTCAGTACTAAAATTCACTGTCCATTTCAGTGTTTTCTGAAACAAAATGAGTGACTACATGTGTATAAGTATAGCTGAAATGGCCATCCAGTATTGAATTAAAGATTATAAGCAAATAGAAACTTTGAATATATAAATCAACTTTCATTGCAAAGTAGTCAGCTTAACTGAAGAACCAATGGACCCTGAAATGAAGAATACTGTTATTCTCCCTGTGCACAACTCTAGTATTTCCTGGACAAAGAAATTCTTTCTCTCCATGTGTCTTTTTATCAGATTAGAAGGTTCTGAGCAGATTCTAATGTTTACAGGTTCACAGAGGTAGTTCTTTGTAACTTTAAGTAACAGAGGAGAAGAGAATACTGCAATGACCTGTCACTACAACTCACTATTAAGTATACAACTTCAAAAAACGCACATTTTTCCTTATTTGGTCTGAATTACACAGCAATGCTGTGGGATTCAAAATGACTTCAGAGAAATCTGTCCTCAATGGTGATGAGGCCACAACAATGAATACACAATTCACCACCCCTAACACATATACTTCATATTTGAGCATGTTTTACACATTGTTGCTTGTGTGTGTGTGTGTGTGTGTGTGTGTGCGTGTGTGTGTGTGTGTTTGTTTGAAAGAGAGAGAGAAAATGTAATCAGTCACAAAATGACATATGGATGTTTTCCAAATGGGGATATTTCTGAGGACTTTTAATGGAATAACTGCATTCACTATAGGAATGGAATATCTATTACAAAAATATATTGGCTATTATCAGTAATATAAATGCATTTAATGGTTAGTATGTACATAGGGCTTACATATCATCCCTTAATACAAACTGCAAGTATTTCACTCTCATTCTGTGACTGGTACAACTCTTACATACTTTTCTGATTTCCTAAATTCTATTCCTTTTTGAACCATTCTTGATCATTTCTTCTAATACATTTTCCAATTCATTAGTTGTCTTTTCAAGAGTGCTTAAACCAATCTTTTGAGTTTTGATTTTACTTAAATTTAATATTTCTTAAATTTCTAAATTTTGCATTAATTTATTTATATTTTCTTATTTTCTGGTCAAATTATGTATGTTTTTAAAATATTTAGACATTAATCAAAAATATTTGTATTTCTAGTCTATTCTCTAATTTTCTCCAAGTGTTGCTTTAAACTTTTAAGAAATTAATTTTAGTAATTTAAAGTTTTATCATCTTACAAATTATTGATAATATGAGAGTTTGATGACTTTACCAGATTCCTAACTTTTCTGTAGGTACTCAGCTTCAGGTTTTGTTTTGTTTTGTTTTGTTTTGTTTTTTCTTTAACTCTGAAACTCCAGAATTTTTCTTGCTTTCTTCCATTTTAATTTTGGCTATTTTGTCCTGGAGAAAATATTAGGGTCATGCTTCTTGTCCTTCCTTTTAGGGTGTATCATACCCTTTTCAGTTCCTTACTGCCTTTGAAAACTTCTGATGCTCTTGAGAAATTTAAAGAAGTATTTCATCTAAATTTTCTAGGTTTTTATGATAAAAGGTTGTTCCAGACAAATTGGCCCCAAATTGCAAAGAACAGAATTTGATACTTTTGTTTCATAGTGCCAATAAGAGTACATATTAGTTTGCAGATTAAGATTAACTCCTGAACTTCTTTTAAATAGTAAAATATTTAAATATGTGAAAACTAGATACAAAAGTTAGCAGCACACATACACACACACATATATATATGAGTACATCTCAATCTTCTGAAGAGTTGTTTAAAAAGGTATATGGTTCACAGCAATTCACTGTCAGATCATAATTACATATCAACAATAAAATATAATTATCAGCAAGACAATCATTTAAAGATGCAGGTAATGGATGGTACTGTAAAACACATTTATCTTAAGAAATCTTCTATAATCTCTTGCATATAATAGTCTAGCCTGTAGAATTGTAGCATTTTTTCTGTGTATGACAAAATATTAATTAAGAGATGATTAAAGACAAATTCAAAATGCAAAAGTTGGCAAAAGAAGTTCTACAATTTTGTTTAGCTATGTATTGCTGTAATAAAGGAAAATTATACATTTTTAACATTCTTTGGAATAAAAATCACATCGTTTTTAAAAAGAACACAAAAATATGTAAATTTAAAGCAGCCACTGAGCAAACTATATAGAGAGAAGATACAACTGCTCCAATGTAAAGTAAACGACATTCAATATATTCCTAAGTGAAATATCTCTCTCACTGGATCATTGAAAGTCTGCATTTAACCTTCCTGAGTTTCTTAATTTTAACTCTATTGTGGTAATATGCTATCTAGAAGGGACCAACCTTTGTCATTTTTTTATTATTAGAGGAACACTTATCAACAACATGTAGTATTCACTCTATTAGTACTAACGATAGTGCCTTCCATTTGTCAAATGCCTGTCTTATGCCAGAGACAGTGCCTGGATCTGTGCCTGGAATCATAGGGACGCATTCACTTTGTAAGAACCTCTCTGCATGAAGGGATCATAGCATTTCCCAATTAATTGTGTTTGTGTGTGTGTGTGTGTGCGTGTGCGTGTGTGTGTACATGCACAAGTATATGACAATAGATCTATGAATATGTACGCATGTGTGTATGTGTGTGTGTGGGTATATACATATATATAGATATAGATATATAGATATACATGATGTGTGTGTGTACACAGTCACTTTCAGAGACCACAGATATTTAGCAACCCACACAGCAATTATGAAAATATACTTACTATTTTCTTTTTTTACATTCACAATGGAAGGGCAAAAGGATTAAGAATGGGACAACTTCAATTTATTTTAAAATGCTTGTGGGATAGGTCACTGTATCTCAGACTAAGAACACTGATCATCAGTTATCAGAGGACACATTTCAGAGAAAATGATCTGCAATTTGTGTGATTTTTTTCATCTTCAGTTTTTATTTCAACACAATCCTAAAAATATTATGTTTTAGATCATCTGTATTACAATCTTAATCCCTGGCATGAATCTCTTAATCAATTGTTAAGAAATTTGTCTGTACTTACAACTGAATTATCACATTAAGTAGGGGTGTATTACTTGAGTTAATAGGAGAAGAATACCAGATTGCTCTCATTTTAGATACCTGGGGTGGAAATAGTTAAGCTTGATGAAGTGGTACACAAAGGGTATAAGGCACACAAGCAGATGGGAACCAATTAAGTGAGAAAGCTCAGGGTCTCATGTACTCATCATAAGAGACCTTAAGGTAATTCAGGATTAACTAGGGGGAATGGGAAAGAGAGGACATACCTATACCCCTGCTTATTATTTCTTAATCTTTGATTTCACCAGCAGACTCCTTCATAGTGTATTACCCAAAGGGAGAATAAAGTAAAATTTCTATTCATCTTTAAGGTTATTTTTCTTATAAAACATTATCTGTTAGGGAAACACATCTTGAAACTTTAAATTATTTTCTTTAAAGGGCAAAGATGAAGTTGACATCTCAGCATAAGGTAATCTGATAAAGTATAATTACTGATTCATAAAAATAGAGTAAGATATCAAAACAAATAAAAATAAATACATGTCAAATTACTATACATTTAAAATACTGAATTCTAGAGAAGTGCCAAGTGGGTCACATTGCAAGTCATTTTGCATTTATGGCATACAGAAATAAAATTTTAGTGTTTGGAATATATCATCTTCTAACTCTCTTTTTAACTGCCCTCTTAAGTGACAATCTCCTCACCCTTTTAAGTAGGTATTCAATATGAAATATAAAAGTTCACAGGTTATTGATCAAGATAAGTAAAACTAGCTGTTATTTATTTTATTTAGAGATGAATATCAAACTATTTCTCTTGGTTTAATAAAGACACATTTCTTTTTTTAGATTCATTCAAACAGAAATTTTTCTTTGTAGGTATGTATATACTTGTAAAGGATCAGATAAATTTTAAGTGTCAACCCATGAACAGTAGAATCCTGATGTAGGGGATGTGAGTTTGACTTTGCTTAGAAATTTCCTGTTTAAACGTGGAGGATGCTGTGGTGCTGATGGAGATAGAAAGATTGATTTCTTGTTTTTCCTTTACTTTCCAAAACCACAAATAAGCATCAGGACATATCCATGTGGTGAACAAAATACTTATATAATGAATATTAAATTAATTGGTTAGTACTAATTTCTGAAGGAACATAAGGAATTGGTAATTTCTAATATAGTACATAAAAAATATTGCAACAAAGAAATTAAATTAACCTGGCAAGTTTACATGAAAAGTTAGCATTCAATAGGTTGCATCTTTGTTCAGAGAGGTAAAAAGAGAGGAGAGAGGATTTTTAAGAGTCATTTAGTTAATTTCTGTTAAAAAATATACATGTATATGTATGTATGTAATATACATATATATATATATATATATATATATATATGGCATCTGGGATTTTAATAGTAATCATGTCAAAACTGCAGTGTATGGCAGTGTTTAAATTTTTAATTTTCCAATCCACGAATATAGGGTTTTTTTCATTTGTATATATTTGTGTTTCCTTTAATGTTCCATAGTTTTTGTTGCGACAACTTTGCAATTCTTCTATTAAATTTGTAAGTATTTTAAAGTGTGATGCTATAGAAAGAAGAGTTGTGTTATTAATTTCATTTTTGTATTTATATATATATATATTATACATAGACATATATAGTATTATATATAATGTTTTTGTTAATTTCTTATGGATTGCCTTGAGGATTACAATTAACATGTTTATAAGAATCTAGATCACATTAGTTCCAACTTACTTTCTATTTTTTTTTAATATTTGCTTCTAGATAACTCATTCCATTCAACTTCTTTAGTGATTTTATTTTTGTACAAATCAATTGGTATATATACACACCAGAGTAGATGTTCAATTATTGATTAATGCAGTTATTTTTAAATAATATAGGAGAAAAAGGTGGTACAAATAAAATTTATTTATACCATCTTTCTATTTCCCTATGCAGTTACCTTTACTAGTGCTGTCGATATGTTCATGTGGGTATGATATACTATGTTGTTTACTTTCATTTTAGTTTGATTGACTCTCTTTAGTTTTCATAGGACTGGTCTGCTGGTGAGTTCTCTTAGGTTATATTTACCTGGAGATGTCAATTTCATCTCCATTTGTAAAGGACTACTTTGCAAAAAAGAACTATTCTTTTACTTTTCTTTCTGCAATTGGAACGTGTCACTCTATGTCCTTCTATACTACCTTGGTTTCTTAGGGGAGTTACTTGTGAATCTTATGAATATCCTTATTGCATTACAAGTTCTTTTCCTCCTTGCTTCCAGAATTCTGGCATTTTTTATTTCAAGTATCTGACTTTGATGGGTCTAGGATGGTTGTCTTTGAGTACATTTTATTTGGAGTTGTCACACCCCTTAGATGACCAAATTTACCTTATGCTCATTGTATTTGGGAAATTTTAAACTGGTAATTTGTAGATACTCTTTTTGAACTCTTTATGTTTCCTATCTGTCTAGGACTTCCAGTTTGTGAATATTGATATGAATGGTACTCTCCCTCAGTTCTCTGAGTCAGATTATCTAACTTCACTCTATATTCTTATCTCATTTATTTCTCAGACTGTGTCATATCAATTGACGTATCATTAAGTTCGATAAATCTGGCATCAGCATAAACCTTTGGTCAAGTCCTTCTACTGGTATTTTCATTTCAGATCTTCTCCATTTTGACTGGAGATTTTTATTTTCTTCCTTTTTTGTTGTTAAGTCTTAATTCTTATTCTCCATTTGGTGATACTCCATTTTCCTACTTCCTTTAGTTCTTCAGATTTGACTTATTTTGGTTACTTGAACAGATTTAAAATAACTGATTTAATGTCTTTGTCTAATTCACTTTTGGGCTTCCTTGAGAAGATATCGTTGGCTGCTTTCCTTCTATGTGTAACTCATAATTTCTTGTTTTCTCACATTTCGTGAAATATTGTTGAAAACTTCACATTTTACGTAAAATAACATAGTTTTTTTTTAACTGTTTATTATCATTGCTTTTGCTTTTGATAATTTTTCTGATCTATTTTCTGTAATGTCTGTTTGTGAGGCCAGTTAAGTCTCTACCCATTTTCCTTGGTGGCCAATTAATAAAGAAAAGATAATGAAATTTAATTGATTCCTTTAAGTCCTAGATCCTTTGTCTCCCAGCTTTTGCCAAAGAACTTAGTGCTTATCTCATCGCTCACTGTTAGTGTGCAGACCTTTTACAATGTTGAATATCTTCTCTTTTCCTAGGTAGAGTTTTAACATCATGTGTAGTTAAGAGTGTAAGGACTTTTCAGATATTTCCTGAATATGCAAAAAATTTGGCCACTTGCACAGCCTTCATGCCTAAGTGTGGATTTCTCAGAAGGTATCAAAGTTTTTCTAATCAAAGGAATGTATTAGAAAACTTTAAATTTCCCTATGGAGAGAAAATTCCAAATATTTTCTTTCTTTCTTTTTTTCCTTTTTATTTTTTATTTTAAGACAAGGTCTTGCTAAATTACCTAGATTCTGGTAAAGTTGCTGAGACTGGCTTTGAACTTAGGATCCTCCTGCCTCGGCCTCCCGAGTCCAGGGAATTACCTAACTGCTTTGATTCCCTCAGGTAGATATAATGCTAAACAATTGCTATTGACTGGTTTTGACAAATGTCTCCAGGAAAAATGATATCTAAACTTCAGTCTCTGATGTGTGTCAAAAAGACCAGCTTTGGACGTCTTTGCTTTCTAAGGAAGTTGCAGACAGTTTAAATAATGCCTGTTGCATACAATGGGGATTTAGAGGATCTCCTACCATATTCTGTCCCTCCCGATACTGGTCACTGAGACCGTACTATCCTTGGGTCTGTGGAGCTGAGGAGATGGAGACAGGGCATGTTAAAACACCACACAACTCATTGATTTTTCCAAGAAAGATCAAGCTTTCTGAATAAACACTCTTGGGATTGTTATGAGAGTTTGGTACTCCTAGAGTTTTCAAAAACTATTCTAGCTTTTTACTTATTTTCAATAGTAGAGAAAGTTGTCTGAGATGATCCTCCCTTCCCATTTTCCATGTTAACAATTATTTTTTGATAAAAATGAATGACCATAAATGAGTTTAGTAAACAAAATATACATTAAGTTCTCCAAAATATTAAATAAGTTTTACAAATCAAATTTAAAGAGAGAAAATGAAAAGAATCTAAAAAGTATAATTCAAAAAGTAGACAGAATGAAAAACTTTTCTCATTTAAATTATAGAGTAATAGAAAAATTTAAAAATCCTTTAAAAATTGTGCTGTCAAAGATACATTGTCTGCTGTGATGTCACGCTGCATACATGTTCGGGTGTGATGAAGGCATTCTAGAACAAATGTTATTTGTGAGCACCATTCATTCACACATAGACACGCATAAATGCACTTACTCTATATAGATTATTGCCAAAATAAAAATTCTTTCCAACAAGAGTTTAAAGAAATACTGCTATTGGTTAGTCTATGGCATTGGCATAGAAAGTGTGTGTGTGCACGCATGTGTGTTTCCATGTTTTGATCCTGTCATTATACAAATATTTAATGCAAGTGACCCAATAGTAATCAAACTGATAAAAGCCAAAGTTAAATTTTCTCAGAAAAATTGACAAATGAATTTGATTATAAGATTAAATATTAATATATTTAATATCTTTAACATTTAGAAAAAAATTATTACATGCTTCAAGTATGGCCCCTGCCTTCCAAAATTTACATATCAGTTTTTGTGTGTACCTGTGTCTTCCTGAAAACAAAATACCCATATAATCAAAGGAGGTATAATTTTATAATTTCATAAATTTTTGTCAGCATCATTATAATTTAAGTGCTTCACAAAACTATAAAATAACTTTTAGTACTGTTTCTACTTAACAAAAATAAGTGTTTTTTGTCATTTATTTTTATGTATTTTTAGTACTATAGATTATTTCTGAATGAGCCAAAAAAGGTATTTGCTCAATAATGCTTTACGTTATTCCAACAACAACAAACAAGAGTGGAAAACTGAACTTTATGTGAATCAAGGTCATTTGATGAACTATTATAAGAAATAAGGGAATTTTTTCTGGAATAGAGAAGGCAAATGATAGTTTTCTGTATTAAAAATGTGTGGCATTTGAATGCTTAATCCACAGCTTTTAAAGACAACCTCTCATTTTCCTTCTCAAATACATAGGCTTGGCATCTGTGTAACGGCAATGAGTTTGCTTACATTCCTGTAGTAAAAGAACTGGAATAATATCTCTCTTCTTAAATGCATCTCAGACTAACTTCAGCACATAGTAGGCATTAAAATTTTGTCACTTAGTTCATGGATCATCTTCTAGAAATGAATCATGGAAAGAATTCATGCTCTGATTCTCAGTTTAAGTTTAATGTTTGATATAAAACTTTTGGTCTTTTTACTTTTCCCTTGGTATTTTAAGTGTTTAATTGGAATCATTCTTTCTTAGTCTAGAATCTCTTCCATACCAAATACATTTTAGAAAATGCACTTGTTATTTCCTTCCTAATCAAAATCATCATTTATGAAAGGTATAAACTTAAGGAACATTGAACAAAGTGGAATTCATTGTCTATTATCCCAACACTTAGAAATACAATACTTAATTTTGCTATTTGCTTTTATTACAGTACCCATTGATCAACCTTTGCCTAATTCCTCCTCCCTCCTCTCTACTCAGTCTCTGAGACCCACCATTCTACTCTTGACTTCTTTGAAACCTCCCTTTTATATTCTACATGGAAAATCAGGTATTACTTATGTCTCTGCATCTGGCTTATTTCCCTTAACAATGAACTTCAGCTTTATCAAAGTTGGCACACATGAGAGCTCCTTTTTCTTTTCCATGTCTAAAGTGCATTTCATTGTATGAAAGTACCACAATATTCTTTACCTATTCATCAGTTGATGGAGTTCCCCCGCCCCTATTCATTTGTTATTTTGTTTTTGGATGCAGTGACACAGGAGAGCAGATGTCTCTTAAACACACTGATTTCATTTGATGTAACTATATACCCAGGAGAGGCATTGTTGGATCATTTGTAGTTTCCTTCTTTAAATTTTAACTTTTTTCATTATTATCCCCATTTGGTATTTATGTTTCACATGAATGGATATGTAAGCAATTCTAACACGAACACCATCACTATTAAAGATTACTTTCCTGATTGTATAGTGTGAATCCTAAGTACAAAAAGTTTTTGTAACTTGTCCAAGGATGCACAACTTTTAAGCAGTGGTAGATGGATTCCACCTCAGACACTTTTCATCAATGTGAAACATATAAAACATTTTTTTAAAAGAGAGAATTTTGTTAGAGATAATTACTAGGAGAAAAATTAGTATGAAAGGAAAATAAGAAGTGTGAGCGGTGTATTATTTGCCATGAGAAGCAATGAAGCCAGGACAGATCTCATGCAATTTGGGTAAAACTCTTAAAAGTGAGGAAGTAAATTTTCAGGAAGATTCTTCTAGCAGGTACAAGACCCTATGCAAGCCTGGAAATTCTGGAGAACAAAGGAGTACAGTGTAGGTGACTCATGCTAAGTCCTGGGGAATAGTATACTCACACTTAATTCATCCTAGTGGAAATCCTGGTCTTGGTATTAAATCCCCTGTATTAGAGCTTTGATGCTCATTCCATATTTCCCGTTACTACAGTCAATAAGTTTGGATTCATTTTTGAATCTCTTCTTTTCCTCAGTACATATAATAAGTGTATCAGGAAATCGTTATCCTCAGACTTGACCCAGCATCCATCTACATTTCCCATTCCCGCTAACTCCCCACTCACCACCAGCTCAGTGCTCCTCTGCAGTGTGTTCAAAACACAGTGCCACCGGGTCCTGTACAAACATGCACAAGCTCTTGTGATTGCACTCTCAAAATGTTCAATGGCCCTTCATTGACAGAGACAGATCCCTGCATTTGTTCTTATTATCTCTGCTGAGTTTAGTCATTGATCATCTGCTTTGTTCTTTATCCATTTGGTGCCAAGTGAATATATTCAGTTTGTGTAAAGTCACATACTTATCAATTTTGTTAACTGTCATCTGTTTATTTTTTTATTAGTGCACATTGATTTTACAGAATTGTGTGCTGCATAGTGTCATATTCATTTATGCCCCTAACATGACTTGTTCAAATTCACTCCCAATTACCTCTTCTTACCCCAAGTTTCTTACTGCTCCCAATTTCCTTCTGCATTGTCTCACTGTCCTTTCCTTGCATCCCTTTTCCTTGCATCTCCTTCCTCCAGCTTCTACGCATGAGAAAAAGCATGGTACACTTGTCTTTCTTATTCTGGCTTATTCTCTTGCCTTGATACTCTCTGATTCCATCCATTTTCTTATAAATGATATAATTTATTTTTCTTTGTGGATGAATTCCATTGTGTGTGTGTGTGTGTGTGTGTGTGTGTGTGTTTGTGTTGTGATGTATGGCATTTTCTTCATCTATCCTTCTGTTGATGGACACCTGAGAACTTGACTGTAATTGTGCTGTGATAAACATGGGTATGCACACATCCTAAATTATGTCGAATTTAACTTTTTGGAGTATATACTAAGGAGTGGTATAGCTGGATCATATAGCGGTTCCATTTAAAGTTCTTTGAGGACTCTCCATACTGATTTCCACAGTGACTTTAGTAATTTAAATTGCCATCAGTGAATAAGAATTCTGTTTTCATCTTATCCTCACCAGTATTTATTGTTCTTTGTGTTCTTGATGATTGTCATTCTGATTGCAATGAGATAGAATGTGTAGTTTTGATGTGCATTTCTCTGATAACTAAAGATGTTGAATACTTTTCATATAATTGCTGATTGTCTGCACATTCCATGTTGAGAATTATCTGTTCAGCTTATTTTCCCATTTTTTGACTTTTGTTTTTTGTTATTGAGTTCTAATAATTCCTTACATATTTTAGACATTGATTCTCAATGAGAGGGGCAGCCAGAAAAGACTTTACTTCTATTCTATAGGTGATCTCTTCATGCCGTTAATTGTTTCTTTGCCGTGAAGAAATTTTAAAATTGATATCAGCTCATTTATTGATTCTTCTTATTATTTCATGAGCTGTAGTTGTCTTATTTAGAAAGTGATTGCCTTTGCCTGTGTGTTGGGGAATTGATCTTATGTTTTCTTCTAACAGTTGCAAAGTTTGTTTCTGGCCTACTCCTAGGTGTTTGATTCATTTCAACTGATTTTTATGCATGATGACAGGTATTATCTACTTTCATTCTTCTATAATAAATAGCCAATGTTCCTAGCACCATTTATTAAAAAGGATATCCTTTCTCCACTATATGTCTTTGGCACATCTGTCAAGAATTAGGTGACTGTATTTGTGTGAGTTTGTCTCTGTGTATTTCATTCTGTTCTGCTACTCTATGTGTTCATTTTTAAGCCAGTATTGTACTATCATACTATATTGTATTATGACTCTGTAGTATAATTTGAAATTGAGTATTGTGGTGCTTCCGGCATTGATCTTTCTGTTCAGATTTGCTCTGACTGTTCTGGGTCTGTGGATCTTCCAGGTGAAATTGTTAAGATTCTTTTTTATGTTCTAGTTCTGTGAAGATGGTTGTTTATATTTTGATGTGGATTGAATTAAATTGAATTTGTATTGATATACTTTTAATAATGTGAATTTTATCAATATTCATTCTCTCTCACCATGAACATGGGAAGATATTCCATCTTTTAATGTTTTCTTCAATTTTTTTAGCATTCTATAATTTTGTTTGATAAGGTCTTCTGCCTTGTTGATTAGATTTATTCCTAAGTATTTTATTTTATTAAAGGTAGCATGAATGGAGTTGTTTTCCTGATTTATCTCTCAGTAGATTCATTATTGGTATGCAGAAAAGCTATAAATTATTGTATGTTGATTTTATATTCTACTTATTTGATGCATTATTTATCAACTGTAGAAGTTTTCAGGTGGAACATTTAGGGTCTTCTTAATGTAGGTTACTATCATTTTCAGCCAGGAATAATTTGACTTCTCATTTTCCTCTTTCTTTTCCATTTACTTTTTTCTCTTGCTTAATTGCTCTGGTCAGAATTTCAAGTGCTTCGTTAAATAGGAGAGTTGAGAGTGATTATCCTTTTCCTGCACCTTATTCAAGAGGATATACTATCAGTTTTTTCCAGGCACTGGCTTCGGGTTTGTCAAATACAGTATATATGTTGAAGTAATTTCTTTAGTTCTTTCTATGCTTAGTATTTTCAGGATTTTTGTCATGAAGAGGTGTTGAATTATGTCACAGGTCTTGTAGGGATCTGTTGAGATGATCATGTGACTTTTGTCCTGTGTTCTATTTCAGTGGCATATTACATTTATCAACTTGTGGATGTTGAATCATCCTGTAATGTCTGGAAAGAAACCATCTTGATCATAAAGTATGAATTTATGTTGTTGAATTTGGTTTGCAAGGGATTTCATTAAGGAAGTTTTGAACCTGTATTCATCAAAAATGTTGGTGTGCATTTTTTTCCTTGATGTGTATTTATGTGATTTTGATATCAGGCTTAACAGAATGAGTTTGGAATCATTTCTACTCTTTATCGTTCATGGAATAATTTAATGTGCTTTCTATCAGTTCTTTTTTGGGGGGGTTGCTTTTTATTACTGATTCTATCTCATTACTTGCTATTGGTGTACATAGACATTCCATTACTTCTTGGTTCAGTTTGGTAGGTTACATGTGTCTAGAAATGTATCCATTTCTTCAAGATTTTCTAGTTTGTTAGAAAATTATTGAAATTTTCATAATAGTTCCAAATTATGCTCTGAATTTCAGTTTTGTCTATTTTAATAACTCCTTTTTTCTCTAATTTCCTTAAATTAGAAAATTTCAATTTCTTTTGGACAATTTGGTTAAAGTTTATTGTTTATTTATATTTTCAAAGAACCAACTCCTTGACTTATTGATCTTATGTATTTTTTATTCTCTATTTCATTAATTTCAGTTCTAGTTTTTATTATGTCTTTCCTTCTAGTAGTTTTGTAACCAGTTTGTTCTTGTTTCTATAAGCCTTGAGATGCATCATTAAGCTATTTATTTGAGATCTCTCTGATATTTTAATGTGGGTGCCCATGTCTATAAATGTCCATCTTAGTAGTATCTTTATTGTATTCCACAAATTCTTGTATGTTGCATTTGGAAATTCATTTGATTTTAAGACCTTTTAACTTCCCTCCTGATTTCTTTAATGACTCACTCATCATTCAAAACTGTGCATTATATCTCCATGTTTACTGTGTAGTTTTGTTTTTCAAGCTATTTCATTCCATTATTATATGAAAATATTCAAGAGATTATTTCTTTTCTTTTCTTTTTCCTTTTTATTTTCCTTGCCATGCTTTGTTTTTTAATGTGTTATCAATTTTGGAGAAAGTTCCATGAGCTGCTAAAAAGAGTAGATCAGATGCTATTGAGTGTACCATTCTATAGATGTCTTTTAGATTCATTTGATCTGTAATATAAATTGGATTTTCTGTCTCTGTTAATTCTATGTCTTAATGATCTGTTTGTTGAGAATGGTGTACTGAATTCCTCTTCTATTTTTGTGTTGAGTCCTCTCTGTTCCTTTATGTGGAGAAAACCTTGTTTTATGAAACTGAGTGCACAACATTTGGGGCATAAATATTTACCATTATAACTTTTTGTTGGATTGTTTCCTTTACCTCTATGAAATAATCTTCTTTTACCCTTCTGATTTTGGCTTGAAGTCTGCTTTATCAAATATGAGAATAGCTTCTCCTACTTGCTTTTGGATTCCATTTTCATGGAATATTTTTTATCCTTTCACTTCCAGTTTGTGAATATCTGCAAGTGGGGTATTTTTCTTGCAGACCATATACATTTGTGGTATTTCTTACTATACAGTCTGGGAGTCTATTTCTTTTAATTAAAGAATTAAGATCTTTAGATTCAATGTTATTGTGGAGAGGTATGTATTACTATTACTTCCTGTCACTTCTCGTTTTTATTTTTAGTGTTTGAATCATGGCTGTGTTCATTCACTCTTCTAAGGAAGTTTATATTCTTTACCATACTTTTTTGGTTATTTCAAATCTTTTTCTTCCTTTTGTACAATTCCTTTTAATGGTTTCTGCTATACTGACCTACCACAAAAATTTTTTTTTTCTTTTCTTTGTAGGTTTTGGTTTGTCTTCTATTCTCAAGGATAGTTTTGCTGGATATAATAACCTAAGTGGCAGTTATTTTCTTTCAGAATCTGAAATACATCATTTCATGGCTCCTGGTCTTTAGAGCTCCTGCTGAGAAATCTGATTTTAATATAAATGGCTTTGCATTTCTCTTGCAACTTTTAAAAGTCTTCCTTTGTTTAAAATTTTTGGTAATTTCACTATATATCATGTAGAATTTATTTTTGAACTTTTCTATTTAATTTTCTAAATACCTTTGATACTACTATATCTATTTCCTTGGCAATTTTGGGGTAATTTTTAACATTATTTCAACGAATAATTTTTCCATGCTATTGGTGTATATCTTCTCTCATTCTGGAAGATTTATAAATATTAAGTTTCCTTTTTAATGTTGTCCCAGAGCTCTTGCACATTTCTTTCTATTTGCTCTGCATGGGGACACATCTCAATGTCAAACCACACAGTCATGTTGAAAATATTATTATCAATCTCCAAGACTTATTTGAGAGGAAATAGTAGAAAGCAACTTGGGCTATGTGAGAGCAAACTACATATTATCAAGGCATAAGATCTCATTAAAAAATGTGGTGTACAACTCTATTAACTCAAAATGGGAAAGGAGGTCAATATTGCAGATTTGACCAAGATCTGATATTAAAGAAAATAAAATTGATATTTAAATAGAAAATTAAAAGGATAGGAAAGGACAAAACAATAGAGATGATACATTTTCCAAATAAATGAGTCTAGGGTCTCTATATAAATATTGGCTTCTTATAAATACCTTGTGGAGTTTATAGAGGTACTAATCTTTCTGTATTGTCTGCATTTCATAATGAATGCAGTCAGCAACAATTTCACCTCAAAAAGGAAACACTGAAAGTAGGTGAGATGCAACACAGAGTAGAAACACTAAGTTTTCAATTCAAACATTAACTTTCTTTTTATTATGTCTTTTAAAATCTTCTCTGTTCTAGAGTGCTAGATCAAGTTGATAACAAAATCTACTTACATACAATTTTTATGTAATGCCTAGAGATATTATTATTCCTATTGCAAGTAAGTATAATCCAAAAATGACTAAATGTATTATCAGGATTTTTTATATTGCAAGCAATTGAAATTCTCATTTGAACATGTTTAAATAATAAATATGTCACTGATTTATAAACTTGAAATGTCAAAAGACAGAATTGGGTTTAGTTTTGATCTGTTATTCTGGTTTAGATCTAAATGTCTCCCAAAGTCTCATGTACTTAAAGATTTGGTCACTAATGTGGCTATGCTCAGAAGTGAACTTTTCAGAATTGATTGGATAATGAGAACTCTAACCACCTTAGTTGACTGATCCATTTGGTGGATGAATAATGTGAAAGGACTCTTTGAAAGAGGTAGAAACTGTAGGTAGGTTAGGCATGGTTGAAAAAAGCAGGTCACTGGAGATGTGTATATGGGTATTATACCTTGTCCTGGACCCCTCTCTCTCTCTCTCTCTCTCTCTCTCTCTCTCTTTCGCTCTCTCTCTCTCTCTCTTTTCTTCCTGATGGTCATAATCTGAAAAGCATTCCTCTTCCATATCCTTCCACCATGATGTTTGACTTTTCTCAGGGTCAGAGCAATGGAGCTGACTAACCGCGGACTAAAATCTCTGAAACCATGTGCCAATAAGAACCTTTTTTCCTCCAAGTTGTTTGTGTCAGGTGTTTTGGTCAGAGTGATGAAAAACTGACTAACACAATTTTCAACTCATTAATGTCATCAATATTCTTTCTTTCCCTCCCTTCTTCCTTCTTTCCTTTTAAACACATCCTCCATTTTGTCAAATTCATCTTAAGTCAGTCTCCCCTATAGACACAGATGATTGATGGCTTCTAAAATCTATAAGGGACAAGCGTTTTCTTTTTCTCTTTCTTTTTTGTTTTTTCTTTGTCTTTGTTTAAATTTTTGCAGTACTAAAGATGGAGCAACTGAGTCATATTTCCTTTACAATTTTGTTTTGAGACAAGACTTATCTAAGTTTCTGAAGCTGACTTTCAATTTGCAGTCCTCCAGTTTCAGTCTCCTGTGTCTCTGAAATTGCAGGCATGCGATACATGTTTCCTTTTTTTAATCTAATAAAGGAGGAAGACCTCTGCTCTGTCATTGTGTGCCTTGAGGACTGTTCTAGTTGCAGTAGACATAATTAGCAGTAATTGTAATGGTTCAGGTTACAGACTTATTCCTATTCCAGGCACTGTTGGAAGTGATGTGAAATGTGTTGTTAAGTTTGGCATCTTAGAGTCCATCTATTCTAGTCAAGTTCAATGTGTGAAAATCAGTGTTTACAAATCACACTGACCCTCAGATATCAGGGATAGGGGTGATACTGTTAAGACAAAAGCAATAAAGAAGTACCTTTTTCACAACAAGGCAAAATAAAGCCAAAATCAATACAAAAATTGTGGGTATCAGGTTATCTAAAGGGTCTAAATAAATAAATATAACTGATGTAGGAATTTGTTTAAAGTAACTGAAATGAGAGATTTAAACACTAACTAGATTCTCTGACTTTCTTCTCATCTTCTCTCTTATTACATTCTCTCAATTACATCTATAATTTTTTTCCAAAGAACAAAACTTAGCTCCTGAAAACTTTCGCTCACTTTTAAAAACATTACCACATTACCACTGTGAGAGAGAGTAATTGAAGTTTTTTTATTCCCAATATCAAAAACCTTTAACAAGGACTCATTAACCCATCTTATGACTGTTGGAATCCTTGTTCCAATTGAGAGTGACCATGGGAATTGGGACACAAGAGAATAAACAGCTTCATGGAGAACCTAATGATCAGACATAAATAAGGTAGTAATTTGAAAAGAGATTACTATGCACAAAATCCAAACATGTTCATTCTAACCTGGTATTGATCATAATTTAGCTTTGCTTTTTAAAATTTTATGTGTAATCTCCCTAGTTTATCCATGTCCCACTTTTACTTTCCAGTATAAACTAATATACCTATACTAGATCATTTTAAGGTTTAGGAACATTTTATCATCTATCAGGAATGTTTTATGATCTATCAGTTATTTTAATAGCACAAACACTTTCAACAAACTTCTTTGAATCTGTTATAATATTGAATTTAACTGTTATTTTATTTCTTCCTTTCTATAATTAGGAAGGAACTATGTCTTATTCATATCTGTCTGCAATGTGTAAAGTAGGCTAAATAAATTAACAAGGTAACATTGTGATTTTTTAAATGTTAATTATTATGTTTTATTGAATTCTAGGTATCTGTCACATTTATAATACTTTTCATCCTGTAAAAAGTTCAAATCACCTGGGTTTTCCATGTAAATTATAAATATATATCAATGTATTTTTAAAAATTAAATATTTTCCTTCGCTCTTTGTAGATCTATTGTTTGATCTAAATATAGACTCCAAGTATTCCAGAGTTTCTGGTTCTTCTTTCCTCATGACTCACTCTGTCAATTTTCTCGCTATGCTCCTAAACTTCAGAGCATATCTCTTACCCTTTGAAATTTTAATGACTATAAATACATTCTTTAAGATTCATTGAAAATAATTATCACTTAACTTTTTGACATGCAGCTGCTCTTTTTTTTCCCTCTGCTTTAAACAACATCATCTTTTTCCTGCTTTATTCTTTCCCCGGTGTTTTCATTTACAACAGAGAGATATACTCTGTATTTTCAATGAATAGTAGGGGAGAATAAAGTAAACTGTGTAATATTCAAAAACACCAGTTCCTTCTCACCTATTCTTTGTACTGCTGATTCCCTGTCCTTCTGTGTTCTGCCCAGTGGATCCTCTTCTGGCTTTTAGTCTGTCTTTGAATCATTTTCTGTCTCCTAAAACCTCTCACTTTTCTCGGGCAAGGTTTGTTTGTTTCTTTCAACAGTCTGTGAGGTGGACAGGATAGGCATAATGATGCTCAAGTGAATTCTAAAGAACTTGTTGGATATGCTGAGGTAGAGAAGGATCATGCAGATTGAGCAGAGAAATGCTTCAAGAAAGATTCAAGCATCATTTTTAAGTGTCACTAAATGGTTATAGGATGCTAGAAATAACATCTGATAAAATCCACAAGTAGGTTTATTGGAGAGGAAACATTGCATAGCCTGTGAGTGTACATATTCAAATCTAACTCATTCCAAATCTATAACATATGTTCTTTTCAATACATGACACTGTTTCTACAGTTAGATGCTTTTGGCAGACATAGGAATAAATGTATCTTGACACCTACTAATCATGATTTGATACAATGGGTTTTGAGTGAACAGAGAATCATGATTCATTGCAATTCTAAAATCACCCAGATTGCCAGAACACTTTCATTAATTCTACCATGCCTGTTAAAAATGAATAACTGTTAGGATCTATCTTATTCAATCCTTCACACAATTCTTACTTTTATTAAATTTTTAAAGAAATGCTCAATGTTATTAACCTTAGTGCATTTGTGTGTGTTTATGTTTTAATATGACCAAAATTGGAGAGGTTACCTACAGAGTCGTCCTGATATATCTGCTTAATGTTCAGTTTTCCTTTTCACAGTGATTATAGATTTACTTTGTCATTGATGTATTAACTCTGGTAGCATGCTAAGACTTAGCATAGGAATATGTTTATATTTAATCAATATCATCTCATCCTTAACATTTCTCTTCCTCTCACTTTTTATTTTGCCTATAAATATTTTGGGTTTCTAGTTATTTTTCAAAATGCTATATTGCATTTTTGCATGCATGCCTTTGTTTGAATAAATATGTCATTGGTAACATTTAAGTTCTCTAGTACAACTTTTTCTATTTTCTCACAGACTTAGTTAGAAATATGCTGACATGAGGCTCTGACCATCATGTAAGCTCCTTACAGGTTTTAAGACTCTAGAGTTGGAGCATTCCATATGCATAGATGAAGGTACAGATCAGAGTGAGCAGAACTACAGAATCCCCGAGATGGATATAAAGAATGATATTAGCAGTCATATAGTAGTGAAAGAGTAGCAGCGATGTTACAGCTGAGATTATTCACTTCACAAGGACTGACCATGAGCATGTACTTGCTGCAGTCAGAGACAGAGCCATTTAAGATGTTAAGAAGGCAGAGTATGGATCAGGAGGAAGCAAGCACATCTTTGAGGGAGGCATGTTAAGCATAAGCAGAGTTCTGTACACTGACTGGAGTTCCATCCACTCTGTTAAAATCCAGCAGACTCAAGTGTCTGGTGTTTCCTCGTTTCCCTGATAAGATGTCTAATCCAGCATTAACTGGGATGACCAGAGCCCTCTTGTTTTTCTCATCAATCTTTATAAATTCAAATAATACTATAAAATACCTAAAGAATAGATTTTCAGGACAGAAAAAGAAATTTCTTTGTCAAATGGAGCTTCAAACTCTAAAACAATGTAGACCAGAATGTCTAACTGAAAACATTTAAAATATTGTAATGCAATGAACTTTAGATTATCTGAAATATTTCATCTAATTTTGATTTTGCCTGGAATTTTCATTTGCTAGTGATACAAAGCATTAAGGGTTGAGGGAATTGCCTACAAAATGTTGTCTTTCAATGTCATAACTTAATTGCAATTACCAGTATGAAGATGCTCAAAGGACAATCAAAATTCTCATTGTATAAACATGCTCACAGGTCTCTGCTATTCAAATGAAGGACACTAGAAGAAAAAACTGATGTCTCATGGTGTAGTTTGAAGGATGGTATCCCCCTCCAAAATTCATGTAAAAATTAAGACCTAAAGTAACAATATTAAGGGGAGAGGCTTTGGGGGGATGATTTTGTGATGAGGGTTTTGCCCTCATGAAAGACTCCTAAAAAGACTCAAGGCTAAAAGAATCTCTCACTTGTTTTCCTTCTACTTAGACTTGGGAAGCACAGGATTCATCGCTGTATCAGTCAGCTTTTACACCACTGTGACTAAGAGACCCAACCAGAACAACTTTAGAGGAGGAAAAGTTTATTTGGGAGCTCACAGTTTCAGAAGACTCAAACTATAGACAGAAGACTCCATTTCTTGGGGGCTCAAGGTGAGACTGAACATCATGGCAGAAGAGGGTGGCAGAGAGAAGCAGTTCACATAATGATCAAGAAGCAGAGTCTCCACTCACCAGATGCAAAATATATACCCCAAAGTCATGCCCCAATGATCCAGCTCCTCAGCCACACCTACCAGCCTTCAGTTACCACTCAATTAATCCGTATCAAGGAATTAATTCACTGATTGGGTTAAGGATCTCACAACCTCATCATTTCTCCTATGAACCTTCTTGCATTGTCTCACATGTGAGTTTTTGAGGGACACCTGACATTCAAATCATAACAATACCCTTTGAGGGTAAGTTAGCCTGAGGGAGCAGCCGTCACTATATGCCAATCCTGTGGTTCATTTGCTTGGACTTACTAATCTCCTGAACAGTGAAATGTGTACTTCTATTGTTATAGATTACCCAGTCTGTAGTATTTTACTATAGCAACACAAATGGTCTAAGACAGTGGTAGAATATTTAATATTCAAAGATTGTGTTAATGTTCCGTAAGACATAATTAATTCATGCAATTAGGACCTGCTTTCTGATATACTTATTTATAACATCTATTTTGTATTCTAATATATATTTATATATGCAATGTTATAAAAACAAATGTACAAGTATAGTGCCATCACCAAATGATATTTTTTTTTGGGGGGGAATACCAGATATTGAACTCAGGGGCACTTAATCACTAAGTCACATCCCCAGGCCTATTTTGTATTTTATTTAGAGACAGGGTCTCACTGAGTTGCTTAATGACTCACTTTTGCTGAGGCTGGCTTTGAACTTACTATCCTCCTGCCTCAGCCTCTGAAGTTGCTGGGATTACAGGCATGCACCACCACTCAGGGAACCAAATGTTTTTATTTACAAAAAAGATATTAACATAATTATAGTTGGTTTACTGAATACAGCTCATGAAATATCAGAACATAAATTCCAACTTAAGGTGCATTCTCATATTAGTATCTCCTTTTTAAAATTTTTTTTGTTCTAATTAGTTATACATGACTATAGAATGCATTTATACATTTTCATACCTAAAGCACATTATTGAACTTAACACTTCTTTAGTAATTAATAAATACTTAAAATCTTAAATAATTAAAGAAATTTATTTATAAACATATTAAAAGCAGTATAAGTATAAATCACTCCTATTGATAGTAGGTTAATTTATTTTAAAAATGTATAATCATATGAAATTTCCATATGGAAGGAATTAACTTTAAGTTCTATAATTATAAATTGGAAATAAAATGATCAAAGGGTTCTCCTGTTCTCCATGATTGGAAAATCAGTTGATAAATTTCTTTGTTTTTATGAAAAAGTAAACAACTTGTTAAGTTAATGCTACTAATGTTAACTTGAACATTATCCCTTTATTGGTAAATTTAGAGGTCACTGCATAAGTCACAAAAACAATGATATCAGGTTTTTCTTAAAGCTATATGTAAACAAATATTTCTTATAAGTTCATCATGATATTTAATACTTCTAAAATATTTCTGTAACATATGAAATACTTCACAGTCTTATTTAGAGAACATTTTGGTCTGCATTTGGCACATTTGCATCAACTCTCCATTAAAATATAAAGCCTAGGTTCTTTATCATCCCACTTTTAGTATAATTCTTGTACAAACAATGATCTTAAGATTCTGAGTATGGTCTAAACTTTTTTTCATATTTGCTTCTAGGTCTCATTAGTACAATTCCAGGTATGCAATGTTTGTTCATTATTGCTGCATTTATTGCCAGGTGTAAGATCTGCATTTATTCCTCCGTGAATCATTCAGCAATTCTTGTTGAAATTGCATTGGATACACCTGTGGTTCTACACTTTTAGCATCCATCAGTAACACTCCAAAAGCTTCTGTTAACAGAGGTTACTAGGCCTGCCTTGATGTTTCAGATTCAATAAAAGCCTGGAAATCTGCCTTTCTAACAAGCTCCCCTATAAAGATACTACTGGTCTAAGAAATATATATTGAGAAATCTTTCTATATAGCAAAAGTTTTCTTTTTTCCTCTCATCCATTTTGCATCATTTGATTTACACTTACATGATATTACCTCTCTTTTTGCCCAAAACATTAATAGGAAATATTCAAAATAACTCAACTAAAACCCATTCAATTGAATACTTAGGTCTAGTGAAGAACTTGTTTATATTCCACATTACAAGGCAATTACATCTAATCTGAAATGATACTATAAGTGTATTTAATAGTTCTTGAATTCTACATTGACTGCCTTATCAAAATCTTTTTTTAAGTATATAATTTTAAATATTCCTGCTTGATAAATGTAGAAGTATCACTGTTTCTCCTACTACACATTTTTGAGAATTTATAAAGCTAATATTTTGATTAATGTAACTCAGATGTGAAATGAGTTTAAACAAACTTTTGTCAAGTTCATTTCCATTTAAAAATGTTCAAAAAAGAGCAGAATTAGAAGTGTGTTCAAATCACAATTGTTTAACACTTTAAATTATTATCCAGTTAAAAATCAGGAATAGAAATATGCATCAAAGTAATTAATGACTCATGTTTTACTCCAGGTATTTTCAATAAATACATCCCAAGCCATTCCCTAAGTTACCACTTTAGGTGATTGATTTCTTATTTTCAATTAAAATCAATGTAATTTGTTTTAAAGCATAACAAGATCACATAACTTCTCCCAGGTATACATTTCTTGTTCACTTTAGTTATTCTAAATATTACATAGTTAACTTTTCTATAGAGATTAAGATATACATTATTAATTATGAAGTTTACCCTTCTTTAACTACTACAAAATTACCTTTGGAGAAGCTGATTGTCATAATTCATTTAGCATCAGTTTGGAGATTAACATTTCCTACCAGAGGAAATGTTGCTCATATTTTTTGAGTCATAAATTTGGATATCTTTGCCATAATCTCAAGAACAGCTTTATTTAACATAAATGGCATGTGTGTACTCAAAATTATACATATATAAAACATATATATGTGTATATGTGTTATATGCAATACATATATATAACACACATATAACATATATATAAAATTACACACATATAAAAATATACCTGTGTATATATGTTATGTATATATAATGCATATATAACACACACATATATATATAACATATATATGCATGTATACACACACACACACACACACACACACATAGAGTTAGGATATTTTACGGCATGAATCTTAAATAAATTTAGATGCACATTGACTTATTCAATGAAAATCGCTATTAAGTGAATTTTCAAAAAGGTGGTTGCTATGCCAATATCAGCTCTCATTTTTAATCATTGCTAATTTTATCACATGGCAATGTCAGTGTGATATTTTCCACCATTTACTCCTCCATTTATTAGATATATATTTACTACTCATCTGTGACAGGCAGTGTGTTAGAGATGCATGAATGAATAAAACATTAGTTCTGGCATAAGCTATAGGTTTTTGTATTTACCACTATTTTTCTATTTCTTTTCTTTTCCTTCCTTTTTTTTTTTAATACAAGAAACTTGTGAGTCTTTATAAGGAGTAATGTTTTGAGGACATTATCATATCTGAATGAAGTTGTATCACTTAATTTTAGCAGATCTCCTCTGGAAATGTCTTCAGAGTTGGAACACTTTATTCTAGATATCGGTAAAATGCAAACAAAGGTATCTTTTCTGATTTATACTCATCATTCCCTTGTTAGAGGACATTCATTCCCCCAACTCATAACACCAAACAGCAGTATTCCTGTTTAACAACACCTCTTGGCACATCTAGTCAACTGACTGGCTTTGACTGAACAGGATAGCCAAGTAAACCAATGACACTTTCCTTCACTGGAATTCATCTGAGAAACTGCTGAGAGATGAATTATGATGATCACTTCACTTATGAGTTTAAAAGTGCATAATTGTGGTTCGATCAATCAGGGAAGTAATAGATTATAGCTTGTCTTGTTTGAAAAGACAAGGAAGGAATCTAGCGGCTTATCATGAGAAAAGATTTAGCTCTCTGGGAAAAAGTCAGGGTCCCCAGTATCCTCCTGTCATAATTCTGCACACTTCATCTTGACTTGAAGCAGTTTTATAATTTATGATTTCTTGAAATTAAAAATTTCTTCACCATAAAAGAATGAATTTGTTTTTGGAAAGTAGCTGAAAATACTATGAAATAAAGACCCCTGGACACAAATTTAGTGTTTGACTAAACAATCTACCAATCTATAAATTAAAGAATTTTTTTACACCCCAAAACATATATTAAATCAAGATACTATATCTTGATGTTTTTGTCATTCAAACAAATAAAAATGTAGATTATAAACCATTTGAATGATTATTTTTAACATTTCTAAACAGAATGAGGCTTTGCAATATATCTTGAGAAATCACCTCATTGTTAAAGTAACTGTAAATTTATCTGAATGATACCTCATTGTGATGAATGTATTTTGAAATGCTTTTTAAACTCAATGAAAACTTACCATTGCTTTAATGGTCATTTTCTGTAGGCAAACTGAGGATTTTGGTCCTATCAAATTTCAGCTGTTAAGTATGGGTAACCCAAAACATAAGGGCCAATATATTATGTTCTTGAATGTGCAAGTAAAATTACATTTTGAGTCAAACTACATTCTCTGTGAAGTTTTTCATAGAAAGAAGTGTTTATCATCTTTTTAAAAAAGAATATATTAAAAGTTGCTGAGTTTCCACAACCTGTTCCTGACAGCTATTTCAGTGTAAGTAATACATCACGGGGGTGATGGCAATCTGATGATGTATTGGAACTATACATCATTGTGGTGACGGTGCCTTAATGACAGATGAGTAATACATCTTCAGGTAAAGCTCTCAAATTTAGGCCTGCCTGGAAAATAGAGTTTCTGGAAGAAGAAAACATCTTATCAACTTTATGAAAGAATGCATGTAATAAAACATAGTTTGCTAAATCAGAAGGCTGTAAGTTTGCATGCAGAAATGAGATGTCTTAATAATATCTATAACTCTTTTTTTTTTATTATGCAACATGTTTACTGCAAGTTAAAAATATCCTCTGCACTAAAAAGGAAGTATTACCATTTATATTTGTCTTCTTAATACTTTGCTTATATTGTTTCCAGATGTATTATAATGTATTTCCACCTTACTTTTTCTCTGGAACTGGAAAAATTTTTGTTTTAGCTGAATCTTATAATAATGATAGTCTTCTGGCTCATAAGAGCTCCAATTCCTTTGGAAGCTGTGAATGAACTACAGTCATATATGAGCCATCTCTAAGGTGGAAGTGTGCCCCTTGGAGATCTCTCAGTATTGTCTTATCAATCTGAGACTGCTCTTTTGCCCTGGCAGACATTCTGCTTAAAGATAATTCTGCGATACATGGAATTTATTGAGTTAGATAGCCTTAGGTTGTAGGTGGAGATGGATACCTGTACCCCAACTAGCCTTGTGACACCAGCTGCCTGGAGGAGGAAGAGTTATTGCTCAAGTGATAAGCTACTAATCAGGCCAACTTCCCCACAACTTCTAGCTTCTTGTTTACCTTGGAGTACTCCTCCTCACAATAAGTTCCTTTGGTGTGTTTCACTATAAATAAAGCATTCGTGGACTTTCTTCCTTAGTTAGGATCAGACCCATCAGGTCTTTTCCACCTGTAAAACCTCTGATTTCAATATATATAATTCTGCATCCCTTTGTTTTATTTCTTTATACTATTTTTCCAGCCTTTTATTTCAAGCCAGCCCCACCTCCAAAGGTTACTTATTCCCTTCCCACTAGGCTGTGGATGAGACAATCCTACTCTGATATAGGTATTTATGAATTTATTTCTGCTTTTTCTATCTTAAATAAATTGTCCAAAACCACATTTGGGGGTATTTGTAGTTTTTACAAAGCTTATTATTTTTATTTTTTACATGAATATGAAGAGCAGTGTCCCCAGGCCTTCCATTCTACCCACTAAGGGACAACAATTTTAAAAGATATACAACAAATAAAAAAGCAGGCAACTGTATGAAATGTGTACCTTTTACTCCATTTAAAAATTTTGATGTTTAAGATTTTCTTTCAAGCTTAGTGCTTGGAATATTATGTACCTTCCCATGTGTTTATAATGTGTATTTTTCCCTACCAAAAGCATATTTATATTACATAACTTTAAATGTTCTTGAAATGTTGGAAATTGTGGAGATTTATATTTAATTTCAAAGCAGAGAAAGAATATTTAATTGATCCATATCATAATGGGAAACTAGATTTGTAATAGCCTAAATCCTTGATAATGTTCAATAGAAAGACTTGGTGGAGCTGACAGAATGTGCTTCTTTGCCAAAATAGTATAATTGGATTGACTATAAAATGTAAAATGGACAGTGATGATGTGGGCCACGTGCTCAGTTCTGTGTGTGGCATGTTGGAAGTGGTCCCTGTCTTATCCTGGGACTCCTTTTCTAACTGTGTCTCTTTGTCCATTAATATTGACTTGCTCTCCAAAATGAAAACTAGATCATTTCACTAACCTACTACAAAATTAACCAATATTCTATGCCTGGGAGTAGAAAATAGACCTATTTGGCCTTTTTTCCTTTACTCTTAATTAGATCAAGATTATAGATGTTTTTTGTTTGTTTGTTTGTTTTTCCTCTTTTTCCTTAGTGAATTGCTTCTGAAGAATAGAGAATCTGGGCAAAGAATACAAGGACACTGAATTACAGTGTTAGCTAAGGTGATTTAGAAAAAAAGAGTAAAGAAATAAAGAGGTAAATCACCCCTGAGCACATATTGATGAGATGACAGGAAAATGAGTCATATGGTCTTTTGTGACCGTCAAACCTGAACTTTAGTTCCAAGACTGAGACATATTAACATGGTCATTATGGTAGGATACTTTATTTCAAGTGAATCTTCCATGGAATTTTAAGATACAATGCACTGGATGGGGTAGTATAAGAATTTTAAAATGTACATAAAAGAAAGGTCATGGCATATGTGATATTCTCAGTAAAGACTAACTATAAATTATGCTGTGACAAACAGGTAAATTTTTATACAGATTCTTTCTTGAGTAAAAAGCAAAATTTTCAATGAATTGTATAAAGTACCAAGAGGAAATAACTAGTGTAGCAAACTTAACCAAAACAAACTGAAGAAGTCTGACTAACTTAGAATCTCAAAACTTATGCTTTTTTTATTTCTTCAATTTAGAATCAGTCTTCTCTATAGAATCAGAATTTTGATCTATTAATTTCAATATTCTGAAATGTAGTTTCTTGGAACAGATATACTTATCTTTCATCATATTCCTAAAATGTGGAAAAATCAATTAACTATTCCTTTGGCTTCAAAATATAGCTTCTTGTGAAACATAGTCAAGCCAGTAGCACAGTAGTGCTTCATGATAGGCTGAAATTAAAAATGGAAAATAGTTATTCCCTATCACTCCCTGTACATATTTCCTGCATGCTGTACTCTATTTTTGCCACATGCCAGGTAGATATTTTATGCATCTCTGAATACCTGGCAAAATATAAGACCCATGCAAAGTACCTAATTTCAAATGGGTCATGCAGAAAAGATTCATGTCCTTACCTTTTGAATTAAAGTTTATTAAAAGAGAAATTTCCTGACCATGCTTAAGTCAGTTGTGAGGGTTTTGCCACATGTGCTATGGTCTTCTTGCTGAGGTTGTCAGAGCCAATCCTGTAATTGGAAATGTTATTTGATAAGAACTTTCATAGACTGGGTTACTTTACCAATTACTTTTACTAAAAATATCAGTGCATATTTTTGTTAAAGTAGAATCACTGTAGAGTTTAAAAATCTGCCTTAAGTATTTGAACAATCTCAAAGAACACAATGTTAGGGTGCAGTAATATTTAGAAAGTTCACAATATCTAAACTATGAATGAGCTAGCTGGAATAAACTTGGGAAATCCACTGATTTGATGTTGAAAACTTATATGATTTACAAAAAATGATTGAGTTTGAATAGGCCCATAACTTATAGTCTTTATAGCCAGGTGAACTTATAAAGCATAACATGTTCAAATTAAAAACAAAAAGTTTTGTAGAAAGAAATGATTCTGTGTCTATGATGAAAACAATTAAGAGAAGTTACTATTTATTGACAGAATAAAAAATAACAATGTATATCTCAGTATGCTACTTGCAGAATGCACAACTCTACAGAACTCACCAATAAAGAAAAATAAAAACCTGAAAGGATGGCTCATTTTGCATAAGGTTAATTTAAATAATTTAATAATATAATTCTAAAAGGCATATAAAATTGTTATATATGTCCAAGAGATAAAATTGTGTGCATGCCTCCATACAGTGTAATTCTTTGGTTCTTGATTTCACTTGGTCCCTGGTGACTTTTTGCCTTGACTTTAAATTTTTAAGGAGAATAAAAAATGTGTCATGCATATGTATTTGCAGATTTGTAATGCAATTCAAATTGTTAAGGAAAAATTTACTTAGAACACTTGTTAAAATAGCTGTGTAGACTGTATTCTGGGCTATCCGGGTAGGTATAGGGATTAATGTGGTGGAGTTTGGCAGTTGGAGGGAACTGGGCTCAAATGCATAAACAAAAATAAAAGTGAGCAGTTTTAGACAAGGAATAGCCTAGAAGTCAGCAGATGGAAAAGAAATAAGCAGAAAACAGGGATAAGGGTAAACTTTGGCTAAGCTGCCAAACAAGTTAGGCCAGGTTTATCAGACATCAAGGTTTGAGGATCCTGGCTAAACAAACTTAACAGGATTCTTGCTAAAACTGGACTTTTGGAGGGCACGTTCCAGAATAAGACCTAATGGGACTCAGAGGAGCCTACATGGAGTTTGGTCAGGACAATATCTTTGCCAAAATTCAGACGATTTTGAAAAAGAACATTAAGATATTGTAACTAGGTATGATGAAAAATCAACAAAATTAGTTTTGAATATTTGTAATAATAGATCTAACTATTGTTAAACATAAAATAATGGTATTTTTTATGTCACTCTGAAACATACTATGTTTTCTCCATTGTCTGATACTTTCTCAAATTCCAGAATACCTTATGAACTATAATGCACATATGTATAAAATTAAGTATGAATCATGACTTAAGTGGGAACATGTTTGTAATAAAGGTTTTCTATCATTTACAACAATAATTAAAATCAAGTATGAGAATTTTCTAATTGTAATTTCATTAAGTAATAAGACAAGTTGTAACATATTACTTATTATTAAAGGAAAAATGCATTAAAAATGCCAAAATGTCTTTGCCTAATCACCCATTTTTTTAAAACCAAATGAATAGTAAATATATTATTTAACTTTTAGTTTCTCTTTTTACCATTTAACTTTTGATAGATTTGTTTAATACTAATGTACTAAAATTAATGGAACTCTAAATGGTGTGTTTTCCTAATTCTTATAACCTCTGAATGTTACAAGATAAGATTTTGTAGATATTGCATTAAGGAATTTGATATGTGGAGATCATACTAGCTTTTCTGGTATCCTCAAAGTATAATCACAGATGTCTACATATGAAGAAGGCAGAGAGAGATCTCACAGATAACATAAGACAATGTGATCAGGGATAAAAATATTGGGTTTTTTTCAGCAATAGAAGAAAGAAAACTGAATCCACCAGGAACTGGAGGAGACAAGGAACAAATTCTTCCTTGGAGTCATCAAATGGGTACAGCCTTGGTGGTTTTCACACTATCAACACAGTGATAATGCACTTGAAATTTTAACCATTTTATACATATAATGTTCTTCACACAGCATAATCCTTATTCTTTTCTTACAACAGGTGGTTCATAGACCATACCCTTGAACATCTTAAAGTTCATCTGCTGCTTTTCTCAGTATTAATTCAACCTCATGACATAATTGCTCAGTTCTTTCTCATTACCTGTTTCTTTAGCTACAATACAATCTGTTTTATTTAAGAATAAACAGGGGCTGGGGAGATAGCTTAGTCGGTAGAGTGCTTGCCTTGTAAGCACAAGGCCCTGGGTTCGAACCCCAGCACCCAAAAAAAAAATAAAAAAAAAATAAAATAAAATAAACAAACTCAAAATGGTACCTTCTCCTGAAAAGTATTTTTGACAAAACTAAAAATAATAACCCAGCAACAATTTTATTGTTTAATAATCAAAAATATTTAAAAACAATATTTGATAACCTTTAGAAATAATGTTTTAGTTAATTTAATAGGGAAATCTCAAGCTAATGTTCATAGATATATACATTTCTTTTCATTTTATCTAAGGAACTTAATACATTTATAACTCAGAGCTAGAATATCAATATTAAATATTATATGTAAGAATCTTTGACCTATGAGTCATTGAAGAACTTTGTGCATTTGTAAGCAAAAAAGCTAATAAATTTTTAAATCACTTTTAGCTGTAAATGGACACAATACAAAGCTATTTATTTACTTTTATGTGTTGCTGAGAATGGAGCCCAGTGCCTCACATGTGCTAGGCAAGTGCTCTGTCACTGAGCTCCAGCTCAGCTCCTTAATGAATCTTACTTATTGTAAAGAAAATGTAAATTGAAAAGAAATGTGGTTTATTTGCCTTCAGAGTATATTAGGAACTTTCATCTAACAGCAGTGGGGCACTTACTGTCAGAGATGGCATTTCCTTTACCAAATATTATTTTTAAATTCATTTGTATAAACAATGGTTTCTTTTTACATACAAATGCCTTTATACAGAAAAAGTGGAATCAGTGACCTTGAAGTAAACAAATGGGGAAAATATTTTCAGTCAGTTGTAATTTAGTCTTTTGTGACTCTTACTATGGGCATTGTGTTTTTTAAAAACCAAAGAGATTTTTATTTCTGGGCATCAATATTAATAGCTACCAGGCATTTATTATTCAAGGATTCCAGGTCAAATTTCTTTCCCAATTTCCTTTCCTTATTTAAAGGAAATTGATAACGACATATAACATTTATGAAGAAAAATATTGTGCAAGATCTAGCTTGCTTTTTAGAGATAGTTAATCTTATAGAGAATAGTAACATGAACAAAACATTTGCATTGTTCAGATGAATATAACTAGCTTTCACACAAATTATCAAATTTACAACATAAGTGAATAAAACCCATCAGGGATTGAGAAAAACAAAAGTTGACTATACAATTCTACTTTAGTAGATTGGGGGAATAGAAAATTATCTAGAAGTTAGTATCTACAGATCAAGTTTCCTTAACAAATGCTGTATTAATCATTTTAATATTTTACAAAAAAATCCTTTGGAAAATAATACATGAGCACTGTACAAATCTTATCTAGTATATTTATGAGAAAATCCCTTTCAAATATTTAAAAGTATTGTTGTACTCTACCTCCTTTTTTATTATGTTTTAATCAAACAATTTTCAGTTAAATTTAAATACTTGTAGTGACATTCTCCAAGACAGCAGTCACTGGTCATTGGGTACTACCCATATGGCCACTGGATACTTGAAATGTGACTAATCCTCACTGAGATTTATTTGAAGCCTAAACTACACACTATATTTCAAAGACTCTATATGAAAAAAGATATAAAATATCTCAGGAATATCTTTTACATGTTTAACATGTTGAAATGATAATGTTTAAAAACTTTTGTTTAAACAAAAAACAATAATCTGTTTCCTTTTTTCACTTTTTTAAGATAACTACTAGAAAATTGAGAATTATATTTATGGCATTCACTACATTTTCATTAGATGGGGCTACTTTATATCATTTAGCAGTCTATAAAATGTTTACAAGAAAATGTCTCATTTCATTATAAATAAATAAAGAAGCAAAATTCAAAGAGGTTAATTGACTTGGCTAAACTAACCAAACTCAAAAATAAAGCAATCTTCTGCCTCCAAGTTCTCCTCCTTTTAATGTCCCAAAGCTCTTTCATGGTATTTATCATAAAAATTGCTTACTCAACAGATGGCAACAGGTGAAGGCCTGATAATTAAATTACTTTTTCCACATTGTAGTTTTTAAAATTTTCATATTTTCACAAAAAAGCATAGTATTGATTGTGATCTGGTGAACTTATAAATATCCAAAAGAGCACAATTTAAATTAAATTGTCACTAAAAGCATTATTTATTTATTGACCAGTTTTTTTATAACTTCTGAAAGTTTTATTAAGTTATTCACATGTAAATCTTACTCTATATTGTATGCTTTACACTTTTTGGAAAATTGATAAAGTATTAATGATCATAATTTCAGAATTTGACAAACTATAAAATTGACTTCAAGGCATTTGCTTAATGAAATTGTTGCAGTATTATTTTCCCAGTAACATATTAATTCAACTCCAGATAATTTGGTATATGTAAGTCAACAATAATTTGCAAATATAAAAAGCCCAACATAAGTGCCAAGCTACTATGCTTGTTGAATAGAGATGTTTTCAGGTAACTCTGATACAAATATGTATGCAAAATGTCGGCAAAATCTTTTCTAAAACTGCAGAGGTATTTCTTAAAATTACGAAAATTATGTTAACAAGAGGTAAAAGTATTTTAAATCTTCAAATTTATTATTTTCTTAAAAAATGTTCTTACTATATATGATTAATACATATTTTAGTCTGAGATATTATAATTATGTTTGTGCATATGTTTGAAAATTAAATATATTTAAATAGTTTCAAATTTCAATGACTGATCCATAAAATCAATTGCATTCACATTGATGAAATTTCATGCAATTATCTGTTAGCTACCATTCAACTAAAAGCATATTGGATTTAGCAAATCGCATACAAAAATATATTAAAAAGATAGTGCACCACGATCAAGTGGGTTTTATCCCAGGGATACAAGGTTGGTTCAACATCCAGAAATCAATAAATGTCATTCACCATATCAACAGACTTAAAGTTAAGAATCACATGATTATTTCGATAGATGCAGAAAAAGCATTCAATAAAATACAGCACCCCTTCATGCTCAAAACACTAGAAAAAATTGGGATAGTGGGAACATTCCTTAATATTGTAAAGGTCATCTACGCTAAGCCCATGGCCAATATCATTCTAAATGGTGAAAAACTGAAAGCATTCCCCCTAAAAACTGGAACAAGGCAGGGATGCCCTCTTTCACCACTTCTGTTCAACATCATCCTTGAAATTCTAGCCAGAGCAATTAGACAAACCAAAGAAATTAAAGGGATATGAATTGGAAAAGAAGAACTCAAACTATCCCTGTTCGCTGATGACATGATTATATATTTAGAGGAACCAGGAAATTCCATCAGGAAACTTTTAGAACTCATAAGTGAATTCAGTAAAGTAGCAGGTTACAAGATCAATGTTCATAAATACAATACATTTTTATATATAAGTGATGAATCTTCAGAAAGAGAAATTAGGAAAACTACCCCATTCACAATAGCCTCGAAAAAAATAAAATAGTTGGGAATCAATCTCACAAAAGAGGTGAAAGAGCTCTACAATGAGAACTACAGAACACTAAAGAAAGAAATTAAAGAAAACCTTAGAAGATGGAAAGATCTCCCATGTTCTTGGATAGGAAGAATTAATATTGCCAAAATGGCCATACTACCTAAAGTGCTATACAGATTCAATGCAATTTCAATTAAAATCCCAATGATGTACCTTACAGAAATAGAGCAAGCAATTATGAAATTCATCTGGAAGAATAAGAAACCCAGAATAGCTAAAGCAATCCTCAGTAGCAAGAGCGAAGCAGGGGGTATTGCAATACCAAATCTTCAACTCTACTACAAAGCAATAGTAACAAAAACGGCATGGTATTGGTACCAAAATAGACAGGTAGATCAATGGTACAGAATAGAGGACATGGACACAAACCCAAATAAATACAATTTTCTCATACTAGACAAAGGGTCCAAAAATATGCAATGGAGAAAAGATAGTCTCTTCAACAAATAGTGCTGGGAAAACTGGAAAACCATATGCAACAGAATGAAATTAAACCCCTATCTCTCACCCTGTACAAAACTCAACTCAAAATGGATCAAGGACCTCAGAATCAGACCAGAGACCCTGCATCTTATAGAAGAAAAAGTAGGTCCAAATCTTCAACTTGTTGGCTTAGGATCAGACTTCCTTAACAGGACTCCCACAGCACAAGAAATAAAAGCAAGAATCAATAACTGGGATAGAGTCAAACTAAAAAGCTTTCTCTCAGCAAAGGAAACGATCAGTAATGTGAAGAGAAAGCCTACAGAGTGGGAGAAAATCTTTGCCACTCATACTTCAGATAGAGCACAAATTTCCAGAAACTCTACACCAAGAATGCAAATACTCCAATCAACAAATGGGCTAAGGAAATGAACAGACACTTCACAGAAGAAGATGTACACGCAATCAACATATATATGAAAAAATGTTCAACATCTCTAGTAATAAGAGAAATGCAAATCAAAACTACCCTAAGATTCCATCTCACCCCAATTAGAATGGGGATTATCAAGAACACAAGCAACAATAGGTGTTGGAGAGGATGTGGGGAAAAAGGTACACTCATACATTGCTGGTGGGGTTGCAAATTAGTGCAGCCACTCTGGAAAGCAGTATGGAGATTCCTCAGAAAGCTTGGAATGGAAATACCATTTGACCCAGCTATCCCACTCCTTGGCCTATACCCAAAGGACTTAAAATCAGCATACTACAAAGATACAGCCACATCAATGTTCATTGCTGCTCAATTCACCATAGCCAATTGTGGAACCAACCTAGATGTCCTTCAATTGATGAATGGATAAAGAAACTGTGGCATATATATACAATGGAATAGTACTCCGCCATAAAGAATGATAAAAGTATGGCATTTGCAGGCAAATGGATGAAATTGGAGAATATCATGCTAAGTGAGATAAGCCAATCTCAAAAAAGTAAAGGACAAATGATCTCACTGATAAGCAGATGATGACATATAATGGGGTGTGGGAGGGGTTAGCATTAGGGTTAGGGTTAGGGTTAAGGAGGGGGGCAAGAATGGAGGAAGGAAGGACTCTATAGAGGGAAAAGAGGGGTGGGAGGGGTGGGGGAAAGGAAAAAAATTAACAGAATGAATCAAACATTATTACCCTATGTAAATTTATGATTACACGAAAGGTATGCCTTGACTCCATGTACAAACAGAGAAACAACATGTATCCCATTTGTTTACAATAAAAAATAAATAAATAAATAAAAAGCATATTGGATAAGGCAAAAATATGTAATCTGAGCATAATGTTAAAATTATTCAATTTCAAGAATATATTATTTATTTATTTATTTTATATTCTGGAGCAAAATCATGATATTATTCCTTATCTCTTGGCACAGGGATAATGAAAAATAAGTTCTAAAATTAATGCAGATTACCTTTCCTTACTCATACTTAGTGGAGATGTTTTAGAATCTATCAAATTATCATCAGACTAACTGTATCCACTACACTTGAATATTTGTTTTCTGAGTTTCTCTATTATAAAATGGAATTCATTACTTTATTTGAGAAGTTGACCTAAATGTCAAGTCCTAATTTTGATGTAATTAGTTGTCAATAATAGCAAAGCATAAAAGATAATAAAAGATTTTGAGTTTTCTTTGGGCAAATAAATGTGTATTTCACATCCGACCCTATTTCATCTAGTAATACAGAAAAATGAAACTATAATATGTCTATATGTAACCCATTCCTTCCTCAGCCTGGTACTTTAAAATGCTCCAAAACCATTCATTTACTAAGTCAGACAAAGATCATGGAAATTGATATCATAAAGAAGTAGAGATGCAAATCTCCATGTAGTTAGCAGGAGGATGCTTCTATTTAAGACATTTTGGGGGAAGAGACAGAGGCAAGAGTTTCATCAAAATGGAGCAAAAAATGGAGCATAAAAGTTTTATAATCCTCATCCTCAGAAATCAACATGGTGGCCAAAGACTAGTGCATCTTTCAGGAATCATTTCAGTACAAAGTTGGGTAGAATGAAAAATGAACTATAATAAATTATGTTTATTTAAAGCTTTGTGTTCTGATACATGGTATTTTTTCTTACTTCCCTTGTTTATTATATCCCTAGGGGTTTGCTGCTAAACACTAAAAATGGGACATCTTTTGTGGACTTCCTTCAGGATTAACAAGCGAAGAGATGTCTGCTTCTCAGTCTAGGCTGTTGAAGTCAATAGTTGATGGCAGTCTTGAATAATAATGTAATCTGTCCTCCATGGATACTCTAATCAGGTTAATCTACTTAATGCCTACAGCATTCTGTTTTCCTTTCTTGTCTTTGTGTTTAGCATTCTCTATAGTGTCTTCAACTTTTTTCTCATCAGAATGTAGCACAAACATTTATCTCTAGGATGCCTTCCATTCTGCCACTCTCAGGACTTGGTCACTCTGCTGTTAGATTACCATTGAGCACTTCGGTACTAAACTTATGTATTTATTTTTAATTTCTATCATGTTTCCTCATTTTACTCTTGTAGCAATCTCCTGTGTATCTTCTATTTTCACACTTAGGTGAAAATAACTCAATGTTAAAATATAAATATGTAATTCTTTTTATTAAATAAGAAGCATTCACTGATATTGTTCTTTGTAGTTTAGAAGGCATATTTACATCATTCTGCCATGATCAGAATATGGATATAATGTTTTCCCCAACTCACAAATCCTGAAATTGCTTAAGTACTTTGTTTATTAAACAAATAGCAACATCAAACTGAAACAAATAGACATTTTCAATACCTTCCAATTTTAAACCATTCTTTAAAATTTGAAATTATTCTAGTTTGTATTCTTTATGATTATTCATTTTCATGCATTTGTAGAATATTTAATGCATTCTTGTACTTTTAAAAATAGATATGTGTATTATAAAATTCCCTCTGTGGTACTTCACCATTTATAAAGTAAAAATTGCTATAAATATGTTAATATCTTTTTGGCTGTGGGAGCTACCTGTAATCTATAACTTGTGTTTAGTAAATTAGCATGTAAAGTACTTTCTTAATGGCTGAACATTTTAGAAGTTGATTACTTAATACTCCAAATTCTATTAGGAAAAAAACAGAAATGCAAGCTTGTTAATTAGCATAATCAACCTTTGAGATACCTTGTCATTAGTCAAATGAGTAGGACTCAAATCAGAGAGTTACTTAGGAAGACCGTTCAAGTCCCACCACTTTAGCATGGAAAAGAAACATAACAACAGACTAACTTAGAGTTCTAATGCCAGCACCACAGTGGTGAAGGGTCAGAGCAGGTAAGTTCTGCTTCTCACTGCTTCAGAGAGGACTCTCGCCTAAAATACCAAAACATGATTGCATTTGCCTGTTTGTGTGATGCAGGTGTGAGGGTGAACATTGTCCAGGGTAAACAGTGAAGCTTTTCAGAATAGCAGAAAATGTTTCCACTATTTGTCATAATTTGGATCTAAAAAGTCCTTTCATTGTACCTTAACATTTGTTGAATAGAAAAAATGATTTCGGTCTTCCGGGTATATTTTATTTTAGCATCTAGGCTTAGCAAGTGAAGGTCAAGGGATATAATATTTATCCTCAGAAAGTCTATCATTCAGTCTAAACTATGACTGTAATTTTCACTCTTCTTCCATAGACAGACATAAGAATCTTGGTTCATCTAGGCAGGGTAAATTAAAAACAAATTAAAAAGGAAGAAAGAAAGGAACAGATAAACAGAGACAGAAGGAGGAAGAAGAGGAGGAAGATGTAGAGGATGGGGAAGAAGAGGAAGAAAAAGAGGAGGGAGGGAAAAGTGGGGAGTGGGGGAAAGTACAAGAAGAAAGGCTGAAGATCTTTTGAACAGAACTTGAATATTCTGTACTTGAATGCAGTTCCTTGAGCCCAATGTCTCAGTCTTAAAACTCCTGCCTGCTTAATTACATAGCATTATTGTGTACATCAACAGGCTTTTAAAAAAACAAAACTTTGATTCGGTTCCTCTTGTGATTCATTAATACCATACCCTGTTACTAAAAACTTTTGGATTTCATCAATTTATGTTCATGTACAAATATAACACAATGAATCTCACCATTAACTTTAATACACAAAAAGTTTGTTGGAGTTTCTCAATACACATTATATATTTTTTTGTATTTTTGGAATTGATAATTCAGGAAATGAGAACAACAAAAATAACGGAATTCCTATATAAGGTAATTGTGATGTCACCCAAAAGCTCATGTGTGAGGCAATGCAAGAAGGTTTAGAGATGAAATAGTATGGGTTAAGACTGTCTTGACCCAATCAGTGCATGAAAGTCCTGATAGGGATTAACTGAGTGCTAACTGTAGGCTACAAGGGTTTGGCTAGAAGACATATACCCCTGGGGGTTTGTCTTTGCAATATATAGTTTGTCCTTGATAAGTGGAGTTCTCTCTGTTTCTTGGCATTCCTTTGCCACAGTCTTCCACTGTGTTGTTCTGCCTCACTTCAAGCCCTGAGGAATAGAACCAGCTGTTTAGGGACTGAGACCTTTGAAACTATGAGCCCTAAAATAAACTTTTCCTCCTTAAAATAGTTTTTGTCAAGTCTTCTGGGCACAGCAGGGAAAAACTGACTAAAACAGTAATCCTAAAACAGTAATCCTCAATATTTAGTTAAATAGATACTTTTCAAACAGTTTCTAATGAATACCTGCATTTTAAATCTCAGAATAACTGCAGTAATTTGAAGGTATGTAATATGAACATGAGAAATTATACATGTCTAGGTACATGCATGGTTTTCAAGAGGCAAATCTAGGACAGATGAAATGATTGTCTGCCTCCAAAATTCATCATTTTACACATTATTATGTTACTAGATGTTGACTTTTTTGTATGCTCAAGAGCCGTTAATATTATTGAGTTGCATGATGGGCAGAATTTTTTTAAAAAGTCTATTCAGGTAAGTTTTCCCAGACTTACATATAGAAACCAAGACTCTTAGTATATATTTTTATATTTACTCCTTTCATGCATATCACCAGTCTGCTTAATATATAAATTTATAGTTTATATACAAATTTGTAACATTTATTTTCATAGCAATGATAAATAGAATGCTGTCTCATAAAAATATAATGATGTTAAATTTCAATATTTTTCCTAAGTGAGGAGCTGGGGTTTAAATATAATTTTAGGCATTTCTCCAAACAATTCTTCATTAAGCTGTTCATGAAAATAAATCATCCAAAGAATAGATATTATATCTTGCTGTTTTTATCTTCCCTTTTCTCCACCCCTTTTCCTCATGGGGTGATCAAGTTTTTATTTATTTAGGGTCCACAATATGCCTGGTGTTATAAATAAGTACTAGAGATGTGTTTATCAATATTCTTGACAAAAGATTTATGTACTCACTTTTGTAATAGATTCATAATTTAGACTAATTTAGAAAATAAACATAATATTTCTTGGTACCATCTAAGTGCTCATGAAGAAGTTCCTAGATCTTCACATGGCCTCTTCAGAACATCAGTATACATACATAGTGTTAATATTTTGAATTCATTAAGATGATAACTTCACAATGGAGAGTTCCTTAGTTTCAGAAACATATAAATGTTCAACTTCTAGTACAAGTACTGCACTTGATATTCAAGACTTTAATAATTATGAGTACTTATAACAATTACATATGAATGAGAGGCTTTGTGTTTTATTTCCTAGTAGAGACTGAGATTTCTTTTTGCTCCTAAATCACAGTGAGCAACTGTATGCACTTGTATAAGGTGCATTATTTCTCTCCATGAAATAGCAAATGACACTGGAAATAATCACCTATTCATTGCCAGAAGGTTAATGTAACTCTCTACTTAGACTTTAAAAGTGTACATATATTAAGAAGTGAGCATATAATGGATAGCTCATAAAATAAACTCCACTGATTCACATTAGTTGGAGAAAAGATCAGTCTGAATTAGAGAATTGATTAAAATGTGGTTTTATGACTTTCGAGTAGTCAGAATAAATGTAAGGCTGCATAAGGGAAAGAAAAAGTGCTTAAAGAATTATCTTAAATGACTATTGTTAATCATGCTATCAATAAAGGACACATCAGAAGAGACTTTTGAGAGATGTGTGTGGGCACAGCGTTTGATATTGTATGTAATACAATTTACCATAGTAATCTTGCTTCCATCTATGTGTTTCTTGAACAGTTTGACTTTATTTGATAATGATATTATTTTTCTCATTTTCTGTTTCCTACTTAATTATGGAAAACTACCCAGTTTTGCATCAGTTATACCCTATTTTTTTTTATAAATTTACTGAACACATTCCAGTTTATATTCTGTCTTAAAAAAATCAGATATATGCCAAGTCAAAGTGGGGTAGGTTGTATGAGCTATCAGTTAAAAAGGGAATTAAAAAATTCAAAATATTAGCTCCCCATTCTAATGTGTTACCTCTTTATGTGTGAAGTTGTCCCTACAGAGTCAAATTTATACTCCTGAAAATGCCATTCTATTATCTGAGTCACATTACCTGCAACAAGATTTTTAACTAAAAACACAGATAAGCACTCATTCTGGTGACATTTCCAAAATTGCTTCCAAATGATCCTCAAAATGACTTTAAGTGATCTCAGGTCCAGCCCAGAAAACCGACCTCTGCAACAGCACTTCCTCAGACATGTGTTCCAATACTCACTTTATTTGCTATTATTTTTGAGTTGTCTTAAAGTGATAAAGTATCATGTGGCTCTTTATCATAAATGATATAAGAATACACACTTACCCTTGAAAATTGTTAGACTTAAAGACTCAACTCAAGAAGAATTTAATAAAAATGACTGATGAAATGTGTTGCCCCCAAATGATGACAAACTTGTGACAGATTGCTTGGGTTTAAATCTGTCCTTAATCACTAGCCATCAAGAATATTTTTGAAAAAGGACTGAAGTTAAAAAAAATCTATAAAATGCCAATAATAATAAAGCCCCTTCTTAGGAGTGTTGTGAAAAATGCAATTACCTAAGTAAAAACTCTTAGACTAGTATATTACACATCACTTAAAATCAATAAATTGAAATCAGAGAAAAATCTGATATTCAGTCTCTATGTCTATATTGATGCCTGACATAATTAAAGTTAAAATGTTTAACATGCTAATATATTTCTTACTTTGCCACACCATGAATACCAATGAGCATACATAGGCTTTGAAAAATGCTAAGTTGTTTCTTAAGCTAATTTATTTGAGAGCTATCAGAATTCAGTAACTAAATCATAGTTCTGATTAATGCTGTTGTGCTTTAGATCTTAAAGATCCCACAATGGCCCTGTGGCACTATGGAAGGGAGTGGAATCCTTAGGTGGTGGGGCACCATGGATGGAAGTTAGGTTATTGGGGCATGCCCTTGACAGGAATGTAGGAACCTCTGCCTCTGCCTCTTTTTCTTTGCTTCCCTGTTGCCAAGTCGTGAGAAGATTTGTTCTAGCACACACTACCAGCCATGATGTTCTGTCTCACCACAGCCCAAAACACCATAGCCAGGTGATCATGGACTGAAATCTCTGAAAACAGTGAGGCAAAAATTAACCTTTATTCCTTTTAATTTTAGTTTCTCCAGTATTTTATCAAAGGGACAGAAAGTTGAATGACTCAGAAAATTGGTGCCAAGAAGTGGAGTTTTTGCTGTGATTTTATCTGAAGATGTGATTCTGAAGCCTTTGAAATTGTTTTTTGTTAGACAGTTTGGAAAAGTTTAGATCACCTAAAAGGCTGTAAGCAAAACTTAATGGGTGATTATGGTGGGGTTCAGAAGATCAGAGTTATGATAGGAATGAAGATGGAAAATTCTGTAATGAGGTTTCAGATGAAGTTAGGACACTGGTAATTTTAGTAAGGCCATTCTTATTACATTCTAGCATAAAAGAAAGAAAGAAAGAAAGACTGAAAGACAGAAAATGAAAGAAAGAAAGAAAGAAAGAAAGAAAGAAAGAAAGAAAGAAAGAAAGAAAGAAAGAGGAAGAAAGGAAGAAATGAATCTATATTTTTTTTCAACCCCTGATACTTTGCGGGAGGCTGAATTGAAAGGTGGTAGACTAATTAAATCTGGTGCAAGAAGAGATTACAAGACAGATCAGTGTTTAGCAAGTTTCATGTGTGTTGCTGACTGCTTTTAGCCAAATTTATGGGAAGAATCAGAAACAAAAAGCATAGTAGAAAGATTTCAAAACTTGAACTTTGACCAGAATATAGGAGTATTTTAAAATGTGGTCAAGAAGGTATGGATTCTAAATAGATTAACACTATTAAAGAGATACCAAGCACTTTGTAATAATAAGAAAACTGTTTTGAGGGCTTCTCAAGAATGAACAAGACCCCATCCACTGGCACCACAAAGTATTTCCTTTGAGAAAAGAGCCTTGGTTGCCTTGTTTTCACGGAAGTACCTGGGGAATTGTTTCCCTGGATCCATATCTCTGTGTTTAGCCATCCAGACAATCAGAAACCACTGCATCCATTGTTCCTGTGGGCCCGACAGCGGTCCTTGCATGTACATGATTCTGATCTTCTGGGCATACAGAATGCAAGTCTTATGGGGTCATGGCAGTTTCCATGCAGATTTCAAAGAAAACCCTGGGAGACAAATGGTGTGTTGCAGGCTCAGAGTCCCTATTAGCAACATCATACAGAAAGATGTGTAGATCTTTAAGAATAAAGGCAGAGTTGCAATGGAAACCCCAAACAATTAGAGATGAAAGGAACATGGAACATTTGACTAGGGAAGTCACTGTCAGTGAGCAGAACCAGCCCAAGGGAGTGGTCATGTGAGCTTCACCCAACAACGCAATAGGGGCATGTCTTCCCAAGATCCTGTAGCCCACATTCTGCCTGCATGTGCATCAGAGTTGGACATGGTGCTGCAGGATTTATGTTTGTCCTGCTGGATTGCACTCCTGTGTTTGTCTGATTCCTCCTTGCTACTTTCTTATGCCTGGCTTTTGAAATGGGAATGTTTACCCTGTGCCTACTCCACTATTGCATATTTGAAGTGGGTAAATATGTGTATTGGTTTTTACAGAAAGAATTTCACAGCTAAGAGTTTGCCTTGAATCTCAGATGAGACTTAACTGGGACATTTCAACAATGCTGGAACATTGTCAGGCTTTGGGAACTCTTAGAGATAGACTGAAAGCATTTTGCATTGTGAGATGGACATAATATTTGCAGGTCAGGGGCAAAATATTATTATTTGAATCTTAAATGACTCCCAAACTTTATTTTGAGAAAATGGTAATGATCATCTGAGCTGTTGCAAAAACTGGCACTGATAGACTGGTTGAATGCAAGGTTGCCACAAACCTTCAAGTTGCAAAACATGTTATATCTGTACAGCATGATAAAGAAAAACAGTACAACAAAGTATGTGTGTGTGCTATCTAGGGCAAAAGGTTTAGAACTCCTGATATTCTAAGAGGTATAATTTGGGAAAACTAAAGAACTATTATCTTGGCTGTGCATAGAAGAGAAAAGCTCTGTTTGAGAGTATAATAAGATGCCTCTTTTATTGTTTTGCTACTAAACTTATGTGTGGAATTGGGAAGGATACATTTTAACTTACGTTATTCCACCTCTTTAGGTAATGAAAAATCTTCCAGCTATTATCATTTGGTGAGAATATGTATGCATTTTGAAATATTTTAGAAATATAAGTAGAAATGTGTCTAGTCAGTTGTAATACAAAAATTTTCCAAGGTGTATAAATATTTCTTAACTTGTTTTGTGTGAGGTTACCTTAGTTTTGGGTGTGGTTACCTATTTCTTTCAAACTAATCTGCTAATCTAACCTAGTACCTTAATAAAAAATAAATGCTGAATATTTCACATAATCTTATGATCAACTTTGGGTAAATTTGAATTGGCATATTTGCTTAAATTTTTGAGAAGCTTATTTTGTTTTGATATATAAAATAAGCTACTAAAAATAAGCTGAGTGCGATCTATTATTAAATTTGAGAGTATCTGAAGACCCTATTAAGTATTATTTTCAGGATTTTAATTGTCTAATAATATGAGTTGAAAACACTTCAATTGCTATTATTGTGAAATGTTTAAGGAAATGCACAGTAGAACTTCCATGTAGAATTCACTCATACCAATCTGGTGACATTTTTTATTACAATTTTAATGCATTATTTTATACTTAGTACTAAATTAAATTTGTTATTTACATTTTCTAAGTAATTCAGTATGTTTTCACAACTGTTTTGAAATATTTTAAATATTTGAAATGTCTGTATATACTGATCATTACATGTACTTAAGTTTTATTATTTCTGATAGCATATAGGTATTCATAGTCTTGTGTTTTGATTCCATATTTAACATGATAAAGTGTCACTCTTTCAATAGGTTTTATGTGACTATTATTTAAATTCGGAAATTAATATTTACTATTTAATGATCATAGTATCTCACTTTATTTTTATGATTTCATACTTAGACCTTATTGTGATATTCAACTTATTACACAGTCAAAAAATTAAATTAAATTTAATTTCAACTGGCACATGAAAACATAAAAATTATACATATTAATGGGATGCTGATATTTTGATCCTTGTATACATTGTGTAGTATTCATCATTTTAAACATACTCATGTTCCTGAACATGTATTTTTTTTTATGGTGAAAACATTAGAAATTCTTTCTTCCAGCTTTTTGAAATAATGTAGTATGTTATTGTGATCTATCACTCATATTAAATTAATTACTTCATGAAATCACTTTTCAAATTCATTCTAAATAAAAGTTTGATTTTATGTATTTTTCTCCTCAAATACCAGTGGAAGCTGTCAGAATAAAAATGGAGTCACATACTTCAATCTTAAAAAAATTGAAACAGTGAATCAATAAGTAAAAGCAGGAGGTTAGGAAGGAAGTGTTCTCACACAAAATTGTTTCATAGTAACTATCACAATACTCTGCCAGAATCACATCCTGGATTGGAAAGTCACCACAGCTTTATATGAAAAACACTTCTGCAAGAGTATTTGCCCAGAAACTCTCTGTGCAACCTTGGACAGGTCTTACCCTTGTTATTAAAACTTGTTACAATGAATCACTGTTTCAAAATATCTTATGTAACATTCCTCCTTTTTGCCTTAAAAAACTTTCCCTTGCTTCAACCTCCTTGAATATGCAAATAGTTTTCTATGGCAGATGTATTCCCATCACAATGCTGTACTATTCTCAAACAAATATTATTATAGTTTTGAAGAATTCTGTTATTTAGGTCAACTTGGCTTCATTGGATCCTATTATGTTAATGTATCTGAATAATTTATATTATGTATTTAAATTTCTTCTTTAAAATAAGTTAATCTAATTATATTTTAAGTTTTCAAATGAAAAAGGATACTAGTTAATTACATTTCATTATTAATTTCAAATTATATTATATTATTTTAACTGATATATTTATAATTTAGAATGTATTTAAGTGTATTATTTCTTGTTAATCTTTGCCATTTATTCTGTTAATACTTTTTTGATAATTCAATTTTGTTTCTAGGATTATCTGCCTTTAATCAGATAATTTAATTATTTCATGTTTATCATGTTTACTGACATAGGTGGATATATCTATATTATTCCTTATTCTTTTTATTTACTTTCAAATGTTTTTTTATAAATGTATAACCTTATTTGAACTATTTAGATACTCTTTATTTCATATTTTTATTCCCCCTTTTGCCTGTTGTCCATAGTTTCCCAGTCCCAACATCTCTTTTTGATTTCTAGTGATCATTTGTAAAAATTGATTCTTAAATTTTAATTCTTAATTTTAACTCTTTTCTTCTAAAATCAATAATGCAATATTGTATTTTTCCTCTTTATGAAAATTTTCCTATCCCTACTGCTCTATATTCCTCCTTTATTGTCCCAAATTCCATTTTCTATATGAAGATTTAAATTCCAACTATTGGAAATTTTACTTTTTTGTACAAATAAATTATACAGCAACATAGATAGTATGAAAATGTATATATCGAGCCTCTTACATTCCAAGTACTGTTCTAAGTATCTGGAACATATTAACTCATTTCCTTTTCATAAAATTATATTGATTACAGTTATGATTTGCATGAGTTGTTCCCCAACAAAACACACCTTAGGCAATGTAGCCATGTTCATAAGTGAAATGATCAGATTATGTGGGGTACAACCTGATCAATCCATCCTAGTTTGAATGGACTTACAGGGTGGTAATTATAGGCAGGTGATTTGTGACTGGCAGAGGTGAATCCCCTGACGGTGCTCTCTGGAAGTTGCCCTGCATCCTAGGAATTCCCTACCACCCCTACCTTTCCCATTCCTGCTTTCTGATGCTGCTGTGAACTGAATGGCTTTCCACTGCTGGGCCCTTCCCCAAGTACTTCAGCTGAGCACAGTGTCACAGTTCTGTCATCCTAGTGGCTCAGGAGTGTAGGCAGGAGGATACAAATTCAAAACCAGTCTCAGCAACTTAGCAAGGCACTAAGCATTTTAGGGAGATCTTGTTTCAAAATTAAAAATATAAAATATAAAAAGGACTGGGGATTTGACTTGGTAGCACTCCTGGGTTCAATCATAGATAGGGGGATACATATTTGGCCTCACTCTAGCCCAGAGCAATGGGGTCAGTCCACAATAGACTGGACCTCTGGAACTGTGACCCCAACATAAATTTTTCCTCCTCTAAGCTCTTCTTGTTTTGATCACAGCATTGTAAAGCTGATTAACAAAATTATTTTAAAGAAATTGAAGTGATCAGTTTTATTGTTATTTTACTGCTGGATATAATGGATATACATCGTAGTTAAATGACTCAGTGCCAGTGTGATTTGTTGGTACAGTGAAGATTCAAATTCAGTCTGACTGGGCTTCAGAATACATGCCCTTAATTACTTAGAATGAACAAGTAGGGTTGTTCATTTGTGTGTGTGTGTGTTGTGTGTATGTTTTGGGTATGTGCATGTGTGTGTGTGTGTTTGTGGTTCATCAGTGTCTAAATCCTTCCACTGACATTTTCCTGTTTTTCTTTCACTTTTTATGTATCTTCTCTGAAATTATTTAGAGAGAATCTACAGGAATTTTTAAAGATATTTTAAAATATTATACTATCATTAATTCCTCTTATATTTGGCGACAAACAGAAAAGCTTTGAAGTAGAGATAAACTTAAATAAAAACACTGCAGTTGCATTTTCTGTACCTTCTATGACAATTTTTTCCTTTTGAGATGACTAAGTCAGTTAACTTCTCAGTACACTGTATTAACTCTCAAATTCATCTTTTTGCTTCTTTTTAGTGGAAAATACTTATTATTATTTTATTTCTGGAGGTATTTTAGACTTTCTTTTTAATTTAGAGTTGATTGTATATGACTAGTACTGGTCTTTTCAGTTGAATGCTTGAATATGAATTTTTTTTGCATAAATTGAAGAAAATATGTGTGAATATTCCATTATTGATGATATTTTATTTTATTAGTTCATGCTTATTGTATTAATGTTTTCTTTCTTCAGTTTTAGCATCTTCCCTTTTGTTTCACTTTTTTGGTCAACTATTTAGGTTTTTTGTTTTCCTTTATTTCAATGTCTAGCTATTATTTAAAAAATATTTATTATATTTCTCTGAAGAGGGATTTGGCAGTATTTGACAGTCTTTGTTTTACTCTTCACTCTATTCTAATGCCAAAACCGAATACAAATCGGCACACTTATTCAGACACAGGAAAAGGACTATATTTTGTACTGCATAGTATCAGATGCAAATAATGTTCTAGGTTTCAATAAAACATAATAAAATTCAGAAATAAACTCATATAAACATTGTAGTAGAGCCATAGCAAAAGTAATGCTTTTTCTTCCTATAAATATTACATTATTAAAAGTGTTTATTTATCTTTACTTTTCTTATATTTTATAATTCAAGTTATTAGAAAATATTTCTTTATTCATTTGAAATAATAATGTGCAAAATCTCAAAATTCACAATGTGACGGTAAATAAGAATACTTAAGTACTAGAATATCTCAAATCCTCATGTGCAATGTACTTTGAATCAACTGTGGATATTTCTATATCTACATACATATCAATCTATATATCTCTCTTCAAGTTCCACATATGCAAGGGAAAACTTTCTTGTAGGAGGAATGGGTTGCCTGCAAAATAAAAGGTATGAAATTTATTGATCAAAAATAACAATAGAAAAACAGAATTATCTTAAAGGGAAGGGCATGACCGAATGAGCCATCCATAAGGGTCTGGCTCTAACAAAGGAAGGAGTGTGTCCTCAGTTTATTTACAATGGGATAAATCAGAAGGGGACTGGTAGGAACTTCTTTGAGAAAAACAGGATTGGGTTTGGAGTTAAGCAAGCCATTTGACTCTAGTGGGTGATTCCCACATCTGGGACTTGCATTTGAACTTCAGCAGTGAACCAATGCAGGATAACACATGATTCAGGCAATTCCTGAGTCCAGATCCTCCTGTCTAAAAGCCTGGTTCACATACAAGCCATGGGTGACTTCCCGCATATATGTGTATGTTTTCCCCATGTGGTGCTGTGATCAAAACAATGACCTTACACATGCTAGGCAAATGCTCTGCCACGGAGCTTCATCACCAAACCAACTGCATATATCTTTAATATCTTTGCAGTACACCTAAAAACTGTTTACTTGAAACAATTTTTGTGGAACTTTATCAAGTGTGAAAGAATGCACTGTATATATGGTGATGGTCAAAATGAGTTACCGTGCCATGGAAATCAGACTTTAGGAAGCCACAAAAATTTACAAAAGTAAGAGCATAAAGAATTTATAGGCATTCACAGGAGGAAGACTTAACAACCTCAAACACAGAGGAAAGCCTTAAGTTGACCTGGGTGATAGGAAAGAGGTGTGAAAGTCAGACACTTTCAGGAAATAGGATAGACACATAGGAGAGAGTCACATAGAACTACTTTGAGGTACTAAAATTAATTCAGAATTTTTGGAAATTTACAGGAAAGTGGGAAAAGAATGAAAGATAAGCATGACCAGAGATAGTGAGTAGAGAGTTCAGGGAGATCAATTTAAGTTAAGAAAAGTGGAATTTACACTACAGGCATAAAGTGTTAAGCTAAGGATGGTCATATTAATATGATAAAGGAGTAGAAAAGAAAAGATAAAATATACAATAATATTGAGTGAAGATTAAAATAATAGTCCCCTTCATTAAAACCTCAAATTACTATCTTCTAAAGATTTTAAAGAAGGTACCTTATTGGAAAATCAAATAAAATGAAAAAAAAAATGTAGACAATACTGCAATATTAAAGACAAAAAAGATAATACAAGATCAGGCTTTACAAATATATGTATTCATATTAATTTAAAATATTATTGCTAGGAAGCAGATTTTTTCCCTCTCACTCAGACCATTTCTTCTCTCTGATATGAAACAAAAAGTTGAGACATGAGATTCCACTTGCTCTGGATAACAGTATTATTTATGTTTGCTATAAAATGGTGACTTCCTTAAGCTCAGGATCACTCAGTGTGCAATGCCCTGTCCTCGCAGGCTGAATCTGATCTTCTAACTCATGGGACCTGGAAGCAAAGGAAACTGGCTCAAGTTTGCTAATGTTCCTTATATTTGCTATATTTTGAATAACATACTCCTTTTGTTCTGACCTAGCAAAAGGTTGTTTTCTGTTAGCCTTCATGAACTTTGACAGGCTGAAGCATTTGCTTATAAATGAGGTAAAATCATACAATTTTGAGAGCCTAAATAAATACACAATATTCTGGAAAATACATACCACTTAGAATTCAAAATATGATTAAATTATTTCATGCTAGTGAAATTAAATGTTATCCAAATTATTATGAGAAATATCTCAAACATGGAATGATTTTGAGGAGCTCTTCCAAATTATTGAGAAATTTAATGACACCCTCTTTCTATTGGTTAAAAGAAGATTTGAATGAAAAGCATGTCAATTGATTGTGTTGATTAATGTAAACTTGAGAAGTGATAAACTCTAAAGTGCAATCTCAGATATGAATATGGCTGAAAAAGATCAAAATGCAATTATAAGTTCAGTGTGCAGATTAAGTAATGTTGTATAGTACATATGCTTTCAGCTACCTGTTTACCAAACTCCAATGTTGCTGAAGCAACTTCTCAAAAGTTTTAATATCTGATTTCATTAGCAACATAGCTGAACTCATAATTCTGGCTTGAAACCTATGAAATCCAATTATTATTTGTTTTTCATATATATGCTATGTTATGGTTTGGATATGAGGTATCCCCCAAAAGGTCACATGTGAGACAGTGCAGGAAGGTTTGGAGGGGAAATAACTGGGTTATGACTTTAACCTAATCAGTGAATGAATCCCTGATAGGAATAACTGAGTGGTAACTGGAAGCAGGTGACCTGTAACTGGAGGAAGTGGTTCATTGGGGGCATGGCTATGGTGTATGTTCTCTCTCTCTCTCTCTCTCTCTCTCTCTCTCTCTCTCTCCTTCCTGATCATCCAGTCCTCTTCCACAATCTTCCATGGTGATGTTCTGCCTCACCTGGAACCCTGAGGAATGGAACCAAACTTCTATGGACTAAGACCTCTGAAACTGTGAGCCCTCAAATAAACCTTTCCTCCTCTATAATCGTGCAAGTCAGATCTTTTAGTCACAGTGGTAACAAAGCTGACTAAAACATGCTATTTGGAAAGGTCGATCCTAAATGCTACTAAAAGTAAATGGACTGTCTTCTTGAAGTGAATACTAATTTTCCTTATATTGTCACCAGCTGATTTAATGTCAGGCATTTGGAAAGCACTTACTGTTTTCCAGAGTTAACCTTTCTTGAAAGTCTAATACAGGCTCTGTTTTATTTACATATCTTTTACATTTTAGGCATATATATCTTCATATTCATGGTAGTAGATATAGAAATTGAGGCCCAGAGGTATGATGTAAACTTGACTTCCTCATCTGCAAGAGCAAGGAGAACTGTTTACATTGTTCTGTATACTTGTGCAAAATAAAACCAAGACTGTTGCCTAAATAATATCTTGATTAAAATTTACCACAAAATGAGTGACTTAAGAAACTCTAATGTACTGTTTTACAGTTCTGCATTTGAGAAGGCCAACAGTAATTTGTGAGGGCAGAGACCAAATTACTTAATCACCTCTTAAAGGTTCCAACTTCTAATACTTCTAAAAGGCAAAAGTAAGCAATTTCACTTCAATTTTCAAACAGAAATACATTGATAGTTTTAACTCAAAGTATATAAAGTATATAAAGTAATCTAATATAAGAATTCTTAGAAACTATTGCAATTGGTAAATTTGCAATAATACTGGTTAAATATTTTCCATATTTCAATTTAGTGAAATGTATTGTTTTATATTTTTATTTTTGTTCATTTCTCTGGGTCATTTTTCCATTTTTCTCATTTTATTATGATTTTACCTTAAATTGTCATGGTCTTTAAGATTGTTTTTATAGAATAGAAAAAGTGATATCTTTCTTACTCATTATTAGGTCCTTATCTGAGGCAACTATAATAAAAAAATGGATCACTTAGAGAAAAGTTTAAATACTTATTAATAAATTTTATGTGTCATGTAAACCTTCACAAGAAAATGGACAAAATTCCTCAAGTAAAGTAAGTTTTGTATTCCTAGCTATTGAGATTTCAATGTTATACTTTACATGTCAAACGACTATTTCAATATTTAGAACAGTAGTGCTTGTCACATAGTAAACAATCATTATTCATGGAACAAATTTTCTGTGTCAAACCTTTAGTAGAAATGTAATGTTGAAAACCTGAAACTATGCCATCTGTGTTTCTGGTAAATTTTTATCTTGTAAAATATTTGTTTATCTAAAATAAAACCATGAACAAATAAATTCCTTAGAAATTCTCAGTAGGAATTTGAATGATGACTCTCTCATTTAGGAGGAAGAATAAAGACATAATAATATCCAACAAAATTTTGAAAACAGGAAGAAGGAAGTAGAAAAGGAGGTAGAGATGGAAGCAGAGAAAAAAGAGTATTGGAGAATTAGGAACTTGTCTTTCATGACATGTGTTTAAAATAAAACCAAACATCACAAAGTTGTTAAAATATTTTGAGTGAATTAACTCAAAGACAAATATTTCTGAAACTTTAAAATAATATTAGGAAACAATATTGGATGTAAATAAACATTTAAAATTTATAGACCGTATTAAAGAGGCATTTATTTTCATGAAAAAAACATGTTTTTATATGGAAGTTGATGTAATAGGATAAAATTTCAATTTTCCTTTTTTTTTTTTTCCAAATATCTGTCTTTATTAAAACAATGGCTTGAAGATGGAAAAAAAAAATTCTTTGGGGAAATAAATTAGCAGACAATTGTGTTAGTATAAATGAATAATTAATGTAATTCTTTAAAAGAAATTGTTGACTCCAATACAATTATCCTCTAAGTCATTTGAGTGTTTAGACAATGTGACATTAAACAAATGTATTTTCTGTACGTTATTTTATACCAATTCATCCCCTACCAAGAGTTAGTAACTGATACTTGTCAGTGCTTTGACAATGTTCATTCAGAAAGTAGGATTTGACATAAACAGTGGAAGGCACTGAATATGACAATATAATTTAGTTATTTTTTTAATTAACTGAAGACCAATTTTCATAATTGTATCAATTATTACTCAAATATAGAATGATAAAACTAATTGATTTTACATATTTGTCCATACAGCTATTTTAGTGTATTTTTATAAGAGTATATTTTAAAGAAAGTTTAAGAACAAGAACTTTTTGTGAAGATTGAAAAGCATATCTATGGATCAATCAAATGCCAGCAATTTAGATAGTCCATGCAGAGCATGCCTTTCGGAAAGCACTACTATTTAAATAGTAAATGCATTAACAGAACCAGGGATGCAAGTTTTCAGATAGAATGTCTTCAATACACTTTTATGGATTCCTCAGTCTCTTCTGTTTGAGGACACTATTATTAGAAAATTATGGGTAACATAAGCAAGATAACTGGATCAGTATGAATTCAGGTATTTGTGAAGGTTTTAGCTCTCTAAACATGCTCTAAGTTCCAAACAAAAACCTACATGTGAATTTTTAGAGTAGCTCAAAAACTGGTAGCAACTAAAATATCCAACAGCTGAATGATAAACAAACTGTGGTATATGCAATCTATACAATGTAATATTTTCCATTAATAAGAAGAAATTCACTAACAAGTCATAAAAACAGATGGAGGAAGCAAGTGCCTATAGCTAAATTGAATCATCCAGATGGAAAAGGTTACATACTGTATGATTTCAGCAGTATGATATTCAAGAAGGACAAATATAGACAATAAAATGATCAATGATTGTCAATGGTTTTGGGTGGGGAGGAGGGATAAATAGGTTAAACACAGGGGATTTACTGAGCAATGAAAGGCTTCAATATGCTATTGTAATGTTAGATACATGGCATTATGCATTTGTTAAATTCCATAAAAATGTGTAAGACAAAGATTGAACCTTACTGTACTTTGTAGATTTTGTCCATTTCACCTCAATATAACAGAATACCAGAGATTGGGCACTTTATACTAAAAAATTATATTGACTCATATTTCTAGAGGTTTGTAGGTCTAATGTTAGGGTACCAGCATTAGACCATGGTCTACTTGATGCATCACTGTATGGAATAAAGCAAAAGGAGAAGAGGGGGCAAAACTCACCCTTTCATAACAGCACCAACTCCAGCTGTGAGAGTGGAGCCCTCATGGCCTTCAATACTTATTTCATGTTTCACTTTTTAAAACTGTTGCCACGGCAACTGCATTCCAATGTAAGTATTAGAAGGGACAAATTTTCAAATAATGCCAACTCTGGACATTAATAATTAACATTGTTACAAATGTATCACATCAATACAATAAGTTAGCAACAGGACAACTAACTTATTAGTTAAGTTCCTTATTAACTTAACTAACTTATTAGTTAGGTTTCCTCTGTGTTGGGACAGAGAAAATAAGGGAACTATTATCAATTAGTATTTTAGCAAATCTCAAACTTTCCTTAAAACAAAATTTATTAAGTAAAAACAAAACCATATTTTAAAATATTCTTCAATTAGAAAATTCACCATGTAATAAATGTATTTAAACTTAGAAAAGCAATTCTTGCTAATAAGAACATCAGAGGCACATGTTTAAGTGTTCCATGTCTGCTTTATTCTTTGTATATTGCAACTAAAATCACTTGACTAAAAATAAGAAAATCCTGAGATTTCTCAACTGTCTTTATAAGAAATTACTGTGGTCATATGCAATTGTGTCTGTACACATTCATGCGTTTCCATGTGTGCCTCTATGAAGCAGCAGAGATATAACTGTCATAACAAGTAACACAATCAAAGATTAATCATTTACTATATTCTGAGTTCTAGATAAAAAGCTGACATCACAAAGCAGTTATTTCTTCTGGCTCAGTCTCTGCTGTCAGCATGAATGGCTCCATAATCCTTGAATGAGTCTGACAAAAAAGCTAATAAAATATACGTACAACCTCTGAAACACTTAGAAAAAAGCATTTGTTTTGTGTTATATATCCTATTTTCACAAAAACTATTTCTATAATGATTCAGTAACCAAGCAATAACACAAATACACACACATGCACACACACACACACACACACACACACACCATGCTTGATATCTGGCAAATATTTTTTCCCCTTCATTCTTATCTATGTTAGTCTCCAAGCTTGTTACAAAACAAGACATTACTTTCTTTGGGTCAATTTATCAATATCTAAAGGTACATACCTTATTTTTAAATCAATTTTCCTCCATGCTGCATGCTGAACCATCTTCATAAAGAAAGAAGTCTTAGAAAGAATGAGCAAGCTTATTGCTCCTGTGTGCTCAATTATAAGTGTTAGAAGACATAGCCAAGATGACAGTCTGTGATGTCAAGTACTTGGAAGAGATAAAGACAGGTTTTCTAATCCCTGTGGTTACAAGTAATGAGGGAACACATCATAGTCCAGAAACTTCATTCACTTGCACATATCTCTGAGGTTGGCTTTAATAGGTCATTTCTTCCCACATGAATAAATAAAACTAACCAAAACATGAAAGAGTGTTTTCTATCAAATTCATTATTCTGGAAAGGCAAAAAAAAAAAAAAAAAGTGGAATAAAGAGTTACACATTTGAGTAAAGAGTCTCCATCCCTGCATTCAAAATGTAACCAACATACCTACATCTTCAGAGAGAAAATGACTTCACATAATGTGGTCCCTTACTGTCAGAGTTCTGGAGTAAAAGTGGTCCCTAGGAATAAGACCAGGCCCAGTCTTATGTAAGACTCACATGAATGTGAGTTAAGAGAGGACCCCAGGCACACACTGCAAAGAATCAGGACCTCACCACCTCAGAGTGCCCTGAATTCTCTATGATCACACCCATTAAACCTTCCTTTTGTTTGCAGTAACCATCAGGCTCCCAGACCCAGTATCTTCTTTCTTTCCAAAATCCAATCTTCTTTACAGATTTGTAATTTCACTTCATTTTTTCCTGCCATCCTAGTAACTGAGACCCTTTCCCTAGAGTCAGCTTGCATTTTGATATAAGCTTTGCTTATCATTCTTTTCAAATTATTTTTCTAATGGAAACACAGATCTGACCAAAGGACATGGCATCTGTTGCTGGCCTCTCTGTTTTGCTCCTATAAGTTTCATAGCAGAAAGCCTGAATGTCTTCCTGAGATTTTAATCTCAATTTTAAGGTAGTCTTCATACCTTCTCCCTGAAGACACCTGGCTTCAAATCTCATGAGATATTTTCAGAGGCTAGCACTCATTGCTGCTGTCACCTGCCATCCACCACTTATTCTCCTCTGGGCTCACTGATTTGAGTGTGCTTCCAGTAGTACTCTTAATTTTCTGTAAAAAGAATACCTAAATGGATCTAGTAACAACTGACACTTTTGTTCCTTGAGCTCCATTTCTCTCATGCTCTTGTCTTCACCTTTCATTGTTTTATTCAGTCCTGTGGTTCCAGTGGGTGCAACAACTCCATGACCTTAGATTCTTGATGTCGTACATTGAATACTATCTCTTCTCTCTAATCCACTGTATAACCCTGACCCTAAAATATTCTAAAGCCCTTGAAACTCCCATTCCATTGATCTTACAATTTTTAAATTGTTTCTTTTCTACTTGGTGTCTCAGACTCTCTATTCCTAAAATTTATGTCCATTGTCATTAATTAGCTCAATTAAATATCCTCTAAGCTATTACTATGTGCTACTCTGAGTGTTTAGGACATATTAGCACTTGGGGATGAGAAGGTCTTTGCCTTCATGAATAATAAATGTAGTTATTCCCTTGTATATATACTAATGTATCAGTCTATTTAAGCTAAATTATTCTATGATAACCAATTAACCAATTACACCAAGATATTAATAAATTCCCTCCAAAATGTTTCTATATACCCATATCATACGTTTATCAGTTGACTTTGGTGTTACTTCATTAAACCAGGAATAGGCTACATCTTCAATTTATCCATTATTGGACAGAAAATAAATATAGTATATTCATATGATGGTCCTAAAGGTTACAGCTTTTAAGGGAAACATTATTTCCACTAAAATTTTATTGTCCCAAATAAACAATGTGTTCTACATATATAAATATTATTTTTGAACTAAAAGTAAAATTAGGCAAAAATATGTAGTCAAAATTAAAAGTATAAGATACCTATGGATGAAATAAATGAAGGGACAAGGTAGATTTTTGTCCTTTAACAATAACACAACCTGACCAAACCATAGCTATTGTTATATAACATCTCTGCTCATCCTTTTCAAATTTGATTGATTGAATTGATTGATTGATTTTTGGTATCAGGGATTAAACCCAGGGGCAATTAATCAATGAGCCACATCCTCAGCCTTTTTATTTTTTTTTAAATTTAATTTTTTTTTATTTTTAGATATACATGAGAGTGAATTTATTTTGCCATATTATACAACATGGAGTTATTAGGATCCTATTCCTGTGGTTGTACATGATGTGAAGTACCCTGATCATGTATTCAAATACAAGAATAGGAATGCTATGTATGATTAATTATACTGTCCTTCCTCTTCCCCTCCACCTTCATTCCCCTTTGTCTAATTCAATGGACTTCTATTCTTCTCCTCCCAACCCTCCCTTGTTGTGGGTTAGCATCGACATATCAGATAGAACATTTGACCTTTGGATTTTTTGGGACTGGCTTATTTCACTTAGAATGATGTTCTCCAGATCCACCCATTTACCGGCAAATGCCATAATTTCATTCTTCTTTATGGCTGAGTAATATTCCATGTGTATATATGCTACAGTTTCATTATCCATTCATCTGTGGAAGGATACCTAGGTCAGTTCCATAGCTTGGCTAATGTGACTTGAACTGCTATTGATGTGGCTGCATCACTATAGTATGCTTATTTTGTCTTTTGGGTATAGACTGAGGAGTAGGATAACTGGACAAAATGGTGGTTCCATTCCAAATTTTCTAAGGAATCTCCATACTATTTTCCATAGTGTTTGCACCAATTTGCAGTCCCACCAGTAATGTGTCTTTCTGCCTACATCCTGGCCAATGTTTACTGTAACTTGTATTATCCATAATTTGCATTCTGACTGGAATGAGATGGAATCTCAGTGCAGTTTTAATTTGATTTTCTCTAATTGCTTGAGATGTTGAATATTTTAATGTATTTTTGACCATTCATATTTATTCTGCATTGAGTGCTTGTTCAGTTCCTTTTCCCATCTATTGATTGGGCTATTTGTTTTTATGGTGCTGTTTTGAGTTCTTTGTATATCCTAGAGATAGCCTGCTTTTATTTTTTTTATTTTCAGACACAGTCTTGCTAAGTTGCTTGGGCCTTGTTTCATTTGCTGAAACTGGTTTTGAACTTGTGACCTTCCTGTCTCAGACTTGGGAGCCTTGGAATTACAGGCATGTGCTACCACACCCAGCTCTGCTTATTCTTGATATGCATTCTTATTGTTTATTTGACTAGAAGAGAAGAGAAGTACATGTGGTATACCAAAACTTCACATGTGTGACAACAGAGATGATTATTAATAATGTCAATAAATACAACTATGAACTTTGTGTTATGGTTTGAATTTGATGTCCTAAATTTCCTCTAGGTCATAAACACTAGTGTGACAGAATGTGACCCGATTTGGAGATAAGGTCCTACAGAAGTAATAATGTGAAGTGGGGTCATTAAGTTAGGCTGCGACCCAAAACTTGTGTCTTTACAGAAGAGATTTGATCACAGGGAACCTGACATATAAAAGCACACAGGGAGAAGTGGTCACCTTCAAATACAGTGGAGATGTCTGAGTTACATGTTTTCCTTGCATTCTCAGGAGGAATAAACCCTGATAAGACTTGATTTTGCAGTACTATCCTCCAGAAGGCTAAGACAATAAATATCTGTTGTTTAAACATCTACTTTGCAGTACTTTATTGCAAACCTTAGCACTCTATTATAATCTCCAAGCTCTCCACTTAATCTCCAACCTCATACTTTCTCTTCCAGTCACCAATAACACATGACCCATGGTCTGCCTGATGAGGACTTCACTTCCTACTAATCTGAAAGCAGCCAACTCTTAAGAAGGAGGCTTCTGCAGACTTTCTGTAATGTATCCTCATATAACAGCATCTGCATAAGTATACCCTGCATCATTTCCTGATGGCATGGATGGAATACCCCTGCTTCTATCAAAAAATCCACCAGAACACTTCCTTCCTCTCCTCAAAACGTATCACTTCAGTAGTTCTTCTCTCTTCCTCAACATTTTATTCTGTCTCTATTATAATAGATCTTTCACTATATAATATCTCTTCAAATGGAAAATATTTTAATTTCATTTGGTTTATCCAATGAATGTTTCTTCATTCACAACCATAGCATGGTTCCTTGAAATCATTGACATTTTTCTTATCTCTAGTTCCTCCCACACTTTCTTTAAAATCTGTTCAGAACAAGCCTCTCACCCTTTGCCCTCCTGATCCTACTCCCACTGTGGTTGGTAGAACAATGGTGACCAGTGAACCCTGCTTCCTGATACTTTTGCTTTTGTGTAATTCCTTATCCTCCAGTGTGGGAGGGACCCAGGCCTGGCTTTGAGGTCTTCCAGTATGTGTAAGGTGAAGGGATATGCACAGTATACCCAGGTGAATATGTCCTTATCTCACATGGGCCTCTAGCTGGAAGACTCTCTTGCTCGATTGCTTTGGAGAAACTGCGGTCAGTTTGTAGAAACTCACTTGGCATGGAACTGGGGACAGCTTCCAGACAACAAGAAACTGAGGGCATCATTGGACCAATGACAAGAAACTAAGTTCCTTAGTCTAAAAGTGTCTGAGGAACCAAAGTATGATGAGAACTGCATGAATTGGAAAAGGATCCATTCACAGTCAAGAGGAGATGCAGCTGACACTTCAATTGCATCTTTCCGATGATTCCTTTTAGCACAGAACTTAGTAAAACCATGCAGATTTCTATACACAGAACTATGAGTTTTTTAAAAGTGTGTTGTTTTATCCACTTATTTACATTACTATTGTTATGCAGTGATAAATAATGTAAATAATGCACTCACCCAGGTCAATTATGACTGCCATGTCCTTAAACTTAATGATGGGGTCTTATTCCTCCTCTTAGTTGCTCTTCAGGTAACATGGTTTATTACTCCCTTCTTCTTTCCTTGGGTTCTAGAATTCTTTATTTTTGCTAATTTGCTTGTAGATATTTCTCAGTCTCTTTTCTGGATTACCATTTTCTCTCCAAAACTTTAATATGTAAGTTTCCTAGGGATCTAGTTTAAAGTAATGATCTGTATTTGAGCTTGAATTATTGGACTTCAAGGAATTGAAATTCAGTTTAATCTTAGGCTAAAAGAAATCTCTTCTTCTCTCTCTCCAGCATGAAACATGGAGATGATAAAAGTAGAGGTAGCTTCGGTGAAGGACTAGATCCTTAATAGTGCCTCACATCAGTCTTTTCTCTCTCTCTTCTCTCTCTCTCCTCTCTCTCTCTCTCTTTCTCTCTCTCTCTCTCTCTCTGTCTCTTTCAGTCTCTCTTTTGCCATTGCATTTCTCCTCATCCAGCCTGGGATGACTTTTTCCTCTCAACTTCAGTGCCATATTTTATTCCCCTATGATATGTATAAAAAAGTCACAGGTAGCAGCAAAATGACTGAGATGTTTTTATCCTGAACTCTGGCAGTGAAAGAGTCACTTGTAAAGCATGAATAAAGTAGCAATAAGAAGTTTAATTAACTAGAAGTTGCATTTTTAGAAAATCAAAATATAGTAGATAAAAAGGTAAATATCCATTACACAGTAGTAAACTCTATTAAAATTTTAGCTTTTCTTTCTAATAATATGCTTAGTTTTGAAATGTGCTTCTTAAGTAACAATAACAATAATAATTATTAGCTTATTTTATTCTCACCACTTTTCATGAACTCTAATAAATATCTTATAAGCATATCATGTTACCCTAAAGATTTTTTAATGTGTAGACACTATTATTATTCTCATTAACACAGGAGGAAATTCAGACAGCTTACGGGATTCTCCTAAGGTACCTCTATTATTAACATTTATAACTGAAGTTCAAACAGGCTGGCTGATTCCAAACTCCTACACTAGATATTAAATTTTTCTAAAGGTATGAATCTACTGATGCCAGTTTTTATGGGAGCTGGTCCCTCCAGGTCCTCCAGTTTGTTGAAGTATAGACTATGATGACAAGTATTCCTTAGGTTTAAAATGATTCTAATAATCCTGTACTACAGTAAACTTTCTAACTTCTTTAACCTCTTCCTTGTACTTCATTTCTCTAAAGGACAATTGAAGTAGAGGGGTGAAACCCATATTTGATTAATTAAATAATATAGTGTACTATAGATGTCCTTGTCATATGGCATTTTCACTATTAATTATTATTATTGTAAACAGTTAGATGTCAAGGTTGTTTTTTCCCAAGCAATTGTGTTTCACTCTCTTAATCTGTCTTTCTTAAAAATAATTAAGATTAATTATAAATCAGAGTTATTGATATTAGCTTGTCTATCTTCAGTTTGGGGAGGAGGAACTATGATTGGATTATAGTTAAAGAAAGTTCAGGAAGCCTAGGATTAAAAATAACTTGAATTTTTGTGTCTGTTTATCATAGCACTGGAGACAAGTTATTTTAAATCGATCAGACTAGTTTATGTGCCTCAGTAATCCACCCATGTGAATCTGTTACCTGTATTTTCTGACTTCACAGTATCTCACACTCAGAGATGAAGTAATTTTCATTTCTGCTTGATGTTGGGCTCAATCATGTGACAAATATTTTCACGAGCACAAGGCAGAGTGATGTCAGGCAATTTTTGAGCCTTCACCTTACCTTTTACCTCTTCCCTCTTGTGCCTCTGCTGTTTCCATGAGATAAAGCCTGTCAGAAGGAGGCTGAAAGGTACTGGATCCCAGCAGACTAAGCAAGGCTAAGGAAGGCCTCCAGGTTGACCCTCAACCAGTATAGTGGGGAGTGAACCTGTCCCTAGATTCATGGCAATAAATTTTGCCTGCTTTAAACAGCCACTTTTGTGATGCTTTGTTGCATGTCATTTCTTAGAACAAGTAACATAGGTTAAAACTTCATATATTAGATTAATGCATAAGTACACAAATACATAAAGACACATATTTCTAAAGAAAGAATATTTGTGATGTGGGGATATACACTTGTACACACGTGCTGAGAGAGGAAGACGAAAGGGATACGCTGTTACACATTATGTATAAACCTATAAAGGTTTATGTGTTTTCACATGTAAAAACTTTATGCAAAAGTTAGTTTCTTCTTTTACATAAATTCACAACAAAAGAGTAATGTATCCCATACTTTACAGCATTGATGGGCTCTCCAATTAAAAAGGGGTTTTCCCTGGGTTGGATTCAGAGTTTTCATAATCCAGTGGACATTATCCCCAAATAACCAATAGCCATAACTTCATTATAAAAAACCATCTTTGGGCTGGGGATAGAACTCAGTTGGTAGAGTGCTTGCCTCACAAGCACAAAGTTCTGGATTCAACTCCCAGCACTGCAAAAAAAAAAAAAAAAATCATCTTCTATATAGTAAACTTTAACCAACAATTTAACAAAGTTAATATACTAAAATTTTGTTCTGGAAATTTACTGCATATGAAATCTCTCTTAATTGTTTTTATTAATAATTTCAGGAATATTCCAGTAAGGCAATATGACTTCTTTTCTTTCCTGCCTTTTTTAGTTATTTATTTTGTGGCCGAACTAATCAAACTTAAGTAACCACAATTTAAAAGGTTGGTAGGAGTTTGAGAATATCTTTGCCCCATAAGGACTGTATGGAATTATGGAATAATTTGACTAATTCAGTACATTTACAACTCAGTAGCGAGGGAGTGAATTATGGATTGATGATCATGTGTTTTGTTAGCATACATTTTATAATTCTTTCATCAGTTTGTACTGTCTAATTATGTGTGAGGAGTTATATTCTTTTATTTCAAAGGCTCTTCAATGTGTGGGATGACAGAACAGAGGAAGAGAGGAGTTCTTTTAATTGCTCCCAGCACTGAAAACTCTTTTATGTTTAGTTGGGATCTGAAATAATTTGATCCTCCTTTCCTCTCAAAATAAATTTGGACAACAAAGTAAAAATACATAAACAAACACACACATTCTGCCCATTAATCAAGTAAGATCAACATTCTGAAGTAAAAGCACAGGTATCAGTGAACCCATGTTGGTGATTGTGAGAGAACAACCAGAGCATTTTACTGCTTCTGTTCCCTTTGGTTCATATAAATATAGGTACTGAGGTACAAGAGTATGTTTTGTAAACAAAATCTATTTAATTTACTTCTCGGTAATGTTTTCACAATTTTAGATGAATAAATCTAAATTTGATACTCATAGTAAATGTTTCATGATGGAATAAATTTTGTAACATTCTACATTTACATTTTCTAAATATAATTTTTTATCTTAATACAAGCGTCCAAAGACCAACCAATTAAATCAATCCATTACTGAATTATTTTTAAATGAAACTAGAAAGTGAAATAATCTGCCTAGGGAACGTATGAATTGATGTATTTGCACTCACTTATTGAGATTATACAGTAAAAGGGTGAAATAATTACATCTTAATTTAAAACTACAATAATTTCCCAGACATTAGTAGATGAATATAAAAAAGTAATAAAGCTATTCTGAAACTCATTTTCAGTTGCAATATTTTCTCCAGGATTAATAGATATTAGTACATACATAAGATATATTAAAAATCACAGATGGAAATATTTGTCTAAAATGAAGAGAAATAGCAAACTAAATTTAAAGCACATTAAAAATCATTCACTATGATCAAGTGAGGTTCATCTCAGGTATGCAAGGATGGCTCAGTTTGTGCAAATAAAAAAATCCTGTAGGATTATATCAACAAAATGAAGGGGAAAACAACCACATGATAAATTTGGACACATACAAAAAGTATTTGACAAAATCAAGAACGCTTCAAAATAAAAATTCTTGGCCAATCAGTAAGGAAGGAATATACCCCACATAATAAGTAATAGCTAATTGTAAGCTACTATCAGCACACTTTGTTTTTCAATGTCAACTTTGTGATAGACTCTTTTAAAATATTATCTCTACTACATCCATTAAATGCATCCTATGGCATTGATAATATAAAAAATGAGTTGCTCTTGAGATGATTTTCACGTTTTTATTCCATATATATTTTTCAAGTTTTCCATAAGACATTTTACCAAAATTAGGGACTGAAAAATTGCATATATTTCCTGAGCCATAGAAGGCATTACAAGAAGCTCAGGACAAAATATTGTATGAAATTCTAACAACCATGTAGGACCTTAATGTTTCTGTATAAATCTTCTGATTTTTCTCCAGTTTCAATCATTCATTGACATGATATGTCTCTAGATATTTCTTAAATAAGACAGTGGGGATAAATCTCACTGAGTGTGCACCACAAGTCTGACTGCTCTAACCTCGTGCATACAGACAACACAAAAGGGAAGGCTGAAAAGACTTCATGACCAAGGACAGCCAGCAGGAGACGATTGAGATGAAACACACAAAGTCATGCTCAGAGATAGTGAAAAGGTATTAATACACTGAACACCAACTGGGAATTGGTAGTTCACAGAGTACACAGTAGACCTGGCAATGAACTAACAGTTTATAAATGTGTGGAACCACAAGTGGTAGCTTGTTAAAGTTGTGCTACTGAGACAGAATCAGATATAGAAGATAGTATACCTTGGATGCATATGTTGTTCTGAATGAAATAAAAGAGAGGATAGTAAGTATCCCACAAAAAGCCAGTTTCCTGATCTGTAAAGATAATATAAATTATTAGCTCTCTATCTTCCAAAACATAAATTATATAAATGAACGAAGAACTAATAGTAAGGGAAACTTATAAACTAAGGTACATGATGTTAAAAAAAAAAAAAAAGTCACACAAGACAAAGCAACAATAACAACAAAATTACAGGAATAAGCCAGGAATTGCAAATTGCTGATAGAAAATTTTGACAATAAACAAATCATGAAACTGGGGGGAAAAAAAAACTCACACAACTTTGCAATCAGAACCATGAACCACGTCCAACAAAGAAAAATAACACTATAAAGTATTACCTTGAATCAGGGATCCAAACCTAAGAACAGAGTAAAAATGATTGAGATGAAAGAAAAGTGAACCAGGTGAATTTTGTATTAGTTATTTCCCTAAAGAGAACTATCAAAGAAAATGAACCAGACAACTATTTGAAACTATAAGCTGGAAAATTTTGTATGAATGAAAGTAGAACAGGTATATACATGTTGCATGTATTGGTATTTCCTACATTAATAAAAGCATCCCAATTCTCTGACAAATGGAATGTGTATGGAGGCATTTTATGAGGAATTAAAAACCAGTTCTTTAAAATATTTGCAACTTTTACTGTCTCAATGAGCCTGAAACCTCATATAATATGGAGGGGGACACAAATCAATGCCTCTTGGGATACCAAGCCACATGGAGGATAGTTGACTCAAGGTTTGTCTAGACCCACTTTGAAACTTGGATTAAGAAATAAACATTGTTTTGATATACCAAAAATAATTTAGTTATATCACAATCAATATTAACCTGTTTGGTCACAAACAGTTATTCATGGTATAATAATAAAACCAAAAGGAATTTGTGAATGAATTTTAAATAATAAATCAAATTAATATACAACTCTAATGTGGATAGCCTCTGACTTATCATATTAGAATACCTTCTGGGCTTTGGTAAAGCCCAGAAATAGCTTTTTTAAAAAGTTCTCCAAGTATGTCATCATAGCAGAAGATCTCTCCTTTACTGAAATGAAGTCAGTACATGATTATGAAAATGCTTCAGTGAAAATCTGCTTCAAGAACAAAATATGCAGAAAATTTATCATTACAAAAATCATTATTTTTTTCTGTGCAGAAGGTAATTTATTATTTCAATGTGATTCCATATCATCATGCATGATTTGCACCTACTGATGTTTTGCAAAATTTTTCATTTCAAAGATGATTGCTTTGTATAGTTTGCACTTCTTCTATTTTAGTTTGCATCATCCTCTGAAAAACTACTTGTTTTTTGGGCTAGGGTTCTCATTAAAGTTGTGATGACTGATTGCAGTTGATGTGTACTGTATAATCACAAAGCTTAGTCACATAGCTTGAAACAAGTATGGCATCTAGTCTTTCTTAGAAAGCAATTAGGTAAAATTTAACATCTTTATAACCAAGATTGCCTTCTCTTAAAAAAAAAAAAAAAGTCGCTCCACCTGTCTTCAATTTTACATTCAAATCACATTTCAACTTTTAAAAATCCCTTTAATGATTTCTCTATGTTTTCCATTTTAGATATTTTGACTCAGAATCCTCAGTAACTTGTACTTTTTCATACTTTTAAATTATTTTTCACTGGAACAATGGAACAATAATTTTAGTATCTTATAATATGGTAATTTGCTCTTATTTTCCTTTCTCTCTCTCTCTATATATATATATGTTTATTATATATAAATATAATATATATAAGTATTCTTCATATAGACAATGCATAGAGAGATATGCATAGATGAAATTTTCCTCATTAACTTGTGTGTAATATTGTCACATATATATAACCCTTCTTGTTTAGTGACTGATGTTATTTTTCACCCTCTCATCTCATCACACAAAAGATCTGATTGTCCCTCTAGGAAAGACTTACTTTTAATTGACTTATAAAATGGAAATCATTGCCCACTTTGAGCTTTCTGTTTTGACATGCAATTCAAAAATGTATTTACGTTGCTCTGCCCAGGAAGTGTGCAGGAAAGGTTGAATGAACAGAGAAAGTTTGAGACCAGAAAAGATCACTTTAAGGTGTGAAAAAGAAGAGAGTGTTTCTAAGACTAATTCCTGTCCTATTTCATCCAGCATGCAGTTTCACATCATTATTAAAATTTTCTAAGAGCATTGTATTCTTAACAATATATGAAACCAGAAATTCCACATTAATTTTTAATGTTCTGCAAGATGTCCATGAAAATTACAAGTTATAAATTTGCAAGGTTTTATTAGTAGACCAGTTGTCATGGGTGTACTTGTATTCCAGATGATATAATGAAGTCTTAATCCTCAGTACTTCACCATATGATCTTCTTTGGAAGTAAGGGTCATTGTGGAAGTAACTAATGAAGTTGGAATTTTTCTGGATTAGGACAAGCTCTTAATTCAAAATGATTGAAAATATTATAAGACACAGAGAGAGAGAGACATAGAGACAAAGAGACAAGCAAAAAACATTCCATGTAATCACAGTGGCTGAAATTGGGGTTACGTAGCTGAAAATCAAAGAATGCCAAGGATTTTCACATAAGGAGAAAAATAAGTACAAATTGCAAAAACAGATTCTACTTTGGAGACTTCATAGAGAGCATTGACTTATGGAGACCTCAATTCGGGAGTTTTTGTTTTTGTAATAGTCAGTGAAGGCATTTTTGTTGTGTTAAGCTTCACATTTTATGGTAAATTGCTGTAGTAACTTCAAAAAACTGACACAGTAGCTCACAACAATAGCACTTCATTCAACAGAAAGAGTTGTATCTTTGCCAGATTTTATTAGAATACACATCCACACAATACCAATCAACCAGTAAGTATTACACCTTATCTTATTTTACTTTGTGCTTTTGGGGGGGGGGGATATCATAAGAGTGTGTTGGTAGTATATGACATAACTTCCATAAGCATCAGTATTGAAAAATAAAGCTAGAGTTTGAAAACTCTGGCAACGTGGATCAACATAATTCATCAGGTAGTGCCCATTATATTTTCTTGAATATTTATTCTTACTGTTCAATGCTCTTTTCACATCTGTAATTATATATTTTGAATTGGAGTCCTGGAAAGCAAAATTTAAGTTATCACCTCTGAAATTAAAGAACAATACTTGCTATTTTAGAATACAATATTGTTATGGTTTGATCTAGAGGGTCCCTCAAAGTATCATGTGCTGAAGACTTGGTCCCCAATGCAGCAATGCTGGGAGATGTAGCTTCTCAGAAGTGATTGTGTAATGAGGTTTCTTCTGTCCTCAGTGGAACTTCATCGGTAGGCCAGCAGACTACTGAAAGTGGATGGAAATTATAGGAAGGTTGAGCAGGGTTGGAGGAAGCAGGTCACTGACAGAACGTCATTGGCACTATATCTCTTCTGGGTCCTCTTTCTCTCTTTCTGCTTTCTGGCTGCTATGAGGTGAGAAGTTTCCTCTACCATATACTTCTGTCATGATATTCTGTCTTTCTCTGCCTCCAAAGAAATGGAAATCATTGACCATGAATTGGAACTTCTATAAACATGTGCCAAAAAACATCTTTCCTTCTCTAAGCTGTTTTTATAAAGTGTTTGTCACAGCATTGAAAAGCTAACACAATACCTGAAAATAATACCTGTATTTTTACTAATATATACTTAAATACGGGAAAAAAATCTAATGAATGTGCATTAAGAGAAAGCTCTCACCTTCTATAAATAGCCTTGTAATACCCATGATTATCAATTTTTGAAGAAAAAAATTTCAATTCATATCTTGATTAGTGGTAGAAATAAATCACAGCAGAATAGTCAACTTGTAGTTCAAATATTCCTTTGGCTCCAGGTGAATAAAAATTTTCTTACAGATTTATTTTATTGAAACACTCACCTTTTGATCTTTCAAATTTATTTAAAGTATTTTGAGGTCACTATTAGTTTAGACTTCCCAGAATTGTTCAGGATTATGAGTTTACACATAACAGCATAAAGAAGTTTAGATTCTTAATTTTAAATGTCAGGGAAATTATTTTCTGAGTCTTCTCACCCTGTTATTTTTCTACTGATTATGGCAGTTAGCTGTGTGCTGGATCCACTACCCTGCTGTGGTGTTAATCAGACGAGAGAAGACCCTGCTGGGAGTTGTGGTAATTACACTGGGCTAGTTCATCTCTTTTTGAACTCTCTCTAGGTTTTCATTTTTTTGTAACAACAACAGTGATACTAATTAAAAATGGATGTTAATTATAAAAGTTTAAAATATTCTTTCTTTGCAAGTTTTCCACTGATTAAACAGATAAACTTGTATATTTCTGTAGTTCTTTTGTCCAGCTATAAGAAAGTTAAAAAAACAAAATATCTCAATACAACTATTTTTATAAATGATAAATGTTCCTTTATACAAAAACATATTTTTCATCCTCATTTATGCATATTTTGCTCCCTAAAGTCTTTTTACTTATTAATAAGTAAATCTTCTATTAAACTTTATGGCTTATAAATTGGCATCCTGCTTACAAAAAGAGTGAAGTGTTTATTGAAGCTTTGAAAACCAATCTTTATTTATAGAAGGTTACTAAAAACCAGCTAGCTGATGTTTTGCAGGAATGACAAATGCAAATAGAATTTGATGTTAATGCATGTATGTATCCATTGAGGTGTTTCATCCAAACCTTTTTTTTTTTTTTTGTATTCACATTAAATTCATAAAATACCCACTAATGCAAATGAATGTGTAGAATATATATTGATGGAATTAGATATCTGAAAATAATAAAATCAACTTAAAAATCACAAATCTATTAGTAATATATGTTGGCTACAAATGATAGAGAAAATTGGTAGTAAAATCGTGCCTAGAGCATATGAATAGAAACATTATAAAAAATCTTGCGAACATCTATATGCTTAATTTAAATGTAAAGCAGTGATTCTAAGGCTGAGACCCCTCTTAGTTGTCTTTCTATTTAAATTTAATTTTTAACTTTGGATAGGAAATACTAACAAATCCAGAAAACATCATCTAAAAGAACAAACAATTCTGACTTATAAGCACTGGATAAAATTCTAGCAATTATTCCGTGAAATCTGGGACAAAGAAGCTAATTTAGCATATTATAAAATTCTAGGGGGAGAAACAACAAGTTCAGCAGAACTGTCAAAGGTTTAGAATATCTTTACCCATTATGGGATTAATCTCTCTGGAAGCACAAGATCTGAAGTAAATCATGAAAGGAGCAATCACATTTTAAGTGTTAATGCAGCCAAAGAGAATGTCACTTTACTGATAACCACAGCATCTTTAAATATTTGATGTTTGAAAAAGTTGGGTTTTTGAATTTAGTCCTCCATCAAATTCTCTTAAAACACACATAATTTACCTAATCAAATAAATTTAAATATTAATATAATGTATTAAGTATCTTATTTCACAAACTTTGTATTCAAATACTGCAAATAAATTATGTGAAGTGTTTAATTTCTTAGACATTTTTTTGTTTAAATATGTTTAACTCTGTTATCACCTATTGTTGATTCTGAGATTCTGTAATTTTTAAATTCAGTATTTATACCTGAGTTTCCAAATGCATACCTCAGATTTACTCCAATGTCATTGTCCCAGTAGTGAACCATTTACAGAGGACTGATCTGCCAGTGTCTTAGTAGACTACGAAAAATGGCTTTGACAGCTGTAAACTCCATGGAACCACTGAAAATGCCAACTTAATACAGTTTAGATGGCACAAATATCATACTTCCTTGTGCTAGAAATGAAATGCATTATACCAAAAAACAGAAAAGCAAAGGAAAATATTTGATATTAATTATTAATCGTAACTTTTAGGAAGTTACCATATGTGTGCCAGCCATAATTTCCTTATTTAATTTGTTATGGGAATTCAATTAGGTAATTGGATTAATAATATAAATATATTATTTAAATAACATTTAGAAAACTGTGAATCAATTTTACCATTTTGACCATCAAGTTTCTAAGTATTTGACATATTCATGGGAAATTTCAAGGATCTTTGAAATCAATAATACTATTTTGCTAAAAAAAAGATGGTTTGGAGAAATTATTTGTTGACCTGTGAGCCCAAATCTGTATGGTAAACTATGATATAAGTTTAAAACTCTTTAATATATGACAAACTTTTCTATAGTTAACATTTGAATACACACATATTCAGTTTCTAATGATATTATTGTGAAAATTCCATTAAGAAAACTCATATCACTTCATGCAAGTGAAAACATTCATGCATTTTATTTACAAAGTCATTGACCATATACCATTGTAAAACTATTATTTATAAATCTTTAAAACACAAAAAGTAATAAATATTTCTAATATTGATGCTCTTATTTGATCTGAATTCTGCTTTAATTAATAAGAAATATTATAGGCTTTTCCTTGGTGATATTCTAATGAAAGGAGAAAATTTTGCTGAGAATGTGCTATATTGAAATGTTTGATGAGTCATATATGTTCTAAATTCTGGAACTTTTCCAACAGTTTCTGAGCCTCATTCTAAAATGATTTGGTCTTAATGAACTCACCAACTTTTGAATCATTTATAACCCTAAAATCAATATTCTCACATATTTTATGGTCATTCTTAGACATGCACAGAGAAGTGAAAAACTTTGATTCACCCAATGTATATCTTCCCAGCTCAGTTTGAACAGGAAACACTTCGCCATTTTGAATCAGCTCTCATGCTGCAAAGGAGTGTCCCGTTTGTGATCTATTTGTTGCTATATATTAAGAATTTGCATGGGTTTTTTTTTTTGGTGATTTTGCTTTTAAAATGGTCCCAATTGCAATGCTAAAATACTATCTCCTATGTAAGCACAAAAGAAATGTGATTTGCCTAATGAAGAAAATGTATGTGTTGGATAGGCTTTTTTCAGGAATGATGTACACTGCTCTAGGTTGTGAGTTTAATGTTAATGAATCAACAATCTATGTTAAATAAGGGAGATCAAAAGACTAGAGGAAGATCCAGGGGGAGGGAGGAGAGGAGGACACGGGACGGCACCAGGGAACAGAATCGACCAAATTATGCTATGTCATGTACAGATATACTATAATGAATTCTGTTTATGTGTATAATTATAATGTGCTAGTTGATAATAACACAAAGGACATAGTAGAATAGAACTGCTTTATCAGGAGAAGTGAAGAGAGGGATAACTGAAAGTACTGGGGATTGAGATGGAACAAATTATGATATGTCCATGTATAAATATGGTGTAAGGGGCTGGGGAGATAGCTCAGCTGGTAGAGTGCTCACCTCGCAAGCACAAGGCCCTGGGTTCAATCCCCAGCACTGCAAAAAAGAAGGAAAGAAAAAAAAAAAAAGTTAACAGGGAAAAAAAATAAAATTAAAAAAAATATATATGGTGTAAGGAAACCCACTGTTTGTATAATTATTTATTTTATTTTATGTTTTTAGGTACAGTGGATTGAACTTACCTAAAAGTTCATGCAAGTGAAAATACATGAACTCAACCACTGAACCACATCCCCACTCTCAATGAGTTGTTTAGCATCTCGCTGTTGCTAAGGATGGCTTTGAACTTTTGATACTCTTGCCTCAGAGTCCCCAGTTACTGGAAAGACAGGCATGTGCCTCCCACCACACCTGGCTTATTACATAAAATTATAATACACCATTTGAAATATCTTTATACTGAAACACACATAAACAAGTTCCTTTACTGGTCTGTTGAAAAGTATTTTGTGACTAGAGGAGCATAACCTTGTATTTCCCTAGGAAAGATGGTTCAATATTTTATAATTCTGTGTTCTTGGAGAATGTATAGAATATAACTTCTGAGAATAATGAAAAGTGACTCTTTTTCCCTTCCGGGTTAATTTTTACTCATCAATGTTAATTAATTATAAAAATTGATTAGTTGCATCTTTTGTGCCTACTTGGTATTTACTCAAATGAGTCGAAAATGTGAATCTCATTAAAACCCGCACGTAAAGGTTGATAGCCACATTATTAATAATTGATAAAACCTAGAAGCAAACAGTATGCCTCTCAGTAGAGAAATGGATAAGCAAACTTTGGTATGTCTACATGACACAATATTACTCAGTAACATAAAGAAATGAACTCTTAAGCCACACGAAGACATGAGCAATTTTAAATAAATATTGCTAAATGAAAAAAAGGTCATTTGAAAACCTTTTATATTTCATGATTTCAACTATATGATACTCTGGAAAAAGAAAAAAATATGGAGATAAAATCATCAGCGGTTGCATAGAGTTACTGGGGAGAGAAGGATGAATAGATAGAGGACAGTGTTTTTTAGGGCAGTGATATTATTCTATCAGAGTGCAATGATAGAGAATGTATAAGACTAAGAGTATATCCTAGTGTAAATGACAAACTTTAACAAATAAAAAAATTCAATGTTGTTGGCTTGTCAATTTTAATACACATACCACATTAACTCAATATATCAGACCAGGTGCAGAGATGCACACCTGTAATCCTAGCAGGCTGGCAGGCTGAGGCAGGGTGATTGCAAGTTCAAGGCTAATCTCAGTGACTTAGGAAGACCCTATCTCAAAATTAAAAAAAAAAAAAAAAAAAGGACTGGGGGGGGGTTGCAGCTCAAAGGTAGAGCACTCCTGTGTTCAATACCAAATACTGCCATAAAACAATTAAGAAAGAAGTCCATGTATTAGTGATGGTAGCAACTGGTGATGGTGATAGTGAGGAACATTGAGAATTTTGGATGTCCATTAAATTTTTCTGAAAACTCAACTTTCTCAAAACTAGTCTATTAATTATTTTGATGTGAATTAGTTAATTTTCTTGATTTCAGAGAAAATACATTTAGTTTAGTTAATTTATAGAAAGTAAATGGAGAATTCAGACAAATAGGCTTTGAGACACCTTTAAACAACACCCCAAACTATTACAGCATCACAGGGATATGTTTCTACAGCTAACAGAGCTGCCATTGAATGCTATAGGAAGCATCTGCCACAGCCGTTACCCACTATTGGTGTTTCTCTTGTGACTTCCTTTTTGTGTAACTACACTTCAATGACAGTTCATGGCCTGCTTAGTCAATGAGCTGGCTTGGCAGTGTTCCTGCACTGTCCTTAAGAGAATTGTACCCAAACTAAGATGTCTTAAAGCAACGTTTCTTCATTTATTAGAAGAAGGGGGAACAAATTCTGAGAAGTCTAAAACATTAACAGTTCACTATAATAAAACAATTTCATAAATAGAAAAGGTAATCTGAAGACATTGGCAATACTGCATTTTTACCTCATGTAAAATTCTGGTAGTTGAGTCAGTAAAAAATTCAAACTTCTGAAAGAAATTGAAAAGGTTACAGTTTAATGCAAATTTATTTAATGTTATATATGAGACTTGATTGATACTTATTAGATTACACTCACACTGTTTATTTATTTATTTTTATGAATACTAATCTAGCCAATTTCCTTTTCTAGTTTCTATTTTTACCAGCAAGTCCCTTCAAAGAAAATTCTACTCATGCTAGATTTCCCCTACTGCATTTAGGTCTCTATTCCTGGAACTTCAGTGCCATAACTGTAAGTTAGCAATGCCCTCTTATTTTTTTTTTTCTATTTTAAATTTTATTTCAGCTTCAAAGAAAACTATGACTCCTTACACTGTTGAAGCCTCCTGTTAAAAATTCTCTCTCATTTATGAAAGGATCATATCTACTTTTCCACCTATTTGATTGCTCCTTAGCAATTGATCTAAGAATTCCTAATCACAAACTTTATTCTCCCTGTATCTTCACCCCTAAATGAACTTATCCAAATCCATTGCTTTACAGAGTCCTCATCTATTCCTGTTTCTTCCATTTAATCTCTATATTTTCACCTTTCTGTGGTACAGAACCAACAATTTTTTCCAGTGGACATAGCAGTGTCCTCTAGTATTCATCTCCTGTGTGTTAAAACATGTTACAGGAATAAATCCACTCTTGCACCTATAGTCCTTTCTTACATTAAAAGCATTGCTAACCACACAGATAAAGCAAATCTGGGGTATTAAATACTCATGAGTTCATCAAAACCAACCAATCCAAATCCTATATATCTTTATACCTAACTATGATTTTCCATTTTTTTCTTTCTGCTCCCAATGTCTCAGTCAGACTCTTGCTTTTTCTTGTGTTACTTGTTGCATTTTATTAGGTTTCTAACTCTTTTGTTCTCTGTAATTTTTCTCACTAGTCCCTTTCACACTATTTGCATATAAGGTGAACATGTAAGTTTCCTTCAATTCCTTCAATGTTTTACCACAGCCTATGAAATACAGTCCGTGCCTTTCCTTGTCTCTGGAAGCCATTCATCTTTTAGTCTCTGCCACTGCCCTTAACTCTTCAGATAATCAAAAGTGATCCATCAGTTTGCCTTTTCCTATGCATGTCATCCTCTGTTACAATTTTTGTGGCAAATTCAGAAGTAGGGTGATGTAAAGATAAATGACTGGGATCTAGATAAATCTGAGCATGAATTCTGACTCTGCCTCTTACCTGTAATTTGGGTAAAACATTTCTCTGAGTTTCAGCTTCCTAATCTGTAAAATGGATATACATATCTGAGGAGGCTGTGGTAAGTTATAAACTCCTTACACTTTTGCAAGTGTTTGGTACATATGTTCCATAAGTTAAGTGTTACTTATACTCTCCACAGATATCTTACAATTCACCCTTTTATTAATTCTCATTTATGAATTAATAAATACCTACTATGTGTTAGACTGAACTAAGAGTAGGAGATGTGATATTTCTATGAAAAAAACAGGCATATTTCCTTTGATTGTTCTTGTCCTCTTATTTTTACTTTTGTTAGTTCTGATCCAAATGTTTCCATTATTTATCTGAAAAACCTACAATTGTAGACTAAGCAGTGTTATATGCATCTTCTTGCTGTAAAATTTGTGAAAAATTACTTAAACTAAGCCTCAGTGCAGACCTCATATACATTTTTATATTCTTGTCTTAATTTTAATTTTTATTTGGTTTACTGTTAGATTAAAAAGACTCTGAGAGTGCAGAGTCCATATCTTATCATGCCTATATCTACCCACAAAAAATAGAACATAATTCTTAATTTAAATATTAATCTTAGATGTTTTAAAGCTTATACTTACATTTTACCAAATATATTTTACAAAGGTAACTATTAAGACTATTTAAAAATAGTAGATATAAAAAAATCTAAAAATAATCGCAAAAATATCATTTGAACAGTAAAGACATTTCTATGGGAAAAAATAGGTTAGATTGCAGCATAGTGCTCATAGCCTCACTAATTAGTATTTGAGATAATAAATTCCATAAGAGTTCAAGGTGGAAAAAACATCACTGTGGATTACTCCATTTAAGGGAAATTTCCATGGAGAGTTCAACTTTAATGAGCGGAGAGAAAAGGCAAGGACATTACAGGTGGAAGGAATGAAGTAAGCAATGGAGTAAAGCCAGGAAACTGGTGTATTTTATGGGGAAAATATTAGATCAATTTTCTAAAGTAAAGAATTCACTTAGGAAAGTAAGGAATGATAAATTTGGAGACATGCAGACCAGCTTACAAGATATTTTAAGGCCAGTATTTTAGAGGAGCTGCATGATTTAGACAGCATAGTCATGGCAGTTAATTCAGGAGGTGTGGAAGTATGTAGCCTTGTTCAGTCTTGTTATGAATTACTTGAAGATATAACTGCTAGGTATTTCTAGTAGGAGAGATCAATTAAAAGTCAATTGAAAAAAAAAGTCAATTGAAACCATCTTATGGTGAAATAATGAGAGTCAGAAATAGAGTTTCAGTATATTATTTAATCTGCAAGTGAATCTAATTATTTTTGATGTCAGAGTGATTGCAATATATTCAAATAAAATATGAAATTTTTCTGAAATGCATACAGTTTCCATAATTGTATTCTATTTGATTTATTTTCAAAAGATACCTGAAATGGATTGAATTGCATTCATGTAAATTCTACCAACTTCTCTAATAATTGTTTTAGATAAGTAACATTTGTATTTACATTTATTAAACCTATGAATCATTAAAACAATAGAAAAGAGAAAATGATTGGAATAATTTCATCTTTTATAATGTTTATAATCTGTTATGGAGACAGTCAGATTTCTTAATATGATATTAAAAATAATGTGTTATAGATTGTAAAAGGAAGAAGAAATGGAATTACATTGGTTCCTGGCATTTACAATAGTCAGTAGACCCATTAATCAGGTATCAGACACATTAGCATCTTGAGCTTTGCACTAGGCTGCCTGACCTAACGTGAGCTGAATTTTGTACTATGTAGAACCACAGTTTTCTAAAATGTTGTTTGTTAACCTCTGCTGACCTTCTGTACAAGGATCACTTTTTCCTTAAATTACCCAGAGTGTCTATACCCAATCCCCTTCTTAAAAGACAATTTAACTTCTGTCAGCACCAATCATAAATACTAAAAAGAGATGTAATTTCCAATCGCTTTGCTTTGTAAAGCTATAAATGCAACTGCCATTTTGTAAAATCTCAGAGAATATTTTCAAGACTGCTTGAATCTGCAATTTCTCAGTATGCAGTCCTAACTAGCCCCAAATAAGTGTAATTTCCATCCATCTTGACTAGGTTGTTTTTATGCTTGGTCAACATCTACAATATTGGTATTGCCTTCATTTAGCATATCATCTGGTTTTCCCTGCCTTTGTTAATACTCAGAAAACCATAGCCCAAAAGGTGAGTGAGTATAAATATATAAATATATAATACATATATATAAATGTATTTTTTTGACATGTTGAGCAACCTTGAATTAAAACTCATTGTAAAACCTCAGAAGCTTCCTCAAGACCCAGGACTTTCTAACTTTACTTTTTATTTTCTTCCCAAATCACAGGGCAGCAGCTCTCCTGGAGTTCCCTTCTTCCTCGAAAGAAGTGACAAAAACTCTGAAAGTACTGCAACTGTCCTACATGCCCTCTCTGGAAATAAATAACCAGGTAAAATTAACCCACAGAAGAAAGAAGACTCAAAGGGTCACTAAGCCCAGATAGCGTTTCCTCTGTTCTTCCAAAGGCAACTCTGACAGAGTACATAGGAGACAAGATCTCCATAATAGGACAGCCTCCATTTCAGTGAAGTTTTGCCCCTCCCTTTTCAAATTCAAATTCAAGTGTGTGTGTGTGTGTGTGTGTGTGTGTGTGTGTGTATTCTATATATAATACATTTTTATAAACATGTTTACGTCTTTCCTATATTTTGAATGTTTAATGTCCATAATTCTAATTTTTTCAAGACAACAATATATATTTTGAATATTTAATTTTCATAATTCTAATTTTTTTCAAGACAACAATATATTTTTTACCCTGTGTGGCATGCATACTTATGATTTTAAATCTTTCCAAGTAGATGACAAGGAAAACTACCATTTTGGGAATGTCTGATTTTGATCTTTGATTGTTTTTTTCTTTTTCTTTTTCTTTTTCTTTCTTGAGAATTGACTGAATAATACTGAATTTCTTCAGGCAACTGAATTTTCACATACATATTCATTCAGTTTTGATTACTAAGAGGACTAATTGGTGATCACCTCCATCTCTTCTCTGAATCCCAGACATTACTCTCTCAGTTTAAGGTTTCCAAAGAAATATGATAGAAGTTAGAATTTCAAAATTAGTGTAAATACTAAAATCTTTATCCTTAGCAGTTGATGTTTAAATTTTGTCTTGGTTGTTCAATATCTTTTCTATTGATTTTTAAGTTCTCATATCATCTGTGTGCTCTCTGTTTTGGAAAATTTCCTGCCTTCATTATTAAGCATATTGTCTCTTTTATTTCATCTTTTTACTGTTTCCATTAGAATTTTTTTTTTAAATTTTATTTCTTAATAAGACTTTTAGGTTAGCTGTGGTCACGCCTTTTCTTTCCTCTTCCAAATCACTTGCTGCAGATTACTTTTAGGAGTCAAGAAACATTGTTGGAACTCCAATTTGTTTTATGTATTGAAAGTCTTGTCTGATTTCAAGAGAGAGGAGTAATTTGGTCACCACAGATGAATTGGAAGTGAACAGTATGTCAAGGGTTTTATTTCATATTACACTCTGACAGAGAAAACTCAATTTCATAGTCTATATCGGTCAAACAATGCAAGAGAGCAAGCACAACCACATTGCTAGGGGAAGGACCTGAGCAGGACAGGGTTAATTTCTGGAGAAAGAAACATGGCAGGTCTGGTTACTGGTATGAGAGTACCCTTTTTTCCCAGGGGTAATGTAACCAGGTCACCTGCAAACAGAATTGACAATATACAACTGCTAAATATGAAATGACAATGCAACTTTGGATTCTAGAAACTTAGGCTGGACCTGTAGATGTAGTGGTGAATATGAATACTGGTTCATTCTATCTATGTCCATATTTAGATCTACATCTACCAATGCTGTGGCATCAGGGTCATAGTCAGTTTTCTCATTCAGAAAGCTAAACTGAAATGCCATTTCTCACAGACTTTCCAAAGATCATGCCTTTTAAATGTCATTCCCTCACTAAAGAACTTCCATATCAAGATTGAGGGCAACCGACATCGGTCTTGTCATTATGTCACACGCACCATTCTTACTGTAATGTAGATTTATTTTTACATCATTCCTCTACCTATCTACCTATCTACCTATAAACTGTTTATAGTTCTGCCTTTCTTTTTTGAATTCTTTCTTTCTTGTATTTTTTCTTTCCTGTTTTCTTTCTTTCTTTTCCTCCCTCCCTCCCTCCCTCTTTCTCTCTTTTCTTTCTTTCTTTCTTTCTTTCTTTCTTTCTTTCTTTCTTTCTTTCTTTCTTTCTTTCTTTCCTTCTTTCTATATCCCATTGTCATGTATGTATTACTTACTTTATTAAATGATAAAAGCAGAAGCTTATGAGGTGAATTCTTTAATCAATGGTATAAAGATGGCAAGACTTTTGAGAGTTGACAGTCAATCTAAATCTGTCCTTTCAAAACTAGTGTTCTTTCTTGTCTTTCAACTGTTTTACTGACACTAAAAATAGAAATGATCTGAGTGTGATTAGATTAGGTGTATTTATTTTCTGTTTTCTAAAGCAGAAGTATACACATTTGTTAGACTTGCTAAAATAGAATACAGGAGCCTAAGTGACTTAAGTTCTGTTGAACTTCATTGCTTACAGTCCTGGAGGCTGGAAGTGCAAGATCAACAATGTTTTGTTCTGGCCCTCTCCCTGGCTTACAGTGGATGCCTTCCTGTTGTGTTTTCACATGGTCTTCCTTTTGTGTATACTTTTATATGCACAAACCTCCTCTTTTTTTTTTTTTTTTTTTGGTGGTCCTTCGGATTGAACCCAGGGCCTTGTGCTTACTAGGCAAGCATGCTTACCAACTGAGCTATATCTCCAGTCCTAAACTTCCTCTTTTTATAAGAATATCTGTAATTTTGGATTAGGTTCCATGTAAAGGTTTCATTTTAACTTAGATCCCCTGTTTCCAGATAGGTCAACATGCTAATGTATTGAGGGTTAGGACTTCAAAATAAAAATTGAAGAGAGAATCAATTCCTCCCATAACGGAAAGCATTTGTGAGGTAAGTCAATGATCATTGAACTTGAAGTCAGAAAATCTGCATAAAATAGTGTATAACACAATAAGTGATTCAACTGGTTCCTAGTTCCTCATCTGTATATGGAAGTAATACATATCTTGAAATACTGTCATACGATAACATATACAGAATACTAGGCATAGTGTCTCATTCACCATAGCAATACATTTATTACATGTGCGTATTTTGTCATTGGCAACATGCATGTTTCTTTATTCTTATAGTCGGTTAAATAATCTGAGAGAAAAAACTGAAAATTAACATGGATGTCTTCGTTGTGCTTTTGCAAGCAACACATTGTTTTTTCATGAAGAACATATTTGAACATAATAGATCGAATATGCCCTAAAAGTGTGATAACATTTTTAAATAGCTCAAATTTAAACATTTTAGTTCCATTTAGTTTTTCATGAAGCTCTTGTTCATGCATCATTGATTTATGTACAGTTGTCACAAACAGGATAGGCCCATATGTTAAAAGCACGTGGCATTTTTTGTGACTGTCCTCAATCAGATTCAGCAGATTAATGATAGTTGTAATATGCCATTCCAGTAGTCAACTATAAGGTCTTAACTCTCCTCCATTTCAGCTTTGTCTCTTAATCTAAATCATTAATCTCCTTAGGACTTTGAGTCTCTTTTTAGGTTTATTGTTCTGCATTCAACTTGTACCTCATTTACAATATCCCTTTTCAAGCATAATTTTGTAACAAAGAATTCTTATTGATTAATGTATTTGTCTATTGTTATATGAGCTCATCTTAAATATATCTCCCCCATCCCAAATCTCCTGATTTCAGTATTTCAAATCATTTAACCTTTTATGTCTTTGTAATGCCCTTCCATGTAAGATCAGGCACAGTGGATTTACTATATTTTCTACTGCAAATTAAAAATCCATTTGTTCAGCTTGACTTATGCTTAGTGACAGCTCTGTGTATTTTTCATTGTGATGTGCATACATGAAGGACACAGTCTAAGAATTCACTGCCTTATACTTCAACTGCATTATGAGGTGGATGTAATTGGAGTAATTACTACTGCCTAAGTTTTTATTCCTTTTTTCATTAAAGCTCTCATCATGCCAGGGAAAAGGATAAATAATATCCAATACCTGACTTTTATTAGTTTCTGTCTTTGTTAAATGTGAATGATGTGAATGGCAATAAGAAAGGCTATAAAAATCATAAATAAAACATTAGCACATTTTTGTAATAGTGCAGGTGTAAATGTCACTAATGAAGTAAGAATAAATATGTGATGTTAATTACTCTGGTTTGCCTAACAGTAAAATGTGAAAGGAAATGTAGTGCTTGATAAGAAGGAAAACAGGAAAATCAGATATACTTTAACATAGAAAGACACTATTTTTTTCACTTTCCAAATAAGAGTACATAATTATTATAGATTATACTGTACACTAGATCTTTTTCAGAGTTATTTTCTAAGCACGTAAACTCATGTACAGCTATTATTCTTTTACCAGGTCATCCTAAAACTGATACAAACATGTGTGTGCATACACACACACACACACACACACACACACACACACCTGATATATATAATATATATCATGTGTGAATATATATATACATAAACACACACACTTTATCTGTAATAAATATACTTCTGCAAAGTCTTTCTTCTGTGTATCAATTGATATTTTTTGACTGCTGAGAGATAAGAAAGCCAGCTATGTTGGAATTAGGTTTAACCAAATGTAAGTAGACCAGCGATTAACACATAAATATCTAAAAGGTAACTAAAGTTTGTAAACTATTGCAATGATTTTTAAATCTTAATTACGTTGAAATTTTTGTGTTTTTTGGTTAATTTTTGCTACATTCCAGGAGGGAAAAGAAAGGTACTGATTATGACCATAGCTCACTTTGTAATTCTCATTATTTCCATTAGTACAGGTCGAGGAAATAGACTCCTGCACTAATAACCTCAACCTTAGAGTTGATTGTCGCACAGAACTCAAGTTTTAGTGATTCTTGAAGAAACTGTTATTTTTTCCATGAACACTGCCAGTCCCACAAAGTAATTCATGGAACTTTGCACCTGATGAAATACATGACTTTCTACTTGGAAAACATCTTCCCAAGAATATTCATCACTCCTTTACCCGTAAAATGCCTGGGAAGGAAGGTGTAAACATATTATCTTTAGTCGGGATATAAAAAAAAAAAAAAAAAAAGAGAGAGGAGAGAAACCATAGATGTAGATAAGCTGTGAAAACCAGTGAGAGATGGAGATGTGAAGAATATGTGAGAACATAAATAAGAAATAATCAGATTAAATACTATTAAATGCATGTAATTACCTAACTAAAGAGTGTTTCCAATCCATATGATTTCTGAAAGGTCCCAGCAACTTTGCTTATATAAATTTGTATTATTGTTCTTAAAGAAGGCTTCCTGAATTTTCTTCTGACCCTATAAAATGTAAATATATTTCTATATAGGATTTTACCAGTGCAATAGTGGAACTGAAGAAATAGTCTTCATTACTAAACATTGGATCCATGTCTAGAAAAAAAAACACACAAAAAAAAAATCTTTAAGAAAATGGAAGCCTACGGATTAATGGAGGAGAAATATACAGTACATATTAAAGATAGCATAAACATGTACCAAGATTTTTGAAATATCACATAAAAAAGAAGAAAAACATGATCAGAATTACAGGAATGAACACATTAACAATATAATAGAGCTTCCTAACTTCTAGAAAAAGTTTCCTTTATAGACCGTGAGCACCAGCAACATTTAATGCAGTAGTTCAACAGAGTGGTATTGTGTATCTTCAATTAGTCAAGTGGAATTCTAAGCACTGAGGTTTGAGTAGTAAACAAGAGTAGGTAGGAGTCAGACCCTCTGTGATCAGAGCAAAGCAAAGCAAGGGAAGGCTGGTGAAAGAAACTTTAAATAAATAGACAAATGACCAGTGCGACATATCAAGAGTAGGAATGTTTTACAATACTCGTGAGAAATAATTCAAGTGAAAAATCCTAAATGAATACAAAGGATATTAGAATCACATTTACATATTTACTAAAAATCTGTGCAGTGCAACAGAAAATAAATAGATTTATCCACTGAGCTACAACTTAAGTGTTACTTTACTTCAAATGAGAACTGTACCCACTTCATTAAGTCAAGAATGTAGAGAAAAAGAGATTTTTACACTGTCAGTGGGAATGCAAGTTAGTACAATCACTATGGAAAACAAAACTGAGAATCCTCCAAAAGCTGAAAATAGATAGATTCCCACTTCTGGGTACATATCCTAAGGAAATAACAAACAAAAGACATACTGCATGCCCATGTTTATTATAGCACGGTTTTAAAAATTAAGGCATTTCTCTTGGTCCTCATTACCAGATGAATGAACAAAGATATTAAAGTAAAAATACTAATGGAGTATTATTCAGTCATAAATACCAAAATTGAGTCCTATCATTTGCAGCAAAATGTGTGGGTCTGGATGACATCATGTTAAGCCAAAGAAGCAAGACACAGAAAGACAAGTATTCCATGGTGTCTTCCATATGTGGAAACTGAACAAAAAGCCCACCTGAAAGTAGAGTAGTAATTATTAAGGATAGAGAAAGGTGCCAGTGAAGAGGGATGAGATTGGAAGAAGGGTGGATATGACAATGAACAAGCATACACTGTATGCATGTACACAAATATATCCCTGAATCTTTGTGCTATTAATAAGTGTTAATAAAATTATTTTGGCTTAAAGACATTTTAAAATGTTTTACTATTTTTGAAGAAGTTGGCATAAGTGTATTAGCAACATCTAATGAGCATAGATGAAATAATAGCACAAATCATTTCTATCATGTAGCTCTTAGCAAAAAGTTGACTTCTATCATTTCTGAATATATCTGTTAGTTGAAAATATTTGAACTGATACATTGCAAGCACATGTCACTCAAAATTATGTATTTTCATGTATACTTGATATTTTTTCCACTTGGACTTGAGAAATTTAAACTTTTCTTTATTTCTCACTCTATCTTTTTCCTATCTTACATGGAAAAGACCCAATATTTCTTTAAGAGCTTTGGGAAGTATAACTCAGATCAATTTAATAGATAGGCAATGTTTAGTTTCTAGTTTCTAAAGTGAATTTTCCACATTTTAAAGGATAAAAATCTTATTTTATAAAATAAACATTTTAATATTTGATTAAGAACAAATCATGTTTTATAAAATATTTATTTCAAATAGTGAAATGCACCTACTGCCTCTTTGTTAAAGTTTTTATTTGCATTAATATTGTGGTGCTATATTTAAAAAACTAATTATGCTAACATTCAAAATGTTGGGCAAGTCTAACTTTAGAAATAATGAAATTAGGTATTATGAAAACTAAGATGATATGCTATCTAATAAAATTAAAAGATTTGCTAAATGTACTAAAAAAGATACTACATATAAATTTTGTTTTATTATTTTAATTGGCTAAATGCATTAAACATGCTAATTGTTAAAAATTCCCAAAAACAGCAATATGTAAAATTATTTAGTAATATAATTGAAAAATGTTGAAGTTATATATAGAAACATTATAAGATTATTAAAATATAATAAAATTCAGAATAGGGTACAATTGATAATAATAGAAAATATATTATCAAGGAGAAATTACAAAAAGCTAAAATAATGTTAAAAACTTTCAAAAATGTGGAATAGAAAATTTTAATTTTTATACAATAGAAAAAATTTTCGAGAAATAAATATATCATTTTGAAGATAATTATACTTCTGAAAAATATTTTTTCAATGTACAGTATAGTGGGTGTTTATATTGTACAATCCAGAAATTCCACTGTAGAATGCAATGCAAGGGCATTCTCATATATTTGCAAGAGGTAAGATAAAAGAGAATATTTAAAACTTGAGTAGGATATAGTTTCTTAAAACAATATACTACAAACTGTAATATGTCCATAAACAAAAATGTAGATAGTGAAATACTATGTATAGATAAAAATGTGGGAATTATATCACACTGATGAATATCCTGAACTTGGTATTGAGCAATAATAATTTCTAAAAGTACACATACAGTGGATTAATTTTGTAATGTTTAAAAACATGCAAAGCAATAGCATATATTTTTTGTGTAAATGTTTAATTAGGTGCACAGCAAACCATTGAGAGGCACAAGGGAATAAGAAACATTAATTTCAAGATGATACAAATCTCTACAAAAAGTAGTATACAAAATAGATAAGGAGTGCATAGGCCATTAGAACTGACTTGGTAACTTTCTATTTATTTTTAAATAGGAAGTGGCTACACAGATATACCTGAATTCATTTTTTACAATTCCATAAGTATTAAATCTTTTATGACAAATGCATAAAATATCTCTTTGGATATATTCTTTTTTTCACATATATTAAGTCAAAATATAATTTTCATGGGACCAATTAAACACTATAATTAATTTATGTATATTTTATTGCAATTTTTGTCATCATTAGTCATAAGACATTTGTTCTATGACTTTCCTGACTTTTTACTTTTCAAAATAGTGTTACCTGTTTTCCATTCTTCATGTTGAAGTAAGAAATTAAGAACACAGCATTTAAAAGATATAAGAAATTAATGTTCACCATCTAGGCTGGATGTATCTTATAAAAGATCTTACATACTAAATCTTGATAGTACAGCACAACTTAATTTGTGCTAGATCTCATTAAATAATAGACACAGAAAAGTAGGATAAAAAGAGGACATTTTCTACGAAATGATAAATCTTTCTAATAATTCCAATAATTATAAGGGAACACATTCATAGATAATCAAGTAGGTAGCTGGAAAAGAATAGGGTAGTTCCAAAGAGCAAATACAAAATAATTAAAGATCACAAATAATCTAAGTAAAATAATTAATATTAATATTTAATATCACTTCTTTAGGCATGTGGAAAGCCTAATGTGCACTACCATTAGTAACTGATGATGCAAATTAAACATCAAAGAGTTATTTGCTGTCCAACAAGAATGATGATCTGATGAGCATTAAGTAAATTCATGCTAATAGCAGTTATTGTCGAAATTCATTCAAAAATTACAGGAATATTTATTCATATTTAAAATAAACATATTACATTTTAAAAAGAAGATCAAATCTTTGGACTCCAACTGCAGAGAAGAAAAAATTCCTAAATTAAATGATACAGGCTTAATACAGTCCAGGAAAAAAGTTAGCAATGGCAAAATGCATGAAAACATTTGGATGTTTATAAATAGGGGAAACACAATAAAAACAATGCCACATTCATAACAGAGAATAAAATGTGTTTAAAAATATTTAAATTGTCAACTATACGTAAATATCAAAGATACTGAGCAAGTAAAATGAATCATTTCTCTTTTAGATTTATACATACTTATACATTATATATTTAATTATATCACTGAAAATAAATAAAAATAGCTATAAAATGTATGTATGTATGGTATCATAGTGAATAATATGCATTCCTTGAATGTGTACTCTTGAATCCATAATCAATAAAAACCTCAGGAATTTTGCATTGGAAGGAAAAATCAAAATATATATTTCAATATATCATCATTTCTATGTAATTATGAATATCTATTATTTATTTGATAAAATTTTTAAAATGAGAATATAAAGCAAATTATGAATCATTATTTTATAGAATTTTAAGAAATCATATGTCTTATACCTTTATTGAAATTTATATTATTTAGAAGCAGAAGAATATAGAAATAAAATAAAATTTATCTCCTAGTATATTAGTATGCAATTTTTATCTCTGTAGGTTATACACTTTCCTTTTCAGACAGTAAATGAGAATTTTTTTTTCCATTTCTTAATCTGATGCTATATGATAGTGATTAACATCTGGGAATGAAGATGACTGAATCGGCGACTGGAAAACCAAAAGAAGATTCCATTCATGTGTACAAATCAAGTCTTTTGATAATGATTGCAGACATGATGTGAAGTGCTTAGTGCTAGTGAATCATAGTTGGTCTAAAGAAGCTTTTGCTGTGAAAAGCCTTCTTGATTCTCTTAACTTTTAATAAGGAATGTCTGTAAGAGGGCTCTAGCAAATCAGAAATTTGTAGTAAAGTACCATCACAACATTCTTGATTACTCCTCCCCAAAGCTGAACCCACCTGGCAATTTACTCACTAAAAATGGACTGGATGGGAAAGGGCATAGGACATTTTTGTTATACAGACTTAAATAAGCAAAAGAACTTCCTTTTTTATAAATCTTTTTACAGAGATGTGGATGCAAAATAAATGTTATGATGAGAACGAAATACTGAGCTTTGCAAATGAATGAATTCATTGATGAGAATCAGAAATGTCCTGTGTAGAAAGAGCTTGACCTACTAGACACAGTCATGTCCTCGTTAAGTCAGCTATATCTTTTGTAGACAGAATGTTTCCATTTATGTTTTTAAGCAAAATCCTTGAAATGGTGTTTGAAGTTGTTGAGGTAGAGGGCCATGGGAAACAGCACCACTGAGAGTTTTAAAAACGACAAGACAAAAATAACTTTGAAATAATAATCACAGGCATAATTGTAAGCATCCACCTATCTAGAAGTCTGCAGAACTAGAATAAGTCCATCTAAAAGAAAAAAAGCAGAATGAAAACTATGTACACAGCATTTTTATCTCATCAAGATATCCGCTTAGGACGAAACTCCTTGTGCCTCAAATCCAAAGCACAGAAGTGAAATAAAGGATACATAAATATGATATTATGGTTTGCATAGTTAAATCATTGAAATAGAATCACAGGATAAGAGCTTGGATATGATTTAACCCATAGAGGAGTGAGGAGATTTGCACACATTTAGGAGAGAAAAGTCATCCATTATTACAACAGGGATTAATACACAGTACTGCCATCCCTTGCTTGGTAAATTTTGTTTCTATAAGAAAATAAAACAATTCTTTATTTAATTGAAGAATAAACATTTATTGGGCCCGTCTTATTAATCAGGTATTTTCTGATAGGATAGAGTCAAGAAAAGGACATCCATTGGGATGACAGTTTAGATTCTAATAGGAAGATAAGCAATAAAAAAATGAAAAAGGATGAAAAATGATAAAAATTTATTGTAGCACAATGAACAATAAAATCAGGGAATTTGATATCAGTTCAAAAGGATTATTTAAACTGGGGTCTGAAAATCTTATCTCAGGTAAAGGAATTTGATGAGGATACTGGGTAGAGGGACTTGAAATTTCCAAATAGCAAAATGCAGACTGAGTTTGAAATACACAAGTATCAGCCAGAAGGCAATGTGTTTGCTGAATAACACCCTTGCTGAAGGGTGTTAATCAAAATGGTGAGAACCATCCAGGGGTCAGATGAAGCAAGATATTGAGAGCCAATAAATAAGCCAAGATTTTATTCTCAGAATACAAAAAGCCAGTGACATATTTTAATCAGGGTGCTATAGTATTTGACTGCTATGAATGTATACATTTGATTTGTAGAAGGGCATTAATGGAATCCAAGAAATCAGTTAGAAGGCTATTGTTTTAGTTTGGAAAATATTAAATGATGCTTTGACTAAACTGCCAGCAGTAAAACTGGGGAATGATTGAATACCCATGGTTTATATTTTGAGGATATACCCTGCAATTCACTAAAACAAATGCAAAATTGGAAATTAGAGAATAAGAATAATAAAGTGTATTCACAGGTTTTCGTTTGAGTCACTGTGTGGGTTTGGACATTGTTAAGAAAGAACAGGGCACTCTGCAATGGAAGTCAGGAACTAAAATTTGGACATATCACATTTAAGAAGTAAATGAAAAGCAACATGGGATGTGAAGTAAACTCTGAGAAGTAGAAGTCTGGAAGTCAAGGCACCTTCTTGGTCTGCTACAAATTCGAAGTCATCTCTTTGTTAGTCATTGACTGGAGGAGGTTTGCTTACAGAGAGTATAGATTAATAAGGACCAAACTCCCACAGTCTCTAACCCAAAGACATGGAGGCAGATTATGTAACATAGAAGAAACGTCCTGTGAGATGAGAAGAAAATGAAAAGAACACGATGCCATGGAAGATATGAGGTAGCATATTTCAAGAAGGAGAGTGTGGCCAACTCCATTACATGGAGACTTTGAAGGCGTAAGTCCTTTGGATGGGCACATTGCAAGTCACTGCCTACCTTGAGGAGATGCATTTATAGTAAAGGACAGAGGAACAGTACCTGAAATTACATGTAATACTAGCACAAAGTCAGGAAAAAAATTGAAACAATAGGAAGGAAAGAATGATTGTGAATTAATTTGGTTTGTTCTAATTTACATGTTTTAAAAGATTTCAGTGCATTTTCAACAGGAAAAATTTTATTATTTATAATTAATCTAAGGAATTTATATAGATTAAAGATTAATGCTGACCACAATGAAATAAATGGTCCACCTTTATTGTATAAAATGATTATCTAGCAAAAATGTGGTAATGATTGTTTACATGAGTAAAATTGCCAGTACTTTAGAATAATAGATAACAATCCTTTCTTTTCCATTTTATTTTTCAATCTATTTCAAAACTAATGCTTTTGGAAATTTTTGATGTCCTAGATGTTAAGAAAGACATCATAGAACTCATGTCCTAGGAGAAATAAAATAAGTGGTGAAATAATTATTAATTTTTACCAATTCCAGATATACTTTATATGAGTTACTTTCTGGGTTACAACAGAAACACCAACTCCATTTTGTAATTGATGTCCTTAGTTCTTTTGTCTTTCATGTAAATTTTATACTATTTGCTAAAATCATCACACTGAGCAAAAGTACAAATGTGTCAAATTGTACTGAGATAGCTTAAAAGATAGCCTCAAAGAATACCCAGAACTTGAAGTTTGCTTTGCAGTAAAATAACAGATGCTAATTTACTTAGTTAACACTGTTGGTTAAGTAGGTAATATTGAATGAACCACTACAAATATTAAGTGGTTACCACTAATAATCCAATTTTGCATTAAAGTAGAACTCCAACTAACTGTAGTGGGTAATTTTATTAAGAGTAATTAATATTTTGATGTAACAATGTTGATTTTATTTCCTATGATAGATAGGTTTTCTCAGCATGTTAGCAGATTAAGATATCCAAGAGATGGTCATTTAGAAATATTATGCATACAAATTCCAGTATCCTGAACAGCATATACCATAATGTAAAAGATACTTAGGGCTATAAAATTAATTAATGTGAATTTCTGTTCTATTTGTTCCTATAGGGTATGAGAAGACCCTGACAGTACAGTAGTTAAAAAAAGGCTGATAAGCATTACCTGTGTTTTAGCACTTCACTTTATTATCTTAAAAATGACACAAGTGTTTCTTAATTTATTTGTCTGAAGAATGATTTGGCTTACTTAGAAAACAAAAACCTAGGGGACTTTTTCCACTTAAGGAAAAGGCATATTTCTTAACATACATTTTTACTGGAACTTACTCAACTTAAAAACCTTCGAATGGGTTTGTTATCTGTAACAAATTCATGAGTTAGGGCATATGATTTTAAAATGGAAACCTATAAAAGTAAAGCAGAGAATTGAAATACCAGCTATCAAAAGGTGGAATCCAACTGTTTATAATTGCTTGTGAATGCAGAAAGTGAAAAGAAGAAAAAAAATAAAGGCTTAATATTTCTGATTCATTTTCATGATCCATTGACCAGCTGCTATGAGGAGAATCACTAATGAAGCATGTGGTTTCATGCTGTTGGACTCCACAGCACGAGTGGCGCTTCACCTTATGGTCACATTCTTTCTTGCTACTAACACCAAAAGGTCCATGTGTTTTGAACACATTAAAATAAGATACGTACATATTATTCAGCTTTCTTTGAAAATCTCTGTCAGCTACCATACCATTTGTGGGAGTGACAGTATTCAGTGGAGCATTGTTCTGTGAAATAGAGTACAGAATCACCCAGTGTGAAGGAAAAATGTAAAATCAAAAGTTTTCCAGAAGCTATTATTTAGTAAGGTTTTTGTTAAGGAGTTAATACTATAAGAGCTCGCCTGTAATTTTTGTTTCTTCTCCTGAGCAAAATTGAGTTTTGCAAACAATCAGATTGTAGTGTTTATTACATGTTTTTGATGTTCCCATTGCTTATTAGTTTTGTGTTCATTTTCTAGCACCGTATAAAACTATGTGGTCTTTGACATTACAGCTTACGATTGAGTGTTGACAGAATAACAATGAGATTTTCTTGCTATGCTATTCTTACAAGCATTAAAAATAATTCACAAATGTACTTGAAGTTCTGGCATGTCAAAAGTGAACAGCATTGTTTTAAGCCACCTGCTGGTTGCAGGGATTGCTCAGTTGATTTGAGGAGTATAAATATGGAGCTCATTTTTGTCTCTGCATCTCATTCTGGCCTTGAAGCTAAGTCTGTGTTTCAAATGCAAAGAATTTGTAGAATTCCCTCCATGAATTCTAGCTGTTTTTAAAGGATGAGAATGTATCTGTGTTTATCTACTAAGACATGCACTAACTCAGAATATTTAACCTAAGTTAGTAAAGTCATTAAGTGTGCTTTTCCTACATTATTTAGTTTATTATAACATGAGTTTGTTTTATGAATAATGCATTATGCATAAAGGGAAATTAGAGAAATTATAGTAACACAGAAGGCCACACTGCTGGCACAAGCTGACTTAGAATTACACTGAAAGCATTTGCCTGGATATTATGGATAAAATGACAATTCATTGCAAGTTACCAATTTTTACATGAAGCATAATGGTAATTTTTAAAACACTTAGGAATATTTTATTTTTGGTTTTCCTCAGAATGGCTTATTTCAGGCTCCCCAGAAGATAAGATTTGAGGATATGAGATGAGGAGAAGGCACTCTGTGGATACATGGGTAAGCTAGACAGGAATGCTATTGCACTAAAGGACTGAGTTGGTTGAAAGGTCAGTTTTAGACCTAAAAAGGATTTTAAGCAAAGTTGTTAGAGCATTAAACCTTGTCAGGGTTACCCACTCAGTCACCTGGAAAGTAGACTTGAGCCTTACCCAAATTGATTTTTTTCTGTTAAGAGAAACTGCAGGGAACGGTCATCTCACCTTAAACTACCCTGCCTGTTGATATCTACTGAGACTATTTTAAATGAGTTCAAACACTTCCAAAATGTCAATCTCTTATTTAAAGGTTAGCATTTGTTATAATTAACTATATAGTCTTACCTTAAATATTAGAAAACTTCAGAAAGTTTTCATCAATTTAATTAATTCATTTATTTATTTTAGATGAGCATGATACATTTATTTATTTATTTATTCATTTATTCATTTATTTATTTATTTACGTGATGTTGAAGATCAAACCTAGTGCCTCACTCATGTTAAGCAAGTGCTCTACCACTGAACTGCAACCACAGCCCTCCATTTTAAATAATGACATCGTTAATTTCATTTATTCATTTTTCCGTGCCATTGAAGATATTGACAATTTATAATCTTGTAGTATTGATATATTATAAAGTATTTTCATTTTTGGTTGGAAAACACACTAAAACATTTTGTTGACATTTAGGCAGATGTTTAGCTAAAAGTAGACACTAACATGAAACATAAAAGTTAAAAAAAAAAAATTCTTAAAGAAAATTAAGTACTTAAAATACCTGAATATATTTAATTATAAAACCTGTGCTAGATAAATGTAAAAAAACAGGAAAGAAAAAACTAAAATAGGAATCAATCATCAACTATGTCAAAATGTCACACGGATGCTTAGTAAGGTGATAATATAAGACAATTTGGCAAGACTATCTACCCTTTGGGTTCCCTGGAGTCTGTCCTTATAACTTTCTTGCCAACCTGTCTTTGGATCGATGTTATTATCTACTTTTACAGGTAATTAAATTGAGGTTCAATGAGGATAACTTAATTGGGCATTCAGTTAACAACATGAAAATGTGGTCATACTGCATACTGCCTCAAAAACCTACCACTTTAAAATAACTGAAATCCAAGTTTCCATAAGGAAGGAAGAAGTAGAGTGAAGAAAAAAATCACAAAACAAGAGAAAAACGGAAAGGAGACACTCTATTCAGACATCAAATAATGAAATGTGCATGACAACAAATGCACTGATTTGATGAAGCTCTAGGCCCTTATTTTGCGGTGGAGTTAATTTGAATTGTATTTCCTATTACCTGCTAGGTAAAGGACATAGAATGCCTTTGCCTCACTGTAGCCAATGTGTTGATATTAGTGGTTCCTCTCTTTTTTAAAATTAGAATATTTTTATCTATAAAGGAGAATATTGGTATGTATATAAATATTTTAAGATGAGAAGTATTATTTTGCTGTATTTTAAAAAACACTTAATAGTTGAAAATAGGTTTCATGGAACTCTAAATTCAAGTATATTATTCAATAATCTATGAAAAGCAATTGTGAGTTTAGAATTTTAAAGTTTCCATCCATAATTGAAAGCATAGTGACATTTTGTTTTTATCATCAAAATCATTTTTTTTTCCTTTGAATCAGAATGTAATTTGAAAGTGGTTAGGACAGGTATCATTGTACATTTTAAAACATGATTATGCCTTTCCTGAGTGATATTTTTGTATTTTGATATGAAGATATAATTTCAATTAAACTTCTAGTACAATTTATCTGAGGTCTTCAATCTGGCTTCTCCATGTTATGAAATTTAGCAAAGAAGTTATAGATCATCAAAATGTTAAGGAAACAAGTTCTGAAAGTAAATTCATGTGAGAAAAGTAACCACTATTTCTGCAAATTAATGGCTATGTAGACAGTATGCTATAAAATAAAGTTTTATAGCTGTATAGGCTGAAAATCTTTAAAAGGAAGATGTTTATAAATTAGAATATATGTGTACAAAATTCTTTTATAATTTCCCCCCAAATTTATATTTAAAATGTTCAAATATTTTGTAAAGGTAAAGAAATTTATAGTGAATTCTTACCACTTACCATTACTATTCATCATTCTTAACACATATTCTCATTTATTTTTTTTCCACACATTTTTTGTAATATATTTTAATGTTTATATTATGTAGTAAAGATTCTCATTAGAGTCTCCTACAGAACTTTGTAAAATATCTTCTCAATTGTTCCTTGAACACACTGTTCTATATAAAACTCTTAACTCATAAAATACGTACAACATGGATTGCACACACACACATGTAGTTTTATAATATTTGCCTTTAGCTAACTCTGAGAATGTGAATTCCAAAAAGGCAAGAATTTATGTTTTGTATTCTTGTATTTCAAATGACAAGAAGAAAGCATGGTGCATAATAGGTTTTCCATATATACTGGTTGTGTTTTATTGTGTGCATATATAATGACAAAAAATATTTCATGCAAATTTTACTCATTTATAGCATATGTATCCTTAAGTTTCCATATGCAGCTCTATCATTTTAAGATTCTTTATATCTCTGCCAATTTGCCGAAAATCTCCTTTATAATAATGTTTTCTATTAATTTTTAAATTATTTTTTTTAGATTCTTTCAAAAGTTATGTCTGTCCTGGATATATAACTGCCAAAGTGTAGCTTTAAGAATGAATGTAGGAGGCTGGGGATATAGTTCAGTTGGTAGAGTGCTTGCTTTGCATGCACAAGGTCCTGGGTTCAATCCACAGCACCACAAGAAAAGAAAAGAAAAACAAAAAGGATTTAATAAGAATGAATGTATGTTGGATAGATAGCATCCTTAGTTGCAATTCCACCATCAGTGTCCTCTTCTTTTAGTTTAGCAATGGACTCTTTCTGGTTCTATAATTTGTCTCTACCTATTTCATCTATTTATTTCTACAAAGATATTAAATAAGTAAGATAATTGAAAACTAAGGTATGTTAAATTCCCCCCTTTTGTTTCAAACCACCAAAGACACATGAACATATAATCTCTTTCTCTCTCTCTCTGACTTGCTCCCATTGTAAATGGAAGCTTAACAAACTTCCAAAATGTGATGTTACAATAGCAAAAGGGTACGCTGAGTTTCTGAGGTCCTGCAGCTCTCTGTCATACCCTCAATTTACACAAAGCCAGCTTCCCAAGCTTCCTATTCTGAGCTGTGCTCTGCTTTGCCTTCCTGACAATCTGTTTATTATGATGAGGTCTCAGCTTTGACTTAATCTTGACATCAGTTGGCTTTTAGCTGAAAATCTGCAATTGAGATGGTGAAGCTGTCACTCTTGTTGACCTTTTAACAGCCTGGTGACAGAGACTCATTTCTTTTTGCTAGACTTTAGTTAACCAGAGATTCTGGGGGCCACTTTAATTCAGAGATTTGGAAACATAAGCTAACAACCTGACAAATAGGATTAAAACATTCAATGTGTGAAAACATGCTTGTTATTCTAGCAGATGACAGAAGAATTTTAGGTTGGCTTATATAAGCTGCTTTTCAAAATACGAGAGCCAAATTCAGCAGAATAATTTCATTTCTCTCTTTGCTTGTGTAGAGTCTTCCTTCAACTAAAACTGTTCAGTTCTAAAAATATAATATCTGAAACTAAGAACTTTCCTAATAAAATTCAAACACAATGGAGATTGGCTACCACACATTTAAAATAATTATATAAACAGTACTTACCACGACTATTGTATGAAATGCTTTTATAAAATATTGCAAGGATAGATATCTTAAAACTCTTAAAGCATAAAAAGTCCACAACAAGCAATAATAAAGTTTCAGAAACATCTTTATTGCTTATGTGGAAATACATATATTTAGTAATCAGATAACTATAAATACCAATTCAAGTTGTATCAATATCATTGAGACAAAATGTGTCATGTCTATAAACTTTTTTTGAACTCTTAAAAGTATCAAAAGATTTATTGATATTTACTCCTTAAGTTTAAAGATACAAGTGATAAAGTGCTTGCCCACACACACAAAGTCCTGGGTTCTGATCCTTAATACCACAGAAAAAATGAAAAAAGAAAAAAAAAATACATATACACATTTATATAGATGTATATATACACTTATATGTTTGATTTTTATCAGCAGTCTTGAACTCTTAAATTCTGTATAATTCTCCTATTACATTCTCAGAAATATGTATTTATGATCTACATTTTAGATCATATTTTCTGTTATTTCTCTGCAATTTTCCCTTTCAATTGTTTGCAATACTTTCCTGATTCATACTAATCCTTTAATAGTAATTCTACCTCATCATTATAATAAATCATTTTAATAAGCATTTTTAAAAACACTTCTGACATTCTTATCAAGCATTTAATAGCACAAATTAAGTAAATGGAAAATCATGATTTCATTTGTATTCACTGTAATAATGTTATTCATAAGGCATTATTTTGGCATCCATGCAAATGCAGCTCTCTATTTCCATGGAAATTTATTTTTATTTTGTCTTTAATAGAGTCAACTTGACTCATTGTTCTAGCTGGTTTAGTTAGTTGAGTCAGATTACCTAAGAAAAAATTCAGGTATAAATGGAAGAGGAGAAATTTCATGCTTTGAATTAATATTTTGTTGACTAGCTTAAAAAATATTAACAATTTAAATTTGTGGGTTAATATACCAATCAGAATTTATGCTTTATCTTCCAAAATACGCTTGGGGACGCAAAAAAATCAACATACTTATATAAAATACTCTCCATAATTGTCTGTTTCTTGCTCACCAGGGTGGTGCACCACCTAGGATGCAGACTTGCTTAAGGAGTAGTCAGAATACATTGTCCTTGTCACCTGTGATGCTTCCAACCTAAGACCAGGTACAGGGCCTCATTAACTGACTGTGTTATCAGTGGACAGGTAATTAGGGCAGAGCACAATTTGTTAGTGTTTCAGTCGAGCAGGAAGCAAATATCCATAACAGAATAAACCACTTGGCTGAATTAAACTCTCATCAGTTTTGATGAGAGTCAGGAAACTCTCGCACTATGTGGATGTTGTGATCATGTTGAATCTTCCTGTTCACAATTTCTAGTTTCTAGAAAAGTGCTTGACCTGGCAATATACTAAAGAACCAGGTTGTTTTTTCAGAAATTGCCAGATAATATCCTGAAATAACCATCCATTGAAGACCTTAATACTGTGTTTTTTTGTCTTTGTTTTTCTTCCTTTGTATTTACTGTCCTAAAAGAAGCCCTGCACTTCACTCTTTTAATTCTGTCAAGAGTATTACATCATATTGAGAGCTTAATTTTCATTGGATCGACTCTTCTAATATAGCCAGATATAATATTTTAAGTAAGCATATTTTTTTTCCAATTAGCAATTATTGTTGAGTATATGGTTTACTCTTACTGTTGTTCTTTCTAAAAAGGGTACTTTGCAATAATTAAGCTTCATTGACACTGACTTAGATTCCCAGTCTTCCAAGGAAAAGGAGTCTTTATAAAAGCCCTTGTACATTAGGCAACCACACACTACCCTGAACTTCCCTACTAGGAAATATTTTTATTAGCTGTCTTTTAGTTTTTTAATCTTCTCTTAAATTTGCATCATGATTAAATGATGTGGATTCAGAATTTGCCAGCCTGTAATTTTATAGTATAATGCTCAATAATAGATTCTTCTTTCTGGTCCTCTCTTTTTCTTCTGTAAATGTAGATAATGCTACTTGACTTGCCAAGTGCATAAAGATATTTTGAACACTAGAGATGATTAGGAATTTAGAGGATATTTTTGATCATAAAGTATTGTCTAACTCTGACAATTAGTATTTCAGACCAGTCTACTTCATATCTTCACATCTAAATTAAACTTGTTACTCTGGATTAGAAGCATGATGAGGGGAATGAGAGAAAAAGGAAGGGAAGTAGCAAGTTTATTTTCAGAAATCAGAAAATGATTAAATGATTTTTGGAAAGTAACTGTCTATTCTAACAATTACTTCTAGTTTTTAAAATTGTTTCTTATTGTAGATAGACAACACGACTTTATTTTAGTTGTTCATTTTGTTATGCAGTACAAAGGATGGAACCTAGTGACTTACCCATGCTAGGCACACATTCTGCCACTGAGCTGCAGCCCTAGCCCTCTAGAATTACTTTTCTAAAAACATAAAATTAACAATATTGTTTCACTGATATATTAAAAAATCTGATCCTTTGACAGCACCACTTCCAAATATGATTTTGGAAGTAAAATGATTACTCCTTTTCTTTCATTGTCATTGTGAATTATATTTTTATATTTTGTGTTTTCAGATATGGGGGAAGGACTACTAGAATGGAAAGAATAGCCAGTGATAAGTCTGAAAGAGAAAACACCACATTTTATAGTATTTGGAAAGTGTCTGATGCCTTTCATTGGGAATTAGATGTGCAGTTTTGTCTCCCTAGAAAGGACCCAAAAGATGAAGCTAACTGTCTTTTGAACTGCAAATCTTGGAACTGAGACTGATGCAAGAGGAAGTCTTTTAAATTTGAAGGGTCCATATCAGAGAGGAACAATCCAAACATGATGATTACTAAGTCAGAGCAGTTGAGTAGAGAGAAGAAAGCAGAAACTGAAATGGTTTAATACAATGAAATCTTGTGGATAGTAGCAACAGAGGTTGTGTGTGTATTTGTGTGTGTGTGTGTGTGTGTGTGTAGAAGGATAATCTCAGACTCATTCTGTGTGTGTGTGTGTGTGTGTAGAAGGATAATCTCAGAAACAAGCTGAAGGAATCAAGGCCAGTTTAGAAGCAGAAAAACAAGAATCACCTGGGTTAAGCCAGCCAGAGTTTGAAGAGTGAACTTTTGTGTTAATTATGAATAGGGTATGCTTTATCAGTAACACAGAACCAAATGATATGTAAAAAACATTTTTTTCACCTGATTTTGATAAGGGCAGTACATATCTATATAATGGTTCCTAAAATGACTCTTTTAAAATGACTATATAAGATGATAAAAAAAATTTATAAATGATAAAAATAAATTACTATTATTGAATAGTTACAATGTTCAAGACATGCAAACAATTTAGAAGCATAATAATATTTGCTCTTCTTATAAGATACTAATGACCACTTCATTTGAAAGAAGAGCTGCGTCTTGGAAGCATTATGCAATTTGAACAAGATCTACAAGAATCATTCATAGGCAAAATATAAGCCAGGTCTGCTCTTCATTCTTGAACTCTGAAAGTTTCACTCTTCACAATTGATCTATCTGTGTATAATTATTTTGTGGGTAACTTTGGCAACTCTTAACAAAGAAAGCTATTTTTCTCCTAAACAAGTACAATTTAATGTCTTTTTATTTTAGTAGTTCTCACTAACATCCCTTAACACCTACTGACTATATGATTAAGTTTTAATACACAAATTAAGTTGTATTCAGCAATAAATTACTAGAAGTCCTGTATGCACTTACAAAGCAGTATTCAGCATACAATACAAGAATAGTGAGGTGGATTTTCCACTTTCAATTTAAATAATTGCTTTCTAACATTTTTGGAGTCATATTCAGAAACATTTTTTTTAATCGTGAACCTGGAATTTTGTATTAATTAGCATATTTTAAAGCAAAATGAGACTTTAGTATTGAAATACAATGAAGAAATATTTTTAGATTAGATGAAAATGAATTTATTTCTGCTAGCTATGAAACCAGGATTTTTTTCCCTAATGCATAGTCAAATACTTCTTAGAGTATAAAATAGTCTACCTTCAGGTAACAAATACTCAAACGTTTCCTTCAATCCTCTTTAAATCTTTTGTAGTAACTCTAGGTATTTGTGATAGACATTGAAAGTTCTGCCTGTCTATAAAACACTGTGTATTGAGAAAAAGAAAAATGTTTTACTTGACTTTGCTTCCTTCTGCATTCTGTATTATAATTTTATTTGACTTTGAATATGAATATAAGAAATAAGAGAAATTCATGCCAGTAAGTGCCAGTACAGTCAGAATGATAGTTTAATTTAATAGTTGGTATGAAGTTTCCTGGTAATCCATTACTAATTTAGCACTGTGATGGTTTAGATATTAGGTATTTCCCAAAACCTGATAGGATGATCAGGTATTCTGTTGGTATATATTGAAACAGTGTTTTGTTAAGAAATAACATGTTTTAAAAAGTTGTTCAGACAATTATAAAATAGTCCTCATCCTAAAAATGGCTCTTGTCATTCACTGGAATTACTTCCCATCAACTTGGAAAATCCTGCGACAATCAAAATTTGAGGGACACCAGGTTACAACCAACTCTGAGCTATAATCCAGAAGTTCTTGTATAGTGGCAGCATAACATTTAATATTTCTATTTTTCCTGAACTTTGAACTAGAGGTGTCTTTAGAAATATCCCACTTTAATACTGCAATGCTTGGAGTAATTTACTCTGTTGCCTCAAAATATCAAAATACTAGTTCTTATCAAGAATGACACCACAAACTCAGGCTGAATTTATCACCACTGTATTTCTCATGGGGCTAGTAACAAGAAATTATTTAAGTAGACTGGGAATATGATTAATAAGACAGGTCCTTAGGGATAGTTACTCAAATGACATTTTTAATTTAAAACTAGAATATGATAAGTCACAATAAGGGGAAATTAGATATTTTGGTTTAATCTTTCAATTTTATGTAATAATTTCTGAATCTGAAAAGATAAACCTAATATTCATGGCTGAGGAGTTGCTCACTGCTATTCAGTGAAGTTTAAAATTACAACAAGTGTCTAATTGAAGGACATTATAAATAAGACATCTAAATTATTAATATATTTTGTTAAATCAGTTTGTAAAGTATTCTGAAAAATTAATTTGAATTTAAAAATGCATAAATGCATAAATGAAGGTCTTAACATAATAGTGTATTTGTTTATGGAAATAAATGGATGTAAGAGGACAATTAAAATAGCAAAACCTGAAAATGGTCATGTATATAGGGAAAGAGGTTTATATTGAAGAAAGAAAATATGAATATCCTTATTATAAATAGAAACTCCTGAAAAATCTCCATAAAAATAGACTTTCACTTAATTAATTTATTTTATTAAACCTAAGGAAATGATAGAAATTTGGGGGAATAATTATATAAAACATTACACAGTATCATCGTACAAATGAGTATCCTTCATACGCTTCAGTTATTTGTGAAGTTATTTATGAAACAGATTTCATGTAAGAATTAATTATCAGTATTGTTCAATATTACATTTTTTATACAAATTATTCAAATGTAATATTATTAACTCTTCTTAAAAGTGCATTCATGAAACATTACTATTTGTGATATTTTATATTTTTCCGTAAACAAAAATTTTCCTTCTCTTTTAAATTGTTCTACTTACAAAGTTAAAATATGCAGTTTAAGTTTAAAAAGTGGAAAAGAAAGGCAGTCTTAAGATTATAAAATATTTTACTGGAATTTCAAGACAATTTTTATTGATTTAAGAAAACCAACATTAGTTTTGTAGTTTTAGTAAACAGTGAGATTATTTAAGGGGAGTAGGACAACAGTAAAAATTATACAGATAAATTATTTGAGATTGACATTTATTTACCCCCAAATTATTTTACAACTATATTTTTATATTAGAATGAGAAACAAATCTGGACTAAAAAATTCTTAAATTGATATTATACTTCAATTTTATGCATGACATTTTATACATATATTTTACTTTGTTTTTGCTATCTTTATATTTTTATCAGTGCATTTTACATTTTAATTACTCATAATAATGTTATTAATTGTGACATATTCATGCACAAGCATAACATAATTTGATTCATTAAATATCCAGCACTTTTATTTTCCTTTCTTTCTCCCTCCCCTGATATCTTCCTCTATAATTATTTATTTTATTTTCATTGGTGCATTATAATTATATGTAAAAATGGGATTATATATAAAAATGGTATTCACTGTGATATATTCATACCTATATATCATGTAATTTGGTCCATTTTATTCCCTAGTTCCCCTTTCTCCTCCTCCCTCCCCTTTGATTCCCCACTTCTACTCACTTTAAATATTACATTGACCACTTCTTTGAGTATAACAGGATAAATAATTCATAGTGAATATACAACCTTTAATGTAGAGGAGAATATTTTGTGCTTGACAGAAAGACCTTTTCTTCCATATCTAACCATAGCATCATCTATATCTTCATACTACAAGTAAGAGGCAAAGATAATTGTACTGGGAAAGAAAGAGGATATAACATTGTTCTTTGCTTATAACTAATATTCACAGAAGAATAAATGAATAAATTACTTAATAAATAACTTGAATACAAATTTGTTAATCTTATAAATATGAAATACAAATGAAAAAGCTCATCTGATGTGGAACACTACTGAGAAGGTGAATTTCAGAGATTTTGCTACAGGTGTCTTCTCTTCCCCTACCTCCTGCTCCTTTTGCTCCTCCTCCTTCTTTTTATTATCAAGAGGTAGTATAAAACATTAATTTTCACTCTTGAAAAATCAATTTTTGCTTATTTTGGTTCTATTCCTATGCAGTTCTCTTTAAATGACATGATACTACTTTTAAACCAAGCATGTTTTGGTAGTTTGGTGTGAACAAAATGACCTTAAATTTTAACATATTTTCATTTTATATAAGTTTTATTTTTAAGTATTTTATTATTTTATTATTTTTGGAGGTGGACTGGGTATTGAACTTAGGGGCATTCTACCACTGAGTCATATCCCCAGCTCTAGTTTGTATTTTGTTTAGAGACAGCATCTCACTGAGTTGAGGTTGACATTTATTTACCCCCAAATTATTTTACAACTATGTTTTTATATTAGAATGAGAAACAAATGTGGACTAAAAAATTCTTAAATTGATATTATATTTCAATTTTATGCATGACATTTTATACATATATTTTACTTTGATGAGACTGGCTTTGAGCTCATGATACTCCTGCCTCAGTCTCTTGGGCTGCTGGAAATACAGGCATGTGCCACCATGCCCAGCTTAATTATGGGTTTAATTGTACGTATTTATGAGGCACCACATGTGCCATGTGATAAATCAACACATGTACACAGTATGTCGTGATCAAATCATTTTGATACATTTGTTCTTCACTTATGGTTAGAAAGGAAGAAACTGATCTAGAGAAAAAAATCTAAAAACTAAACTAAAAAATCGTAAATCAAAGAAGACAGCATTTCTCACTTTCAGATATCTTAAGTGGGGGTGGTATTCTTCAGTTTAAGCAGAATTATTTTATTTCTAATTACTTCTTCCTAATATTTCCCACAGCAAAAGATTCTGGCAAAATCAGTCATAATTTAACAAAACAAGATACAGAGATGCTAAACTACATTTTAATTTATATGGGTCCTTGAATTGTTACTTAAACTTTACTTTCAAAGCCTGTCTATTGTAAATAGTGTCACAGCCCTGACCCTATTTTAGCAATCTCTGGAGATGATGCTTTTCATAGCACCCTGATGGTAGAAGATATTAGAAGTGAAATAGAGACAGTGGTTGGAACACATATGAAATTAGAGAATATGAGACAAACCCATTATTTATTAGGATTAAAGTATTGTCTTGTGCACTGTCTTCTAGCAAGTGTTGAATAAATATTTGATAAATGAAATAAACAGGATTTTATGTCTTTCTAGCTATAAGTTATGTATTGTAAGCCTTTGGTTGGGAAATAAGGCATACACCTTTTCCTATGTTATTGCTATATACATGTATTGAAAGAGGAAATAATTACATAGTGGAAAAATAGTGGGATTTTGTTTGTTTGATTTTTATGAAATTAGGATACCTGGATTCAAATCTCTGTTCTATCATGTACAGACTTTTGATCTTTTACAAGAAGCAAACTTTATGTAATATAAAATGTGGAGTAATCACAGTTTGTATATTTGATGTGAAAATCTAATGAGTTTTGATCAGTGCCTTTATCATAATACTAAAATACTAAAGAAACACTTCTAAGCCCATTTAATGACCTGCAGAGCTATATTGTGTGCTTACTTATCTTAATATTCTAGTATTACTTGCTAAGTGACTCCACATACATATACAAAGTTGGTGGTACTTTAATCATAAACTCATCTCTTAAAATGAATTTTGAAAAGTAAGTGCCTTCAAGGTTTATACTTCTAAAACATTTTTAAAATAGTCACATACTTTGTTATGTTCTCTTTGTAGAAATAGTCTCCTAGAGACTCCCCCTGTGTCAGTCAAGTGGGATTACTTGATGTCATGTTTTAGCATTAATAGAATAAAAATATCCATAGACATATTGGTATAGAAAGATTGAATCTTAATGTTTCAGTAATTAGTAATATAGGTTATGAGACACTTGTCCAAATAAGCAAGGAAATAGATTTCATTGTTGTTATAGAAAATATGAAGTATGCGAAGAACTAACTTGTAATAAGCAATATATTTTAAATTCTTCTTTAGAATATGAATTATAGATATAGATTCTATTGGGCTTGTATCAAAATAATTTTCCAGAGTAGGAATCTTGCTGCTAGTCATTTTTATTCATTTTATTCTGTTTGTATTCACCTTTTCAGTGAAAAATTTACACATTGGTTTCAGGATTTTCTCTGTTGAATGAACATAATAAACCTATCCCCAAGTTGCTCAGGTGGAAAGGAACTGTTAATATCAACAGACTGGGAATTTGAAGGTGAAATTGGTGTCATACAAATATTTCTGGTAGTCACTTTCCATGCAGACATATATGAAAGAGATCAAAAATCTCTAAAGTGTTCCTTTAGACAATACTAAAATTGTTTTCTGTCATATAGATTGACTATCTTTTATATGAAAATGCAACTGGTCATTCTGAAAAGTGTATATTGAACTTATTCTATAGTTCAAAGCATAACACAAATGACAGAGCATGGTACTGGTATGATAATGCTCCTGATCTGTATTAACATCACTCTCATTCCAATGCTCTTTGACAAGTTGATAACAAGTTAGGAACTTCATATAATTCTTCAAAAGACTTCAAGAAAAAGAAAAGCTGTTATATGTAAACTAATATTTTCTCCTTCAGCATATTTATATGAAAATAGTTTTGTGAAATCATTACCCTTTTAGATATTTTCCTATAATATTATCTCTTATTCTACTTATCAATATTTAGTACAAAATTTTAAACAAATTTGATGAAAAGTACTATTGATCTTAGTCCTTCTGAAATATTCACATTAGAGTGGACTGTTGTATCTTTTTGAAAATTACAATTATCTGGGATTTAGAATGGATATTATAATAGATTAATAGATTATAACCAAACAAGGACAAGATAATGGTCTCTTCCTGGAAGTTTATTGTATAGAATGAAGAAAAATGTTAGAGTATAACAAAGATAGTCTAATGATTAGAGAATTTAAAAATCTTCTAATTGTACACAGAGGAAAATCATGGATTTTTGAGCTACAGTAACTTGTTTCTCCTGTTTTAGTTATACCAACATTTGCCAGTAATGTTTTCTCAAGGAACATAACTATGGAATATTTTGTTTCTTGATCATTGAATGTAGGGGAATGATATCATTGATTATTGTGAGGATTAAATGAAAGTTATTGGATTAAATAAAATGTTAATGGATTAGTCCAGAAAAATTACTTTCCAATTTGTAATCACGATTTATTATAGCATTATTTGCTATGCCTCCACTAGTATTCATTTCCTGAAATGGAAATGATATTCTCACTTCCATTACTCAGTTCTTATTAGGACTAACTAATAATCACTGATTCACCATCAAAACTAAGATGGGACCAAAAATAGTATGGTAAAATACAGATATCAAAATAGAGGCTAGGTATGAACTGCCAGTAAATGAAAGGGGTTAAAATCCAGTTGAATATCAGTTCAAAAAAGGATGAAGATATATAGGAAATGAGCACATTATATATACATAAAGAGCACCAACAGTGAGCTTATTTATGATTTCCATTGAAAATGTGTCTTTTGACACCGTGGCTATCTTTGTGTTTGTTCTTTTCTACTGTTTTGTTGTCTTCTGGGACTGTTTTTCATTTTTTTCCTTGTCTAATATGTCTTGTGATAGGTATGTGTTGCTTAAGACTCTTGCTGTCAAATTTCAATCAAATGTACAGAAAAATAATTTTTTTTATGTACCAATGTATTGGTAGTATACTGTTAATTTGTTAAAATTATAGAAATCGTTTCCATTTTTGCATTTCTGTGTTAAGTGAAGTTTTATTCACTATTATTCCAACTTAAGTGGTTTTTTAATTTAATATAATATTCAATGAGAATTTTTTTCAAGTAAAATATATTGTAGAGAAAACATTGATAAACTAATACTTAAAAAAGTATTATATTATAGACTTGGGAAACCATATGACCTTTGTCTCAAATATTTAACTTTGTTCTTCCAAGAGTATCATCCTTAGATGAAATGTGAATGAGTTAGTGTGTCTATGTTATAATAAAACTATATTTACCAAAACAACTTGTTGAGACAGATTTGACCCACAGACAACAGTTTACTGAATACCTTTAGTGGGGTATGGTTTTCCGACAAGCAGCAATGTCACTAAGAAAGGGACCTTTATTAGGGTTCTTAGAGAAACAGAGCCAATAAGATACGCATCCAAATATAAGAGAAGATTTATTATGGAAATCCAGTTTGTACCAAAATAGAGGGCAAGAAGTCTCATAAACTACTATATGTAAGTTGGAGAACTACCAAAGGAGTGGTTTAATTTCATTCAGTATAAATACCTCAGAGAGTTGGGTTGAGGCCCAGAGTCCAACACTCCAGGACCAGAAGTACAGACGTCTGGGGCAAGAGAGGATAGAAGATTCAGCTGGAGAACCAAGAGCAAATTTGTCCTGCCTAGGCTTTTTTGTTATGTCTGTGCTTTCAGTTTCAGATGACTGCTTCCCATGTAGATAGGGGCAGATTCTTCTTTATTCATTCCAATTCTGATGCTAATCCTTTCTAGAAGCACTCACAGACACACATCCAGAAATAACACTATTCCAGTTATCTAGGCCTCCTTTAGCCCAGTCAATTCAACAGAGAAAATTAACCATCACAGAGTCACATCTTATTATTAATCTTTTATGTCTTTTATCAAAGTTCCTAATGTATGCCATGAATTTGATAATTTGCAGTCAGTGGATAAATTAAAAAACTGTTTTCACTGGAAATATTTGAACTAATTTAGCTTTTCAAAATTATACTTTACATGTAATTCAGGATTTGTATCCTATTTTCTCAAACATTTCAACTCCATTGAAAGTGTTGTGGTTAAAAGAAGTTAAAAATTAACACATATGCCTCAGTGAGAAAAGTTTGATTTCTTATTATTCCATGAATAATCATTCATTTACCCACATAATTGATAATAGTTTCTACAATTCAAAATGTGGAATACATAACAAAGAAACAAAAGTAGATCAAACTGTGTTTAGGTAACCTTAACTTCTATATTTTTGTTTATGTTTTGTTTTGGTTGGTTTTGGATTTTTTCAGTATCAAGGATTGAACCCAGGGGTGCTCTGTTAAACTCCCAGCCCTCTTGTGTTTTAGACAGGGTCTCCTTAAGTGCCCAGGCTGGCCTCAAATGTGATCCTTCTGCATCAGCTTCCTGAGTAGATTGGCTCACAGGCATGTACCATCACCCCTGGATTAACTTCTGAATTTAATGCTGATGACTCTAGGTAAGTATAAATAGTAAAAAAATACTCAGGTAATATATATTGGTCATGAAAATTTCTTATCCCTTTGAAGTAGATAGTCTCACTCACACAACCAACTAGAATGTTAAAAGTCCTCACTAAATTTCATTGTATAAGTGAAAATTTTCTCTTGAAAACTGAATATATTTCATGTTTAATTCACTGTTTCAAAAATTCTAAAGTTATTTTGGAACACATTTATTTCAGCAAATTACAATCTATTTTAGTAGTCAATTGTAGTATTAATATTCATATTTCATTTCAGCCTGCAAATAATTCCTGTCCTAATCAGAATATGCAAACCTTTGATATTATTCACTGTCAACATCCCTTTAAGAAATCACATGGGAAACATGTTCATTAGAACAATGAGAGTGCAATGTTAAATAGAGATTTTGTTCTTGAAGGATCTAATAATATTGTTGATAAAGATGGGATGTTTTTAAGAGTATTTTTTTCCTCAGCAATATCTTATTTGTAGATTATAGAAATTACCATCATGTTTGACCATGAAAAAGCAATACAAATGATTGATGATCAAAATTTTCTCTGAATTAGCCATTCAATTTACAAGCAGCTATCATATTGGTTTTCATTAAATGTCAATAGAGATCAACCTCTTTAAATAAATCCTTCAAGTATAGTGAGATAATTACTTTTATCTAATATCACCTGTCATGTTTTCAGAATTTTCACAGTAGCAAATTTAGAATGTTGGAAAAATGAAAACTTTAATTGTGCTTTTATACTAATAATGAACTGCATCTAGAGGTGTAATGAGATAAACATAATGGTTTAGTATAATTGAAGGAAATATAACTTCCTTGTTTTTTACCGAAACATCCCCATGGTGTGCACCAGAAATTATGATTGTCACTGTCTTCACTGTGTGGTCTTCTGATGCAACACTCTGGTCCCGACCTTATATATGAGTCCTAGTTTCCTATCTCTTGAGCAAATTATTGTGCATTTCCACTTGTGTGTGCTGCTCTTACCTCAAAATATAAGGTTTAAAAATTGTTATTCTATTTGTCCTTTGTCTCTCAGTATTCCTATCTCCAAATAAACACAGTCAGAAAGATTGAATTTTCCATAAGGTAATATCCAATCAACAATCTGATGTCTCAAAGATTTAATCTTTCTGCTAATCTGCATTGAAATATTCTGTGTTGGTCTAGACTATCGCTTATTATAAACAAAATATCCTATAGATATTATAATAATAATAATAATTGTAATCTTCAAAGTACTACCAGGGTTACTATTAAAACTAATTTATTGGTGTAAGAATGGATGCTGCCACCTTGCTCACCATGGCATTGTAGATGGGACAGAAGGGGCTGAAAAGAGAAAGGGAAACAGAGACATTTATGGGGGGAAAAAAGAGGGAACGTCTGTGAGAGGAGAGAGGTTGCACAACTGAGAGAAGAAAAAGAAGATAGCAAAGTATCATGTGTGTCAACTGAGTAATACCGTCAAATATTAATGCTATTAATTGTCAATGTTGAATATTGAAGAAAATGATGAATTTTACTGTTGATTTTTATGTTTAAAACAAATGATAACTTGAATTCTGGTTTCTTTGATTTAGTTGATATTTGTATCTCCTACTAAGGAATTTATAAATTTTAGGATTTTGAACATGATCTTGGAAAATGTTGTCTCTACATCAATATTTCCTAATTGGTCATTCTTACCTTTCTATCAGTGCAGTCTAGTAGAACTTTCTGCTCAGTCCAATATGATATCCAATTGCCATCTATGACTAGTAAATATTGAAGTCCCATTAATGTGACTGAAGAGTTGTATTTTCAACTTAATGTAATTTTAGATAACTTGTTTTTATTTTCTGGATTTTTTTATGACACCAGTAGCCTCTTACTGAGTCTATGCTATCTTACCAGTTTAAACGTTATTTAATTCTGCTTATCTCTCTTTGCTTTATGGTGTGTGTGTGTGTATTTGCAATATGTGTATGAGTTCCCATTTCATGTTCTCAACTTCATATATTGTTCTTACTTAAAGCATAGTTCCATACAAATGGTACTGATTCTGTGAATATATTGTGTTCTGTAAGTTAATATTCCACTTCACAGAATATTACCTCCAAATTGGTATTTATCAACTCACTCATCTGATGACTCCTGTTCCTATCTGGTCATTTACTTCTTGTTGGTATTTTACCTCATGTTCAGTGAAGTGTGTGTACTAGTTAAATAATATATTGTGAGGATCCATCCTTCAATGGATCTGATATTCCCTGAGCTCCTCAATAGTGGTTCTAACTGAGAATCTGTAAGTAAGAAAACTAAATTTCCACCTGCAGGAGATATACATTATTGTTGGAATGAACCTCTGGTCCATGCAAGGTAGAAGAAACTCCAATTTAGTTAATTTGCAATGATGTGGCCAAATTGGTCTTCTTCAGGATGGTGTTAAACCAAAAGTTAAGGTTTAGTCTCTTCTGATAGTAAAGTTGGCATAAAGTTATATAAATAAGTATCTCACTTTTGTTAAATAGGAGAACGTGATACTGGGCCTATGTGTAGAGTTCATCTCTTCCACCATGCCTAGTCCATTGTGTGCCCATCAAGCTAGTTCACAAAGTATGACTGATACCTCCTGGCTCTCTACTGAGTTGCCACACTGTGCCTCTGGTGTCATTGATACTTGATGGGTGTTAATGTGTAAGAGAGCAGTCTTCAAAATAATCACCTCCATCCTAAAGATACCTGCCTTTAAGTTTCCAAATCTTGCAGGCCCCTGACCAGTCCATCAAGCTATTTGCCACAGCTCTAAATTTCAAGATATTCTCATATTAGCTGACTATCATTCCATACAAAGAAGATTAAGAGGCATATCAGTCTAATTTCTGCATTTGGAAATTTCTTTTATCTGTCCCTGTAGAATATGCCAGAATGAATCGACAATATAGCTACAATCTGTTTGGTCTTAAATTAATATATCAAACCTACCCATCTGTAAATCTAGCTCAGACTCCATCAACTGGCCTTGAAGTATCTCTCCTTTTTCAGCATTTCCCCAATGAAAAATAATAGAGGGTAGGTTAACAGTGTAACCATGAAGTATGTTGTGATAGTCCATATTATCAGTTCATACAGTTGACTAATGCCCTCTGGTCTCGTTGATCTTAGATACACTATTTCAAAATTATGGAAGACTACTTCTGTGCCTGCCCAGCATCATGTTTTGATAGGTTTGAGAAAACACAGGTCACAATGGTTATTTTTTGTTGTAGGTGAAGACCTAGTAGCATGCAAGAGTTGTATCTCAAAAGACATAATAAATATAGTTCTCTGCTTTAGGTACCATGATTTTGCTCCAGATTTCCAGGAACTTATATCATGATTTTTTCATTTAGTTTTGCCATAAACTCCACATTGCTTGTGGATGCTTTCCATTATTGACATCCAAAAAGAGTCTGCCAAAATGTATGGCCCACACATCAGAGTTGTTTGCATCATAGACTGGTAGTACTGTTGCTTGGTCTTAGAGCTTTTAGACTGCCTACATGTCAGTAGCACTAATTGGTATAGAATGTATTGTTTGTGACATATTGATATATTTATCTCTCATCTCTAGAGCACATTATTTTTACTTTTGTTTATTTAATATATATACCAAGACTTACAGCAAGGTAGACATCTCTTGTATAATCTGCCTATCAGCCTGATATTGCTGATATAATTGAGCATCCTGTGGGATAGACATACAATCTAGACAGATATGAACTCTTATAATGTGAAAGCAGAAGCATTATATAGTTCTGTTCAAAAGAGTAAGGAGTACTGTTGACTATTCCATGTGCATGAACATTTTTTTTGTTCCTTTCCCCTGACTTCAATAGTGAAGAACATGTTTGTCCAACTAATAGTCATGTACCATATAACCCAGCTCTTTCAATCTATGTTAGCAATGATACCACATCTAGTATGGAGCTCTGATTAGTACTACTGATTAGCTAAACTTCTGTAGTCTACAGTCATTCCCAGGATCTATGTGGTTGCTGTAGTAGCCACAGTCACATGAGTGAGTTAAATGAAGATACAACAGAGGTTACCAGCATTGCCTTCTGTATACTTTAAAGGTGTCACTGATCTCTGAAATTTGTAGGACAGAACCTGATTTCTGAACCATATTTCTCTTTAGAGACTGTAATGTATACCAAGTTCAGTATGGGGAGCACAGTTTTATTCCCATGAAGTTTTCCAGGTAAAGCCTTTGTGAATGCCTATTGTCAGACCAAAATGACACACATAATACTTTCATTAATACTTTCATATGTTTCTGGACTCCTCAACCCTTTGGCCATCATTTTAAGACTTTTAAGTTTATTTTAAGGTTATTTTAAGATACAGCCCTCTGAGTTCTGGCAATTTACATTCTGGTCCTAATTTCTTTAGGATTAAAAAATAAGCCTACTAATGAACAAGTTCAATGACTCTCTCTCCTATCCTCAATATCAACCAGTGATATAAAGCCAGCACAAAACTATTTAGTGAAGTTGATACACTCTCCACCAGCATAATCCTTAAAGAATTAAGATGTATTTTGAAATGCACAATAAGCTTGGTGTGCTCTAGAAACTAAGAAAAAACTAGAACAGCTGTGGTGACCCATGCCTGTAATCCCAGTGACTCGGGAGGCTGAGGCAGGAGGATCATGAGTTCAAAGCAAACCTCAACAAAGGTGAGACAATAAGCAACTTAGTGAAACCCTGTCTCTAAATAAAATATGAAATAGGGCTGGGGATATGGGTCAGTGAACTAGTGCCCCTAAGTTCAATTCCCCCAAAAAACAAGTATGAATAGAAAATAGGACATAAGAGTTAGAAATATAGGGAAGAGGCAGGTCCAGGAAGTCTCCTATAGCCTTGAGAGATCATTTTTACTTCATATACATAAATAGCAAATGATTTGAGTCACATAAAGTAGGTGAATTCACTATCTTTACTTAATGTTCAACTTGTTGATTAATCAACAAATGTAGAGGTGTTAGTGGAAGCTGAAATAGCGATATTAGTCCTAAAGTAGTCCTGGAAGAGATGGAAAAGAATGTATAAAGAGGTAAAGACTCAACAAGCATGTGCAAATATATCTAAGCTATTAATATGACTATGAATTGAGTCATTGTTTGCTAATCTCTAAGTCACTTATATATAGAAGTTATGAGGGCATTTAAATCAACTGGAAGAGAAGATCACTAACAACAGTTCACAATTCATATTAATTAATAATGACATTTATAAAATTATGAATCAGTGAATATTCAAAGTATTCATTAAAGTAACTTATGTCAACTGGCCAATTATAACATAAACATCAAACTTACATGGCTAATTCCTTTATATCATGCCATAATTACTTCTGTGTTTATCATCACTCTTGGCTAAAGCCCATAGTACTACCACCACACTCCCCAATTTGTTTAATAGTTCTTTACCCATACGTAATCTTCTTGAGGAAAAGAGAGATGCCATTCATTCTTTTTATCTTCAGATTTTGATCATTTCCCAACATAAAATATGGGTTCATTTTTTAAAAATAAAAACTGAAGTACTATTTTAACAGTATAAGAATCTATTTATATATAGTATGCATATTTGTTTGACTAGTGATGTATTTTATTCAAATAACAAGTAGGGAGTTATCAGTATTTAAAAGTAGATTCACATGTAGGTTGATACAGAATCTGAACCTGTAACTACATATTTGTTTACTGATTATTGGTAGAAACTGAGAAAATAAGTCAACTATACAGTTATAGGAATCAGTTGAGAATATGGGACCAGGAAAAGTTATCATAGACATTGTACATCTTTATAAAGGCACAGGCCAGGAAATGGAACTTCAATGCATTTTAAAGGTATGTCTTTGAAAACGGACACAATAAAATGATAGCTGTTTCTAAAGTTAAAAGTGTGAAGTCAACTTCAGTTTAGAAAACAGAAGCCACTTCAAGGCATTGCAGGTTTAGAGGATTTAATACAAGTCATAGAGTTTATAATAATGTTAAAAACATGGGTTGAACTAACAGCACAGACACCATCAAGATCAAAACGTTTGTTATCGTAGAAAAAGAAGAACGCACAAAGTATCTTAACTAGAAATTCTAAAATGGATGTTTTACAGGAGGTAAATTGAACGTCTCTGAATTGTGCATTTACTTGTTTCTGCTTCAAAACTTCTCAGAAAATTAAGTTTTTCTACCCTTTCCCCCCTCCATATCTCACTGAATCGCTTCCGATCTGGAATCACGCTAGGCAGGCAATCTGGGAAATGCAGTTCCTAGAATCTCTGATGAGTTGCTGAGATATCATAGATCGTAGAAGTTTCTAGTGAAGCAAGGGAAAGGGGTTCCAAAAAGGTAGTTCCTAGCATCTCTTATGACATACAGAGAGATCATAGATCATGGAAAGGCTTAATGAAGCCAAAATAAAAACAGATACCGCAAAAAACAACTATCAACTCAGTATCCACACAGTCATTTTAAACATATTTAATTGCAGAATAAAGTTACAAATTATCCCACATTATTATTATGTCACGAAACTTGGTACAAATTTTCTATGTTCAAAGTTATATTCACTTCAAATAGATACATTAAATTTCATAGTTTCCTTTATCTTTGAGTGATAATTATATACTTAGTTGCCCAGTGGAGTTTATTCTTACTCTTACTTCAATTCTTAAATATCTGGTTAAGAAAATATATTCCATGTTCATAAATATGTCAAAATATACTCTACTGTCATGTATATCTAAATATAACAAATAAAAAAATTAAAATACACTTCTTTGCCTAATCCTAAAAAAAATAAGAATAAATATTCATCATACTAATTTAAGGAAAAGGCGTAAATAAACCAGTGGTGATATGAAATCGCAAAATAAGAATACTGTTTTATTGATAACGAAACAGGAAAGAAAATATGCTTAGTGATCACCATCATCAATATTGCAATGTGTTACGTGGTTATGAGTAGTTGTAATATTTCTATTGTTTCAGGTTACTTTTTCCCTCTTTATTTGACCCATTAATTGGCCAAGATTTCTTACCACGGAGAGGTAAACCAAACCTTTGTTCCAGAATTAGATTTACAATTAATAGTTCTGTCTGCTTTCACTGAGTAACTTTTCATTACTTTTTATCTATCAGCATGGGATAAGGAGTCAAAGACTAGATAATCTTCTAGGTTGTAGAAATATATCTCTTCTTAATCCCATTATATAGTAATTACTTTATTCCATTTTCCCTCACACTTATAATTGAACAATTCAGTATAGTAATCATCTTTTCTTTTTTTTAAAAAAAAGGTTACATACTTAATTTATTTCCAACTCTATAACAGTCAAGGAAGGTGGTGGTTTTTTTTTTTTTTTTTTTTTATGTAAACAAATGGGATACATCTTGTTTCTCTGTTTGTACATGAAGAAGAGGCATACCATTTGTGTAATCATACATTTACCTAGGGTAATAGTTTTTGATTCATTCTGTTATTTTTCTCCTACCCCCCCACTCCTCCCCATCCCTCTTTTCCCTCTATGCAGTACCTCCTTCCTCCATTCTTGCCTCCCTTCCATCCCCCATTATGTGACATCATCCATTTATCAGGGAGATCATTCGTCCTTTGGTATTAGAGATTGGCTTATATCATTTAGCATGATATTCTCCAATTTCAACTATTTGCCTACAAATGCCATAATTATATTATTATTTATGGCTGAGAAATATTCCGTTGTATATATATATATACCACAGTTTCTTTGTCCATTCAGCATTTGAAGGGCATCTAGGTTGGTTCCACTATCTGACTATTGTGAATTGAGCAATTATGAACATTGACATGGCTTTATCGCTGTAGTATGCTGATTTTAAGTCCTTTGGGTATAGACCAAGGAGTGAGATAACTGGGTCAAATGGTGTTTCCATTTCAAGTTTTCTAAAGAATCTCCACACTGCTTTCCAGTGTAACTGCACTAATTTACAACCCCACCAGCAATGTATGAGTGTACCTTTTTCCCCACATCCTCACCAACACCTATTGTTGCTTGTATTCTTGATAATCACCATTCTAATTGGGGTGAGATGGAATCTTAGGGTAGTTTTGATCTGCATTTCTCTTATTACTAAAGATGTTGAATATTTTTTCATGTATCTGTTGATTGCTTGTAGATCTTCTTCTGTGAAGTGTCTGTTCATTTCCTTAGCCCATTTGTTGATTGGATTATTTGTATTCTTCGTGTAGAGTTTTTGAGTTCTTTATAGATTCTGGAAATTTGTGCTGTATCTGAAGTATGATTGGCAAAGATTTTCTCCCACTCTGTAGGCTCTTTCTTTGCATTGCTGATAGTTTCCTTTGCTGAGAGAAAGCTTTTTAGTTTGAATCTATCCCAGTTATTGATTCTTGCTTTTATTTCTTGTGCTATGGGAGTCCTGTAAAGGAAGTCTGATCCTATGCCAACATGATGAAGATTTGCACCCACTTTTTCTTCTACAAGATGAAGGGTGTCTGGTCAGATTCCAAGGTCTCTGATCCACTTTAAACTGATTTTTGGGCAGGGTGAGAGAAAGGGGTTTAGTTTCATTGTGTTGCTTATGGATTTCCAGTTTTCCCAGCACCATTTGTTGAAGATACTCTCTTTTCTCCATTGCATATTTTGGTTCCTTTGTCTAGCATGAGAAAATTGTGTTTATTTGGATTTGTGTCTGTGTCCTCTATTCTGTACCATTGATCTACCTGTCTATTTTGGTGTCTATATCATGCTGTGTTTGTCACTATTGCTTTGTAGTATAGTTGAAGTTCTGATATTACAATACCCCCTGCTTCACGCTTCCTGCTAAGGATTTCTTTAGCTATTCTGGGTTTCTTATTCTTCCAGATAAATTTCATGATTGCTTGCTCTATTTCTGTAAGGTACATCATTGGGATTTTAATTGGAATTTCATTGAATTGGTATAGCACTTTTGGTAGTATGGCCATTTTGACACTATTAATTCTGCCTATCCAGGAACATGGGAGATCTTTCCATCTTCTAAGGTTTTCTTTAATTTCTTTCTTTAATGTTCTGTAGTTCTCATTGTAGATGTCTTTCCCCGCTTTTGTGAGATTGATTCCCAATTATTTTATTTTTTTCAAAGTTATTGTGAATGAGGTAGTTTTCCTAACTTCTCTTTCTGAAGATTCATCACTTATGTATAAAATTGCATTAGATTTATGAGCATTGATCTTATGTTCTGTTACTTTACTGAATTCACTTATGAGATCTAAAAGTTTTCTGGTGGAATTTTCTGGTTCCTCTAAATATATAATCATGTCATCAGCAAATAGGAATAGTTTGAGTTCTTCTTTTCCTATTCATATCCCTTTAATTTCTTTGGTCTGTCTAATTGCTCTGGCTAGATTTTCTAGGACAATGTTGAATAGAAGTGGTGAAAGAGGACATCCCTGCCTTTTCCAGTTTTTAGGGGGAATGCCTTCAGTTTTTCACCATTTAGAATGATATTAGCCATGGGCTTAGCATAGATGGCCTTTACAATGTTAAGGAATGTTCCCTCTATCCCTATTTTTTCTAGTGTTTTGAGCATGAAGGGGTGCTGTATTTTATCAAATGCTTATTCTGCATCTATTGAAATAATCATGTGATTCTTGACTTTAAGTCTATTGATATGGTGAATTACATTTATTGATTTCCTGATGTTGAACCAACCTTGCATCCCTGGGATAAAACCCACTTGATTGTGGTAAACTATCTTTTTAATGTATTTTTGTATGCGATTTACTAAGATTTTGTTGAGAATTTTTCCATCAATGTTGGTTAAGGATACTGGTCTGAAATTTTCTTTCCTGGATGTGTCTCTGTCTGGTTTAGGTATCAGGGTGATATTGGCTTCATAGAATGAGTTTGGGAGGGTTCCCTCCTCTTCTATTTCATGGAACACTTTGAGAAATATTGGAATGAGTTCTTCCTTGAAGGTTTTGTAGAATTTGGCTGAGAACCCATCTTGTCCTGGACTTTTCTTTGTTCGTAGGCTTTTGATGACTTCTTCTATTTCATTACTTGAAATTGATCTATTTAAATTGTGTATGTCCTCCTGGGTCAGTTTAGGTAATTCATATGTCTCTAGAAACCTGTTGATGTCTTCGAGATTTTGTATTTTGTTGGAGTATAGATTTTCAAAATAGCTTCTAATTATGTTTTGTATTTCACTCTTGTCTATTGTGATATTTCCTTTTTCATTCTGAATTTTAGTAATTTGAGTTTTCTCTCTCCTTCTCTTTGTTAGTGTGGCTAAGGGTTTATCAATTTTGTTTATTTTTCAAAGAACCAACTATTTATTTTGTCAATTTTTTGTATTGTTTCTTTTGTTTCAATTTCATTGATTTCAGCTCTGATTTTAACTATTTCCTGTCTTCTACTACTTTTGGTGTTGGTCTGTTCTTCTTTTTCTAGGGCTTTGAGCTATAGTGTTAGGTCGTTTATTTGTTGATTTTTTCTTCTTTTATTGAATGTACTCCATGAAATAAATTTTCCTCTAAGTACTGCTTTCATAGTGTCCCAGAGATTTCAATATGATGTGTCTTTGTTCTCCTTTACCTCTAAGAATTTTTTAATTTCCCTCCTGATGTCTTCTGTTATCCATTCATCATACAATAGCATATTATTTAATCTCCAGGTTTTGGAGTATTTTCTGTTGTTTACTCTGTCATTTATTTCTAATTTCAATCCATTATTGTCTGATAGAATACAAGGTAATATCTCTATCTTGTTGTATTTGCTAACATTAACTTTATGACATAAAATATGATCTATTTTAGAGAAGGACCCATGTGCTGCTGAGAAGAAAGAATATTTGATTTTGTTGGATGGTATATTCTATAAATGTCCTTTAAGTCTAAATTATTGATTGTGTTATTTAGATCTATGGTTTCTTTTTTTTAAATTTTTGTTTGGAGGATCTGTCCAGTGGTGGAAGAGGTGTGTTAAAATCACCTAGTATTGAGGTTTCAAGATGGCAGACTAGAGGGGGGCTGCATTTCATGTTGCTCCAGGACGCAGGATTCAAAAGAGGAGATAGTGAGAGACTTGGGACCAACTCAAAGCTGCCGGGTGAGTCTCTCCCGTTGGGGAGGCGTCCCGGATGGGGCGGTAGCCCTGGAACGCAGGGAACTTTGTGAAGTAGAGTTGCCCGGCGAGACGACCCTCCCGCTGCTGGAGCGGTAAACATGGACAACTGGGATCATCGTAGCTCAGCACAGCGCTTGGACTCGGAGCAACCACTGGGGCTCCGGGCGGCTGCCTGAGGAGGAGCTGCATGGCAAGCTGTTTGGACTCAGAACGATTGCTTCTGAACACCGGGGGGCTGCCCGGAGGAAGAGGAGAAGCGCGGCGGGTCGCTTGGTCTAGGAGTGACTGCATCAGAGCCACAGGCAGTTGCCAGAGGAGGAGGTGAGTGGTGAGTTGTTTGGACTCAAAGCGACCGCTCCTGATCACCCGGGGGGCTACCACGAGGAGGAAGAGGAACAGGGCGGGTCACTTGGACTCAGAGTGACTGTCTAGGGCTACGGGCAGTTGGGGGGAGGAGGAGACACAAAGTGAGTTGCTTGGACTCCTAGTGACTGCATCGGAACACCAAGCGGCTGTCGGGAGGAAGAGGTGTGTGGCAGGTCTCTGGGTCTCGGAGCCATTGTATGGGGCTCCAGGTGGCGCCTCAGAGGAGGGACCGCATAGCCAGAAGATTAGGTGCAGAGCAGGGTCCCAGGACTGGCTTCTTGGTGGAAGAGCCGCACAGAGACACGCCTGGGGCGGAGCGAAGTTTGCAGGAATGCGGGCAGATTCTCTGAGGAGAGGCAGCCTAAGGAGACTGGTCTGTGAAGGGTGAGGCTCCCAGGACCAGGAGGTATGTCTGGGCCCCTGGGAACATTGCAGAGGAAGACAACCCAGCCCAGGTGGTAGTTGTAGAGTGAGGGGAACCTCTAGGAGGGGAACTGACCAGTGAGACCTCCCCACTGGGTGAGTCTTCCCTGCTGGGTGAGTTTTCCCACAAGGACAGTAAAACCAGAGACACAGGCTCAAACAGGCCTTGCCCCAGCCCGCAGCCTAGTTACCCTTTGGATGACCATTGGTCAACAAGTGGAGGCACCTCTGCCCACTAGCAGGGAATATACCCCACCTGAGGGTCACCAACCCTAGAGAGGCAACTTCCTTGTGGAGCACCGCATTATCAACTTCCTCCAAGACTGCAGGCTACTGAAGGATAAGAGGGGATATACTAGCAATCTTCAGGGACATTATAAGTCAATAGAGGAAATCTGCAATATCTTAAGGACCCACTGATTCCTGAACAATATGAGAAAACAAGGGAAGAAAATGCTCCAAACAAATCTAGATGTTACATCAATAAAATGCAACGACAGCATGGCAGAAGAAATGACAGAAAGGGAGTTCAGAATGTACATAATTAAAATATCAGAGAAGCAAACGATGAGATGAAAGAGCAAATGCAGGCATTGAATGATCGCACCAATAGACAGTTAAAAGAGCAAATACAGGAAGCAAAAGATCATTTCAATAAAGAGTTAGAGATATTGAAAAAAAACAAACAGAAATCCTTGAAATGAAGGAAACAATAAACCAAATTAAGAACTCCATAGAAAGCCAAACCAATAGGATAGAACACCTGGAAGACAGAACCTCAGATATTGAAGACAAAATATTTAACCTTGAAAACAAAGTTGAACAAACAGAGAAGATGGTAAGAAATCATGAACAGAATCTACAAGAACTATGGGATATCATAAAAAGGCCAAATTTGAGAATTATTGGGATTGAGGAAGGCTTAGAGAAACTAACCAAAGGAATGAACAGTCTATTCAATGAAATAATATTAGAAAATTTCCCAAACCTGAAGAATGAAATGGAAAATCAAGTTCAAGAGGCTTATAGGACTCCAAATACACAAAATTACAACAGACCCACACCAAGGCACATTATAATGAAAATACCTAACATACAAAATAAAGACAGAATTTTAAAGGCTGTGAGAGAAAAAAATCAAATTATATTCAGGGGGAAACCAATACGGATATCAGCAGATTTTTCAATCCAGACCCTAAAAGCTAGAAGGGCCTGGAACAACATTTTTCAAGCTCTGAAAGAAAATGGATGCCAACCAAGAATCTTATTCCGGGCAAAACTTACCTTCAAATTTGATGATGAAATAAAATCCTTCCATGATAAACAAAATCTAAAACAATTTACAACAAGAAAGTCAGCATTACAGAACATTCTCAGCAAAATATTCCATGAGGAAGAGATAAAAAATAAAGAAGCAAATCAGCAAAGGGAGGAATTATCCTAAAGGAACTCTCAAATAAAGGAGGAACTAAGCTGTGTCAAAAAAAATAAATGAATAAATAAATAAATAAAATTTTAAAAATGAACCAAATGACCAGGAATACAAATCATATCTCAATAATAACCCTGAATGTTAACGGCCTGAATTCATCAATCAAAAGACATAGACTGGCAGATTGGATTAAAAATAAAGATCCAACAATATGTTGCCTGCAAGAGACTCACCTCATAGAAAGAGATACCCATAGACTAAAGGTGAAAGGAAGGGGAAAAACATACCATGCACATGACTCAGCAAAAAAATCTGGAGTATCCATCCTCATTTCAGATACTGTGGACTTCAAGCCAAAACTAGTCAGAAGGGATAAAGAAGGACATTTCATACTGCGTAAAGGAAGCATAAATCAGCAAGATATAACAATCATGAACATCTATGCCCCAAACAGTGGCTCATCCATGTATATCAAACAAACTCTTCTCAATTTTAGAAACCAAATAGACAGTAACACAATAATACTAGGTGATTTTAACATGCCTCTCTCACCACTGGACAGATCTTCCAAACAAAAATTGAACAAAGAAACCATAGATCTCAATAACACAATCAATAATTTAGACTTAGCAGACATTTATAGAATATACCATACCATCCAACCAAGAGCGAATACACTTTCTTCTCAGCAGCACATGGATCCTTCTCTAAAATAGACCATATATTATGCCACAAAGCTAATGTTAGCAAATACAAGAAGATAGAGACACTACCTTGTATTCTATCAGATCATAATGGATTGAAGTTAGAAACAAATGGAAGAGTAAAAAACAGAAACTACTCCAACACCTGGAGATTAAATAATATGCTATTATATGATGAATGGATAATAGAAGATATTAGGAAGGAAATTAAAAAATTCCTAGAGGTAAATGAGAACAAAGAAACATCATATCAAAATCTCTGGGACACTATGAAATCAGTAATTAGAGGAAAATTTATTTCATGGAGCACATTCAATAAAAGAAATAAAACTCAACAAATAAATGACCTAACACTACAGCTCAAAGACCTAGAAAAAGAAGAACAGACCAACACCAAAAGTAGTAGAAGACAGGAAATAGTTAAACTCAGAGCTGAATCAATGAAATTGAAACAAAAGAAACAATACAAAAAATTGACAAAATAAATAGTTGGTTCTTTGAAAATATAAACAAAATTGATAAACCTTTAGTCACACTAACAAAGAGAAGACGAGAGAAAACCCAAATCACTAAAATTCGGAATGAACAAAGAAATATCACAACAGACACGACTGAAATACAAAACATAATTAGAAGCTATTTTGAAAATCTATACTCCAACAAAATACAAAATCTCGAAGACATCAACAGGTTTCTAGAGACATATGAATTGCCTAAACTGAACGAGGAGAACATACACAATTTAAATAGACCAATTTCAAGTAATGAAATAGAAGAAGTCATCAAAAGCCTATCAACAAAGAAAAGTCCAGGACCAGATGGGTTCTCAGCCGAATTCTACAAAACCTTTAAAGAAGAGACATTCCAATACTTCTCAAAGTATTCCATAAAATAGAAGAGGAGGGAACCCTCCCAAACTCATTCTATGAAGCCAATATTACCCTGATACCTAAACCAGACAGAGACACATCGAGGAAAGAAAATTTCAGACCAATATCCTTAATGAACATCGACCCAAAAATTCTCAACAAAATTGTAGCAAATCACATACAAAAACATATTAAAAAGGTAGTGCACCATGATCAAGTGGGTTTCATCCCAGGGATGCAAGGTTGGTTCAACATCAGGAAATCAATAAATGTAATTCACCATATCAATAGACTTAAAGTCAAGAATCACATGATTATTTCAATAGATGCAGAATAAGCATTTGATAAAATACAGCACCCCTTCATGCTCAAAACACTAGAAAAAATAGGGATAGAGGGAACATTCCTTAACATTGTAAAGGCCATCTATGCTAAGCCCATGGCTAATATCATTCTAAATGGTGAAAACTGAAAGCATTCCCCCTAAAAACTGCAACAAGGCAGGGATGCCCTCTTTCACCACTTCTTTTCAATATCGTCATTGAAACTCTAGCCAGAGCAATTAGACAGACCAAAGAAATTAAAGGAATACGAATAGGAAAAGAAGAGCTCAAACTATCCCTATTTGCTGATGATATGATTATATACTTAGAGGAACCTGGAAATTCCACTAGAAAACTTTAGATCTCATAAGTGAATTCAGTAAAGTAGTTGGATATAAGATCAATGCATATAAATCTAAGGCATTTTTATACATAAGTGATGAATCTTCAGAAAGAGAAATTAGGAAAACTACTCCATTCACAATAGCCTCGAAAAAAATAAAATACTTGGGAATCAATCTCACAAAAGAGGTGAAAGACCTCTACAATGAGAACTACAGAACGCTAAGGAAAGAAATTCAAGAAAACCTTAGAAGTTGGAAAGATCTCCCATGTTCTTGGATAGGCAGAATTAATATTGTCAAAATGGCCATACTACCAAAAGTGCTATACAGATTCAATGCAATTCCAATTAAAATCCCAATGATGCACCTTACAGAAATAGAGGAAGCAATTATGAAATTCATCTGGAAGAGTAAGAAACCCAGAATAGCTAAAGCAATCCTTGGCAGAAAGAGTGAAGCAGGGGATATCACAATACCAGATCTTCAACTCTACTACAAAGCAATAGTAACAAAAACGGCATGGTAATGGTACCAAAATAGAAAGGTGGATCAATGGTACAGAATAGAGGACATGGACACAAACCCAAGTAAATACAATTTTCATATACTGGACAAAGGGGCCAAAAATATGCAATAGAGAAAAGATAGCCTCTTCAACAAATGGTACTGGGAGAATTGGAAATCCATATGCAAAAGAATGAAACTAAACCCATATCTCTCACCACACACAAAACTAAACTTAAAATGGATTAAGGACCTCAGAATCAGACCAGAGACCTTGCATCTTATAGAAGAAAAAGTAGGTCCAGAGCTTCAACATGTCGGCTTAGGACCAGACTTCCTCAACAGGACTCCCATAGCCCAAGAAATAAAAGCAAGAATCAATAACTGGGATAGATTCAAACTAAAAAGCTTTCTCTCAGCAAAGGAAACTATCAGCAATGCAAAGAAAGAGCCTACAGAGTGGGAGAAAATCTTTGCCAATCATACTTCAGATAGAGCACTAATCTCCAGAATCTATAAAGAACTCAAAAACTCTACACCAAGAATACAAATAATCCAACCGACAAATGGGCTAAGAAAATGAATAGACACTTCACAGAAGAAGATCTACAAGCAATCAACAAACATATGGAAAATGTTCAACATCTCTAGTAATAAGAGAAATGCAAATCAAAACCACCCTAAGATTCCATCTCACCCCAATTAGAATGGCGATTATCAAGAATACAAGCAACAACAGGTGTTGGCGAGGATGTGGTGAGAAAGGTACACTCATACATTTCTGGTGGGGCTGCAAATTAGTGCAGCCACTCTGGAAAGCAGTGTGGAGACTCCTTAGAAAACTTGGAATGGAACCACCATTTGACCCAGCTATCCCACTCCTTGGCCTATACCCAAAGGACCTAAAATCAGCATATTACATAGATACAGCCACATCAATGTTCATAGCTGCTCAGTTCACAATAGCCAGATTGTGGAACCAACCTAGATGTCCTTCAATTGATGAATGGATAAAGAAATTGTGGCATATATATACAATGGAATATTACTCCGCAATGAAGAATGATAAAATTATGGCATTTGCAGGCAAATGGATGAAATTGGAGAATATCATGCTAAGTGAGATAAGCCAATCTCAAAAAACCAAAGGACAAATGATATCACTAATAAGTGGATGATGACATATAATGGGGAGTGGGAGGGGTTAGTGTTAGGTTTAGAGTTAGGGTTAGGGAGGGGAGCAAGAATGGAGGAAGGAAGGACGGTATAGAGGGAAAAGAGGGGTGGGAGGGATGCGAGGGAAGGGAAAAAAATAACAGAATGAATCAAACAACATTACCTTATGTAAATTTATGATTACACAAATGGTATGCCTTTACGCCATGTACAAACAGAGAAACAACATGTATCCCATTTGTTTACAATAAAAAAAAAATCACCTAGTAGTATTGCGTTGTGGTCTATTTGATTTCTGGAATTGAGAAGGATTTGTTTGACGTACATGGATGAGTCACTGTTTGGGGCATAGTTATTTATGATTGTTATGTTTTGCTGATTTATGCTTCCCTTAAGCAGTATGAAATATCCTTCTTTATCCCTTCTGACTAACTTTGGCTTGAAGTCCACATTATCTGATATGAGGATGGATACTCTGACATTTTTGCTGAGTCTATGTGCATGGTGTGTTTTTCCATCCTTTCACCTTTAGTCTGTGGGTATCTCTTTCTATGAGATGAGTCTCTTGTAGGCAGCATATTGTTGGATTTTTCTTTTTAATCCAATCTACCAGTCTATGTCTTTTGATTGATGAGTTCAGGCCATTAACATTCAGGGTAATTATTGAGATATGATTTGTATTCCCAGTCATTTGGCTCTATTTTTTTTTTTTTTTTTTTTTTTTTTTTTTTTTGAGGAGCCTTGATTTCTCCTTTATTTGGCTGTTCCTTAGGGTAGTTCCTCCCTTTGCTGATTTTCATCGTTATTTTTCATCTCTTCCTCATGGAATATTTTGCTGAGAATGTTCTATATTGCCAGTTTTCTTTTTGTAAATTCTTTTAGCTTTTGTTTATCATGGACGGATTTTATTTTGTCATCAAATCTGAAGGTAAGTTTTGCTGCGTATAAGATTTTTGGTTGGTATCCATTTTCTTTCAGAGCTTAAAAAATGTTGTTCCAGGCCATTCTAGTTTTTAGGGTCTGGGTTGAAATATCTGCTGAGATCTGTATTGGTTTCCCCCTGAATATAATTTGATTTTTTTCTCTTGCAGCCTTTAAAATTCTGTCTTTTTTTTTTTTTATGTTAGGTATTTTCATTATAATGTGACTTGGTGTGGGTCTGTTGTAATTTTGTACAATTGGTGTTCTATAAGCCTCTTGTATTTGATTTTCCATTTTGTTCTTCAGATCTGGGAAATTTTCTGATATTATTTCATTGAATAGATTGTTCATTCCCTTGGTTTGTTTCTCCATGCCTTCCTCTATCCCAATAATTGTTAAATTTATCCTTTTCAGAATATCCATAATTCTTGTAGATTCTGTTCATGATTTCTTACCATCTTCTCTGTTTCGTCAACTTTTTTTCAAGGTTAAATATTTTGTCTTCAGTGTCTGAGGTTCTGTCTTCCAGGTGTTCTATCCTATTGGTTATGCTTTCTATGGAGTTTTTAATTTGGTTTATTGTTTCCTTCATTTCAAGGATTTCTGTCTGTTTTTTTTTTTTTTTTCAGTATCTCTAACTTTATTGAAATGATCTTTTTCTTCCCGCATTTGTTCTTTTAACTGTTGAGTGGTGCAATCATTCAAAGCCTGCATTTGCTCTTTCATCTCAGCGTTTGCTTCTCTGATCATTTTAATTATGTACATTCTGAACTCCCTTTCTGACATTTCTTCTGCCATGCTGTCATTGGATTTTATTGCTATACCATCTAGGTTTGTTTGGGACATTTTCTTCCCTTGTTTTCTCATATTGCTCAGGTATCTACCCCTCTAGCAGTGAAACTCTGAGATATTTCAGATTTCCTCTTTGGATTAATATTGTCTCTGTAGATTTCCAATATCTCACCTCTTAGCCTTCAGTAGCCTGAAGTCTTGGGGGAACTTGATAATGCGGTGCTCCACTAGGAAGCTGCCACTCTAGGGGTGGTGGCCTTCAGGTGGAGTTTATTCCCTGTCAGTGGACAGAGGCACCACCACTTGTTGACTGATGGTCAGTCAAAGGGGATTAGACTGCAGACTGGGGCACATCTGATCTAGGTCTGTGTGTCTTTGGTTCTACTGCCGTGGTGAGAAAGCCTCACCCAGTGGGGAAAACTCACCCGGTGTGGAAGTTTTGCTGAGCAGCTCTCCTCCCTTGCTGAGTGGCCCTCCTCTGCTACGTTCTCTGGGGACCGGAGTTACCACCTGGGCCTCGGACCCTCTCTCTGCGTTGAAGCCTCTCTCTGTGCAGCTCTCCTCTACAATGTTCCTGGTTGACTGGATTCACATTTCCAGCAGGGGAGTCTCACTGGGGTACTCTCCTCCACAAAGTTCCCTGCATTTCAGGACTACTGCCCCATCCGGGGAGCCCACCCAGTGGGAGAGACTCACCTGGTGGTTCTGAGTTGGTCCCGAGTCACTCTATACCTCCTCTTCTTGACCGCTGGGTCCTGTCAAAGATCCTCTAGTCTCTGTAGGTGTCTTAGGAAGGGAGCTGCCCTTCCAATGATGATGGCCACACCCTCAGGAATAATTCTAAATGCCCACACTAGCCTATAAAGAAGTTGTGGAGCCCAAGCAAGGGTGCACTGAGTCAGCACAGAGGCAATTGCAGTGTCCCTCATCAGTAGAGGGGGCAGGCAGGCAGGCTCAGCAATGGCACCTGACCTTGGTGTGGGGGTAGGTGAACTGGCTCACCCTCTGGCTAGCTCCACAATGCAGGCAGGTTGGATGCCTGCCGGCTAACTCTGCAATGCAAGTGGCCTGACGCACCTGCCAGTTTGCTCCACGACTGCAACTGATCAGTGATGGCACCTGTCCTTGGTGCCATCTTTTTTTTTTTTTTCTTTTTGGAATTTTAGTGGGAAGAGTAGCAGCAATTCTCAGGTGATAATCTCAGCTTTCAGATCTAAAGAAATGAGGTATTTCTTCATTCCAATGGATCCCAGGGTATGAAGAGGAAGGATAGAGAATAGAGAGAGGAACAATTGCAATTTGCACATCTCTATTCCCATTTTCTCTGACACACAGTCTATGGGAGTTTAGAGCATATTAAATTTGTTGCCAATAAAAAGCACATATTCCATCACAGGCTAGCCCTTCAGCTCTTACTGTCACCACACGTATGTCATAACTGAGTCTACCTCAGGCAGTCCAGGTAGCCAAGTTGCTTTGGTACAGTGAATATGTAGGATACTTGAAATTCTCGTAAACTCTCTGCTTTATTTAATTTCCTCTGAAATGAGTTGTTTCTTCAAAAGCGATGCTGGGAAGCATAAAATGACCATGAACAAACAATACTATCTAAACCCATTGATGGTACTCTTGAAGAAATAGTGTGAGCCAGAAACACATACACAGAAATAAATGCCTCTTCTTATCGAGTACAAATCAATTCCCTATTATTTATACTGGAGTCCAATGCAATTAATATGTCATCACATGGGTAGATGGTCCGCCTGGACAGAATTAGAGTTCAGGGGCTCAAGTTTCTTCTCTGCTATTCAAAGTTTAGGATTAAGCAGGGATAACAGATTATTTTTACAGAGACTTAAAATTATCACAGAATGTTACAAAGACTTCTATTCTTTTTCTGAATGCAGCTAAAAATCTTACAAATTTACGTATTATTATTTTGTAAATGGATCCCAAAAATGTGCACAAATAATACATCTCAAAACTATGAAAATTCTACTAAAAATTAGTCTTTCTTGTTGTCAGAAACACCAGAGAGGGCCATCTCAACATACTTAGTCCACTTGAAAACTAAAAACCTCACTGAATTATAGGATTTACAATTTTGTGGGTATTTCCTATACTTTCTTCTATACAAGACACATGAGATATACACTGTTGCTTGGTTAACTGGTATAATGGTTAATTTGAATTGTCAACTCTATAGGATTAAGAGATGTTGATGATTAAGTGGCTTCTGGTTGTGCCAATAAGGGCTTGTCTAGGAATGATTAAATGTGTGATAGTGAACTGAAATGGAGAGCCTCCCTAAACGTGTGCAGCACTGCCCAATAGGATGGTGCTTGGATGGAATAAAAGTTGGAAGAACAAGGAAGCAGATGCAGATGCAAGCTTGGCTCTTCTTCTTGAATGGGTTTTTGATTGCTGCTTTAATTATCTGAGGATATCGGACTCTCACTTGTTTACTCTTCCCAAGCAGACTCTGCCGGTCCTTCTCCAGGTAGTTTCCAGAAGCCTTGGTCTCCAACTAGGATAGCATTGTTCCTTCTTGTTCTGGGGCTTCCACCTCTTGGAGTGAGCATCTACTAATTCTTCCAACTCTCTAGACTGCAGAACACCATTGTGGACTATCCAGTTTCAGGTCTTGTGAGCTAGTCTAATAAATCTCCTTTTTATAATCATCCTTCCTGTTGATTCTGTTCCTCTAGGGAACCTTGACTAATACACTCAGTCTATTCAGTATTGGTACATTTTTAATGTATATTCTTCAGCTTGACATTGCTAAGCTGAATGTTTTCTTTGAGCACACTTTACTATACATGAAATACACTGAAAATGTTGTGAAACTGACAACCATCCCTCAGGAAGAAACTCAACCAAGACTGAAGAAAGTAAGATATGCATACTACAGTTCACTGCATCTTCCTAAGCCTTTGAGCAAGTTAATTCTTAAGTACATGTCCTACCTTGACTCCTGAATATCCTCCTTGGGATTTGAGGGCAAGTGCTAAATGTGGTGACTTCACTGATAATGAAGTGTAGGGTACCTTCCTTTCCTTTTTTTAAAATAATTCCTCTACTTAAGATGATCTTTGAAACAAACAGAAAATAATGAACTTGATATCTTAGAATCTGATTGGAAAGACAAATCATGACAGTAAATTTTCTTTGCAATGCCATAATAAGTTAATCAACACACCCTTCCCCCAAACAGTCTCAAACATAAATTGACCTGCTATTGGTCAGACATAAATTAAACAAGGATAATTTAATATGATGAAGAAGATAAGTCTTGCTCATTTGCTTGGGAGCTAGAGAGCCACCACAAAGACAGTTGTATCAATATGTAATTTTGCTACTTTGATATTTCAGGGAGACATAGGGCCTATACAATGCCAATTATTCAAGTCTACCAATCTTCATTGGATTAGCTACTTATGTGGGATTCTGTTCAGACCGTCTTTTAGTAAATTATAAGAAAGGGAAGAATTTTATATTTGTAACTTAGCATAAAAGTTGGTGTGTATAAGGAATTAGGTAAGATTCTTTTATTTACCCATCAATCTTAAACTGAAAACATATATGCAATTATTTCATGACTATTAGCTATTTGCTAATAACATTATTAGCAAAATGTTCCAATCTAGAAGTCACTTTAAATAAAGAAAAGAAAAACAAATAGAAAGAAAATAGAAACAGCAGGGAGAGGGAAGAGTGCAGGGGAGAGAAAGGGAGAGAACGACTCATCTTCATGAAGAAATATGAAACTGTCAATGACTTTGAAAATCAATCTAGTAGTAGTCCAATCACAGTTTGATAAGATGAGTTTAGATAACAATTTATGCATTTCTGTTTCTTTGGTTTTGTCAGTCATAGTTTGTAATGGTAAGGGAAAGTCTTGGGTTGATGAAATCTAAAATAGTTCTGACTTAATAACTGTATGATTGACAAAACGTGCTTGAAACAGAAACTTAATTTGATTGTCAAATGCAGTGTCAGTGAGGCGTCTCATTCCACTTTCACGGTACAACAATAGGAGTTATGTCACTCTGCCTAAATTTGTTTCACTGTACAGTTCATAATTAAATACATGGTCACAAGTACCTTTTTTGATTTTAAACTAGAGAATGACAAGGAAGGATAAAAACTAGATGGCATGAATTGTTATACAAAATAAATAATTCCTTTATATTTACATATACAAATCATGCATATTTGGCTTTTAGTGAAAGCTTGGACCAAAATCATGTACATATTTATAAATATTGTGATTCCTTTAGTTATATAGTTTACAGTTACATATTATTTAGTGTTATTGTTTAAATTATGTCAAATATACACATCCTTATTTGAGGAAATACTAAATAGGTTACACACTTTTTCAGCATATTATATTTTTCTTTCAAGTAATAATTTTGTTTTATGAATTTAGTAAACTATATTTTCTAAAAATATTATGTTTGTGTATGAGTGATATTACATTCAATTCATTTTGATGATTCTATTCTTATCTGAATCATTACATAGATTTAAAAATATCAACTTCCTAATATCTTCAAATAGCATCTCTGTGATTGAAAACAATACCAATTGAATTTGATTTAAATGGAGAATTACATTGTTAAGTGGGTGAGTAGAAATAAATATGAATTCTAGAAATTTAGAAAGTCATTTTACTGTATGGATTCTAGACTTCTCAGAATGTGGATCCTAGAATGGAAAGCCTGACTAGTAATTGTGAAAACTACCTCAACCTCAGTTGTTACTATGGACTGTGTGTGTGTGTGTGTGTGTGTGCGTGTGGCGTTTGCTATTTAATCTTACATTGGATGGTGCTTATGATAATCAGAGATACTTCATTTGAAGCACTAACTGAATGATGCCAATATTGTTTAACAAATAAATGTTGTTATTGAATTTTTTTCCACAATACTTCTTATCATATATTAATCTCTACCATCCAGGTGCACAGTACTAGGGATATGAATGCAAAACACTGGAGAACAAAGGTATTTTTCTAGACATACACTCTAGAATGGGATTATTAAACATAAAAATGCTGAGATAAGATTATGTTAATGATATATGGAAATATAAGTCAGAAAACTCAATTTTTAATTTGTATGCAGGAGAGAGATGAAAAGAAGGTGATATTTGAGCTGAGTGTTAAGGTTTTTTGTTGTTTTTGTTGTTTTCAGTAGTTAAACATGACAATAGAATGTCATCATACATAATATAGAGTACAACTTTTCATTCCTCTGGTTGTACATGATGTAGAATTCCACCAGTAGTGTGATCATATATGCACATACGGTAATAATGTCCAATTCTTCTGCTATGGTTCCTATTCCCATATCCCCTCCCCTCCCTTTACTTATCTCTGTCCAATTCAAAGGAACTCTATTCTTCCCTAGCCCACTCTCCTTACTGTGGATTAGCATACACATATCAGAGAAATTATTTGACATTTGGTTTTTTGGGTTTGGCTTATTTCACTCACCATGATATTCTTCAGCTCCATTCGTTTATCCACAAATGCCATAATTTCATTCTTTAAAACTGAGTAATATTCCATTGTGTATACATACCACAGTTTCTTTATCCATTCAACTGTTGAAGGGCACCTATTTTGGTTCCATAGTTTAATTATTGTGAGTTGAACGGCTATAAACATTGATGTGACTGAGCCACTGTAGTATGCTGATTTTAAGTTCTTTGGGTAGAACAGAGGAGTGGGATAGCTAGGTCATATGGTGGTTTCATTCCAAGTTTTCTGAGGAATCTCCATACTGCTTTCCATAATGTTTGCACAGTTTGCAGTCCCACCATCAATGTGAGTGTACTTTTTCCCCATGTTCTCACCAACATTTTTTTGTAATTGCCATTCTGACAGGAATGAGATGGAATCTCAGTGTAGTTTTTGTTTTAATTTCCTTAATTACTAGAGATGTTGAACATTTTTTCATATATATGTTGATTGATTATATTTTTTTCTTCTGTGAAGTATCTATTCAGTTCCTTAACCCATTTATTGATTGAGTTATTTGGTTTTTTTTTTTTTTTCTTGGTGTTTTTTAAGTTTCTTTATATAGCCTGGAGATTAATGCTGTATCTGAGGTGCATGGGGTAAAGATTTCCTCCTGTTCTGTAGGATTTATCTTCATTTCATTTATTGTTTCCTTTGCTGTGAAGTATCTTTTTAGTTTGATTCCAGTCAGTTTGTTGATTTTTTATTTTACTTCTTGTGCCTTAGGAGGCTTGCTAAGAAAGTCATTTCCTAACCCTACATGGTGGTGTTTTTTACCTCCTTTTTCTTCTATTAGGTGCAGGGTCTCTCTTTTGGTGCCTGAGTCCTTGATTTACTTTGAGTTGTATTTTGTGCATGGTGAGAGATAGGGATTTAATTTCATTTTGATACATATGGATTTCCAGTTTTCCCAGTACTAGTTGTTGAAGAGGTTATCTTTTCTCCATTGTATGTTTTTGGCACCTTTGTCTAGTATGAGGTAACTCTACTTGTGTGGGTATGTCTCTGTGTCTTCTTCTATTTTATACCGTTAGTCTATCTGTCTATTTTGGTGCCAGTACCACACCATTTTTGTTACTATTGTTCTGTAGTAGAGTTTAAGGTCTACTATTGTGATACCTCCTGCATCATTCTTCCTGTCCCTGATTGCTTTGGCTATTCTGGGTCTTTTGTTCTTCCAGATGAATTTCATGATTGCTTTTTCTATTTCTATGAGAAATGTCATTGGGATTTTAATTGGAATTGCGCTGAATCTGTATAGCACCTTTGGAAGTATGGTCATTTTGATAATATTAATTCTGCCTATCCAAGAACATGGGAAATCTTTCCATATTCTAAGGTCTTCTTCAGTTTCTTTCTTTAATGTTCTATAGTTTTCATTGTAGAGGTCTTTCACTTCTTTGGTTAGAGGGATTCCCAAATATTTTATTTTTTTCGAGACTATTGTGAACGGAGTTGTTTTCCTCATTTCCCTTTCAGAGGTTTCATCACTTATGAATAAAAATGCTTTAGATTTCTGCATGTTGATTTTATATCCTGCTATTCTGCTGAATTGATTTATGAGCTCTAGAATTTTTCTGATGAAGTTCTTTGGATCCTCCAAATACAGAATCATGTCGTCAACAAATAGTGACAGCTTGAGTTCTTCTTTTCCTATTCGTATCCCTTTAATTTCTTTAGTCTGTTTAATTGCTCTGGCTAGTATTTCAAGGATGATATTGAAAAGAAGTGGTGAAAGATGGCATCCATGTCTTTTCCAGTTTTTAAAGGGAATGTTTTCAGGTTTTCTCCATTAAGAATGATGTTGGCTATGGGCTTAGCATAGCTAGCCTTTACAATGTTGAGGTACATTCCTACTATCCCTATTTTTTTCTAGTGTTTTGAGCATGAAATGGGTGTTGTATTTTGTCATATTTTGTCGAACACTTTCTCTTTATCAGTTGAAATAATCGTATGATTCTTAACCTTAAGTCTACTGATGTGATGAATTACATTTATTGATTTCTGGATGTTGAATCCACCTTGTACTCCCAGGATGAACCCCACTTGATTGTGGTGCACTATCTACTTAAAATGTTTTTGTATGCAATTTGCAAGGATTTTGTTAAGAATTTTTTTTATCTATATTCATCAGGGATATTGGTCTAAAGTTTTCTTTTCTTGATGAGTCTTTGGATTTGGTATCAGAGTGATACTAGCCTCATAGAAAGAGTTTGGAAGGGTTCCCTCCTTTTCTATTTCCTGGAATACCTTGAGGAGTATTGGTATTAGTTCTTTAAAGGTCTTGTAGAACTTGGCTGAGAATTCATCTGGTCCAGGGCTTTTCTTGGTTGGTGGGCTTTTGATTGCTTCTTCTATTTCAGTGCTTGAAATAGATCTATTTAAATTGTGTACATCTTCCTGATTCAGTTTGGGAGGAGCATATATCTCTAAAAATTTGTCAATATCTTCGATATTTCTATTTTGTTGGAGTATAGATTCTCAAAGTACCTTCTAATTATGTTATGCATTTCAATGATGCCTGTCGCAATCTTTCCTTTTTCATCACAGATTCTAGTAATTTGAGTTTTCTCTCTCCTTCTCTTTGTTAGTGTGCCTAAGGGTTTGGTCTACTTTGTTTACTTTTTCAAAGAACCAACTTTTTGTTTTTTTCAATTTTTTGAATTGTTTCTTTTGTTTCAATTTCATTGATTTCAGCTCTGATTTTAATTATTTCCTGTCTTCTACTCCTTTTGCTGTTGTTCTGTTCTCCTTTTTCTAGGGCTTTGAGATGTAATTTTAGGTCTTTTAGTTGTTGACTTTTTATTATTTTCTTGAATGCGCTCCTTGCAATGAATTTTCCTCATAGTACTGCTTTCACTGTGTCTCAGAGATTTTGATATGTTGTGTCATCATTCTCATTTACCTGTAAGAATTCTTTTTATCTCTTCCCTGATGCTTTCTGTTATCCATGCTTCATTCAGTAGCATATTATTTAGTCTCCAGGTGTTTGAGTAATTTCTGTTTTTTATTTTGTCATTGATTTCTAATTTCATTCCACTATGATCTAATAGAACACAAGGTAGTATCTCTATTTTTTTGCATTTACTAAGGGCTGCTTTGTGGCATAACATATGGTCTATTTTTGAGAAGGTTCCATGAGCCGATAAGAAGAAAGTGTATTCACTCATTGATGGATGGAATATTCTATATATGTCTGTTAAGTCTAAGTTATTGATTTTGTTATTGAGTTCTATGGTTTCTTTGGTTAGTTTTTGTTTGAAAGATCTATCCAGTGGTGACAGCATTGTGTTAAAGTCACCCAGAATTATTGTGTTGTGGTCTATTTGATTCCTGGCATTGAGAAGGATTTGTTTGATGTACATGGATGCACCATTATTTGGGGCATAACTATTTATGATCTTTATGTCTTCCCGATTTATGTTTCCCTTAAGCAGTATAAAGTGTCTCTGATTTCAAAAAATTTTTTAACAGAAAAAAAAACTAAATAGAAAAAAGTAAAAATAAAAGAATACACAACACACCTGTAATATACTATTCAGACATCCCAGTCCTCAATAAACAGATGTATGAAAAATATCTGGTTTCAATAATCTTAGATATGTGAGAGAAGAAAAACAAAACAAGAAAAAAAGAGCGATCTCAATTAAAAATTGAACAATTGTTCAATTGTTTCTGTTGGAATTTTCTCAGCTTCCCTTCAGCAGTTAGGTGGTATTATCTGGATTTTGATGGTACCTCCTCTAAAGGGGGTCCTCAGGTGAAAGGTCAATCCTTGAGGCAGAACTCCTGGAGATGGGGTGTAGTCTTACCTATGCTCTTGTCTCTTCACTAGGAACCTGTTGGTCTGGCAATTTTAAGTCAGAGTACTTCCAAGGTTCAGCATTTCCAGTTCACTTTGGAAGACTGCAACCTGGGAATCCTCTTTGTGGTGTAGGAGCCTGTTTGTAGCCCCCTACTTTGCCTGTGGACCATAAGATTCCTAGTCTCTGATTCGGTTTCTGAACTTATTATTTCCTTCCCCTGCACATTCTAATTCCACATTAGGAGCTTCTCTTCCAGTTGGTCCTGCAAGCAGCCAGATTGGAAGGGGAGGGGAAGCCAGGTGGGGTTTCCAAGAGCAGTATTCCTCTGAGTAAACCTCTCTCCAAGCTTAATTTCCTCCAGGTCACTTAAGCACACTCTCCACAGTGTAGGTTTTCCCCATTCTTTTTTGGGCTGATTTGCCAGTAATTGGAACCCCTGACTGCCAGCCCATGCTCTGCAGCTTTGAAATGATTCCTTCCGCTCTCCTCTTTGCACAGAACCCAGAGAGCTGATGGCCTCATTCCTATACATGGATACTGTGCAGTACAGTTTATTGGTTTTCTGAGGAGTGTCTCTGATTTCTAAGCTCTCTGTACCCTGACACACCTCAGTCTTCCCAAGATTGGGATTTTCTTTAATTCTTTGTGTTGGAATTTACTCAGGCTGACTCCTTACTCCCTGGTGAGTGAGCAAGATCAAGGCCTCAAAGGCAGTTTCAAAGGTTAATGACGATAAATTGGACCACCTTCAGGGATTGGTTAACAACAGTGCACAGTTACGCTAAAGTGATCAACTCATGCTTGCCATATAGTACTAAGAGACTCTCGCCTGTGTGAACCCCACCCCCCCGTACCTTGCTGAGCTTTCAGCTGATTGCTGATTGGTTCCCACCTAGCCTTCACCCTACATAAAACCTGTGTGACTTCCTCAATAAGTGAGTTCCTGCTGTGACTTGTCTCTCTGACGTGTCTGATTGTCCTCCGCCTGGAAGGCTGGTTGCGGGCAATCAGTTGGCCCTACCTTTCCAGGTCTGGCCTTGTTGGGGGGTTCTCCCTTCCTTTGTCACTGGTCGAGAAGAGCAAGGGGGCTAAAGACCCCAACACTTTGTTGCTTTACTGTGTTCACATAGGCAATGCTCCCATTTGTGTCTCCAGCTGTTGTGGCTGTGGGGTTGGGGATCTTTCCCCTTATTCTATTATATAAAATTTCCTGGATCTGCAATCTGTTTTGAGTGTCCAGTATTAAATTCCAGTTAAGTGCAGCCTAATGCTTGATCATTCACTCACCTTGTTGAAAAATTGTTTGTCTGCTTTTCTCAGTTCATGTCATGGATTCACTAGGGAAGTGATCCATCTATTCCACCATCCTCCTACTACCATAGTACCTACTACTATGCATTCATCATTTGGATTAAGTTTGAAGTTGCAGTAGAAAGAGGGAAAGACGAAAATGAATAGGAGACTTTCTAGTCAGAGGAAATAATATATGGAGGCTAAAAGAAAAGAAATGACATAATGAACTACCTGAAAATTGGAGCAAGTGACTCAGATTCAGGCATTTGCACAAGCATGAAAGTTTTACACCAGTCATCTGTATGGAAAAGAGATAATAGCATCCTTGTGAATTGCTTCTTCCCTTCTTGGGGTTAACTAATTAAGGCACTAATTTTTCTCTACCAGAGCCATTTATAAACATATAGCATATACTAAATAATTTTGAGCAATTACATTAAAATATTTTGAAGAATATCTCTTAAATTTTAGTTTGCTTGTTAAAAATAAATGAAGAATTTATGAATGTAAGTTTATCAGGCTAAAATATGCCTGGCTAAAAATAATGAAAACTTTTCTGTTTTGTGTCTAGTGAAATAAAGAAAGTAAAAAATTCAAGACAAAATGACTTACTTCCAGAACAAGAGTTCACACGTATTGTACAAAATATTCTTTTCTTATGCTAAAACAAAAATATATCCTTTTTTGAAAGAAATAAACACAAACAACCCAAACTAAAGTCACATCTGATTGATCCAGGTCACTGCCAAAAGAAGTGAAGAGTTCCTATATTTCTTAAATCTTTATTGAAGTTTGGTTTTGGATATGGTTACATGATTTGACAAATCAGTTTTGTAGTTATACATTGTCATAATATGTACTCTTCACTTTTTCCTTTATCCTACCTAGAGGAATGAAGAACTGGCATGATCAAATACATTTTTTACATATGACTACATGACTGAATCATCTGTAGAATATTTATTATCTGTAGACAAGTGATACTCCTGGATTCTATACCACTTTCATTAAGCATCTATATGCACTGGCAATTTTTCTAAAGTTCTCTCTGGGTAATTCTAAGCAGAAACCCAAATCTGTAATTTATATAAAGCACTCTACTGAACCCTCAAGAAAAGAAACAATCAGCAGAGTGAAGATACAATATGCAAAACAGGTGAAAATATTTGCCAACTATTCATGTGAGAGAGTGTTAATAACCAGAATATATAAAGAACGTAAAAAACAACAAAGTAATCCAAGTAAAAATGTGCAAATGATCTGAATCAATACTTCTCATAAAAAGAAGTGCAAAAGGCCAATAAATATATCAAAAATGCTCAATATCATTAGTCATCAGGGAAATGTAAATGAAAAGTACAATGAGATAACATCTCACCCAACCCAATTTAAAAGGTTATTATTTAAAAAAAAAAAAATACTGGTTAGGATGTGAAGAAAAAGGAACCTTATACACTATCCATGTACTAATGTAAATCAGTATAGCTAATAAGGGGAACAGTATGAATGTTTCTCAAAAATTAAAATAGGTATACCATATAATCCAGTTGTCACTCTTGGGTACATATCCAAAGAAAATAAAATTAACATACAAAAGAGATAAAGAGATATTTGTTTATTGCTTCACTAATCACAAAACTTAAGATTCAGAATCAACCAAATTGCCCACCAACAGATGAATGAATAAAGAAAATAGTTTGAATTAATTTCTTTGATAATTATAGTGAAATATGTATTAAATTTAGTGACTTACTTTGATGAGTACTTGGCATAGGAATACTTTATACTTGACACATTAAATCATGTTAATTGTGTCAGAATACTATTCCTAAACAGACAGTTTACAAAATATAACCAATGATTAAACTGTTCAATCAGTATAATTTTATTTTTTAATTTAAAGGAATAATGAAAGCATTTTAATCCTGGTCATGATATAGATGAGCTGTTAATGAACTTTCCTCCTACCTAAAACAACGACAAGATCTGGACATTAAGTACTTATAATTATACACACACACACACACACACACACACACACACACACACATATATTTAGAGAGAGAGAGAGTACTAGAATATCAAATTCAGTGCCATAACAATTGAAATATGTGGAAAATTAAAGGTGAGTTCCACATTTACCTGAGTGTCTTCTCCTTCGTCTTCTTCTTCATCTTATGTATGTTTTCCAAAGGTGAAAAAATACATTCACTGTTTTTGCATGAGAGAAATAGATTGAAAATAAAGGCAGGCAGGTTAGCCAAGTTTTGAAGATAAGATTCTGAAAAGTAGAAGCTATGTTTAAGGAGTTCTCAATATCTATGAAAATTCCTAGATAAATTTGTTGACTTATTCAACAACAAACATTGGAACATTTTGTTGAAAACAGATTCTGCATGCTCAGTGCCAAATAAAAACATGAAGAATTCCACAGAACTGAAAATACTTCAGTGTATGGACCAGTTATAATGGAAACAAATTATTAAAGAGTCTAACTATTCAATTGAGACACTGAAGGACACCAATGAAAAGAACATACAGAAATGATACATTCTAATGATCCTAATATCAAGTCTCAAAGAGATCACAGTGATCAATGAGAATTACAAAAACAAATATCCACACTCTTCAGAAGAAGACATAATCCAAATTCTCAAAAAGTATTACTCAGGATGTCCCATATAAGATAAAAAGTTTCTGGCCATGTTAAGAAAGAAATTTATTAAGTTATATTCAGGAGGTCAAATTGAAGCAAATCTGAAAATATTTCCATTATTGGAGTAAGAAAAGGAAAAAAAAAAAAGAAAGAATTTGTTAAGTAGAAAAAGTATTTAGCCAAATTGATTAAAAAGATGAGTTAGCACAAGTTAGTGAATGGAAAATTGTGTTAGAATTCTTGAAGTTAGTTAGAAAGAAATCTCCCAGTCTGAGAACTAGGGATGTTGCTCATTGGTAAGTGCTTGTATCATATATGAGAGGTCCTGCGTCCAATCCCTAGTGCACGCGCACACACACACGCACACAGTGTATATATATATTTATATCCAGTGTGAAAAGTATGAAACAGAGGGAACAAAAAGAATGAAAAAAAAAAAAAACAGATAAAAAGCATAGGAGATATGTAGCATATGACCCCAAATCAACAAACATATAAATAAGGTCATGGAAGAAAAGGACAGGAGAATGGGGCAGAAATAATATTTTCAAGTGAAAAAAAACAGATATTTTCCAAATTTCAAAAGACACATACTACATATTCAAGAAAATGAATAAGCAAAAAGAAATTCAAAAGAAACTACAACTAAGAAAATCATAGCAAAATTTAGAGAATGAAATATAAAGAATCTAAAAAACACCCAAGAAATTGAAATAATTTATTTCATAATCAATAATGAAGAAGAAACTTTGCTTCATAACAAAACTATCTCAACTCAAGACAAAGGAATGTCATCTTTACAATGCTGAGAGAAAACAAGCTTGTTAACAAAGAATTCTATGTCCAGCAAAAATATCCTTCAAAAGTGAAGGCAAAGTAAAAGTAGATTCATACAAATGAAAACTTTGTTTTTAAGTATGAAAGAAGTCACATCCCAAAATGAAGCACAAAAACATGAAAAAATAAACACTATTGAAAATTGTAAATATATGACAAAATACAAAATACTATCATTATTCAAATATTTAAAGCAACATTAGATTGTAAGTCTTCTGTATTTTAACATATGTGATATTAAAATATATAATAAAAATGGGCAAAAAGCTAGTAGAGGAAATGAAGTTAATCCTTTATAGTAAGTTTTACATTGTTTTTGTGGGACAATACTAATGGATTGTTACTAGGAAAATATGTATGGTGTTGTTTCTGATATGTAAAGTCTATGTCTCAATTTAAAAGACAAGTAGAAAAGTAGAAATGGAATATACAACAACAAAAAGGTAGTTACAGAGAAAAATGAAATAATAAAAAATATGTAATACAAAAGATACCAAGAGGAAGGAAGCAGTAAATGACCCATAAATACAAACAATAATGTGAAACTTCAGATCAACATTATCAACTTCTATATTAAAATCAGTGATCTAAACATTGCAGTTAAAACACTAAGATCTGCAGGATAAAAATAAGAGCAACCCAAATCATTTTTAAAACATACCCACACAGAGGCATTAAAAATAGTGAGTCACTTAGGAAGTCTATCACATCCAAAGTCATGCACTACTGTTAAAATATGTGATATGTAAAGCTTCTGGGAAGCTTTTATTTAACATACAGTGCAGGAATATGTACAGTATAAAATATAAATGTAACACTGATGACAGTACTACTACAATTTTTTTATTACTGTGCTTTTCTCCTATGTAAGACAAGGTATGTGTTCTCACATAGAACACTGTAGTGCTTTAGTAAATGCAATTTGAATTTCCTTTGGTTTCCACTAGAACAATTTTGGCAGACTTTTCTCTGTATACAATATAGTGGTTTTCCTATTATTCCTTTGGCATATTATTCATTATCAAGTTCATATTCCATGAGCAAGCTTGGTAAATGTGACCTTTTAGTGTAATCTTGAATTATGAATTGGGAAAAAAATCAGACATCTGAAATTTAGTTGTGAGTGAGCTGATGGTTCAGGACCCAAACAGTAGGGATATTCAGTAAGGTACATAGTAATATAAGCAGTTCAGTGGGACGGGAAGGACTCTTGAGGTAGACAGACCTTGCTCCTGCTGTTATACTTCTATGTTTTGAAAGTATTGCCCTGAATTGATCACTATCTAATGTAGACACAAAATATCACATTTCACCATATATATGTATAAATAATATACATCAATCAAATTTTTTTAAATAAAAAATTTTAAAATACAAAAATTTTGATTTTCAGACCAGTCCCTTAAAACCAAGTTCTCAACAACAATGTCACTGTTTCATTTGGTCCTCATGAAGAACTCATGTTTAAGACCCTTAATTCCTCCAATGTGGTATAAAAATAGGTTGTGAAACATGAACTAACTTGCCCAGATCCACAAAGCATGTGACAGAATTTCAAATAATCAAAATGACAATTATCATATCCCTAAAGTGTGACTTACATAAGAAAGTTCAGTTATTTGTGCCAACAAGATGTAATTTGATTTTCTTGTGTACAGCATGCTAGATATAGTGAGGGTGTCATGGTGAAATAGAGTAAGGTTCGATCGTAGTCATGCCCTACTAACTCTGCAATTTGGGCATTATATTGACCATTTCTGAGCATATTTTCTCATCTGAATGGTGAAAAAATTAATGAATGCCTTTGTATTGTGTCGTGGTGATCCTATGAGTCAAATTTAACAAGGTTGAATTATTTCAAACACATAGTAGTTTTTATTGTTAAACACACTCAACAGTTACTTAAAACAAAACACAGATAAAATATACTCTAATTCTTTTGTCTGCATTTTTGAGACCTGAAAATATATGCAGGTACTAACATATTAATCTTTATACCCAGTGGCTGAACTTATCAAAGCAGGTATAGACATGTTCTATTTACTTTTAAGAAGTGTTTACAAGAGTGGTGCTATGACTTTACCTGTTCAACTAGTTTGCTGTATGTATAAGTTTAGTTATATTTTGCAAATAATAAAGTGATTTTAGATAGCCCCTCTTTAAGAGAAAATATCTGAGATCTTAATATTAACCAATAGAGTAACTGAAAAATTTTGAGTCCTATTGTACGCCAAGTAGCAACATTCATGCTGGTAATGCCTCGGTACAAATGAAAAAAGACCATAGTCTCCAAGGAACTCACAGATTGATGGATGGAAATGGACCTGTCAACCAAACACAAAGAGGCAGAATAAAATGTGTGTCCACGAGAAATACCTGAAAACGACTGGTAAATTGTTACCTGGAGAATAACAGACACCATCACAGAGGAGGTGCCATTTATACTGTCTTGAAGGATGAAAAAACACAGAGAATAGCACTTTCCTGGTGGAAGAAACAATGTATGTCAGTGCATAGAGGTATAAGCGAAAATAACTACAGACATTCATAAAGATGCGAGCAGTTCCATTTACCTTGAGCACAGCATGCTCAGATTGGAATCACTGGAACCTCCAGCACCACATGCTCCACCACTCCTGAACATAACCAGTGGCTGGAATTGCACACTTATAAGATTATCTCCCTAGCCTGTGGTTGTTATTTGACCTATCTATCTGCATGTTGGAATCACCACAGGAGACAGAGATTGTCAAGATCTGGGTTTTGCTCTAGAAAAATTGAATTGGAGTCTCTGGACAGGGAGATCGGCAAAGTGCATTTTAATGTGTGTCCAAGACTGAAAACCACAGACCCAGTTACTCCAGCCTGGGTTATGTGCTAATATACTTTCTAAATAGCAAGAGTAGGAGTCAATGGTTCACTCTTTTATTTAACTTAAAAAGAACTTCTCAAGGTCATGTTCACTCTGCAAGATAAAATTATCCCTTTGGGTCCTTAAGAGAAGAAACTCAGGCTTTCTACTGGCATGCCAGTGTTTCTAGCAAAGTACTTTGTTCATAAAAGTACTCCTTATAACTTTGTTTGTTTATGCAAATGATGTTATAGTCAGTGTTTAACCCAGCTAGCAATCTGATTTTGACAGAACTAGCAATCTATTTATCTACCTATTATCTATCTAACTTTTCATATTTGTTGTAACTATAATACAATATCCAGATATATACATTATAAAATATACAACAAAAGTTTAAAGTATTAAAAATATAAACTAAACAATATAAAATTTTTAAAAATTGTAAAACAAGAAAAAGGGACAAAATAGATAAATTTTGTATTCAAAAACTTGAGAGGTAAAAATGGAAAGGGACGTGGTTAACTAAATTCTTTGTGAGGCTTTTATCTCAAATAAATAGGTGACTCCTTATGAAGGAACTATTAGCAGTTCCTATTAACTGAATCAAAACTTCACACACAGGGGTAAATACTCAGTGGGTCACTTATTTTTAATTCTCTACCATTTCTTCTATTTTCATGGGCACTCTTCTTTTTTGAAGTTTTGAGATATTATTTGTCATAATTCTTTAAGAATCTAAGTTTTAAAATTTTAATTATTAATACCAAGCTTTTCAGTGAAAAAATCTCTCAATTAATATTTTTCTTTTCAAATTTGTTGCAGATAATACCATTAATTTTGATGCTATGGCCATTGCTTTTCTAGTTTACTGATGAAATAAAACCTCAGCACAGAAAATATGGACCAATCTGAAAACTGAAGAAATATGTGTGGGCTGGGGAGATAGCTCAGTTGGTAGAGTGCTTGCCTTGCAAGCACAAGGCCCTGGGTTCAATCCCCAGCACCGCAAAAAAAAAAAAAAAGAAGGGTAATTTCTTTCCTTCTTGTTAAACCAATCAAGTACCAAAAAAAAAAAAAAAAAAAAAAAAAAAAAAAAAAAAAAAAATGTAAGAAAGGAGAGAACAGTAAATTTTGTAAGTTTGAAAGCAGATGAGAAAAGTGTTTTATCAAGAAACTTAGATCTTAGATTTTAAGTGAGAAGAACTCATAACCAGTCCTCTAATTCACTGCCTCATGACTTTTGGAGTATTATAGGGGAAGGTTTAAGATATGGGTGGAGCCCAATAGATTACAAAGTCATGGTGATGTTCTAATCTTACTCTGGATATACACAAGTCCATTATACAGTTATTCATTAAACTGTGTTTTATAACCATTAAACAATCAAAAAAGATAGACATATATTATACCTCATGGTTTCCTTTTTGTTTCCTCATTGGAAGAAAAAAAAATACCCAATGTTCTAATCATCATTTATTTAATCCCTATTCTGTTGTCATCTTACTTAATATAGGAAGGAATGATGATATGTAATAAATACAGGTGAATTCAATAAGCATGTAGGGCATTATGTCATAGCCACATGCTTACAGACTGGGACAGATCCTTTAGAATAAGAATTCACAAGAATGAAACAGTACTAGAGCCCCTGAGAAACTGAGCAAGAAGGACAGACTGAGTTTCATCATAGAAATTCAAATTAGACTTTTTTATTTGTTCTGATTAGTTATACATGACAGTAGAATGCATTTTGACATATCATACATACATAAAGTCTGACTTCTCATTCTTCTGGTGATACATGATGTAGAACTATTCTGGTCATGTAATCACATATGCACATAGGGTAATAAAACCTGATTCATTCCACTGTCCTTCCCACTCACATACACCTTCCCCTCCTTTCTCTCCCCTCTGTCTAATCCAAAATACCTCTATTCTTCCCTAGCCCCCTGCTTATTATGAATTAGCATTGGGTATCAGAGAGCAGTTTCAGCCTTTGGTTTGGGGGATTGGCTTATTTCACTTACCATGATATTCTCTAGCTCCATGCATTTACCAACAAATGCCATAATTTCATTCTTCTTTCAGGTTGAATAATATTCCATTGTGTATGTATAACACAATTTCTTTATCCATGTATCTGTTGAAGGGCTCCAAGACTGGTTCCATAGTTTCACTATTGTGATTTGAGCTGCTATAAACATTGATGTGACTGCGTCAATGTAGTATGCTGATTTTAAGTCCTTTGGGTATAAACCAAAGATTGAGATCACTGTGTTAATTTAAGTCAAAGATTAAGAAGTCAGTTTTTGTTTGTTTGTTTGTTTGTTTGTTTCAGAACTGGATTGGATTAGTGGAAATGAGGCACAGTGGCAGGGTGTTATATTTCCTTAGGATCTTCTTGAACATTTAACTACATCTGCACTTATAGCAAAGGTGAACTCTAGTCTTTATGTAATATTATTGTATATTCTGAGGCATTAAGTCTCACATCTACCTAGTGGTATACACCTATTACTTAAGAAAGAAAGTAGAATTCATGGTTATTTATTTCTTGCCTGGAGCATTTTTTATCAAATGGAAACAAATCTGTAAATATTCAAGAAAATTAGTGTCAGGAGGTGGATTTGACATACCAGTTAGGAAAACATGCTAGGAAGCTATGATTATTAAGGCAACAAGTATTGCTTTGATAGAATTTTGGGTAGAATTATTCCCTATAATTGTAAAAACAACTCTCAGAAAATGAGAAGATGTCACACAATGACCAGTTTTCATTAAAAGGAGGGAGCTTAGAAAAATATTTTTAAAAATCCAGAAGACACAAAGGATTTTGTGACAGCAGGAAAAGACAAATTAGTGGGTGTCACTGGTTTAAGAGGATTCTAATGAGATTTGGGGAAAGTACAAACCACATATTGTTAAGAATCCTGATGATGATAGATGATTGGAGACACCTAAATGCCTAAGATGGACTAGTATATGTAGGGTATGAAGAGTGATGGAGTTAACATTAATAATTTGTTAAGGAACAGGAGGGAATTTATATGTTCGGCTCAATTCCTAATTAGAGTTTAATCTTCAGGTTGTAGGAGCATGCCCTTTGGTTTTGAGGTCTGGTTATATATGTTCAAAATAGTACCATGAAAAAATTGTCAGGCAAAACATTCTAGTTTTATATGGGGAGGGGTGAGCAGGTCTTGTCATAAGAGGATGATGGTCGTAGATTCCAGGGTGGTCTTATGAGTGGTGTCATCACACAAGGGGCTGCTGTCTCAAGGTGCCCTCAAGATAATATACGTAGCTTTATGAACATAATTGATCACTGTGGGAAAAAAGTGGATGACCAAGTCACACTTGGTTATAATCTTTATTTTTTTCCCGAGGTCTCATTCTTTTCATTTTATATTTCAATAAAAAGGTGAGCTAGTGTTATGTCAATTTTACTTTAATATTTCTTTCCCAATAATTTGCAGAAGGATTATTATATAATAAAATAATAGCTATAGTAATAAAATTCAAAAAAATTGAATTCTTTTAGTGGCAGGGGTATATTAGTTTTGATATCATTAAATAAATGGAAACCTCAAGTATGAAGATGCATTAAATGAAAAGAAAAAATGCATAAAATATTTTTTACCATAAAGTAATATCCTTAATGTACAGGATAATTAATAAAAAGTTAATTCTAATCTCAAAAGAACTATTTCAGATAGCATTTTACATTTACTGTTAGTAAATTTTTAAGTCTACATAAGGACAGAAAATATATTCCCACTCCGACAAAAATGATGATGACTAAATTTGTGCAAACCTGTTTACTATGATTAATATTCATTATTCCAAGTATTAAAAACCAGCTGCAGACAGGGAGTATAGTTCAGTGGAAGAGTGCTTGCTGAGCATGCACAGTGACTAGGATTTGATCCCCAGCACCACACACATGCAAAAACTTGTTTCATAGAAGATAGAGTGCTACTCATTATTGAAAATATCATGGAGCTGTGCACAATTAAGAGTTTTTGCTAATTCCAAGTTTGAAATCCTACATTTTCAGAGTACTCTCACAAATGGAGAAATGTAGACTTTTATTTAGTAAGAGCTACCCCACCTCCATTTTCTAAGATTAGTAAAAATAACATCGAATCAGGTTATAAAAGTCTCTGTTGGATTTCATGCAAAACTGTTTCCCTGTAGCTGAATTTCAGTAAGAAATTAAATGTATGCAACGTCAGGGATTTAAAGCTTTTATTTGTGAATATTTACTTTACCCTATGATAAAATATTGTGTTTGGTTCCTTTTCCCCCACTTTACATACATTACTTTATCTCAGTAATAACACAAAAGTCTCTATAATAAGTAGTTTTATTTAAAGAAACAAGTAAACCTCGAAGAAATAAGTCTGAAGGAGTCTGGGAATTTTAAATTAAGTTTCTTTGCCTCAAGAAAACACTCAGTCTCCATGAAGAATTCACTAAGCTGTCTTAACCACTTGAAATTTTCTAACATTGAAAATGTGCTTAAAGTTTTTCCTTCTTCATCTGCCCTCATTTGTAGATGAACAAATTCAAACTTGCTTTTTTGCCCACCTTCTATATTTAAAATCCATAATTATTTTAAAACTATGAACTCCAAGTTCAATCACCATGTATTAGTGGTGCCACAGTTTATTTTGGGAAATGTAAAGTTTCATTTTTCCAAGCATTTATTTTCCCTTCTCAGAAATAAATTTCCATAATGCACCAACCTCAAATAGGCAGCTTTATTATTTACACTTCATGGATAAGATTCACTATTGAAAAACTAGTGGAAATTTCATTTTTTTTTTTCTGATCTCGGTTTTCCTTTGAAGCATCAAATAGGATATTGATATTTTTTGGCACTTAAGCTATTTACTTACTGAGACTTAACGAGCCGTTATAAAGTGAGTCATATTCCCTCTGTGCATTTCATACAACTATTACTAGAACTTCTCTTCAGAAGGATTTATCTACTAATCAATATCTTTCTTATTGTGCCATTTCCAGAAGTACTGAAGAGACTTCCCTTCTGAAACAGGGTTGGACTCTCTGGCTTAAGGGTTTTAAGAGTTGTAGAGTGTGCAGCAGGGACTCTACAGGTGGACTTGAAGTTTTGTGATGTGCCTGTGGTCATCATTATTTTTAGGCATTTCCAGGGAAAATGAAAATCCCTCAACTGCATTAACAAGTAGAAAACAAAGTGTGCCAGAAATTTGAAACTATACTTCAAGCTGTTCTCTGTACTGAAAAACATGTCTAGACGTCACTAATCAGATGTTTTTAAATGATTGTTTCTGAAAGAGCCTTTTACATTATAGATCCATAGAGGTATATATAAAAATTCATAATGACCCATGTTGAATATACTCTGAATTCCTTCTCTTCCTTTCCCTAAACTTGGAAATTTGGAACTGAATCAAATAGCAGTGAATTCTGTAAGGATTATACACAAAATTCCTTTTCAATAACAACACTCTCCACGTGATGATATGTGTTTCTATGGATGATTTACAGGTTACAGGCATGCTGTGACCTCTCTCCCAATTGCGGACAGATTAAGCAGAGCTGATTAACAGGGACTAAAAACACTGGGCTATCTTCTCTTATGGGGGTCTTTGTTAAAACCTCCTCTCTGAGCCCTCCCAGTTTATTCGCTTGCAAATCACTGTTCCCAAAGAGGTCTTCACTTCCCCAACCCCAACCTGGAGCCCTGCAGCGCCATCAGCTGTAATATCTTCCTATTTGAGGGACGTCTCTTATTAATCAAAAAACGCGGAATGGAAACCAATCAGATAGAGAGTTCCTTTGGCTTCAGCTTTCTGCCTGTCTGAGTTAAAAGTGATGCTGAAGAGAGAGGCACACTGAGATGCGTGAAGATTCAGCTGTGAAGATACTATAAAAAGAGAAGAGAAGGAATGAGACAGAAGCAGAAACAGAATTATCGGTGCTGAGCACGGCTAGACTCAGTCCCGTTACTAAACAAGGTATGCGTTATTTACTTTGCTTGATAATATAAGCTATTCAGTTTTTGCTTTCTTATAAGCAAATAGTACAAATATTGCTTTTCTCTCAGTTGCTGCATTCTCTCTCTCTCTCTCTCTCTCTCTCTCTCTCTCTCTCTCTAACACTTGGAAGCAGGTAAGAATATATTTTGTAGTGTTTGAATAAGACATGTAAATGCTTAGTGATGAAACATGTATTATTTGCTTATTATACTTTTAGAAAATCTGATATCTATCCAAGCTCCTTTTATAGTCCTCAAATGTGCATATAGAATATTATCCTAAAAATAAAAGTAAACTTCAAATTGCATTAGTGGCCTGGAATTCCTCCCATCTTAGTGTGTTAATGGATATTCTTAGTATATTAATTGGAAATGGACTTCCAGTGGTCTCATAACTTTTGTTTAAATAATTTGATTCAGAATTTTCAAACATAAAGGTATCTTGATTCATAATTTAATAACAAGTGACTTTCTTATTTTCAATATTAAAAATGAAATGATATATAAATAGTAATAATGGATCATATTTAGATGGATATCGGATGTCAGGATTAAGGTGAGCATTTTACATGATAAAGGAGACTTCTTCAGATATTTGTGGTCCTGATCTGTGTCAACATTCTAAATTATGCCTCTTGGCTATACCTGGCAAATATATCTAAATATAATGAGGACATGATGAAAATCAAAGGAAAGGGAATGTGTCAAAAACAAAATAGTCATTTTTATATTTGGACTGATTGAAAATGCATTGATTTGATGGAGTATTGTTTTATTTTCCCCATTGCACCCTAATATAACCAACTCACATTGATTACGTTTGCAAGTTCACTAATTTTAAAAAAAAAGCTTTATGAATTTTACCTGTTAGATTCTCAAAATTCAATAATATTTATAGTTAGATACTGCTAACAGAGTACAGTTATGAGAAAATGTTTAAATATCAAAGGTGCAAGAAAAGGAAAGTTAGAGTTATCTAACTAGAAGATAAGTTCAAATTTATCTGTGTGGTCACATTTTTGTAAGCATGTAATACAATGTGAGGAGAAATCAGTGATGTTTTCTGGAGACTTGTTGTCACTTATTATGTTATGCTGTAGATATATGAGACTTGTGATTTTCTTTCACAAGTCTCCAGAATGCTATACATCAAAAAGAATTAGTGATTTTGTGACATCAAAAACAGTGGTAACTTTGTAAGATAGGAAGAAATACTCAATTGGTTGTCTTTGGTTTTATCTATGAAATTAGAAGTTCACCCATTTTCAATATTCTTAATATGATTAAAAAAATAACATCCTGCATTCAGCAAAAGATGAATCCTATTTTCAAATTTCCATACTGACTCATTGCCTAGGCAATGTTATGTCAAGTGCAGAACATGTTTGTTTACGAAACTGGTTAATACAGGTTTGAATGATTCTGTGGAAGATAGAGAAAATGAAATAGCATGCTTTTCCAGCACATAGCACCAAAGAACTTGGACATAACACAAACAGCATGGAATTGCAGTCCTGTCACCTAACATATGATGGGTTCAACTGAAGTTTTCTCAAATGAGAGAGTGCAGAAGTAACTGTAAACATTTAATAGATATATGCGTGACATGTATATTAATGTATTTTGAAAACTGAGCAAATATAAGGTAAAGTGCAGGCTACAAGTAAATCTAATTCCAGAAATAATGAGCAGGAAAATGTTTTAGGGAAAGCAAATGGTGTTATCATTTTAAAAGTAATGCACTAATTTCCGGTTACATAAATTTGGTAGTACTAATAAAGCAATAGTTACATAAGCTAATAGTATTGTGTAAGAATGAAAATATATTTCTTGCCATATTACACTATGTGGTAATTAAAGAAATGTTTGAAATGGTTTATATAATCATGTCAGCATTTTATATTTATTGCATTTTTCAAATAAAAGTGTCATACACTACCTACCTATGTGTAGCCAAATCCCAATTCAGAGTCAATCTTGAATTTATGTTTTTAAATGCTGTGTTGATAGACCTGATGAATTCTGTGTGGACCAGAAGCTCTTCTGAATGACACCTTGCATGGAGAGATTATGGTTTTGCTCTTTCCTGTAACCCCCATGCACACAAAGCTTTAGTCAATGCCGTATCTCTACCATGCTATATTCACCACGTGAGACTGTTTTTAAAAATGCCTAATTCTTCCTTACTTGTTAATAGCTACATGAGACAAATCATCCTCCCACACCATATTTCTACAGTGTAAGACTGTAGTTAACCAGAATGCTTTAGTGGATGATTAAATTATATAATACAAATTATGTGAGTGATGTGGCAATATATTTATGTGAGAAAGGATAAATCTTGGTGACAGAGAATTTGAAGAATGCATGAGAATGTGTGGCAAATAAACATTGACTAATTTATTTTCAATGGAAGGCAACAGATTAGATGGATCATTATTTAACATTAATACAAACACAGATGCTTCAATGTAACTGATCATTGATTTGCTCTCTTCTTTAAAATTAATTTGGATCACTGATATATACATTTGATTATAATGTCTAATTAATCTCACATTTGTAAAGGAAAGTGTGAAACTTTTTAAAATGTTTGATATAACATTTTAAACATGTATACTTCTGAATTTAAAGATATATGTATTTATATACATATAGTAAACCAATGGCAGTATTAAATGCAGAGTAGGTTTGACTTATGGAAATGTATTAGTTATGAAAGCTATAGTTAGGTTCTTGGGTTTTTACTTCCTAAATAATCTACTGAAAATTAAGTTTTCTGAAGGAAGAAGGAAGCATACTAAATATCACCAAAGCCCATGGGTTTAATGTTAACTTTGCTTGATTTCACAAGATGCTATATTTGTAAATATGATCATTTTACTGTAAGACCTAAGACCTGTTTCCCATAATACAGCAATTCTTTCTTTGTATCTTACATATTTGTTTTAAAAAATGAATTGTTTCTTTAAATATATCCCAAGTTAATTGTCTTAACACCCATGTTGTTATCTTATTTAGGTGTTTAAATAAAATTCTAGAATATTAGAAAAGGGATTTTAAGTACCTTCAACTCTGATTTTACACGTGAAAAACTGAGCATTAGAAGGACAGGGTTGTATAGACAAAGTTCTTCAATCAGAGATGAATAATGGGCAACCTTATGTGATAAACATCTCACATTGTCTTAAAAAGTAGATTAGGAAGACTGACAAGTACTTAGGTAGGTAAGTAGATTGTTAGGTAGATAGCAATAACTTCCGTATTGTTTTAAGTGCCCTGTAGAAGTTCTGTTTCTTATGAGATGCTTCAATTTCTCTGCCTAAAACCACCATTGTCTTCAATATTAAAATATGGTAAGGAGTGCAGAGTGTGGAGAGTGTCCTTACAGCACTTTTATACATTTTTGTTTCAATCCTAACGTGTTATTTACTTATCCCTAAATTTAGCACTCGTAAGAGATGGTCTTAGAGCCACATTAGAAATGCAAAGTGCTGGATAAAAGCAGTCCCTGGAGCCTAACCAGGAGATTTTATATTAGCACTACCAGGAAACACCTCCCAAACATAAAAGGCTTGATAATGCCTTTTACTGGCTGTGAAGGGAAAATGGAAATATCATGAGGTGTTGTTGTCAGTAATGTGTGTTTTATTTATTTTATTTTTAGGATGAAACAGGGGGGAAATGAGAAGAGCTAAATATTTCTTTAAAATTATGTTGGATGTTTTTACTTTATTTATTTATTTTTTTCTTTTGCTATTTCTTGAGTTTGGTGAATTATGAGTTAGTTACAGGAGGAATGACTATGCTCATGTCCGTAATTTCTCTTCAGAACAACATGACTCTGGGTCTTTCTAGTTATAAAACATCAGAACATACAATTATTTCTCATGTATGGTTTAAAATATCTGTCCCTCACATCTAGTTTTAGGGAATTGCTCTACAGTTCTGAAGAACAAGTTTGATTTCATCTTTTTTTTTTATTGCAAAAATTTATTCCAAGTTATAAAGGAAATATTGGGAACTAATAGTTATTTTTAATTTGAGTTTAAAGATTTAATATATCCCAAGGTACACTGGAAGAAGCAGATATCTCTGATGGAAGTGTTATTGGATTGTGCTGCATTTTCCACACTTCATATATTAATAGAATATCCAACGGATAATAGACCTTTCCATCATATTTAGTGAAACAGGATCTTGGGGAATCATACAAAACATCAAATTATACCTACAAGAAATCATTCTGACAAGGGACACAACAAACAAAACATAAAATATGGATAGATGAGGCAAATGGGTACCCATAATTCTCTTCCTGGGTCAAAAGACATGACAAAAATACATACTTTTGTGATAAAACTGGGACATCAGTCCCAAAATTTCTCAAAGGGAAATTTCTCTCCTTCTTTATCATGTATTTTTTTTCCACCAAAGCAGGTTAAATTAACAATTTTATATAAGTACCTGAATTTTTTTTCAAAATATTCATATCTATGTGAACATTTCACAATACAAAGAATTTAGAAGAAATTTAAATAATTTCCCATGTAATACTAATAAAACTACAGATTAAACATTCAAGAAAATTTCTAATTCAAATTACGGAATATCATCTCTATATGTCTATCTTCGTGTTTTTCTATATAGTAACATATATGTATCTCCATTTAAATTTCTATGTATCTGAATTCAGTACTACATGTGTATGTATGGACAGATCCAAAATATTTCCAGAAAATAGAAAGAGATAACAAATTCAATTATTTAAAAATGTAAATTATTTACAGCCTTAGTTATTATTATGCTGTAACTAGGCACTAAAAACCTTTTTTTTTTTTTTTTTTGGTCAATTGTAGATAATGTCATGAACAAACTTTTTTAAGTTAAACTCAATTATAATCCATTTTTTATAGTTGACTCAGATAATTATTTGAATTGGGTAGACTGATTTTTAAAAACTATCCAGAAAAAAATTGTGTTCACAATTTTGAAGTTCTCATAAAAAATATATATCTTTACCCACACATCTGGTGAGTGAGGAAAATATCATGGAAAGTAAAAATTATAAAGTTCTCCCAAGCCAGATTTAAATAAATATTAGATTTTAGATTTTTATCAGAAAATAAAATCCTTATAAATTTACTTTTGTCAGAAATCTCAAGTTTTTTATTTGACCACTTTTGTTGAGGAACAGCTCAATAGGCACTTGATATATTTTGCATTAGTTAGTAAATTAGCAATTTACTCAACTAAAAATTTGTTTTGCATTTAAGTCTTCATACTGATTTTTAATATCATTGTATTATAATTAATAAGAGTACACAAGAATTATTAACACCATCAAGGATAAATGCTTTCATTAAAGCTATTCCTTCTAGGTTAATTTCATAACTTATTTGTACATTATAATGAAACTAAACATGATATATTGAACAGAGTTTGAAAGAAGAGTAACTATTTGAAAAGAAATAGAAACTGTGATATTTTAACTGAGTCTTCACTTTATTCCTTATATCTTAACTAAGGCACATTTAACAAGATTCAGATTTGTATTTCTGACAATAAATAATGTTTAAAGAATTAAATAATTAGTCTACTATTATAATAATATGTATGCTTGTGTATAAATATGATATTCATCTGACTTTTATGTTTTATTTAGAATTCAGCTCCTTGATTCAATTATTTGCAATGAAGAATATTATTATACCTGCAAATATACATAGTTTTCTTTGTAATGAAAATTAACTTTGGCTAGTTTAAATTAGAAAATTCTATAAAATATAAAGCATGAATTCTAGTAATTAAAATTTATTTTGATATCTTACTGTTATTTTAGTACGTTAAAATGAAAAGTTTTTCTATATTATTTACATCTATATCTTATCTTCCTAACTCTAAACAGCAGACATCTAAATACATATGATGTGTCATACATCTTCCTATGAGTTCACTATTTTGGATCTGTGGCCTGTGTTAACCTCAATTTTCAATAGCTAAATATGTAAGAGAAAGATATTTAAATGGAAAGAGAGATTTGAACTTTGGAAATGTTTTGAGATACTAATTAGTTAAAAGAATCGTTCTGGTAATTTTTGTAAATAAATATATTTCAGTAAGAGGCTCTGAGATTATGTTTAAACTGAAATGTAACTATTGAAACCCACAGAGACCAAATGATAGAATCGGGGGAGACAAGTGGTAAGATTCCATAGCAGACTCAGGAGCAGAGTCATGCAACAGTTCACGTTTAATAAAGACACCGTCACAGAGATTTTACTTCTCCCCTGACCTAAGCTGCATTCGGGTTTGCTGCTTGACAGATGAAGCTCTGGCTCTGGGATCTCAAAATGCTTTATTTAAACATGGGTCCAGAGATTGTTCTTTTATGCCTGAGACTAAACTATGTTTATGGAAGTCTTACATTGAAATTGAGCTTTAAACATATTCTGGGATAAACAAAATGTTATTTCAAAGTGAAAATGTCACCTACATATATTTTGCATTATGTTTCAATGACCTTAATTATAAATTGCACTTTTCCAAATTTGCAAGAAATGTAGACAATTGATATGGGAAACAGCTGAGAAAATTCTACACTAGAATGAAATTCCTCTCCAGATTATAGTTTTGGGGAAAGATAACTGCTTATGAAAAATATTTTGTTCTTTAAAATATGTATTTCAAAGCAAATTTTTAAAAATAATTATTTCATAATTATAAAAATACATATATATTCATAGACTACCTTGACTTTCTCTAAATCTGAAATGTTTTCCAAACCATTAGTTAATATATATTTATTAAATTTTCACTTATACATCATTTATCCAAATATAATTAATCATTTTTTCTTTATTAGTATTAGACTTCTCTCAATAAGAACTCATGTGAAAGGTTATTTTTATATCATTGTGAGAAAAAAATTATTAATAATCAACTTATTAAATGTGAATTTTGAACCGATTTTAACATAGGATAGAAAACAGAGATTTAAGATCACAAGTCTTTTTTATTTAGCATTTGATTGAACATGTTCTCAGTGACATATACCCTAATATGATGATGTATCAACTGATATACTAATAAATACATATTTATATCCAGTGCATATGTATATATAATGAATTATTGAGTTACTATTTACAAATACGTCAAGGTGTTGGGAGTTGAACCCAGGACCTCACCCATGCTAGCCAGGCACATGCTCTGCCACCAGGCTGAACAACAGTAATGTGCTATGTTTTGAAACTGTTACCTTTATTTTCTCCTTTAAAAATGATTGTAATCTATGAAGAAAGATCTCCACATCCTTCTTTCATTCTTTCTCTTGAGCTAGAATTCTAAATCATTTTGTGGCTAAGGTAGACTTTAATTGTGTATTTTAATTGTACATTGCCTATTGTTTCCCACAAACTGACCACAGGTCTACGGTGGTTCACAGAGAGCAGACACGATCTTCTCCTGCAGTGAACTGAGGTGCTGCATTTCTGCTGTGACTTGGACTCCTTGTGCTTTCCTACCTCACCACAGCCCTATGGTGGCCACCCCTCTGTCTCCACCCTACCACTTTTCTTCCTTCCCTCCTTATTCTTCCCCTCTCCACTTCTCCTTCACTCTGAAGACAGAATATATTTAACTGCAAGTGTCTATCCTTTGTAACTTGGCTTTCATTCTGGGAGATGATTCAGTGTGTAACAGAAAGTGCCTTTTGCAACAAGAAAAACTCCTCAGATGCCAGGATTGGAGAAAAATTTGTCAATATAGTTCAAGATCAATTTTAGAAACTCCTCTCCTCTGCTGTACCTCTCCATACTTTCACTTTCTAATTCGCTGGAAATGGGCCTTTTAGGGAGTTGACAATTACCAAAGTCATATTTCTTTTTCCTTTTCCATTGTTTTTATTGTTGCATTGTGGTTGTACACAACATCAGGATTTATTGTTGCATATTTATATGTGCACATAATGTAAGAATATAATTTTGTTAATATTCTCCAGTATTTCCCCTTTCCCTCCCCTCCTCCCTCCTCTCTCTCTCTCTCTCTCTCTGACTTCTTTCTTCTATTCTATTGATTTTTCAATTTTCGTGAGATACCCATCCCTCTCCATTTTATTCCCCCTTTTTCCCTAGTTTCCACATATGAGAGAAAGTCGTATTATTTGAAGAGATATAGCAAATCAAACAGAAGGATTTCATGAATAAGAGATTGATTAGTCCAGCATTATAGTTCACCAGCATATAGCTACTTGAGGATTTTCGAGACTTGTTCATAAAAAAAAAAAAAAAAATGTGTATTGAAAAGTTAAGGATTACCCTGTGCACTCAGTACTCTTACAAGAGGTGGGTGGGAGGAGATAGTTGGCAACATATTTTTACACTAACAACTTGGCTGTAGGAGCCCCATACCAGATACATTCAATTTTTCATATTAAAAAAAAATTCTCACATTCTATTTCCATGTGGTAGAACCATCAGTCTATCTTACAACTTGCAGGTGCAGTTGGAAGCAGTGCTTCCCTAGCATTACCACCAGTGTGTCATCCTCGGCGAGGGGAGGCTTGTGGAGAAGTTATTCAGAATATGTCACTGGCCCTTCATTTTCCCTTATTACAAACTCATAACAAGGAAAACAACTTTTATATTATTCATAATAATCCATTTTTCCATCTATTGACTGATTACTTTTCTTGCATTTGAATTTACTCCTTAGTGAACCACTGCATCCAAAATATGAAACTATAATATAGATTGCACCTGCTGTGCTGGGTGCCATGCTGGGAAGGTCACATTCAGATGGAGACAGCAGTTGTTTCCAAATAACTTCAGCCTTCAGACATTCCTTTTGGCCATGATGTTAAAATATCTCCTTGAAATGTCTCCTTTCTTCTCTCTCTCTCTCTCTCTCTCTCTCTCTCTTATTTTCTCCTATATAGCTTAGAATTCATCTAATGGCATTTAATGCCTTTCTAATACCATTAAATTTTTCAAATAAAATTTTGCTGAGTCTAATTTTTCTATTTATTATACACTCTAGTTACTTAAATATCAATTAGGAGCATTTTATGGATTATGCTACTTATTCTAAATTAATCCTGAATGAAGGTAAATCTCATTTTGATATTCTCCCTAAAACTTAAATTAGTAAATCTTGTATGAAACACAGAGCACACAGTAAGGAGAACTATGACTTCTTTTAAAAAACTACTTTTCAAATTAGTTCAATACAATGTTTTTATTTCTCCTTGTTGTTTCCAAATGACCTGTATAGAGGAAAAACAACTTCATGATTTGTAATCAGGTCATACAGGTTATATGTTGCTAAATTCTGAGAGAGATAACCTTTGTCATATTATACTTTGGTCTTTCACTATCTATTCCTTGGTCCACTTTTTTTTTGTTATTCAGAACCTCAATAACTTCTTGGGTATGTGTGTAAGTCTGCATGTGTATTGTGTGTGTGCAGTACTGGTAATTAAACTCAGGGGCACTCTACCACTAAGACATATCCCCAGTTCTTTTTTTTTTTTTATTTTGAGACAGGGTCTTGCTAAATTGCTGAGGCTGGTCTCAAACATTTTCCTCCTATCTCAGCCTCCTAAATTCCTGGAATTACAGGCTTTGGCTACATTGTCTAACTCCTTGTTATATTATTTGAACAACCTGTTAATTGTTTACTTGGTCAACAATTTTTTTAACTACTGATACATACTTTATTGTGTAATTTTGTAAATTAGGGATGGGTCCAAGCAATTTTTCTCTCCTACACTTACCAATCCCACATCCTATCCACAAATACATCAGTACCCCTCGGCCTGGAATTCAAGATTTGAGCAATTTGTTTTATCCTATATTTACATTTTTTTCCTGCTATTTGTGAGTCTTAAAAAATGATGTCTCAGTTTATATCTATATGCTGGCACACAGATATATACTCAAAAGACCAAATTTTGTCAAGAAATATTTTAAGAGCTGAACAATATCCATCTGCAAATTCAAAATTGCTCTTGTCAAAATCTAGTAAAAATAATTCCAGTCAAAACAGATATTATGCTTTATAGGAAGGAAAAAAAAAACCTTTTCCTTCCTTGTCTCATGCTCTTTTTTTAATATTATTCTATTATTCGAGTATTATTTTCTTCCACCATTCCACTGTAACAGTGACTGCCAGTTATTAGACAGTACATTAGTGCCTATCGATATATTCTAAATTCAGGAAGTAGATCCTAACATCTTATTTTTACCAAAGAATACCGGAAAACTTGGTCACAAAGTATCTGAGAACCATTGCTTTAAAATGTAGGTCTTGAATGGTCAGAATTGGTTGGAGAGCTTTGAAAAATATAGTGTTTATGATTTAATATAAGTTACTTGGAAGAAAGTCCATGGAATTCATACTCAAAAAAGGTCTGAATTACTTACCAGTCCACATATCAAAATTTTCTTTTAGCTTACGAACACAACATTATTGGAATATAAACCAAAGTACACAAGATTTATGATATGAATAGACCCATGATCTCTTTCAAATTCCCACAGTTACTTATTATATCTTTATTTTTTTATTTTTATTTTTATTTTTTGGTACTGGGGATTGAACTCAGTGGCACCCAACCACTGAGTCACATCCCTGCCCTGTTTTGTATTTATTTAGAAACAGGGTATCCCTGAGTTGCTTATCTCCTAGCTGTTGCTGCGGTTGGCTTTGAACTCACAATCCTTTTACCTCAGCGGCCCAAGTCACTGGGACTACAGGCATGAATCAATGCGTGGCACTTACTGGGTTTTGTTTGTAGGTTATGTTCACTTCTGGGTGCAAATGGTCTCAAATACCATGCAATAAAACAGAAGTTTAGATAAGCAGTATTTTGTGGTTAGAACAGATAGCATCCTGCGATCCAATATCTTACTTGTAAAACCCATTTTCTTATATGCCTCAGGTGTGAATTCTAGAAAATAATTTTAATGTCTTCAAGTCACAGAGCTTCCTTAGCAAAATGAAGATAGTAGTGTCTATAATTTAGGGCAAGATGAAAAAATACAAAATGGATTCTACCATTATTATTATTGTAAGAATGTGTTCCTCAGGTTCATGATATCTGAACCTGTCCATGCAAAGCATATTGGAATCCTCCATTTGAATAAGGTGAAGTGAGACTTTGCTTAATTTAATGAATAAATTCATTGTTCTTGAAAGTAGGAGAATTGAAATTAGGAGAGTTTAGAAGTAAGATTTTATATTAGGAATATAAATATTCTTACATGATATGGTTCCTGAAGTTTATGTAGCATAGAATGAAAGTATTCAAATTCTGAATAATTTTGTGCTACAAGTTTATACCAGCTTGAAATTAATGTAGAATATTTACTGTCACAGATAAAATATCACCAAGTTTATTGCTTAAAGTTTAAATGGGCATATTATTCGCAGATCTTAGAGATATGAATGAATTATATAAGTCGTTTAGATCAATGGTAATAAAATTTCATAGCATTCATATCATCACATATTTTAATGCCAGATATTTAACTTTCCTTTTCTATCATTTTTATTATTTCCTCCTTTTATTCTTTGAGTTATATTAATAATGACTGTAAAGTAAATGACATTCTTGACCTTAAAGTGAATACTGCATATAAAGATGTTTTATATGTGTAAGAATTTCACAGTGCTTCGAACAAAAATGGTAATAATGCATATGTGTGAGAAACATTTACTAAATGTTACTTAAGTGTTATATTTGTGGTTACTATTAATAATTTAATAGTTACCTCTGTGCTCTATAAAATAGCTTTTGTTATTTATAAAATATATAAAATCTTAAATTATACTATTGAATATATTAGCCCTATAATCACATATTAGTTACAAATAATTTATTCAACCTTCACTATGGATAAAATATTTTTCTGGATGTTGAATTTATAACAATAAATTTTATACAAGGAGTTTTTAAGGTATCCCAAGGTATATTACAGACAAGTTATACAAAAAATAAATAAGACAATCATAGGTGTTAATGGCTTGTGGCAATAGATGGAGTGATGGAGAGTTACTGTAGGATATGATGGAACTTCATGATGGTGCTAGAGGAGTTTGCTTTGAGAAGGTGACATTTGAATTGAGTTTGAATGGAGAGGGGACAAGAATGAGGAATAGCATTTTAGGTGGAAAAATGGTAGATATAAGGGTATAAATGTGTTAACATAATTTGCTTATTTTATAAATAGTTTTATTTAATTTCATCACAATATTATGTATCATTTGGTAAAAATTTTTGTTTTGGTGAACTTTTTCATTGATGAGAACAAATCACCCAAAAAGAACAAATTAGAGGGGAAAATGTTTATTTGGGCTCACAGTTTCAAAGGACTCGGTCCATAGATGGTCAGTTTTTTAAGCTCTTGAAGGAACTAGCTAGAAATTCTTTAATGATAATCCACAGTACATATTGCGAGATCTCTACCACTTGTGCAGAGTAAACAACTATAATGACACTGTTCTTTCTACAAATAACATGGAGCTAAACGTGTTTTTCCTCATACTTGATAAGTACTATATTTTGACTAAAATGTTATAAAATGAAAATAAGACCTAATTTGGATTTTTAAAGACTGTATAATCAAAGTTTAATAGATTTTTTCTGAGAGGAAATTCAATGTTATGTTTCGGTTGAATTGTGTCTTTCTAAGTTATTCCTTAAGAAAGTTCATAATTGCTAAGTTGTCAGAATGATTCATATGCCTTTTTGAAAATAGTAGGGTATTTATGACTTTGGTTTGAAGCTATACCTCTTCTTTCTATACCTCTAACTTTCTATTTCTCTTTTCCCAACCCACATTCTTTCATCCTTGTGTTGAACTACAGAGTAGGCAACAACTTAAGTTTACTTAAATATTGACTATAATGGGTAAGAGTTCAGGTTCTGAGTCAGAAATGTTAGCTCTATTTCTTTTTTCCTCTGTGGTTTCAACATATTTGATCTTCCTCAATCTCAGTAGAAATGTAGATAATTCTAATTCTCAGGGTTAGCAATGACTGTGGTAAAGCATGTATCAAATTATTTATAATAAGTATTAGTCTTTATTGTTATCTTGACAGTGCACTCAAACTTAGTATCAAATTCTAGTTTTGGAGAATTTTATTATTGTATATGAGAAAAGTAGTAACAATATTCTGTGTGTTTCAATTTTTCTTACCAAACTTTTAAAAGAATGTAGAAAATGAAAATTAATTCTGTCTCCATATATATGATGAAAAAGATGCTTTGAGCTCCAGGTACTATTTTATTTGGTTAATGGATATACTTTTGCAAAAGAAGCAGATACCATATTTTTCTTTTATTTTATGTAATAATTTACATTTGTGGGATGCAGTGTCAATATATTGCCCAGGTTCCTTTCAGATTCCTGGACTTAAGTGATCTCTGACTCAGTATCCCAAGTAGCCAGGATTATAGTCATGTGCCACCATGCACAGTGTACATACTGACGTTTAAAAATGCCATATTCTCAACCATGAATACAGAGTGTGAGTAACCAGAAAAATATTTGAAAAACTGATGAAATGTTAAAAAGGATATAAGCAACCACACTTTCAAAATGCACAGAGCAAAAATAATCTCCACCAAGTATCAGACTGTAGAAAATATATTTGTAAAGGTATGAAAAGTATGTGTTTTGGAAGATTTTTATCCAGTTTTCAGCATTAATGAAAATAAGTTGGAGTGATAATGGTTGCTGGTGTAATATGCTATTTTTAAATTAAAAAAGGTAATCATGCAAAATGTGATCACTTTGTTGAAAGAACAAAAATTAAATTGAGAAAAGAATAATTCTATAAAGTCAGGGATTATTACAACAAAACAAACTGACATTTTATGTAATTAATTTTAAAGGTAAGGATATTAAGATTCAAAAAATTACTGAAGGTGATCATGAAGCAGAAAAAACAGGGGTGGTATTGAAGGTCATGTGATGAAGAATGCCTCACTGATATGAATCTTTATATTCTTATAAAATCATTTTTGAATGGTCACTGCAGGTTGGCTAGATATCCAATGCACTATCCATTGTGCCACAGAGTCAGTTACCAACAAAATCGTTTTTGATTCAGGACCATCTCCATGTAAAATACAGCATTATATTAATTATGAAAAACCCAAATTAAAACATAACTGCTTCTCATTACCCATTTGGTTAGGCTTGGCCTTCTCCATAAACCTTACTGTAAGAACAGGATGGATCTGAACCTCCCACACATTAAAAAAAAAAAAAAAAATTAATTTATGCAGAGCATCTATCTTAGGACACTTAAAATGGGGTTAACTAATTGGTTCCCAGAGTGTACACGGTGGGATTATACTCTGCTGTGATATCGTAAAGACAGCAATGGGGGGGAGTAAAAAGACTTAATTTCTGTATTTTGAAAATGATGAAGAGAAGCTAGAAAATATATGAGGGATCCTTCAGTTTCAAATCATTTCAGTGTTTGCAAATGTTATTTTCAACTTTTAGCCATTTCTCTAACAAACTCCCTGTTATGGTTTAGATATGAAGTACCCCCCAAAAGTTCCTGTATGAAACAATGCAAGAAAGTTTAGAAGTATAATGAGGAGTATGAGAGCCTTATCTTTTCAGTGCACTGATATTCTGATAGGGTTTAACTGGGTGGTAACTCTTGGCAGCTAGGGTGTGCCTGGAGGAGGTAGGTTCCTGGAGGCCTGCCTGTCTTTGGGATGTATATTTTCTCTTTGTTCAGTGGAGCTCTCCCCAGTCACTTTCTACACTCTTCTCCTATGATATTCTGCCTCACCTTGAGCCCTAAGGAGTGAGCTAGTTACTGTGGACTGAGACCTCTGAAACCATAAGCTCCCAAATCAACCTTTTCTCCTGCAATTGTTCTTGTCAAGTCTTTCGGTCACAGCAGTGAAAAGTTGATTAAAACTTTTCTATCTTACAGGAAAACATAAAAAAATAGAAACAACTGAAATACTTGGAAATATCTGAAAAACTGCACTTCTTGCCCTCAGTTCTGCCCCCACAAAGGTCCTAAGATGTAGATTGTTCTCTGTGATTCTATTTATACAATATCCATTGAATCTCTTCTACTGGCTTCTACATCTCTCCACATTGATATCAGGATTTCTTTGTATAAATAGCATATGACTTGAAATTTCATTATTGTCACACATATTCAGATATTTATTCATTTACTCTTGTTGGAGCATCTCTCTGCCTCAAGCATTCTGTCAGCCCATTCACATCTATTACTACCTTGTAACAAATCCAAATATCATGCGTGAAAGGAAGATACATTTCAAGCATCTATTTTAAATCTTTTTGTGTGTGCACCAGTTACTTCAATTTGTATAATCAACTAATTAGTTTAAACTCACTATATGTGTTTCTGCAGCTATGAAATTGTGCTATATTTTACACTGTTCACACAAACTGATATTTCACTATGTCAAGGAATTGCATTTTACAGATAATTTAGTTAATACAACTGACCAATTCTTTCTAATAAAAAGTATGTAAGTCAGTTTGACTATTTTAAAGATAAATATTGGGATCATTGAAAAGTAAACAATTCTAATGTCTAATAAATCTGAACTCAATTTGCAAATGACTAGATTGTTTTAAAAGATAACTATAAGATCATTTATTATAATTTATTGTCATCTTTACATAAATCTATATTTTGGATTATTATTTCATCAGATTGTGTCTTGACAATAAGCCTCTTTTAGACTGTTTAGATAATAGAACCATCAAGCAAATTAGAAGAAATAATTATTAAACATGTTTATCAATGGTGTTCTGGGAATAATAACAAAAACTTGAGTATGGAAGAGGAACGTCCCAAATCACTAAAGAGCAATATCCTCTGTTTCATTGTGGTTTCTTGGGGAAACATAACAATAGGAGTATCTGATAGTCAATTAAACATTTGCTTTTACAGACTATTTACATGAAAATATATTATTTATAGGTAAATTATCTCTTCTTGTGATTTTCTACTGGAATGAAAGATTTCTGTTTGATGTTGGGAAGAATAAAATTAATCTATTCACTAATTAATTGTATGGTATAATATCATTTTGCTGGAAAGTACTTCCAACTTTATTCGTCTTTGGCAAAGAAAGCTTTATTTATAATGGTATCGTGCTAAAGTCTATAGGGGAAATGTTTGGCACCTGCTTTGGATATCCACACACAAAATCAGCTTATATAATCTCTTTATCATTGATTTTGCTGAACCCATATATTCCCGGGTTTTGTTTTATATAGGCATCATATTTAATATTACTGTAAAGGGAATTTATGCATATGGAAACAACCTCAATATTATTGGTCTTATTTATATAAGTGTAGAGAAAATCATGTGTTTCAAGTTCCCGGAGGCCTGTATGATTCCAGTCCTTCCTTTGTAAGACTGAATTTTATAAAGAAATTATACTTAATGAAACTTTTATAATTTGTTTTTATTTTTCTATGACTGAAAATGTTTCCATCTGGAACAATACAGAGTTTTAGAACCATAAGTTAATTACTGTCCATTAATATGTCAATAAACATAAGTGAGCATCTGACCCAGTTAAATTTGCATCTAAAACACTGTTCAATTCATATGCGAAACGGCTTGAAAAATCTTACATTCATAAAACTAAGCTACTTAGCACAATGCTTTAGCTCCCTCTTTTGGATGGCCCAGACTACAATATGAAAATAGATGGAAATGCCCTAGCATGCCCTCATTTCCACAGACATGGAATGATATTTGATGCAGTATTTATTCCATTATTAAACTCTATAAATGTCATCATTTTAATCAGTATTCAAATAGACATTAGCCAAAATTATATCTTGAAGTAGTTTCACAAGTTGAATGCTGTCATTGAACATTTTATTTTAAAGCTATGTTAAAGAATGATTTTTGATGCAAGTGTTTTACAAAATAGTGTTTGAAATGAATTAATAGATGTTAAGTTTTATAAAGACTTAGAAACATTGTATCTCCAAATAAAATATTTGAAATCAAATAACCCACAAATTAAGTAGCAATTATCCTTAAAACATTTAAACACCAAGAAAGATTTTGAAAAGTATTGACCCCCAGATGTTGCATATTTTACAAATTCTTGTTTTAAATATTTTTTACTATTTTCCTCAGTTATTTCAATAATGGCATAGACAATAATGCATCAATATATATATAATATAAACAGGAACTTTATGCAATGTATATATACATATATATATACACACACACACGTATAACAAAGTCCTAAATATATTTCTTTTCCTATAATAACATCACAACATAATTTAGTACTGACACTAAAGCAGTACAAATTCATAAAAATCTAATCATCATATTGGTTTTAAGTTTTTAATTTTTCCAGTAATTAAATTATATACATTAAATTATTTAATATCTAATATCAGTAATCATAATTTGTACTATTATACACTGTAATTGATGAGAATAGTTGCCTTCCAGAAAAAAGAAAGGTTAAACTGTTATTTTAATTAACTAAATGTATAAACGTATGGCACATTTTAATTTTTATTTACTTGCAACTGAAACTTGTTTGCCTACCCATTATTTTGGAAAAACAACTTAAAATTACTAAATGATGTTTAAATAATGATTGTCATTAGTATACTCAAAATAATGTAGTAGGCAATTGAGACAATTCAATTTCCACATTAAATTGAGACAATTGCATTTCCACAGCTAAAAATATTTAGACATATTTTGAAATGCAAATGCTATTTTCAAGTATATAAAATAAATTATAATGGAAATATCAATCACCCAATATCCAAATGAAATACAATTTTATTTCATATACTACAAAGCAGTTCACATCCTAAACCCAGTCTTCCAATTGATAGCACCTTAAAGCCAGCTTTCCAATATGATAACACCTGTTCTTGAGCATCAAATTTTATAATAATCTAGATTCCAATCATTATTTTAAGAATCTGATAATATAAAATAATTTTCAGTACTATAAGTAATAGATTAATATTAACAATATTTTCATGCAGGGAAATAATTCTCTCATTTGCTTTCACTTTCTCTTTCTTTTAAATACCATCTTATTTCAAAGGATTTATAAAATCACTATTTCCAATGAGTAAATTTAAAAATCGATTTCACTTGTGTTCGTTTGTACACTTTTTACATATTATTAATTGACTTTATTTTTCTCAGTTAGAGGTAAGTTGTTTCTCCCTTTTCATGCCAACTTTTCTGCCTAATGTGTTCTGTGGAAGAAGAAATGAATGTACACATATAGGAAAGTTTTACCATTAGTTTCATTTTACCATATGCAAATGCTACATATGGCTATTACATTGCAATAAACTCTTCATAAAATGACATCAACATCATAAAAAGATATTTATATGATAGATGTCTGCTGCTCTATATCCATCAATATCTTCATCTTCATGTCTTCATTCGCATGTGTAACAGCAGCTATGTACCTACATTTTCCAGTCTCCTATACTTGTCTTTTTCTTTCTTAACCAAATACTTAATCCTAGTTCCACCTAGGAAATTGAGTCTATCCCAGCATTTATTTCTTTAAAATACGAGTCCATCTAAAACTCTGTTTTTCACCTATTACCACTAAGGATTACTCCACAAGTTTGACAGCTGATCTTGATATTTAACCCAAATTAGTCCCTGTTGTTTTCCTCAGTATTACTAACGCTCAGACCTACTAGTAAATTAATATACGTATATGTACATATTTAGTTATGTATATATAACTATTACACTTTATAGGAGGGGGTGATGAATAAAGATTATGTAGGATTCACAAGTTCCCAGAGAGAAAAAAGAAACCCAAAATGCTGTTGCTAAATCTAAACGATATTTTCCTGAAGGGCCTCCACATTTGACTACTAACTCGTGAATGTGTCCCTCCTTGTCTGCTCATAGCTACGATGCATCTCTCTAAATAAGTACTATCAGGCATGAATTTAAATTTAAAGGTACAGAAATCTTAATCCTTAGATTGTAGAAGAGGATTTTTAAACATAAAATAATACATCATGGTCCTATTAGTCTAAAGATGCCAGCATTAAAAAAAAAAAAAAAATACAGTGTTAAACAGCACTCTTTATATTTTATTATGATACATGAGCATTTGATACATGAGTGTAAGACAAGCAGTTTAACTACATCTACATGACTAAAAGGGGCCCCTGTGAACAGAAAGATCCATAAAGACAAATTGAACTTCCTAATATGAGAATCCTAAAAACAAGTACTAATATTGTCAATATTTTATCATTGATTATAACTGTTATAATTAATTAAATAATTAATGTACTATTTTTCTCTCAATTTTAAGTAGATATAAAATATTTTCCTTTGTGTATGTGTGTTGTTAAATCGACTACATACATATGTAAATATATATATATATATACACAAATATGCATATATATATATGAGGAATAGTCTATACGTAATATGTGAAAAACAAATAACTCTAATTTTTTCTATAAATAGGAGGCTAACCCAGATTAAATGGTTTTCCATTGTTTAGATTACCATAGTTTTTTAAAGTATTTTCATTGGTAACATATTAACCAGTTCAAATAATTTTCTGAGAAAGATAATGGGTCTTACAACGCTTCATTTTAGGAAATGATAAAAAATACCATTTGTATCCTTCAACCTTATCAAAAACAATGCCTAATTTACTATTCTGAAGCATAAAATTACACAAAATTTCATAAAAATTAACCAAGTACTTCCCAAAATGTAATATCAGTGAAAAAAAGAAAGACTACAATACACAAATACATGCACAACTACAATAGGCCATAGATCAAAGGTCTTGTTTATGAACCAGGCAGAAGGCAGTGCTGATAGACTCAGGAGTGCTGAATTGGGATCTAATACCCCCTCACTGGTTTTGCCTTTTGAAATGTGTCTCCTTAAATGCTTTGCTATTAATGAATTTCTAAGCAAAATGAATGTCAATCTTTCTTTAATTTATTAAGTAGTTGGAAATTAAGTATTCAATTCTAAACTTGTTAAAAAATAGATCTAACAGAGTGTTTAAAAGTTAAGTAAAGCAATGTATATTGTGTTTGGTCCTAGAATCAAAAAATAAAAGTTAGGTACAGACATTTCACCTGTAAGAATGTGGGACATGAGAAAATGCTGTAATATTTGGGATTGCCCTGATCTACACAGAGCGCTTAGAGTCCCTGGTGCCTGCCATCAAAATCTTATCAATGAAAACAGAAAAAGATTCACTTTGAACAAATTTCTCAAAGACAACCTAGGTGCATTTCTACATTAGGGGACCTCTGATGTAAATAATGATTGGAAAACATAAGAGTATTTTTGGTGTTAGGAAAACAAACAATAATATCAGAAATAATGAGGATGAACTTAATTATCTAAATTCTCTCTGCTTCTCTGTCTCTGTCTCTCTCACATGAACACATTTTTTTTCTCTCTCTCTCCCTCTCATTCTCTCCCTCTTTGGTAAAGAAGATATGCATTAGGATGTAGTGGGCCAGAATTTGGAAAGGCAGCATGAGATTAGATAATGGAACTGTGGTAAAGAGGATAGATTTGACTTTATGGGTACCAGATTCTAATTCAAACAATATAAACCAAGCATATTCTCTGGAAAGAGACCATGCGGATTGAACCCAATCTTATCCTGGAGGACCTTTCTCAATCTCAATTTTTTCACTGTAGAAGGGACTCAGAATAGTCTTCCCTACATAGGATGTACATCTCCCATCCTTAATTAAATGTACATGAGAAGTATGTGTTTCCTATGATAATGGAAATACAGGACAGAAATAGTATTTTTCAAAAAGTACTTTGACACTTACATGACAGAAACTGACAAAAGTGAGACTGAGGGAAAAAAATCTAGAACGATGACATGAAGAGTTTTGAGGTGAGGAGTTTCTATAGTTACTAATGTTAAAGTTCATGATGAAGGAGAAGAGTAGTATAATGTTTTGGATATGAAGGGTCCCTCAAAATGTCCTTCATTAATGGAGGAATTTTCAAAGGTGAATGACTAGATTATGAGAGCTGTAATTTAATTGGTTAATTAATTCATTTACTGGATTAATAATATGAATGATTGAGTGGTAACTGTAGGCAGGTGGGATGTGGCTGGAAGTGGGTCACTGGGGGATATGCCCTGGAAGGCTACATCTTCCTTTTAATCTGTTTCCCACCCTCTTTCTGCTCCCTGGTCTTCATGAACAGAGGAACTTTCCTCATCTACACCCTTCTGCTACCATATTCTGTCTCCTGTTGGACCCAGAGCAATGGATTCAGTCAAATATAAACTGAAACCCTGCAACCATGAGTCAAATGTAATTTTGATAAGTCGAAATAACTTTTCCTGCTCTAAGTTGTTCTTGTCAGTTATTTTGGTCACAATGATGAACCCCTAATTTACCCAGGAGATAAAGAAAAACTCAAAGAACTTGATAACTCTGGCTCCCAGAACTCCCCATCATATGAATACAACCCTTCAGAAAACTGCCAAGGATTAATACTAAATGCGGGATGGGTGGGGAGGGCTTTCCTTGCTTTCAAACAAAAAACAATATTCTCTAAAATTTTTTGTCTGCTTTGTTAATTTTTCTCAGTCTCAACAAAATTTCTTAAGTGAAAAGTGTATATCCAATGCTTTTGAATTTTAAAGACATTTCTAGTTTTGAAGTTAATTTTATTTCATGATTTCTACAATAGTTTTCTATTACTTTTTATTTAAAACTACTATTTTAGGAGAAAATTATGTAGCCATGTATGCTGAAATTTCTCCCTAAATGAATAGAACCAAGTCCTCAGATTATTTAATGCAGCATTTGGAAAACTAAAAGTACGTAAGCAGCCAAACATTACCATGCCTTATTATGCGATGAATAATATGGAGATTTTCAAATACATTGGTAAAATGGGCTTCCCTTCTGAATCGAAAGCAAACCATAATATGTAAGGTAATGAAACATTTTATAGAGTTTATTTAATTGTGTTCACATTGCAAAATTCTTTAATGATAATACATCTTTTTATCAAATGATAACTTCTCTCATTTTCATTTTTTACCCTACCAATAATAGAGTATATTGATTATCTTACTGTGCTGTGAAAATGAATTGCAAATGTGCCCCAAATCCATACTTCATACAAGTTTCTGGAAAATGTTCAGGGATAAAGTTTATTAATAGAAGGCACTAGAATTGCAGTATTGTCAGAGATTTATTGAGAAACTATAGTTTTCATCTCTAAGAACAGTTTTAATTAAAGAGAGAATGGGCATTTCAAAACCAGTGGTTATTCACATAAAAATATGCACAAAATGTTAAGGGATAGAATTTTTTGCTAATAATTTTCACACATTTGAATTTGCCTCAGTCTGCACAGTCCCTCTTCCTATTTACCTATATCAGTTCTCACGGTGATGAAGATCTCTGTTAGATCAGGATGACAAAATCATTAACTAAAAATCATGTTGCACTGTGTTATTATTAGGAGATGATACCATGGTGAGTGTTCTAAGTACCACTGTTGACACAGACGACCCTCACATGCTTTATAAGCAGAATCCCATTAGAAATACAGCTGGTGAAAAGTAGTGACTTTCATTTGCAAAAGTTTTTGTGTCAAGTGTTTGATAGAGTAAATGGACATAATATAATGCAGGAGAAACCTGCATTAAGTAATTCTGGGAATCTATATTAATTTTCAAGGAACCAAAGCTTATATGTTAGGTTTTATATTTAGTAACATACAACTTTCTAAGAGGCAAGTATTTGAAGTTATTTTAGCTTTGATAAATACATTTCATTTTAGCATTTCATATCGCTGATGCCCAATGGTGCTGCTTAACCAACAGACAAATGTTGCTTTGGTAAATACACAAAGAAAAAAGCAGAGTGAACTGATTTTATGACATAGTAGTTAAATCAGTCTCCTACAGAGAAGAATTCACATATAGCAAGAGGTAAAAGGAATTTAAAGTCTGATTTTAGGAGGTTAGCACTGATGAATTTTTGTCTATTTAGAGATTATTTCTTATGAAAGAGAAAAGATGTATTCTGGAAAGGATTAATATTGAGAACATGATCATGTAAGTGAAAAATAATAAATGCCTTCCCTTTAGAAGTGTCTCTGTTCTAACAGAAATATTGCAGTCCTCTATGAATCTCCTTAGTTTTGTGATAACTCTAGTTAAATTTAGACATTGTAAACTTTAAAGTGTTCTAGAAATGAATTCCAATGATTTGAAATAAGTGCAAAGTGAAAGAGAAGATGGTTGAAGTGTTGAAATAATCCACTACAGTTGTGTGTCTCAGTGCATCCCCAATTTATAAAGTCCAGGTGACAGTTGGAGTCACTTCAAATCTTCCTTCTACAAACTGGATCATAATTCTACATTAACCTCTTGAGATATGAAAAGGATAATTAATTTTCATTGTAAAACACTTTAGATTCACAGATTCTTATTTATTGAAAAACCCTTAGGGAAGTGGAATGGTTGAGAGTGGCAGATGTGGATAAAGATGAAACAATGAAACAAGAGAAGGTCTTATGAACAACAGTAATTACAGTCCATGAACTAGGAGAATAATTGGTTCAACCCTCTCAACTTATGTTTCACTATTTTTTTCTAACACATCTATATCGATATATCTGTATCTATAGCTATTCAAGTCTTTATTACTATATTGATAGTTTATATATTTATATATCTTTTGGGTATCATATTCAGTTCCCAATAAATCATATTAATGCAAATTTTGCCATACTATCTTTAACATGATGTTTTAATCAGATTCCTCGTTTGATTCAGTCAAATCTAATTATTACAGAAAAAACTAAGACAATAACCTGTTATAATCATATTATTATCTCTCAGAATTCATATTTAGATTGCAGCAAATTACTTTGTGGGCATTAGAGATATACTCTCTGATAGGAAATCACAGATATCATTGCAAAAGACTTAATATGGCTCATAGCATCAGAAACTCAAACTCTGTTAGGTACATATTACATCTTACAGAAAGGGAATATTTAGTTCTTACCCATGAAGGGGAAGTCTGAGATATTGGGTTCAGTAGGGTAGGATAGAATTATTGTAGAATTTGTGGGATGTTTTTAAAAAGAAGGGTAAGTACCTGATTGTCAGGATTGGAGAATTCTCTAGGTGCACATTAATTTCTAGTTACAGTGCTAGATGAATAAATTTGAAGTTCTTATTAGAAAGGGAGCAATAATCAGGAGAAGAAATTTCATCCTATTCTGAGGTTCTCACTGTCCCTAATTTGTCTGGTTCAATCACAGCTCATCAATGAGGACATTCTGTCAAAAATTTTATGTTCACAAAGGGAAACCATAACTTAACTCTTAATTACCAGGGTGGGTACCAGATACTGGTTCTCAGCCTTTTTTGTTTTCTACTTCACTACCTAGTAAATGTTTTACTTTGGGCAATGTGTTTAATTGTTCTCAACTTTCACTTTGTATATGTGAAAGGGGAATAACACCACTTTTATCAAGTGCATTTTGGGAATATCATATGATTTAAGATATATGTCATTGATGAATGGCTACATTATGACTAGAGTGTTACAGTTTGAGTGTGTCCCCCATGGATTCACATACTGGATAATTTATCCCCAGGTTTGCAGTGGTAGAAGGTGGCAGAACCTTTAAGAGATGGAACTATGGGTAGGGAATTTGGTTATTGGAAGTATCATCTTCAAAGGAGATGAACAGATTTCTCATAGAACCTTTACTAGTTTCCACAAAAGTGGGTTGCTATAAAAGGAATAAGTGTGGTTCCTGAATCTGTCTTCCCTTCCTGCACTGTTATTTCTTCTGTTATTGCTCCTGTAATTTTAAAGCCATTGCCATGAGGATCTGACATAAGCCAAATAGATAACGCCACATTATCTTGGAACTTCAGCCTCTGAAACTGTGAGCTAAATCAGCCATTTTTGTTTTTAAAGTCTGAGCCTTAAGCAGTTTGCTAAAACGACAGAAAATTACTCCGATAGCTTGTACAATATCGAGATGCCAGTGACACACAATTCTATATATACTGGGAAGAGTGGATATATGGACCAAATAGAAAGAGATGATAAATGTTTGAGGAGACAGATATGTTCAAACAGATTATAATATACAATTTTTACATGCATCAAAACATTATATGGAAATGTACATCAATGTACAATATTTTGTTTCTGTTTCAGTTAAAATGAATGTAAAAATAATTTACTAAAAGATGAACTTAGGTATATTAAATTTATAGAGTTGAATGATTGATGGATGAGATACCACCAGACTACAAGCAGCTGGGCTCCACCAGAAGGATATGTGGGAGCATCTTCTCTAAAGTTTTTGTGGAAGTAAGAGAAAGTAAATATTTCATTGTTTAAAGTAAAATGTGAGCTTTAAAATTCTGAGTTAAAGAATAGTTGGCAGTTTGTGACTGGTGAGGCCTGCTTCATTTTCCTGGGATATGAGCAAACACATTGAGCTGAGTTTCATTTGCTCACATGGGGATGCCGGGTTCATGAGCCACCTAAATATAATGGCCCCACAATTAATTAGTTTAACAAACAAATGACTACCACAAACTGTGCAACATTCAGGATAGTGCCTGGCATGTTCTTCACAAATGCTAATTATAACAATAATAAATGAGTGTTATGTTAGTATTATCATTTCCCTTTCTCTATTGCCCTCCTGCAGGTTTTAATAATAATGGTTCATACATCATATGTGATTGTGTTTGTTCATCTTTAGATAGTCTTTCTGGCTGAAATAAAACCTGGAATTTTAATATCAGTGTTTGCCATTGAGATATTAAGGATATATTCTTTGTAACTATATTGTGTTCTGACAGGGGATTTGCAGAGGGAAGCATTCTAATTTCTTTTTATATTAAAATACCTTCAAAGTTTATTTAGAGTATTTTTTAAGTTTTAAAGCCTGGTGATAGTTTCATGGTTGTTTCTACTCTAACTTTATTGTCCATTTAGATTTCATTTGACTGGTACAATTAAATAATCTATAGATCCAGTATAAAGTTGCCAAATGGTACACTAGACTCACATTATGCCAGAGACTGTGTCTCACTAATTGAAAGCATTACCATGGTGATCACTATAGAAACAGTTAAATTGGTATCAGTGCCAAGAAATCTTTACTATTGATCTGATGATAGCTTATTTCTCTGTACAGTTCAAGAATGCAAATGGAATTTTGCTAAAGTTTTCGTATATATATAGGATGAGGGAAAGGGTAATTTATATATGTAGATATGGTCTCTTCTTTACATCAATCTTTAAAAATTAAATATTCATTATTTAGATAGATCCTTATTTTTAAAGATATCAGACTTACCTCATATAGTTCTTTTACATATTATGTTTCCAGGTTTAATCCTAAAAGTAATTATTAAGCACCAACTATATTATTAAGTATTAAGGCTTTTTGATTTTTATGTGTCTTTAATATATGTTTTTGAGATTTTGCTCTATGAGAGGATGCAATGTGTGGATTTGAAAAATTGTGTTCTGTCTTTAAATCAGTGTTGCAAAGAGAGAGATTGAAGTAGTTTAAAATAACTAACCTAAGCTGAGCACATTTAGAATTAGCAGTGAACCCATAATTTTTTTATTGGGATACATTAATTACACAGAACGATGGGTTTCATTGTGGCATATTTGTTCATACATAAAAACATAATCTGTTTAGTTTGCCTACCCTTTTCTTTCCCCAATGCCACCTTCTGTCCTTATATCTTCCCTTCTAATATCATGGAGTCCCCTCCCCCCTTTTTTTTATTTTTTATTTTTTGCAGTGCTGGGGATTGAACCCAGGGCCTTGTGCTTGCAAGGCAAGCACTCTACCAACTGAGCTATCTCCCCAGCCCGGAGTCCCCCTTTTTTAAAGACCATTTTACATATTAGAAAAAAGTTAAGACACTGATCAGTAAAGGAGATTAATGCTCAACTAGTAAATAGAATAGTTTTCCAGAACATTCTAAGTATTAAATCATAAATATTTTCACATGAATTCTTTGTCAGTATTAAAACTCAGTAGTCCTGCAGCATAGGCAACATCTCTTGACCTCTCTTGGTGAAGTCAAGGAAGTACTACAAATGAATAATAACTACTTATTTTTAATTAGCACTGTATTGGTATCCTGAGGCTACCGTAACAAAGTAGGCCAAGCTGTATACCTTTAAGGAACAGAAATGTTTTCTCTTGCAGTATCAGACACCAAAAGTTTGAAATTAAGGGTGTTGGCCAGGCCACACTGTCTCTAAAGTTTGGAAGTGAAGCATCTTTCTTTGTTTCTTCTGGTTTCTAGTAATTTGGCTTTTGGCATAGTTGCTGCCTCCACCTTCACATGTCAATTCCCCCTCTATGCCTGTGTCTTTTTCTCTTCTTTTAAGAACATCAGTTAAATTGGATTAGGGTCCTATTCAATTCAGGATGACCTCATCTTACACAGGATTATATCTTTGAAGATAGTATTTCCAAATAAGATCAAATTCACTTATATTTAAATGCCAAGAGGTGGCATTTAAATATATCCCTTGGGGGTTCACAATTCATCCTACAACAAGAATTTTCACATGCATTTGAAATAATCTTCAGTGCTTTTAAAAAATATTTCTGGATTTTTCTCACTTAAATATGTCATAAAGGGTTGGGGTGTAGCTCAGAAAGAAATTCTTTCCTAGTATGTACAAGGCTAGAGATTCGATCCCTAGCACGGCATAAATAAATAAATAAATAAATAAATAAATAACCTGTTATGGTTTAGATATGTGGTGTCCCCCAAAAGTTCATGAGTGAGACAATGCAAGAAAGTTTGGAGGTGATGTGATAGGGTTAAATCACATTAGTCCAATCAGTGAAGTAATCCCCTGATAGGGATTAACAGAGTGGTAACTGAAAGCAGGAGACATATGACTGAAAGAGGGGGGTCACTAGGGGATGCCTTTGTGGATTATATTTTGTCATAGTGAGGAGAGCTCTCTCTGTGCTTCCTGGTGCCATGTTGTTCTGCCTCTTCTGCCACATCCTTCTGAGAAATAGAGTAGTCCATCTATGAACTGAGATCTCTGAAATTGTGAGTCCCCAAATAAACTTTTCCTCCTTTCAAATTATTCATCAAGTTTTTTGGTCACAGCAGGGGAAAGGTAACTAAAACAAAAACAAATAAATAAACAGGTCAAGACTTGATCTATCATGTCACTTTACCATGGAATTCTCCAGTCCATTGAAATGTGAATGCAAATGAGGGTGTCTCTTCTCTAAGCTAGGTTTAAGAGCCATGGGACTGTCCATGTCCTCTCTTTTCTCTAGGGGATCAAGGAAGAATCGTGATGGAACTTTCTATACATTGAGTTCATGATAATGAAGTTTGTCACAGTCTCTTAACAAAACCACAGTGTACTTACAGAGTGAGCAAGAATAAATATTTGCTATGAAAGTTTCTGTGATTTTGAAAACTGTCTGTTACAACAGCATAATTTAACCCACTGCAACCAGTACATAGATATTTACCAGAAATAATATGCTGTCTTAAAGAAAAAAATTAAAACTTTAGCATTAACTTAATACTAAGAAAGTCTTGTCAGGGTCTCAAAAGATGGAATTCCAGTTTATGCAGAAGTATAATATTTTGTAAAATTTATAACTTGTGATAACTTGGAGGAAGATTCTAAACTCTGAATTGTAGCAGTAGGGGAAAGTGAAAAACAGAATGTTATTAGTTTGGGCTTGTCACTGTAGCAGTATCTTTGAAGTACTATATAATAAAGAGATCAATTGAGAGAAGCTTTTGTTAGTTTGCCGGCCAGAAGGTAAGGGAATAAAGATGACGAAAACATGAGGGACTAGCAAGAAAAGGGACTAGGACTACTTTTTCTCATTCTCTTTGTAAAATACATAAGGATACCTCTGTGTATAACTGGCTTATTTCCTTTAGCATGAGGACAAACACTGAATGATTCCACTCCTATCAAGAATTTCAGCTAGTCAAACCCATAAATGCAGAAAGGAGAATAGAGGTTTCCAGGGGGCAGAGAGAGTGAGAAATGGGTGTAATGCTCCTGGATGAAGGTACATTTTCAGTTATTCAAGATGAAGATGTTCTGGAGATCTTCTGTACAACTTTATGCCTATAGTTAATAAGAATGTACTGTATAATTAAGAAAAAAAATATGAGATAGATCTCATGATATGTGTGGGTGCTTTTTTTTATCACAATAAAGTAAAAGGAATACCTTTGTGTGAAAATGGATTATTTGAAGTTTTGTAGCAAAGAGCAATTCAAGAGAACAGCAATTCTAATTTTAAACTTCTGAATGTATTATATAAGCAAGATGAAGGATATCACTAAGGTTCTCATTCTCAGTGAATCCTTTTTATTTTACAAAATCTCTCATGTTAAATTTGTGACTGGTTCAATAAAGTTGAGGAGTGATAGTAAGAAAATAAATATAGAAAACCTCAGAAGTATGCTAAAAAAGATACTGCCTCTGTGGAGTGTCTCTTGATATATGAAATTAGAATCAAATAGAGAAGAAGCCCAAGGGTTTTAGACAGTCATCTTGCTGAAAAAACCACCAAAACAAGCAAAAAATTTTGGGATCTTGTTGAGGTTAAAATGCTGCTGGGACAATCTGCTTTCATAGCTAGTGAGTATGTACGTACTGTCTGCGGCCTCCTGCAGGGATAGCCAGAGAGAGCTATAGACATGGGAGCCCTTCTCAGTAAGCAGAACTAAAGACTGAACTCTGCTCACAGGCTTACTCCTGGGTTACCAGTGTTCAAAATTGCTGTTTCAATGAGAGGAATTGAGGGGGAAGGATTGATTGATCAGTGGGGACTAAGCTATAGCTAGATAGGAGTGAGAAGTTCTGGCGTGTTGTTGTAGATATATAGATGTATAGATGTGTGGTGTGCATGATGGTAGATTGTAATAATATGTGATATATATATGTATATATATATAGTTTTAAACATATGTATATTTATATATTTAAATCCAGAAGAAAGTGAATGTCTTTACCACACAGAAATGATACAATTATAAAAGATAAATTATATTCAAACTGATTTAAATGCTGCACAGTAAATACATGTACTAAACATCACATAGTATCTAATCAATATATTTATGTGTATGATTTTACAATATCACTTATATAAATTTAACATAAAAATCGCTATGAATAATCCTGTGTTTCTCTTCTCCTCTCAGAAGAAAGGTATTTATGGTGCTTCCAGTGCCCTTTAGTCACCATTGTTTATTGCTCATGGGGGAAAGCTGGTACACTGTCTTTCCATTCATAAATCTCTTGGTCAGAAGCTTCCTCTAATCTTGATGCTAAAATTATAGCCTGTTACATGACCCTGCAACTGTCTCCCACTCCAAACATGTTGAATCAATTTACAAACTATCAAACTCTTCAACTTATACTTAAGAACAATCCTGGATGTGACTCAGGTGGCATTTTTAAATATTTTTCTCCAAGAGGAAGATTCATTCTCGTGTTTACTAATCAGAAATTCATTATCAGGATATCTGTGTGGTTTACTAGCTATTTCTAATATCTGAGGGCATGATGGGGAAGATACTTCACCCATTCCCTGTAGCTAGACCAAGAAACCTGATTTACTCAATAACTTTTTTTTTTTAATTGATGTATGCCTATTCTGGGTAGAGTTATTATAAAACTCAGTCCAAACTGTAAGTCTGTTGTTTCCTCTCTTAACAAAGTTGGAACAAATAATATTTTAATGTATTACACACAATGAACTGTGGTGGTACTTTAGGTCTTAATGTTTGTAGACTGAATTAGTGATTGGGATCTGGATGGAGAACCACGTCATCTACTACACGACCATATTGAACTTACTATCTACCATAAATGTGCTTATGTCTTTAAAATGATTAATGTAATAATTTATAATGACCATCTCCAATTTCATTTGTAGTTCCCTGGGTAAATACACACTGTTGTAATTTCCTTTCATAAAATATAACTATATTATAACCTAGTCAAAGTTCCAGGAGAAGAATGGCTAATTATATTTTATGGATCCACTCCATTTCAAGTTCGTTCTATACAAATGTTTCATATAATCATTTTATCTCCTCATAAGGTAAGATTATCATTCTCAGTTTAGGCAAAATGGGAAAAAACCCAGTTAATAAATTCAGAAACCCATTAAGAGTATAGCAAACTCCAAATATTGATATGTATCCACTCACTGCAAGTTTACAGTTTGTTCCACTCTCCCATTCTACTTGTCAATGACTATATAAAATTCCATAGTTTTCAAAATGTAAGCTCTTCTGTGTTATAAAGTTAATACAAATATTTTTAGAGTTCATAAATTCAAACTAAAAAAAACTTACACCAATATTTCTACCAATCTTTTAAAGTGCCATTAAAGTGTGTACCTTAGTTATGATTATGAATATGCATATCTGTATTAGAAGCATTTAAGACTTTGCCATCAGTGGAATTTACATATACTAAGTGCCTTGTGTATACAGTCCTTCTCTGAGACAGTGGCAATAATTAGTTCTGCTACTGGAGCTTGTTATTTACTACATTAATTAGGAAGCACACATATTGTTTTACCACAACTATTTTCTAAAAATACTTTCATATTTACATGTTAATTTTTTTCTCATATAATAATATAAGACTTAGATCTTATTTTGTGCTTTAAAAACATTACTCTGTCACCAGAATGACAAAGAACTATTAAAACAACAAAAAACTACCTTGAATATTTAACTAATCTTGCTTATCATTTGTATCTCTACTGAGAAAATTATCAAAATTTCTGCATGTTTATTTTACAATTTATCTTCTAGAGTTAATTCAGTTCCCCTTGCTCCCCTTAATATCGCCACAGAAACTTGGCCACCTACCCACCCATTCCTGTTCTCCCCTCCTTACACTTCTGATTTCCAAAACCAATTCAAGGAAGCAGCTCTGTCAAATCCAACGCAGTTTTACATATGAACAATTTTTTAACATTGAGTCTCTTCTTATGTGCGAAGTACTTACTGTAGGCTGACTCATATAAGATACTCATTAACTTGCATCTGACAGCCTCTGATGTTCATTTCTGAGCTGAAAGCTGACATGAAACCAGAGGCTGAAAATTCATTTATAGCTTTCTCCACTGATTAAAAGTCTGGCATACAAATTCAAGTTTTTCTTTCATTTTCTCAGGAGATTAAATATTAGTCAGTAAATGACTTCTAATGGCAGTGCTTTATTCAGAGATGTGTCATAAACTCTGCCTTGTTATGTATGTGAATCATTTTCCTACTGTGTAAACTGTCTTAGAAGTCAGCCATTGTGTTCACCTAGAAAAATGCCTAGAAAACAAGTACGCATTCCGTAGATATTTGGTAAAAGAATAACTACTTAGATTTCTTAATGATTTTGTAATATTTTTCATAAAATAGGCATGATTTGTTTACCCTCTTCTGCTCTTAGACATTTAGTTTATTTTCCTCTTTTCCCTAATATTTTCTACGGAGTGCTTTCCAGAAATTGATGATGTACTCAAATGAAACACCAGGGAAGGGTTTAGTAGAAGGTGTAGGCACACTTGAAGGAAGGAACTAAGGATAGGTCAACAAGATTTCTTAAGGGCATGAACTCCTTACCCATATTGGGCATGGAAGTGATAGGACTGGAGCTGACATTACTCTAGGGAAGAGACCCTGCTATTCTAGCACAGTTCCATCTGAAGAAGCTGTGGCTTATGTCAGAGAAAAGTAGTCGAATCTTAGAGGTGCAACATGGAGGAAATGAGACCCCTCCTGTCATCTCCCTAGATATCCTGCCTGTGCTTCATGCTCTGGAAAACCAGCCTAGGAGTAGTGAGCCCACAAATTCAGTTCTTGGAGGTTTATTTCCTGTGGCACTGGGGAAAGTAAAGAAGAGCTTAGAGTTAATCTGAAGGGAAAAAATCTTCTAACAAATCTAACAATATTTCAAGATGTAATAAACAGGCTTCTGCCTAAACATGTCTCTCAAATGACTAATTTTTTAGGAGACTTTCTCAAACTTAAGTTACTTGGCCAAACATTGTAAACAATTTTAAAATCTTTTGTTTTTGCATATTGTTAAATTACATTGAAGAAAAAAACTTCAAGATTTTTTCTCTTCACTTAAAATATTCAAATAATTATTTTAGTTTCCCTCTTTATACCAAGAGCTATGCCTGTCCTATTTCATGCATAATAACATTGAATACTGTACTCATTTTTTGTTGAGCAGTTTAGGTATTTTAGCTGAAATATTTTGCTGATATCAAATCTTGTAAACTCAAACATTCATTTTAACATTTGTGTTTTCTTGACTTGCACTGAAATTGAAATTTTATTATTATTTTTAATGCACACTTATAACTACTTTGATAATTTTATCAACTGTAGAATACACTCATGGACTGCAGTACCCTATTAGTCTAGTCCCCAAAACTATAAATTCCAGCCTTGATTTTCCAAATGCATATTTGAATGATGATATCCACTCCCATGTCAAATGAATATTTGATTACCTTGATATATATGTTAAACGGAATATAAGGCTCAACTTTTTCAAAATCAAAACCTTGGCCAAGCACAGTGATACATACATGCAATCCCACCAAATTGGGAGGGTGAGGCAGGAGGATAGTGAATTCAAAGCCATCCTTAGCATCTTAGGAAGGCCTAAGCAACTTAGTGAGATCCTGTCACAAAATAAAGCATAAAAGGTGCTGGGATGAAGCTCAGTGGTTAAGCGCCCTTGCGTTCAATTCCTGATACCAAAAAATATATAAAAACAAACAAACAAATAAATGCAAATAAATAAATAAAATCTTGACTTTCCACTCCCAAACACAACCATATGAATACCTCTAGTGGCTCTTAGTAAATGGCAATCTAATCTGTTGTTCAAAACAAAGTCCTAATTCTTTCCTATTTTCCTGCTTCTTTTTATTTAAATTAATGATTTACTTTAAACAGGGATTATTTTAATTGCCTTCTTACCACTTTTCCTACCTTTTTCCTTATGCTGTTAAGTCCATTTTTCATAACTGCCAGAATTACTAATTCAACATTTCACTTGTATCATGATCTACTCTCCCACAAACCCTCTTTAGGGTGAAAATAGTGTATGATTTTAAGGACTGTGGAGTCTGCTGCCACTTCGACCTCATTGCTGTAGCTCTCTTGTTCACGTACCTACAGGTACACTTTGTCCTTTCTATGAAGTCTTCTTTGATAAACATCATTTCTCCCCCACCTTGCAGTCAAGAATTTGCATTGTGCTGGGTCTTTTCTCTACAGGTCTGTTCCTGTAGAAATCCTAATAGCTTGCTCCTTTACTCCTTTGAGCTTTCTACTCAAATGTCACCACACTGAAGAGGCTTTCTTTGACCTCAGTACTGAAAATAACATTATTTTTATGGTTTGGATGTGAGGTGTCCCCCAAAAGCTCATGAGACTTCTAGCATTGAGACTGTGCTAGAAGGTTTATAGATGAAATGATTGGGTTGAAAGAGCCTTAACCTAATCAGTAAATGAAAGTCTTGACAGGGATTAATTGGGTGGTAGCTTTAGGCTGGTAGGGTGTGGCTGGAGGAGGTGGGTCACTGAGGGTATGTTTTAGGATTACATATCTGGTGAGCTTAGCTCAGTTTCTCTTTGCTTCCTGATGTGATGTCTTGAGTCCATTTCTTCCATGGCACTTTTCCACCATGATGTTCTCTGTCAACTTGAACCCAGAGAAATGGAGTTGGCCTTTTATAGACTGAGACCTCTGGAGCTGTGAGTCCCGAGATAAACTCTTTCTCCTCTAAAATTGTTATTCTCAGATCTTTTGTGACTGCAGCAAACTAACTGACTAAAACAAGTATCTACCCCCAAACTTTTCTCTATTCGAATTGCTTTATTTTCTTGAATAGACTTATATTTTATCATAGTTTTAGATTTATCAAAAAATTGAGAATATAGTTTATAGTATTTCAAAACTCTGCATCCATTTTTTTCTACTTTCAAGATTTTACATTCATCTGATATATTTTTATAACTGATGAAACAATGTTGATACATAATTAACTACCAATGTCCATAGTTTGTTCAGATTTTCCTAGTTCATACGTAGCATTCAGGATTCCATCTAGGATAGTACATTTCATTTAAGAGTCATGTCACTTAAGGCTTCACTTTGGCAAAGATAATTCATCAGAGTTTTCTGTTTTTGATGACCTGAGCAATTTTAGGAGTACTGGTCTTATACTGTGTAAGATGCTACTCCATTGGAATTTTTCAGACTTTATTATCTTATTAGACTGGGATCAGGTGCTTGTGGAAGAGGATCAGGGAGGTCAAGTGACTTCATCTCTTCATCTCAAGAGTCCTTGTTATCCTTTATTTAACATTCTTGATACTGATCTTAATGATCTGGTTGACCTGCTGTTTGTCAGGTTTCTCTAATGTAGAAGTACTTGTTTCACCCAATTTCCATTTTGTCTTTTTGGAAAGGAAGTTACTAAGAGTATGTTATGCTTAGGAAGTGGGCATTTATATTCTTCCTCCATGAGGAAAGAGCATCTACAGAAATAATTGGAATCCATATTTAGAGAACTTCCTCTCTTCTACCCCAATTATTACTCAATCACTCATTTATATTAAAATAAATTTACCAATAATTTATGTATAATTACCCTATTATGTTATGGTACTACTTTTTTAGTCTAATACTCAGATCATTTCAGTCTTTTCCATATGGATTCATCCATCATGTATTATTTTAACATACCCCTATTAATATATATTTTTGTTTTGTATGAGGGGGAGAGAAAGAGAAAGAGAGAGAGAGAGAGAGAGAGAGAAATTTCTTGTGCTAGCAGTTGCTTCAGGCTCATCATATATTTCTTGTTCTTGTACTAGAGGTTGCCATTTCTCTTTGAATCCTACTTTCTTTTATTGTAATATGATTATTAGAAACCAAGACCTGAGGTATAGGTGAGTTACTTGGCACTGGGTGTTACTGGTTCTAGGCTATCACAGCTGGCACAGCAAATAGTATGCACATGTGTGTATAAACCCCACATATCTACATATATCTCTAAATATTGTACCATGTAGCCATCTATATTAATGTAAATCAGTTTACATTGATAACTCCAAATTTTATGCAAAGAGACTTGCTAGCCTCATTCTCTTATCTACTTGTGAATTTCTAGAAGATGAAAACAAGAATAAGAAACCTGACTCTGAGACCTGTTGTTTATTTACTTAATTGATCATGTCCAACAAGAGAATTATCATCCCACATCCTGTGGAAAGAAACTTTATTAACTACATTGCAGTGCATAGGTGCAATTCATTTTCTCTACTCAGAAACTCCCTCTCACTGCCTTCACGGAGTCCATTTCTTCTATTTGTAATGAAGCCAAGTACTCCTGCCACAGTCTGCTTTTCCTCCTGGGGCTGTTCTTCCAGTCCTCACCTCTCTTTTAACTTGTATACATTGTTTTTCTCTGTAAACTTTTTATTCAAAGTTTTATGGTTTGATAAATGCACAATTTGTAGCTCACCACTGTACTATCATACACAATAGTTTCACTACCCAACGCATTTCCTGAATTTCACCTACTAAGCCCTCCTACCCTTCTCTAGAGTCATTGGAAATTGTGGTGATTTTAGAGCTTCTTAGTTTTGGCTCTTTCAGGAAGGCATATAATTTGAATAATTAAGTATGTAGCCTTCTCAGACAAGAATCTATCACTTAGTACTTTTCATTTAAGTTTTCTCATACTTTGTGGGGCTCAAAAGTTCATTTATATCACTAAATAACATTCTATTATAGATGAATATCCCAAAGTTTGTACTTGTTCACCTATTAAGTCACCTCTTAATTTTTGTTTTCTAGAGATTTGAATAAAGGTTAAATAAACATCAATGTACAGGTTTCTGGGTGGAAATTATTTTTTGATCATTGTGTACATACCTAGAAGTGTGCCTTTTTTGTTACATGATAAAACAATGTTTAGTTTTGTAAAACCAAAAACAAGTAAGAGTATCAAATATTTTTCTAAACTGCCTGTATCATTTTGCATTCTCTCCAGCAATGAAGGATAATTCCTGTTGTTCTATAACCATGCCAGCATTTGATATTTTAATTTTAGACATTCTAATATGTGTATTTTAGCAATTTCAATGCAATTATCTAACTGCCAATGATTTTGAGAATGTTTGTATGCCTATTTGCCATCTGTATTTCCATTTTACTGATGCATCTTTTCAGACCTTTGGTTCCCTCTTTAAAGTTTTTAGGTCTTTCTGTTGAATTTTAGGTATTTTGTGTATTTACATAATTGTCCAGTATCATACATGTGTTGCAAATATTTTCTTCCAAATTTTGCCCATTCTTTAATTCTCTTAATAGAGCAGATATTTTTAATCTTAATGAAGTCCTTCTTATCAATTTTAGTTTTTACAAATTATGTTACTAATGCTATATCTAAAACTCTGACAAACTCAAGGTCACTGAGATATTCTCCTGTATTTTGTCTGAGAAATTTCATAATTTATAATTCACATTTAATATCTGGGATGCATTTTGATTCAACTGATATGAAAGATTTAAGGGTTTTATGCAGATTAATTTTTAAAGATTTTGTTTTTAATTTTTTGGATTAGCTTTTAATTATTTATTTATTGCACATGGTTGCCTAGTTGTCCTAAACCTTCTGTTAGAAGATGATCCTTTCCCCATTGAATTGCCTTTGCCCAGCTAGATGTGGATTACCCTTGGTTTTATTTAACCCAATTCCATAATGCATATTACATTTTGGGGCCATCAATTTGAAAATCTTTTTTTCTAGTTTCTGTTGTTCAGGAGCATATTAACAGAAAATATCACCATTTTCTTGTGATGATACCAAATTCTACTTTACCCCAAGCCAATGACATCTAGTTTACCAACATTCTTAAGCAGTTCATAACCTACACTTATTGTTGCTCTAACAGTTGTCTTTCCATCTCTGACACTGGCTAAAATGATTACCTCAGAAAGTATATATCCAAATTAAAATGATTAAAATGTAACATTCTTTTCAGCTTTCTTCTGTTTCACCTGGGTTGTCGCAGCCTTGTGAAGCATTAATTAAACTGATGCAATAGAAACTTGGTGACCTTCAAAAGGCAGATCTTTGTAGTAGAGGAAAAAAATGTACATTTCAATTCCCTTGATCCTCATTGTGGGGGAGTCAGTATTAGAGAAAAATTGTTGGGCTATGTTCTTTTAATTGAAAGTGGATGTGTTTTTCCATATGCTATAGAAATAGTCATAGTCATAGATCCATAGTCATAGATCATTACCATTTCTTTAATCTAGTTCCTCTATCATAGATTATGATTATTTTTCTCAGAATCTGGCAGTGGTTGTTCATACATCTTTATGGTCTGTCATTCCACACATCATCTAATATACTAAAATACATAATGCCATCATAGTTATTTTGGTAAGATGTAGTCAAAACCTTATTTCAGAACTACTCTTATTTGAGTTTATACTGCAAATTTTGTAGGGAAGATTTAAAAACTCAATTTTTAAATCCAGAGGCTCAGTGTTGATACCAAATACAGATAGTTTACATGATGCCAGAAGCTCGTATTTCTGCAATATAATCTAGTTTTCCTTGAATTAATTTCGTACTCTTTATCTTGATGAAAATAGGATACCAGATTACAGCACAATAGTATTAAAAGAAAAAAATCTACAAATGATTTTAGGAAACTTAAATATGTATATATTAAATAAAAATAGCAAACTAATGGTGAAACATTTATGTAAGTATATATATTTGCACACAGGTGCATGTAATAAATATAATATATATATTATATATAATATATAATAAATATAAGTCATCAATTACCTTGAAAAAGACTTCTATATAAGCATGTTTACCTATCAAAGATTATTGATTTTAAAAGATCCATAATTTTGGTGTCAATAATATCGGTTGAATATGTTCTTCATATATGTATCATGTATTTAAATTGTTAGATTTTTTTTTTTACAAATGATACAAGAGACAAAAAAGAGGTTGAAAATTTTGCAGAAGTGCTGGGATTATGGCTCAGTGGTAGAGTGCTCACCTAGCACGTGTGAGGCCCTGGATTTGATCTTCAGCATCACATAAAAATAAATGAATAAAATGAAGGTATTCTGTTCATCTACAACTCAAAAAAATATTTTTAAAAGATTACATGAATTAAATAAACTAAGAATACATGTGTGACTTTTCCAGAAACAAAATTACTTGGTGAAGAAATGGTTTGTTTCATCTGCACAAAACTCAGCTATGTCATGTAAAAATATGAAAAACTCAGAGATGACATGTCATACAATTATTTCTCAAGGTGTTTCTTGAAGATCAATATGTTAATATATGAGGAAATTCAATGTTGATTACAAATGGCATCATGATAAGACAGTAAAATTAACCACACACTTGATTTTTATGTACCTTTCATCTGAGAAAATTTGTCTAAAAATACCTTATCAGAATTAAAAGTATATAAATGTTTATTTACAGGGAAAATAATAAGAAACAATGCAATTTAATTTTAGATGTGTTTATATGCTGAACATTCTACTTAATTACAAAAATGCATGTTTTTTTCTTGATTCATAAATAGCCAAAAACCATTTTTTAAATGCAATTGACATATAATTAAGGGAACAAGGGAATAATAATAAAACAATTTTCAATTTTAAAAGTTAACAAGATTGCAGTGAATTCCCTGATTATAAAATCAAAGTTAAACCAAATTTATAATATTGTGCTTTATCATGCATCTGATGGTATTTATTTATCAACAGAAATGTGATTAAAATGCAAAGTATTTAAGGCTGATAGAGATAATTAAGCATAGAAAATTTGGTAATCAGCTTGTTGCTGTTGAATGAATAAAGGCTATGAAGAATTTTTAATAAACCTCATGGGATAAGAGCTTGCTAACTTTAAAATCAAAGGCAGCAGAAAACCTTTTAAAATGTGCACTGTTATCTGAGAGCCAAGAAAAGTACAGGTGTTAAATTAGCCACAAGAGAGTTGTACTAATGTTCCCTAAATATGAAACAAATGTGTGAAGAGTTATGTGAAAAATAAAGTTATTTAATGAAGGGGTTGTAAAGTTCATACAAACATTCTATAATTCATACTAATCACTAGTGAAGTTCATTATTAAACATATTTGATGCAAATTTTGTGAATATTAATCATATCACTGAAGATTTTTTCCATTTGTTAGGAAGAAAAAATACTAAATTATTTCAAAAGAGATACTTTCTCCTAACTCTTCCTATGTTTTTATTATCTTGTTTGTACAACAAAATATAAAGTCATATGGAATACTGGACTCAAAATTGGGGTTATCTATATTAGCATTAATCTATTAAACAGTTAATTTAGCACATACATTTCTGCTTACTAGGTGTCCAAAACTATTTTATGAAAGACACAGTGACATACAAAATATATCACACAAGTTACATTAGAGCTAAGGGAAGCAAGCATGTAATCCAAGCATATATTAAAAGTTGTGCTAAATAATGTGAAGAACACACGGGGTATAAGAGAAAGTAAAAGAAACTGTAATGTCGTAGACTATCTTTTGAAAGACTGTTTAGAGACTTTTCAAAAAAGCAGAATGTGATGAAGAACAGGAAAACGAGGAAGGGATGCCTTAGATGAACCAGGTAAACTGATCCAGGTTAGAGTGTCATAAAAGCAAAGAACCTGAATTGTACAAGGCTTCAGGTTGGTGCATATACAGTAATATCAATGTGTCATTGCTGATTCTGGCTGCTATAAGAACATACCACTGAATGAGTGGTTTAAACAGCAAACATTTATTTCAGAGAGCTCTAGAGGATCAGAATCAAGGTCAAGGTGCCAGCAGACCTGGTGCATGATGAAGACTTTTCTTGGTTTGCATTTTGCAGTTTTCTTATTGTATCCTTGCCTAGACAAAGTCACATAAGAGTTCAGGCTCCTTAATGTCCTTGTAGAGATACTAATTTCATCATGAGGACTGTGTCCTCAAGGCCTGATATAAACCTAATTGCTTCCTGAAATTCTTACCTCCTAATAATATTATCTGGGGAGTTAGGATCTCAGCATCTGGACATTGATGTGGCACAAACATTCAGTCAATATTTCCACTACAACCCCTCCAAAATCCATGACTTCCTCATGTATAGTGTATAAATTTTATCCTGAAAGTTCCAAGTATCTTAGTGCATTTTACTAATACTTCTATAGTAAGTCTCAAAACTAATCTATTGTCAAGTAAATCAAATATGGATGAGATTAAGGTCTGATATATTCAGGAGTAAAATTTCTCTTTAATATGAACCTGAAAAATCAAAGAAGTTTTATGTTTTCTAAGTACAATGATGGATAAAGTATAGGATAGGCCCTCTTAGTTCAAAAGGAAGAAATGAGGAAGAAGGAATGGGAAGAAAGCAGAACAACCAAGAAAAAGAAGCCAAATAGAGGTGTCGGATTTCCAGATTTAGCATAATTTTTGTAGGGTAGTTCTTGAAAGTAAATATTGTGTGGATTTTCCCAATTCTGCATCTGTTGAGTACTAGCTAAGGAATTCCATGAGAGATGCTTACAAACTTGTAGGCACTTTAGTCTCCTTTTGCATGAGAATAAAGTGGCTACATTCGCCAAGGAACATGGTTCAAAGACAGTTGTAGGTGCAGGCCATGAGAAGGAAAAGCATAGCAAAATTGTAATATGTGTGTGACCATATTAAAGGATCAAAGGAATTCTTAGCAGACAATCAGCATTCACATCAAAACACATCTCTGTATATCGTGTTCATCCCTTGCTGGACTAGAGCAACAGACTCCAATTGATCTCTCCCTTAACCAAATCCCTTTCCTACTCTCTAGCCTATTTTCTATTTAGCAGCCAGATTGATCTTTTCTAAATATATTATGTAAAAAGCTTTCAACAATTTTTCATTTCACTAGAAATGAATGTGAATTTCATACTCTAGCTTGGCAAGGCCTATGGGACCATGACCTCTGCCTGAATCTCTGGATCCAGTTAATATGGATAGATTTTTTTGATCAAAGGCTTACATTCCACATGATGTGGGCATCTAAGTTAGAATATCCCACAGAAAATCTAGAGTGATCTTCAATAGCTTCTGCAAAGGTGGTCATCAAGGTCAGTGGCAAAAATAATTTCCTCCTGTGGGAAGAAATCAGGGTAGCAAGTGTGCTCAGCTGAGCAATTTTGCTATATTTTATATAAGTGAGACATCAGCTTCCTTGAGATTCTCCTGCTACTCATTTTTCACTTCACCATGGCCACTCTAAACACTACAAGGTATGTTCTGCAGTAGTGGTGACTAGATGATATTTTTCAGCTAGCTATTTTCTAAATACTAGTTGTTAATTTAGATATTTATTAAAGAGTTTTACCTTAGTTGTGGTTAAATTTGCCAGTTGTCCCATAGCTTTCAGGATTATTATTACCTGTAACAGTCCTGATAAATGACAGTTACTGTCAACTGATATTTCAGAGTCAGAAAATGAAGAGTTTTAGGATTTTTTTTAACTGGGGAGTGTATTTGCAATCATGTACTCATGTGTACATTTTATTGTAAATCAACATTCGTTTTTAAGTAATAGATTTGGGAATTAGATGACATAGGTATGTTGGATAGAGCTGATAGTTTTGCACTATAGATCTGTAATAATATCTACTGGTGTCCATTCTTTCTTCTGTTATGTCCATATCTCTATAGTAGGAGAAACTGTGGCTGATGATGGCAGATTTAATTCTCCTTTGAATATTCCTTTGACTATTTCTCCTTTGATTATTCCTTTAGTGTGGTTCCTCCCTTAGCTGCTTTTCACTTTTTTCTTTTTTTTCACTTCATCCTCATGGAATATTTTGTCAAGAAGGTTCTACAGTGCAGGCTTTCTAATTGTGAATTCTTTTAACTTCTGTTTATCATGGAAGGTTTTATTTCATCTTAAAATCTGAAGCTTAATTTTGTTGGATATAAAATATTGATTGGCATGCATTTCTTTCAGAACTTGAAATATGTTGTTCCATGAACTCCTAGCTTTGAGGGTCTGGTTTCAGAAACCAGTTGAGATCCAAATTTGTTTTCCCCTATATATAATTTGTTTTTTCTCTCATGGTCTTTAAGATCTTATCCTTATTCTGTATTTTAGTCATTTTCATTATAATGTGTTTTGGTGTGGGTATGCTAAAATTTTGTACATTTGGGATCCTATAAGCCTCTTTATTTTATTTTCCATTTCATTCTTTCAGTTTGGGAGATTTTCTGATATTTTGTCATTAGAAAGTTTGTGCATTACTTCGCTTTGTATCTCTGCTCCTTCTTCTATCCTGATAACTCTTAAATTTGGTCTTTTCAGGTTATTCCATAATTCTTGGAAGTTCTATTCCTAGATTCTTACCATCTTCTCTACATGGTCAACTTTATTTTCAATATTAAATATTTTGTCTTCATTGCCTAAGGTTTTATCTCCCAAAATGTCTAGTCTGTTGCTGTCCATTAAATTTATAATTTGATTTGTTGATTCCTTCATTTCGAGGATTTCTGCTTGGTGTTTTTTCACAATCTGTAAACTTTATTGAAGTGATCTTTCACTTCCTGTATTTTCTCTTTGGTTTCACTCTTTATACCATCCTTTATTTCGCAGATCAGCTTAACTGTGTACATTGTAAACTCCTTCTTGGATATTTCTTTTATCGTGTTGTCACTGGCTTCTCTTAGTGGGGCATCCTGGTTTATAATGTGACATTTTGTTCCCTTGCTTTTCCATGTTGCTTTTATATTTTCCCATCTAGTTGTATGGAGCTGAGACAATACACTCTACCTTGTAGACCTATGTTGTCACTGAAGGTTTCCAGAATCCTGCTTTTATAAGGGAGACCAATATTAATAGAATCTAGTACAAGCAATATGCAGCCTCAAAACTAATACCTCCAAGCAAGGCTTTCACTGTCCTCTCAGTATAAACAGCAATGGCGAGTTTAGTCACTGTCCACAATAAAAAAGAGAAAATTTGCCAAACAGATTTACAATCTCAAATAGTTGACAAAGAAAGAACAGCAACAGTGCAGGACATGGTGTTCGTGAGGGAGAAAGAGAGAAGCCAGAAGCAAAAGTCCACAGAAGAGTGGAAGAGGAATCAACAGAGATTGGATGTTAGGTGGAGAAAAGATAGGGAATCTAGGAAGACTTACGAACAAGAGGAAGAATACACATGAAGAGAAAAAAATATATATATACATATATATATATATATATATAAGAATATACAGCAGAACTGCAAAACACCATGTATATATCACTGTCTTCAACAAACTGATGCACAAAAAGCACCCTGCTCCAAATATGGTGGTGAGAGATGCCAGAGAAGAAAAAAATAAAAATAAAACAAATCTTGGTGGAAAATTGAACAACTCTCTCTGCCAGCATCCAAAAGCTTCTCAGCCCTGTCTCTGACTTCCCACAAGACTGCCACTATCTCTCCAATTTGGGTCTCAGATGGCCTGGGTTCCGTCACATTGCAGTTCCAAGATCTCAATGCCACTGTAATTTGGGGAGAGATCACCAGGGATGAACAAACCTGAGAGATAGTAACTAGATGTCTGCAACCCACACTCCTAGGATGGAAGACCCCAGGTGCAGCCCAAACTGTAGGCACCCTGACACTAAACCTCCAGGTCCTGGCCAATGTCACCAGACAGGGGAGGCTGCACCCCAGGATGGCAGTGGCAGCAAACCCATCGGCACCCCAAACAAACCCCAGACGGTGTCTCAAAATGGATGTGGCGTGTGCAAACAAACCTGGGGTCTCCCTGGCAGCAGACCTCTGGGCAGTGGTGGAAGAGGTAGTAGCAGGAGTCAGTGGCAGCAGGCAGGGGGTCAGCAGCAGCTGCAGATATGGGTGGCATTGGCGGCAGGTCGGGGGACTGCAGTAACAGTGGTGGTGGTGCCACTGTGGCTGCAACTGCAGCAACTCCTGGAGAGAAGACCTCCAGGTGACCTCCAGGGAGCAGCAGTGGCTTTGGTGACAGCAGTGTGGGTGGTAGCAGCAGTAGCAACAGCGTAGATGGCAGCCAAGAGTCCAAGGCAGTGTTGAGGGAGCAGACCTTTGGGTCACCACAACTGTGACAGCATCAAAAGCAGCAGCAGGGCCTGGAGAAGAGACCTGCGGGCACCTGCAGCAGCAGCATCAGGGGCAGCTGTGCCCCACAAGAAAAACCTCTGGGCGTTGGCAGCAATACCCACGATAGCAGCACCTGGAGAATACACCTCGGGGGTCTCCACATATACTTCTGATTACATTGTGTAATATGGAAATAACACTAAACATCTTTTTCTTCAAATATTTACTATTTGCTTATGGTAAAAGCCTTAAAACACAGCCTTTTGAAAAGTAAGAACGTTACTTTTATCTACAGTCACCGTACTGTGCAAAACCATACCGGAGTTTCTTGCTACTATCTAACCCTAACTTAGTACCCATTGGTCAACTTTTCCCATTTGTCCTTTGCTCGAACTCCCCAGTTTGTGGCAACCACTATTTACTACTGACTTCTAGGAGCTTAACTTTTTAGGTTCCACATGAGTGATGCAGTTATTATCTTTCTGTGACTGGATTATTTCACTTAATAAAACTATTTCCCATTCCATTCATATTGTCATAGATGACAGGATTTAATTCCTTATAATAGACGGATAGTATTCCACTGGGTATATGTACCACATTTCTTATTCCATTCATCAATTGGTGGACATTTAGGTTGTTGGTGAATCTTGGCTGTTATTAATAGTTCTGCAATAAGCATTGATGTGCCCACCTCTCCTTGACATACTGATTTTATTTTCTTTAGATATATACCCCATAGTGGGATTGCTGTGTCAGATGGTAGAATTTTCATTACTTTGACAAACATCCATGATATTTTCTATAATATGGTTCTAATTAGCATTCCTATACACACTATTCAAGGATTCCCTTTTCTCCACATCCTTGCTAGCCCTTGTATGTCTTTTGTCTTTTTTAATAATATTCATTTCTACTGGGTTAATGTAATATCTCACTGTGTTTTTGATTTACATTTCCCTGGTGATTAAAGATGTTGAACATTTTTCACGTAACTATAGTTAATTTATATATCTTCTTTTAATATCATATCATATCTTCATTATTTAATATCAATTAAATAATCATTTAATCTTTTTAAAAATTTTGTGCTCTCAAGTTTTTAGTGTTTTTTGTGTGTTCTGCATATCATCCCTTTCTCAGATGAAACGATCACAAATATTTTCTCTTATTCTGTAGGTTGCCTCTTCACTGTATTGACTATTTCTTTTGATTTGCAGAAAAGAAGCATTAAAGTTTAATGAATTCCCATTTGCCTGTTGATTTGTTTGTTTGTTTCCTGTGTTTTTGAAGTCTTGCCAAAAATTTTCTTGCCCATTTCAATGTTCAGAGGTTTTTCCCTCCTTTTTTATGTACTATTTTTTAACGTTGCAGGACTGTGTTTCATCCATTTTAGTTGATTGATTTTCATGATTATTAAGTGCCCAGTTTATTTCTTTCATTTTCTTTCAACCTATTTCTGAAGGATGAGGTAGAAAAGCACCTTTTTAAAAATGGTAGGTGATAGAATATAGTGTTAAATATGCATGTATGAATATATGTATATATTATATAAATGTTAAATGTTCTGCTTTTAGTAGTCATGAGCTTTGGAGTACTCTATGATATTATATATTATAGCACTTAGTTTTTCAAAAATGTATACTTCAAATTACAAACATAATTCACCTTTTTTTTTTGGCAGTACTGAGAATCAAACTCAGAGTTCTTCTAGCAATAAGATACATTCCTATTTTTATTTATTTATTTATTTTTAATTTGAGACAGGGTCTAATTTGCTCTGTCTGATCTCAAATTTAAGATCCTCCTTGCTTAGCCTCTTGTTCATCTGGGATTATAGGCATACCACTGCACCTAGCTCCATATATTTATACTTAAATGAATGTAATGTAATAATCATAAAGTAAGTTGTTAAATTTCTATTTCATTTACTTGAGCTATCCATATGTGTATATCAGAAGATATCTATATTTCCTTAATTACCTATGTGGTACATAAGTTTTTAATGCTGGTTCACTGTTGTAGTATAGAAAAAAAAGTATGTATATGCATATATATATATATATGCACATATATATATATATATATATATATATAATTAAATAGCATTCAGAATAAGTTTTAGTCTACAGGTTGTGTGAAAGTATAACACAACTTAGTAAAACTGTCTTCTCTCCTCCTCCTCAGGAGCTACAGACAATACATTGAATCTGACATCCTCTGAAGTAGCAGATAATGAGGACTTACCATTGTTTACCATTATTCATCTGGACCTACATCTTGCACACAGTTGACACCATCCCATTACAAGAAAAGTCTAGCAGTTATTTACCTAGCCAGAGGATAGTGAGCCTGACAAAAGATGATGGTAAAACGCTTCGTCGCACCAAGCGTGGCTGGATGTGGAATCAGTTCTTCTTGTTGGAAGAGTACACAGGTACAGACACACAATATGTAGGCAAGGTAAGGACTTTGCTATGAGAAATCCAAAACATGAAAGTGATACCTGTTTATTATTTGTACTGATTTTCCACACAAATAATAATTATTCAGAAATATTTGCCTAAATATGATGTTTGAAAAACATGCTATTGCAGATTATTTTAAAGAGATAGTGTGTGGAATGTGATGAAGTCACATACTCATTTTGTATCGCTATCTGCAAAAAGAACCAAAGTAAGATAGCTCATATGTGGTCTTGGTTCAATGTTAATCATGTCATGATTTAATTTTATATGTATGCCGCTTAAAACTTTCCTTGAAATGTAATTTACAATTATGTGTAATTGTATGCTATATAAGACAAAACAAAGCACAAATTTAGTATACCATAAAATCATTAAAATATAGTGGTATCTATTGATGTCTAGTTCATCATAAAAGTAACATGCTCTGTGTGAGAAATTAAATATTTCTGGTACTTCCATGCCTTAGTATCAATCAGTCTGAACTACTTCCTGCCTGTAATCCAGACTAAAGGTTTAAAGGCAGAAGGAGGAAGAAAAGGCAAAAGAAGGTGAAAGAAGACACTACTTTTAGGGAAGTATGCCTCTGTTAATAGCAGCAACATGCATGGTTTCTCATCAGCAATCAATAACAAATGGTAATAGAAAATGTATTATTCACTTCTTATCCTTCATTATTTTATAATGATCATTTCCTTTCATCTATTAATTCTTTTGTTAGCTCATTTTTTTTTTTTTGTCTTTTACTTTAGTGACACAATTTGTCTGACATCCATGATTTTCAATTTATCTGTCATCCCTCACCAATCTCATTCATACTATTCTACACACAGGACAATTCATTTCTTCACCATCTTTGTTTTCTTTGTACACAATGTTGATGTCTTACCAAATTCTGAGAATAAGCATGTAAGTAAGTGTAACTACTAACATTATACACAGACCATATATTTATTTTTCTTAATTCTTGTACAAAAATACTAGATGTAATTTTAATAATCAGATGAGTGACTCACTAACATCAGGCAAATAAATCAGAATAAGCCAATAGTGAAAAGATAAAAGAGTACCTGATAGAACAAAGTAATATTTTTTTTTCTTTGTAAAAACCAGAAACACATTTATTCTGTGAAATTGCTTACATCTTGGTCTACTTCTTCATTTGTGTGTGGGCCAATATACTTTTCAAATGCAGCCTCCCTTTCCAGAAGCCAATTTTTCCACTTCTTTTGATATCTCTCCTCTGGTCCCATAGGTCATCTCACTTGGTCCCTCTGGTTCACTTGCTGCTTTTTTCTCTGTCATTTCCCCTCAGGTCAGTCATATGGCATCCTCCAGTACACCTCATTTAACATCACTTTCCACACCGTAGTTATTAACTAACGTGAAGACATTTCCAGTTCAACAAGCAGACGTTTGTGTCTAAAGACTTGAAATTGCCTTATGATTCTTTTTCTAAGACAGTGTATAAAGGGCACCTTCAGGTCACAGGGCCTTACAGAAATGGTTTCATTCTTAGAGATTCACAGAAAAGTGGCCACTGATAAAAGGAGAGATACTTGCAATCTCAGGGCTGTTAAGGCTACTACAAGCATTTAATTTTAGTTGAAAATAAAAATGCTTCTTTCTGAACACTGAGATGATTATAGATTGACCACATTTATACATGGACAACTTAAAATACACATTATGTTTGAATTCTTTGTGTAGTACTTTGTTTATTTTTAATACATTCTATAATCTGTTACAAACAATTACTAAAAGAGATTGCCAAATCTGTTTACCTATTTTCATAAAATGTTTTATCATTCTCTTTGGCAAAGTGACTTATTTTTGTAACCCATGAACAAATTTAAGATATTCAATTTTTGTGTCTAGTTAGCCTCCACAAACAGACCATAAGTCAAAACTGGAAAACATTATAATAATCAGAATTTTTGTCTAATGAGAATAATTAAGCCAAATATACATGTTCAATTTTATTTTCCACAGGTAATATATATATATATATGGAAGAAAGTTCTTTAACAAAATAAAACATCTATATTACAGTTTGGAACAAAATACATAATTATTTCTTAGTTTTGGTGTAGAGCCAAGTCTTACATGTGCCTATATGTAGTTCACTGTAGAAGTGGGATTCCAACCACTTTGGAGCCTTTGTTAAGTTATTAAGGGCTTATTTCATCTCCCCTACCCTATTCTCATTACTTTTGACTTCATTCATCACACGCCTATCCAGAAACCAGCAGTGCCTTAACCCTGAACTTAGAGAAACACAAAAATTCTAGTAGAAATTGAACCTCTTGAACACCACACAGATAGTGTCTATGACCACCTGCGGCTGGTTGGCCTCATAAACCAAACCTATCCTTCAGGATCTACTGCACTAGAGATATAATGCCCTCTGAAGTTACACCTGCCACATTTACCATGCACCAGAACTAGAAAGACACTGGTGGCTTCTGATGAAAAGCAACTTTTATAGCTTGCTCTTAGTTTTTGTACATGCTAGGTATCACAGAAATTTTTTAAAAAGAAACAGGTGATATAAAATTATATAAAATTGGAAGAACATAAAATCCTTAAATAAAAACTAAGGTTTGATCTTAAATATAAAAGAAGCAATTTGAGAATAAGCAAAATAATAGCATCAAATTTAATATATTCTATCTGTTAACAGACACAAATACGAAATTTATAAGATTAAATCCTGATTGTGCCATTCAGAAACTATATAGAATTTATAAGTCATTTAATTTTCAACCCTCAGATTTTTTTACATTAAATTAATTGCCATTATTTTTTTTTTTTTTTTTTTTTTTTTTTTTTTTTACTCTAAGATTCTGCTGTTTTCTAGGCTTTTGTAAGCATCTGCCAATGTGGGCAGGAGGAACCAGTAAAAATGTTCATGTGGACAAATTCAAGAAGGTGGAATTGGATGTAGAGGAAAAATACCTAATCTAATGGAATGAAGTTAAACCTAAAATTCCAGACAGTTGTTTTCACAGAATTGTGTGTAAATAATCTGTTAAAAATCTGTTGAAAGTTAGTTATGGGCAAAACACAAGTCTTGATTGACTAGTTTGCTTTCATCATTGAATGAATTAGAAGAGCAAGAAAGTGATGATTAAGATGATATTTTAAGAAGGAAATGCTGTAGAATTGTTTAATGCCACTTTAGTTATTTATAATAACTTTTGACCGAAAGTATTAGAGATTTACTAATACTATTTTGTGTAAGAAGAAAATTCTTTATTTCTTACTGAAAAGAACTTCAGTTACAACTGTAATCTAGTTTCTCTTCTTTTGAACAGATATTTCATTGAATTATTTATGCAGAATATTAATATTTCTCAAGAGAGAAATAAATAAAATTTAGTAAAAAGTACAGCAAGTGTTCCTCTTCTTTTGTTGGAGAATTTTTACATGCACTTCCTTTGTGTGGGCGTGCGTGCCCAGGGCCTTGCATAAACTAGGCAGGTGCTCTACAACTGAGCTACATGCCCCATCCACATTAGATTATTTGATACATTAGAACAAAATCCTGAAGAATACTTGGTTACTATAGATCAGTCATCAGTTATATGTCCAGTATTAAGAATTGGACAGAATTACTCTATGATTTTAATATCTGGTTGCTAAACCACATTATTGTATGAAGAGACACCAGATTTCTAGACATAACTGATATAGCACCAATTCTTCTTAAAAGAAAATATTAGTAGTCTTTGAATTTTTTTTAAATATCAACTTAATTGACTGCTACATTTTAATTTGAAAATACGTATCAAGCACTAGTTTTGTTCAGGACACAAAACATGGTGTCAATGACTTGCCTACAAGTAACCACCATAAGAATATAATAGGATCTTTGTTAGAGTTAGTTCTCAAGTCTTATAAATTTACTTTAGAAACTTCCATTATTCCATAATTGAGGTAATTTTGACTAATCATAGACTATAAAACAGGTGTTTAACATTTATCAAGCTTTGTATTTTTTGGTTATACTGGATTTTGTTGTCAATGAAAACAATGTGAACCACAGTACCAAAAATAAAGTGGAAGAATGGGACAAGTCTTGTTTATATTTGATTGGGTATCAAAATTCAGATAATTCTTCACATTCACTCATGCTGATAATGCACCAAATATTAATATATTCCTAAAGCACATATAAAATATTGGATTGACTGGGAATTTATTTCTTAGGCTTTTAGGACATGGCAGTTTGATGTGTTTAAGCATCAGGCAGAGGAGACATTAAAGACAGATATAGAGTCTCAAATTTACTAAGGGAAATTTGATGATTTTAATGGTATTTTATAGTATTTTTAAGAATCTAAATAAAATAACTTTATGAAGGTTTTAGAATGTCATTATTTATGGTGCAGTACATGTAGCAGCAACATTTTATTTACAAAACATCGTATTTCAAAATTATCTTTTTATATTGATTGTTTAAAGCTCAGAACACATGACAAAAATACTAAACATTATCAACCATTATAACCAGACTTTCAAGATAGCCCACAAAGATTCGTTTCACATGAGTTCTATTAAAAAATCCACAATGAAAGTTGAACTAGTCTTCTTATATTTACTACCAATACCTTACTCACCAGACCAACCAGTGCATCTCAGCACACTGAACTAATACTTTCTTCTAAATTGTTAAAAAACATATTATACACTTTTTCTTTCTTTTAAAAAAATTGACACATAGGATAAAAATCAGTGTGATTTGTACATCTATCCTCTCAGATATTTACCATTACTTCATGGTGAATAATTAAAGAAACCTTTCTTCCAACTACTTCAAATACATTTTTATTCAAGTTTATTAAAGTTTTTTGAATAATAACATTCTTGCAATTTTATAGAAAATCAATCCAAAATTTTCCAAAAGGAATTAAAAGTGTTCAGTGATCTCTCATAAACCAGTCTATGTTCTGTGTTCTCCTAACTGTGCATCCTTAGTTCTGGTTGGCATGAAATATTTCTTCTTCCATACACCTTTCTTTTTCTTCCATGTCCACAGACCCTTTCCTAGGTAATAACTGATCCCTTTTCCAGAATCTCCTTCCTTGCTATATCACAAAAGGAAACCCATCCTCATTTTGCCTGGCCAGTATTTTCCCTCAGATTGGTAAGATGATCAAAATCATAGTCATGAAATATTTCCATTACTGTGTTCTATCTTCTATTTTTTTTCCTTCTAGAATTTGTGAATTCAAATCTGCTTTAGACCTAAGTGTTCTTTGTCCCTTTCCTCAATGTTTGACATCATTTGTTTTCTCAAAAATAATATTTAGTTGGTATTTCAAAGACTCTTTATTGGGAATTTATTAGTCTGGATCCTGAGAGATTTATAAAAATCAGATCAGATTTACCATAAATACATTTACTTTTCCCATTTATGTGCTACTACAAATTCAGACATTCTCAATAAACGATATTAGTTTTTGCTGTTCTTCTAATTGTCCGTATATTTCCATTACATTTAAGGTCCATAACTGCGTTCAAACCACTGTCATTTTCCCATATTACCTCAAACACCACATACTTCAGAATGATTTCTACTAAAACTAATCTCTATTCTTTAATAGAGATAACTTTAAAGTAGTATTTTGAACAAAAATATAAGATGAGGCCAATTTGGTCTGAATTAGGATTTGCAACTATTCTTACATATACCTGCTTCTAAAATATAAGCAAACTTTTTTATTTTATTTATTGTTAGAATATAAGTAACTGTGAAACTACTTTTAAAAATATTACACGTGGAAGAAAATGTTATTACTATGACTACCAAATGATATGTGTAATTTTTCGTCACACCTCCACAGGTTTTAGTACTATTGAATTATTCCTAATATTACAATATTTTCTTCTTCTACATCAAATTTGAAAGGGACAAAGCCATCCTTACTCATAAGGAACAAAGATAGAAAGAAGGAAGGAGGAGAGGAACAAAGAGAACTGAAACTGCAGAAGTAGTACTGCCTCTAGAATGGTACAGAGGGAATACTTGGGAAAATATTTAAACACAAGGACATCAGTTATAATTATTGCAATTAATATTTTACTATGGTAAAATATATCATTATAAAGCAATATGTGTTACCATTTAGAAAGCTATGTGCAGAGAATTTTAAAAATAGATGAAAATACTAAGATAACTCTAATCATATCACAAAATATTAAGATATTTAAATAATAATTTCATTTATTTACTGGATATGTTCTTTAACATTTCTGGTTTTCTATTCCTTATAAATATTTTATCTTGCCTTTTGCAGATAATGCTACTTTTGCATATTTTTAAAATGTTGGAACAAGTCATGACAGACAAAATTTTGATTCTGATTTTATATACATATACATATACACATACATATATACACAAACATCTCTGTGGAGGTTATGTACTTAAAATTCTCTCTATATTACAAATTACCATATTTAAGATTAGATTAATGAAGTGGAAATTCTTAAAGTAAAAATAACAATTTTAAGACTTTACGAATATATTATTAGCCAATTGTACCTCAGAAAATCTATAACTCTATACCACCAGCAGTTAATCAATGCACCAGTATAGCACATTAATGCATTGGATATTTATTTATAAGTTTCCAACTGCATTTTAGTTTTCATTTTATTCCTGTGTAGTAGTATTAATTAGTGTGAAAATGGAAAACCTGGAATTTGAAGCCCTAGAAGTAGGAGTAAGAAGCATTCACCCTTTCTTAAACAATTTTTTTGTGTACAATAATCAAATGCTATTATTTCTGGTCTAATAAGTGAGAGACCTACCAGATGTGTCTGTTCATGGTAGACATATTTTATTTTATTACCCAATGTACTGAATTCTTGATTTTAGTTTTGGTTTGTTTTAAAATGTGTGCTCTTGTGTGTGTGTGCCTGTGTGTGTAGAAGATTCTACCTGTGACCACGAGCCCCAGTTCCTGTTTTTTAAGCAATTACCATTCTGAGATAGGGTCTGCTAAGTTGCCAAGGCTGGCCTCAAACATGCAATCCTACTGCCTCAGTCTTTCAAGTAGTGGGGATTACTGGTGTACACCACCACTCCTGGCTAAGACTAAATCACTAATAAATTCTGTAGTGCCTAATTTGAACCTAGAATTATTATCCTAAGTAATGATATACGCATACTTGTTTTTTTGTTTAGAATTACCATGTTTCCTACTTCCAAAGAACAAAAGACATTTGTTCCAAATACAGATGTTTCAACAGTACTCATACAAGTCTTTTGAAGTTTGTCCTGAGCAAATCTTAAAAAAATGAAGGCCACAGAACTGAATTGTTGGTGTTTATGGAAATGGTGTAAAGAAGGTACTCTAAAACTGTCAAAGTTTTACAATGAGTTTATGAAGTATTTGAATTCACTCTAAATATGCAGTTGAATATATAGTTAGCTGAATCCACCCAGTAAATACTCTATTTCAAAGTCAGAATTTCTTAGAAATGTGATTATAATAAATCATCGTATTCAGAAATAAACATTAAAAACAAAGGGACAAAGATGAGTTCAAGATTAGTGAATAAAGGTTGACTCTGCAAATCTATGATGAAAAAGATATACAATATTGTATTTGAGCAATTTAAGAAAGTTCTGATACTCTCAATATTTCTAAAAGCAAATGTTTTTTCTTCAAAAACTATAATCATTTTCTCCCACAGTTTTTCTTCTATTGGTCATAGTCTGTAATCAAATAAAGAATTACTCTCATTTATTAAGATTTTAGAACAGAATGTCATTTGAAAGGTGTTTTGATATATGTGTCATATGTACTTGAAATGGGTATTTATTTCATATTACTGGATACTATTAATATTCTATCATTAGGAAAACATGAAGGTATTATTCAATTATCTATCATTACAATATTTTTTTCTCCTTGCTCAATTCTTATTGGGAGTAGAAATTTGAAAACTATGTTGCTAAATTTATCTCTACTTTTGTCAAAATGTTTTCACTTTTATTAATGCATTTATGAGGTGTGTATTCAATTCTTTCTTGAGTTTGTGATTAAATGGTCTTTTATCATTATGAAACTCTGCCCTTTGTCTGTAATAACACTACTAAATTGATTTCACTTTACCTGAGGCATGTGATTGTGTCCTTTGTTGTTTGTCATCCTTTAGTTCTCAGCATTTTTCCACATAATTGTGTTTAAAAAGCAGCTACCATGATTTATTGAAATGCAAAGAGTTCATGGTTGGCTTATGCATTTTTATGAAGTTGGGCAGTCTTTGATATTTACCTGGTAGCAGTTTATTCATATATACACAAAATAGCTTTTGTATATCGGAAAATATTCCATTTAACTTTAATTTTTGAAAGATATTTTAATGAATATAGAAACATACCTCGATCTGACTATTTTATTTTCCTTTTAGCATCTTACATTTTCTTGCCTTGTGGGTTCTATCATTTTTTTTTAAACTTAAAAAAAATTTGCAAGTTTTTTTTCAAAGAGATTTTCATAGAATGAGAGATTTTTAAAGCATATATTCTAACTTTTCACTTCTTTACCAAGGGATTTCAATATTATCATTATAATGATTGTATCATTTTTGATAACATGTCAGTCATTGTCCTTTTTTAATGGAGGGAAGTAGTAGGGATTAAACCCAGAGTGCTTCATCACTGAGCCACATCCCCAGTCCTTTTTTATATTTATTTAGAGACAGGGTCTCACTGAGTTGCTCAGGGCCTTGCTAAGTGGTCAAAGTTGGCTTTGAACTTGGGATGCCCCTAGCTTAGCCTCCACAGTTGTGCCACCCCACCCACAGAGTCATTCATTATTCTTATTGTTGTTGTCCTATATATAATGTGCATGTATCTCTGGCTGCTTTTAAGTTTCTGCTAATATTTATGGTTTTCAGCTCTCTTGCTTTGATATCCAGATGTAGTGGTTATTCTTGGAATTCATTGACCTCCTTAGTTCTGTGAGTCGTTTTTCATTGAATTTTAAAATAACATAAACATTTAAAAGATTACTTTTGTGACTATTCTCTAATTTGGAAATTTCAAATATAAGTAATGTAAGACATAGTTGAAGACTGTAGCTGATTTATCAAAATATTGACTTGTTCCTGTGCTTAAATTGGATATTTTAATTGTACCATCTTCAGATTTATGTTTTTATATGTTTCAATGTCCAATCTACTGTTAAATGTTTTTGTTTCAGATATTTTATTTTTTATTTCTAGTATTAGTATTTCACTTCTTTGACTTTTCACATATTTTGTGACATTCCTCATATACTTATGCTTTCTTTTAGTATGCCTAATTATATATTTTAATATTTATGTGAGTTATTTTAAAGATTTTCCTGTTTAAATCCAGCATCAGGATGCTCTTTATTTCTATTTGTGTTGAATATTTTTTCTTTACATACTGACCTTTATAAATAGCACAATGGGAGGATTCTAGATTCTGTTATCTTCCTCTTAGGAGTATGGAGTTTTGATCCAGTAGGCAGTACAATTACTGTATTCTTCTTTGATGTTATGTAAGTTTTGTATTAAAAATTTAAAGGCAGATTACTCTTTTCTTTATCTGTTTAGTCTTGTGATATAACCTTCATGCCTAGTACACCATTCTTACTCATGAATTACCACTCTTCTAATGTTTCACTGGAAATTCCAAAATGTTTACCAAGCTCATGGTGTGGAGCTTCAATCTTCTCTCCTAGGATCTGGAGTGGCTAAAATCTCTGCTAAGGTATCAGTCTTCAGGCTACTCGTTACCTCTGATTTCTTTTTCTTACCCACATATTCTTTGCTCTCTGCATGTTTATTTTAGGTGTTAGCTGCATGTTACACTGTATATGTAAGTTTTAGTACCACCTCCTCTGTGGCTTCTTCCATTCCTGGATTTTCTCCTCTCAATTTTTGACACTATGAGGGGCCTGAATCTTGACTGTGATTCCTCAATTTAAGAAATTTGTCTTCTGCATAATACAAGAAATAGGGTTAATGTAGAGCTTACTTCTTTCCCTTGTTTGCTTGTATTCTTCTGGTTTTTGTTTGTTTGCTTTTGTTTTCCTCCTCGTCATTTGTAGCACAGGTCAGGTTAGTCAGGAAGTGTCTTTGATCTCTGATACTTTCTACCCAGATGTGCCTCAAACCTCCTTAAAATGCAGGTTTCTTTAATTGACTTATCCCTCCACAATTTATGCTGGTGGGGGGGCAGTCTGTGAGTAGGGGGAGGCTGGACAGAATGCCTCCACCAGCAGCAGCTGCCCTGGGGATTTCTTTATTTTTTTATATCCATCCTCCTGAGTCCCTGATCTGCTTTGAATGTCCAGAATTAAATCCCAGTGAAGTCACCACTTCCCACCTTGCTGAGAAGTGGCCTGTCTGCTTCCACACCAGCCTCCTGGTAAAATTGTGTGTGTGTGTGTGTGTGTGTGTGTGTGTGTGTAATCTGTGAAGAATTAACTGTTATTACTAGTAATATCAAAAGTTTCAATCCTACCAAACCCATGCACATGACTGGAATCAGAACAAATATGAATTTTTTTTTCCTATGAATGTTTACCTTTTGGCAGTTTAAGCTTTGAAGCATATCACAGTCACTAGTTTTAATGAGTTAAAGCTCTACTAGGAAAAAATTGTGTATTCTCACCAGTGTATTTATTTTGTTTCAAGTAATGACCAATATTTACCAACAATTATGTGGATATCTGTTTTGGAAATACATATTTTAAAAGTTCCTACTTAATAAGTTAACTCCATTATTTGTCTCTTTATTTTTGTATTAATATCTGTTGACAAGAAATGCAAAATTAATATCTGTTGACAAGAAATGCAAAATTAATATCTGTTGACAAGAAATGCAAAATTTATAGTGAAAAAAGGTTACTTATTGAAAATGATTTTAATTTACAAATTTCTGAAAGGAACTTCACTGCCATTTTTATGTTTAACCCAATAAACATGATTTAAATAATCACTAAAAGTTCTATTCCAAAGTACATGAAGGAATTTTTTGTATACATAAGAAAATAATCTAAGATGGATTAATCTAATGATAGTACTTTATAATTCTTATATATATTATGAAATAAGTTTTTGTCATGCATAACAAAAGTAACTTAAACCATATTCCATTTGGTGAAGGTTTGTGATAAAATCTATTAATCTTAAAACATAAATAAAAAAATAAAATTAACCAGAACTTTTTTCTCATAACAGTATGAACTCATTATACCTTGAAATTAATGTAAACAAAGTAATACTGAAATTTTATTACATTATAGATGTCAGACAAACACTTAAAAGGAATAAAATGAAAGACCACAAAAATAAAAGAATAATTGCCACTATAGTGACAACTCAAAAGTAAGTTGGTAGGTAAGTCAGTACTCTTCAATATCTAGAATAGATAGGGTAATGAAAATAACATTCTTTTCCAGTTCCTGTTTGTCCAATGTCAGCAAAGAATAACATGCTCTGTTGGTGATAAATTGGAAGGTCAAAGTGAAAGTTAAAATCTTTGAACATTTCCAACAGGAAGACAGACAGTACTGGATGAGAGAAGTGTAGGTGCATTCTCAGTGCTGTGTCTGATTATGCCTCACAGGAGAAAGCCACAGAGAAAGGTCTAGTATAAATCCCCTGACACCGTGTGACTTTAAGAGTGCCCTTAAGTTAAAGACAACAAAGCAAGAGGGATTTTCCAATGATGAATATGGGAAATCTTTTAGAATTAACTATATAGAGGTTACTCACTAACAATTTATTAGGAGGTTTAAGGAGATCGAAAGAGATCCAGACAAGGCATACACACAATTAATTTTAGTAGAACTCTTAGAAAGGGCAAGAAAATACTGTTACCTATTCCTTCCAAATTTTTTTCTCACTAGTTTTATTCTTGTCTCCTGATTGGTCAGCAATTATCATTATATCCTTTGCTGCTTTCTTGAAGTTGTAAGTCAAATGCAGTGATAGAGAATGTGAAGACTTGTGATTAGAGAACAAAGACCATTAGAAGGTTTTGAATAGTTTTAAAACATAGATGGGCAATTTTAAAGTGATGTCCTTTGTAAAGAACAGAAACGCTTTCTCTCCTGGCATGCAAGGAGATATTAAATGCATATGGATAGTGGAGAATTGAGTAAGCGAAAAATAATTTTATAAAGCATAAAAAAAAACATGAAATACCTACATTGACAACTCATTGACAACTATAATTGTGACATGGTAAATTGATTCTGCTCTTCTTGTCTCCCATAAAATTGAATCTACTAATCATATGGCACAAACGAACTGTATTCTGCCTTTTATAACTAAGTTTAACGTAATTTTCAAGGTGATTTTCCATGAAATAATTTTTAATTATTTTGTAATGTTGTATCAAGTAGAAAATGCAATCTAAACAACTTGATTTAAAAAATAAACAATCACTGTGAATATAAATATATCTGGATCAATGGTTATGGGTTTTAATAAACGTATATATGGGTGTGTGTTGTCAATTTTGACTGTTTAAAGGTGTACATATATAAACTAACATATAAAAAAGCTAATTGTAGCAGTGGTGCAAGACAGTAATCCTAGCAGTTCAAAGCAGACTTCAGCAAAAGCGAGGTGCTAAGCAACTCAGTGAGACCCTGTCTCTAAATAAAACACAAAATGTTCTGGAAGTATGGCTCAGTGGTCAAGTGCCTCTGAGTTCAATCTCTGATACCCCACCAAAAACTTATTTGTGTAGATTAATTACATTTTATATTTTTATACCTATGTTATGAGGATCTGTATGTGGCATATTTTTGCATCCATAAAATATAACTTGATCAATATCACTCCCCAATATCTACCCCACTTTTTTCTATATCTGTCATACTAGTCTTTCTTCTAATTTCATGGAAATCCAGGGGTTTTTTTGTTTGTTTGCTTATTTGTTTGTTTGGTTTATTTTTCCTTCTATCTTCTACCTAGGAGAGAAAATATACCATAATTTTCTCTTTGAGTCGGTCTTATTTTGCTTGATGTTTTGGTCTCCAGTTCCATTCATTTTCCTGAAAATAACATAATTTGGTTCTTCTTTCTGAGTGAATAAAACTTCATTGTACATATATTCCACATTTCTTTATCCAGTCATCTGTTTATGGACATACAGGCTAATTCCATAATTTGGTTCTTATAAATTGTGCTACTATAAACATGGTTAGGTAAGTATCTCTAAAATATGCTAAATTTAATTCTTTTGGAGAAATGCCATGAGTGGAATAGCTGAAGCATATGGTAGTTCTATTTTCAGCCTTTTGAGGAGGTTTCATGCTGATTTCCATAGTAGCTGTACCAACTTACATTCCCGCCAACGATGTTTAAGGAGTTATTTTCCCCCACAATCTTGCCAGCATTTATTAATTTTTGTATTTTTGATGTTCTCCATTCTAACTGGATTGAAATGGAATCTCAGTGTAGTTTTGATTTGCATTTCACTGATGGTTAAAATTGTTGAACTTTTTTTCATATAATTGTTTTGTCGATCATTTGTACTTCTTGTTTTCAAAAATGTGTATTTCGTTAATTTGTCCATTTAAAGTTTAGTTTTATGTTGAACTTTTGAGTTCCTATGTTCTCAAATCAGCCCACTCTTGGAGAAATGCTGACAAATATTTTCTCGCATTGGGCTGGTTGTCTCTTTACTCTGTTGTTTCATTTGCTGTGCCGAAGCTTTTCAATTTGATACCATTCCATTTATTGATTCTCTTATTTCCTGAGCCATAGGAGTCTTATTCAGGAAGTCTGCCTGTGCCTGTGTACTGAAGCGTTTGCCCTATTTTTCTTCTAACAGTTGCTATGCTTTAGGATTTATAGTTAGGTCTTTGATACATGACATGTTTTTTTTCGTACAGGGTGAGAGATAGGAATCTAGGTTCATTTTTCTAGATATGTTTTATCCAGTTTTCCCAGCACCACTTGCTAAAGAGGCTCTCTTCTTCAATGTATGCTTCTGGTACCTTCATCAAGAATCTGGTGAGAAGGGTTGATATGTCTCTGTAGCTTCTGTGATATTTGATTGATCTGCATGTGTGGTTTATGCCAGCTCCATGCTACTTTAGTTACTATGACTCTATAATTAAAAATCAGGTTTTGTGATGTCTAAGTTTTACTGTATCTGCTCAGGATGGCTTTGGCTATTTTGGGTTTTTTGTTAATTGAATTTTAGGATTTTTTTCTCATTCTGTGAAGAACAAAAACTATGTTATTTATTAAAACTTCATTTTTTTTTTTCAATCTGGTCTTATAAGCCCCACTTTCAGTTCCCAATCAGGGTTATTTTTTTTTTTTTTTTTTCAAAATATCTAGATTTCAAGACTCTTTATTCTTTGAGGGGCTGGGTTTGTGGCTCAGTGGTAGAGCACTAGACTAGCACATGTGAGGCACTGGGTTCAATCCTCAGTGCCAATAAAAATAAATTAAATAAAATAAAGGCATTGTGTTCATCTACACCTAAAAATATTTTTTAAAAAATTCTTTATACTTTGATAAAACTTTTAAAATTAACTTGTCAATTTCTACTACTCTGAGAATCTGTTAAACACTAAAGAAACTAAAGTGACATGCCTATTTCAGAAAATGCAATTCTGGATATGCAAGGAGAAATACTAAATGACATTATAGGAACACTTGGCATATTTGAAAAGAGACTAATTAATGGAATATTAAGTATAATTGATTATTAAATATCCAAGTCTAATTATACAATAGTGCTATGGTTATATTAGACAATTTTCTTAGACTACTGATACCAAAATACTCATTCAAGGGTATGGACATATACTCTGTCTACAAGGGGAAAAATAATTCTAATATACATAATTTATGTAATAATAGATATGATAAAACATTTATGCATGTAGAAGTCTATAAATCAATTCTAAAAGATGAATAGGAAATAATAAACTTTAGCAAAGAGTGAATAGATACTTCACAAAGATAATGTCAGTAAGCATATGCTAAGCTATTCAATTAATTTGGATAATGTAGTTTTAAACCACTCAAATACTAGAATGACTTAGAATAACTAGAAAGAAAATCCCCAGGGGAGGTGATGATATGAACAAATTGGAACTCTCATAGACCAGGTTGAGCTGCACATGTTGCAAACATTAAAGGAGAATCGAAAAAGGAGAAATGAGATATGTCTAGAAATTAGAGAACTAAAATATCACCTAACCATTAAATGTCAACTCAGTTGATATCCCTGCTTACTTCTGGGAACTGTATTTTGAAATCATTACAAACTTTCAAGTGCAGTGTCACTCAGATTGTGCAAAGAAGTTCTGTTCAGCCTTCAGCTAGATTCAATAATTATCAATACTTCATATGATGTCATATCAGTCTGTTCATGTAAATTTTATCTAAGGTAGCCATATTTCAAATAGTTCGTTACTTCTAGGACTCAGTCTTCCTGTGTTCTACAAAATGTTTGAAACACTAAAAAACCCACACTAACTTGACAAGGATTGAACTAATTTCTGCGTCCTTCTCATAGAATCTCTGTTCAGTTTTCTAACCTTCTTTTTTTTTTCTTCTAACCTTCTTATACATTTTTTAAATTTGTTTTAATGAGTCATACATGACAATAGAATGCACTTTGATACATCATTTATAATGGAGTGTAATTTCTCATTCTTCTGGTTATACATGCTATAGAATCCCAGCAGTTGTGTAGTTATATATACACATGGGGTAATAATATCTGATTCATTCTACTATGCTTCCTACCCCCAAAATCCCTCCCATCCTATCACCCCCTTACCTAATCTAAAGTGACTCTCTTCTTCCCTAGCCCCACTCCCCAGTTGTGAATTAGCATCTGCATATCAGAGAAAACATTTGGCTTTTGGTTTTGGGGAATTGGCTTATTTTGTTTAGCATGATATTCTCTAGCTCCATCAATATACTGGCAAATGCCATAATTTCATTCTTCTTTAAGACTGAGTAATATTCCATTATAATGTATATATAGATATAGATATAGATAGATATAATATTTTGATGAAATTTTTACTAAGTTACTTGGAGCTGTATTTTGGGCATGTAAAATATACACAACACATTGTCTAAGTACTTGAGAATTTTAATAGAGATTAGAGAGTTCTGAATGTCTCTCGACTCTGCCCCAAGATGCTCAGAGTCAAAGCTTGGAATTTTAGTAGACCATAAAAAGTTTTATTCAAGGTCATAGCTTTTGCAGTTTTCTTTCTTTGCTAATGCCCAATATCTCAATTTTTTTTTCTACCAGCATATTTCCTTGTTTGGAAATATAATTATCTTTTGTTCAATATGAATAAGCAGGATTCATGCAACACTAAATATTCTAATATTGTAATACTTAAAATGATCTCAAATGTACTCAGCCCAAATAGCTCCTTCTCCAAATAGCTCCATCTTTATTTAGTTTTGATTCATAATCTATTACATTAGGAAGAAATTTCAGATTTTTTTTCTATTATACATGATGGAACGAATCAGTTCCTTCTTACATGTCCTTCTTAAAGAATATGAGCTTTGATATTTTGAGACAGACTCTACTATGCTAAGAAATATGAAAGCCCCTACAAAACATTTTCTATTCACCTTTCGTATGAACCTGTAAAGTCTATTTTAGAGTCAGAGCATTGCTCTTCCTGTTAACAGCTCAGGTGCTTGTGAAACCAGTGATTGGCTTCTCCTTTCAAGGCAACTCATTCTACCCATGTGTCATTGAATAGTGGGAGCACTCGTCAAGTATTACTTGTCAGCCTTTGTCCTTTTGAACTTTCTACTCTTCTATTGTACTCCACATACATAAAACAGATATGGTGCTGGATGAGAAAGGAAATGGAGACATGTTCGTCAAAGGACACAGACTTTCAGTTTTAGAGATCAAATACCCAGAAAGATAAGTACAGTCAATAATAATGTGTTTTGAACTTGAAAACTGCTGTGAAAGTAGATCTTAAGATCTCATTTTTCAAGAGGGGTTTATGTACCATGGTGGAACGAGACAGACATCATTACCCAATGTGCACGTATGATTACACGAATGGTATGAATCTACATTGTGCACAACCATAGAAACAAAATGATGTACCCTATTTGTGTACAAGGAATCAAAATGCAGTCTGTGATAATAAAAAATGATCTCAGCAAACACACATGCACAATTACAAAAATGAGAAACATTATATAATCATTTCACTATATACATATATATGATTATATTATATATATATAATCTTCAAACATCTTGTATTTTTAGTTGCCATTAATAGTTCAATAAAGTTGGAAAAAATAAAAGAACACTCATCAGCATTTTCTCAAATTTAGAATCCTATTTAAATGCTCCCATCACATCTATTTAGACTGGTTGATTCCTGAAGTGAGACATTCCATACACCCAGTTCAGTGCCTGAAACTTAGATCTTAATTCAATGTTGATTTTAAACCTGACTTTTGAAACCAAGACTGCAATGTTGTTTATTCCTGTTTTAATCACAGCACTGATTAAGCAAAGATATTACAGCTAAAAATAAATAGGCGACAATCTTCCAAACTGATTGAACTGTTTTGCTGGAGCTTTGTGAATCTGAATGAGGGCACACATCATGTGCATTTATTTATTTATGTTAATAAGTAGAAAACCATTCTTTTACTCATTCAGGATGTTCTTTTCTTAATGTGAATACAAAACATTTAGTTAAAACGGAGCAATATCAAATAATATAAACATTACATGTACTTTTGTTGATGCTTTAATGCATTTTAAAATGTAAAAATTCTTTACGCCATTTGAGTCACTGAATTTCTTCTTCATATAAAAACAGAACATGAAATAGCAACATAAAAAGAAAGAAAATTCATTTAAAGAAATAGTCATTAACACATACTCGTTAAAATTATTAGGGAAGAGAGACAGATTCAAATCAGTGAAATTTCTTCTCATTAGAATCACTTGAAAAACTTTGGTTATGGAAGAGATTGAAATACATTGATAATATTCTATAATTATATGCTTGTGATAAATTTCAATTTTGTCTCAATTGTGTTTCCATAGTTTGTACACTTTGTACTGCTAATCTTCAAGGAATAGTTTTCGTAAAGAATTGCAAAATAAAACATAAAAATGGGATTGCAAGCTCACGTACAAAAGAAAATACCATAGTTATGCAGTCAGATACTGAGCAGAAACTTTGGAAGTCTAAACAAGACCACTGTAGTTTAGGCTAGCTTTTTTTTGCTATTTTTTAATCGGTTATTTGAAGTCATAACATAGATCTAGTATATATGGCATAGGCAGCAATCTATTGTAAAGCCTCAGTGATCAGGTATTGCTTCAAATTTGGATAAATATCTGAGTTTACAATTACCTGACTCCATTTAGCAATCCTAATTTAAGACACACCATTTTGATTCCTTAGTCTCTTCGACTTGCATATAAAGTGCAGGATCTGCAGAATTTTTTCAGTGATTGCCTATACATTTTGAGTCCTAATAAGAATTCCTCTAATATTTTTCCTCAAACAGAGACTGAAAAACATCCAGTAGAGAAAAGTATGCAGGAATATGATTCCATTTAGCTTATTATTGATATTTCCTCTTTTTATTCCTCTTTAGTGATTGATATAGTTCTATTAATTTGTGTCTCAAAATCCTGTGCACAGTGGGCATACCTTGTTGTTCTAAGCAGTCAGTCTCTCAAGAACTGTCTCAGAACCTCAACTGAACCTCATATTCCTGATTTCCCATTCCACCTTTCAAATTAGTTCTATGTGCTCTTTCCAGACTACTTTCTTCTAAATAATGTATAACAATTTTGTCCTTCTTAAACACTTAATGGGAAAATTCCCAATTATGTTGATATCGTCACTCTTTAAATACTTTTAATCATAAACCATTCACCATTCACAGAATCCTCATGCCACATTTAATTTCCACACCTCCAGTTCTTTTATAAATACATTCCATTTTATAATTATTAAATCACATTCATATTTTTAAGGTGTGTATATGTTGTCACTTTTCTTGAGGCACTTTCCACCTGTCCATAGTTGCTGTTTCCTCTGTGCTCTGTTACTATATATATATATTTTTTTTGATGTTTTATCATCTCAGTCCTCTTTGAGTGAGTTTGAGCATGTGTACATTTGTGTGCAGTCTGTCAAAATAAAAATTTAGTCCCTTTATATTTCCAAAGCCTTAGCATTGTGCAGGAATGCCACACATACACACACACACCACACACATACACACACACACACACTTAGAGCAATAAGAACAGATTTCATTGTAAGGAGATTAAACTTCACAAGAAAATGTTCTAATGTAAAACTTAATGCCAAAGTACTTTCTATCCATGTAGTTGATTTTAGCAACATATACAAATAATGTGTTGCAAGATACTGATTCACTCTAAATCCTGTTCTTTTTGACTCTATGTTTTATATTTAATGAATTTTGTGCAATGAGAGCAAAATGGATATTATTATTTATAGCTGGTCCTACTGAACATGCATTTCTCTAAAGTTAGAATGAAAATACATCACTATAGTTAGCACTCTCCAGAGTGTAAAAATTGCCTCTTGAAAATGATGTGTTCAAGGCTATAACCTTCGTTTGTATTCTAGGAGATATAATATGACCAATGAGTGAATCCTAATTTTCTCTCATGTCATTTCACTCCTGCTAATGTGTACTTCATCTTGACCATTTTCATGGTGAATAATGCTGGAATAATAGAGTACACGTTCTATTCTGACTTTCTGGTCAAGGCTAGAAATAGAGGCTCTCATTTTAGCTTCCCATAAAGCTGAAAAGAAGCAGAGTTTGCATTTATGTCAAAAGGAACTTCATAGGATAAAAGGTAGCTGAAACGTGTGAATTGTGATAAGAATGGCCTCTTCTGTGGCAAGAGCATTCCTAGCGGCTTACTGCTACCATTCTTTCCTCCTCTATGGATCAGAAAATTTAGAGGAAATGAAAGTTCATGTTGGTATTCAATTTGAATTGTATGTGAGCATCCCAGGACCATCCTTATTGTATTTACACTGGGCACTTGAATCACTTTAGGACTTGCAAGACTCATGAGAAAAATCATCTTATTTATATTTATACAGGTGTGCAGGACAAGATCAACGTTGCAAAATGAGTTCTTTTTATTTTTTACCTTTAAATAAATAAGGCCCAGCTTTTGTAAATATCTGGAAAGAAAATTCAGTGAAGGCAGAGAAATGAAAGTTCTGATTATTAATGCATAAATTTCAGGAGGTACTGAATTATTCTGCCCTGCTTCTTTGGAAAATATTGCACTGACTATTTTCTATGCTTCCTTTAACCTAATAAACCTGACAAGTACAATGTGACTGGAGCAATGCAGCTTGAGCATGAATATTCAAGCAAAACTCTCATGAAAAAAAATGTTTACAGCACAGGATAACATGTATCATGTGTGTGGATACATTCACACAGAGTAAGACTGTTTTTACTTAAATTTCAGGTTATGTAAGTTACCAGAAACACTTTAAATAAACTTAAGATTATTGCTCGCTGTAAAACCATATGCCTCCTGTGATTTCTTTATCTAGTCAATGAAAAAATTAATTGATCAGAAAGTACTGTAAGACCAGTAAATAGCTATAATTTAAACTATATGCATAAAGAAAAAAAGAATACTGTTTAGCAGATTGTTGACATTTTCATAAAATTAAAAGAAATTTGGTGCATCTTACATTATTAGAACTCAGGATTTATTTGTATTTTTTAAATTCAATGAATTAAAAATTTAAAAATGTCATTTGAAATTCATTTTATTAAAAAAGAAAAGTTCAGAACACTTTTTTAAATTTTAGGATGGTAAATAATATCAATTAGCAGTTGCATACTTTTAATCTATGATATATCAGACTGTATTTCATTGAAAACAAGTCATGCTATTGCTTTATAGGATTATTAGATAGTTATTTTTTAATTTTATTTTTATTGACACATAAATGTATATATATTTGTGGGGCACCATATGATGTTTCAATACATGTATACATTATGTAATATAAAAGAGTTTCTTAAATTTTTATGTTTACATATAGCCTTTACATTAAGAAAAAAAATATTTCTATCCTATTTTGTGTGACATAAAAACCTATTGAGACATGGCCCCATCTCCCTCATTAAGACATTCCGTATGCCAGAGATAAGACCACCAACCTTACAGATATGCTCATTAATGTCCTATCATGCTTCATATACCACCAAGTATTTTATAAGTGATGTGTTCTATGTTAAGTATCCTGAATCATTTCCCATGTATTAGTTTTCCATGTATTTAAAATAATTCCTGGGCTGGAGTTGTGGCTCAGTAGGAGAGCACTTACCCGTCATGTGTAAGACCCTGGGTTCGATACTCAGCACCACATATAAATTCATAAAATAAAAGATACATTGACAACTAAAAATTTTTTTTTTAAATTCCTATTCTTTTTTCATTAGTCATCTTTTCATCACAATAGCCAAAATATCTGACAAGAACAACTTAGTTCATTTTGGGCTCATAGTTTCAGTGATATTAGTCCATAGTTGGCCAGTTCCATTGCTCTGGGCCCAAGCTGAAGAAGATCATCTTGGCAAAAGTGGGTGGAAGGGGAAAACTTCTCAGCTCATGGTAACTTGGAAAGACCAAAAGACAGAGAGAAAGTGAGGAGCCAGGCATGATAGAGTGTCCAAAGGCATGACCCCAGGGACCTAATTGGCCCAGCCATTCCTCATGTACCTTCATTTACCAACCATTAATCCATTCAAATTATTAACCTATTGAATGGATTAATTAACTGATGAGATGAAAACCCTAATCATTGCCTAAAAGTTGAACCTCTGAACCTTGGTGCATTAGGAACCAGGATTTAACCCATGAACTTTCTGGGAGATATCAAAGATATAAACCATAATGCCATTTTTCAAAGTTTACCTCATTTATCACCAATTCTGGAAAGATTTTCCTGGGTTTATTGTGCTAAAATTTATAAGAGAATATGTAAGAACATGTTCTTGTATTTCCTTGTTTTAGATGTTTAGCATCCCATGAAATTATGAATTTTATCAATTTTATATCTCAGAAAATATATTGTATGCTCAGTAGCATGTGCTAGGGTCTATAATGTTTGTTAAATGAAAACACAAATGGCTATAAGAAGCCAAAAAAAAAAAAAAAAAACCCAGAGTTTTAAAGAAATTCGTGTAATTTAAAACAAGACAGTATGATAATCTTTCTCTGCCACTTACCACCAGAACATATACCCCATTGGGAAAGCATTGTAATTTGTGTGGTTATTGCTATATTCTTAGTTCCTAGAATACATTTTAATGCCTGATGAATGAATGCATTCATAAGTAGTCTTTCTAAGGAAGCCGAAAATTCAAGAAATTAAATAACTTTTCTCATGACATGAACTTAAAATTACTCTAACTTGATAGAATTTTAAATTCTAGTGGAGGAATACAAGCAAAGTCCCCCAGATACCTGGTTTTGACACTCATGAGCAAGGTTACTGCTTAAGAGGGACTTGCTCAGGAAAATATGGGGGTGATGACAGAGGTGGGAATTAAGTCGAGAGAGAAACCAGTGTTAAGAAGAGAAGAGAGAAGACAAGAAAAGAAAAATCAAGAAAACTAAAGGGACTGATAGCTGAAGAATACATGTTTGAGAAGTAAAAAATGTCCTAGTAATTCCTAGTAATGTCCTAGTAATTCCTAGGAATAAGCAGAGGCTAATAGGAGAGCCAGAAAATGCAATGTCACAAAGCTTAAGCAAAGATCATTTGCAGTGAGCAAATGTGCAGCCAAATCGTGAGATCTCTGAAGACCATGAAGAGAAAAACTAAAGAAACCTGGTAGAGACCTCTCATTTACTGTAGGGGAAAAAAAGGAAAATACAAAGACATAACTGCTATACATAAAATATGCTGAAAGGAAAGTTTATTCTTGGATAGATAATTCGAGGAAATTCTGGCAACATGTTTTTAGAGGAGCAATTTGAGCACCAACTGCATCATACACTCTTGCTAAGAAGAGCAATCTTGAGGCAGCCTTTTCATGGGGAAAGCTTATCACTTGATCTTTGAACAAGATGCAATAGGCAACGAAGGACTTATTCAGGTTGGACAGAAGGAACATTTGAACTGTTATATGATGACAGAAGTCAATCCCCTGGTGAACTTTGGGTGAAATTATTCTTCAAAGTGAGGCAAGGAGATGGCTTTACTGCATGTGAGGAGTCCCAGATTAAGTCTGTAAATCTAGGTAAGCTGGCAGTCAAGACAGAAGAGAACCTCACTTGCAAGCTGGGAAACAAATGCCCTGGTCTGAATAGGATCTCAGGTTGATTAGAATGTGCATGTTTATAGCACCCAATTTAATTTGCAAAAGTAGTAGTATTTCAGATGATATAGATTTTAAAATGCCAAACATATTTTTACAGTTATTTAACATTTAACATGTTAAAAGCTCATAGAAATATGAAGTATTTTTGCCTGCTTTCTGTATTGTCATAGAATCTATTTTGAGTCTTTTTCTTTTTCTTTCTTTTTTTTTTTTTTCTGGGGTTTTATTGCTTATGGATTAGTTTTTAGGAATAATTTGGAAAAAAGATGAACAAAGTTAATCGTATGCTGGAACTGTTGGACTATTCATCATCTGAAACAATTCTAGAAGTGTTCAAACAATTAGGCTAAAATAATTAATGTAGTTTTGAGTTTTCCAATTATTATTTCCTGTTCACAGAGCTCACAAATGTATCGCCAAGTGTTAAATGGATTTTTTTTTTTTAATTTCAGTGATAAAATAGGAAGACTATTCCACAGGTTTTGTGCAACTAAAAGTCAGTGTCAGTGGAACCTGAGTATTTTAATGAACAAATATTCCACTTTGTGATTGAGAAATTTAAAACTATTTCATTTGGCCCATTAAGTTCCAAGTTTTGAATTCTGTGAACATTTCAATGAAATTGACATGGATTATGATCAAAATCTTAATCTAGGAGTTATTTTTTTTTTACATATTTCCATATATATGAGCATATTTTATTTTTAAAAACTCATTTACCTATTACTTTTCTCAAAAGAGTGAACTCTAAAATCATAATATTTCTTGCAAAAATGATGATAAGTGGTATGTTTCTGGCTGGATTTAAGTTATTACATGTGTCCAGCATCTGGGATGATGAGACTTAATGAGTTCAAGGAAATTCTTTGGGTAACAATGTTGAAATTTATCATTCTCACTGATGAATTTCTTCACTGCCTGTCACTGTATAATCAATAAACCACTGAGAATAAAAGTAACTCAAGATTTTATCCAAGTAGCAAGTGTTTGGAGTTTTGCTGAATCAGAATCCTTCTCCTTATCTTTCACAAAACTTCAAAACAAAACAAAAACAAAAACCCCCCAAAACAATTTAAAAAAATAAAAGAAAAAAATACCTCTCATCTGTGTGATTGTTCTGGCTAGAGTTTCAAGGACTATGTTAAATAGAAGTGGTGAAAGAGGACATCCCTGTATTTTTCTAGTTTTTAGAGGGAATGCTTTCAATTTTTCTCCGTTTAGAATGTTGTTGGCCTTGGGCATAGCATAATAGCTTTTACAATGTTGAGGTGTGTTCCTACTGTCCCTGGTTTTTTGTGTGTTTTGAACGAGAAGAGATGCTGTATTTTGTCAAAACCTTTTTCTGTGTCTATTGAGATAATCATGATTCTTGTCTTTAAGTCTATTGATGTGATTATTACCTTTGTCGATTTCCATATGTTGAACCGACCTAGCAGCCCAGGGATGAACTCCACTTTTTCAAGTTGCACTATCTTTTTAATATGTTTTTATATATCTTATTGAGAATTTTTGGGTCTATGTTCATCAGGAATATTGGTCTGAAGTTTTCTTTCCTTGATGTGTCTTTGTCTGGTTTTGGTTTAGGGTAATTGTAGCCTCATAGAATGAGTTCAGAAGGGTTCCCTTCTTTTCTATATCATAATTTGAGGAGTATTGGTGTTAATTCCTCTTTGAAGGTCTTGTAGAATTTGGCTAAGAATCCACCTGGTCCTGGGGTTTTCTTGGTTGGTAGACTTTTGATGGCATCGTCTATGTCATTGCTAGAAATTGATCTGTTTAAATTGTGTATGTCTGCTTGCCTCAGTTTGGGTGGATTACGTGTCTGTAGAAATTTGTCAATGTCTTCAAGATTTTCTATTTTGTTGGAGTATAGATTTTAAAAATAGCTTCTAATTATGTTTTGTATTTCAGTAGTGTTTGTCATCATATTTCCTTTTTCACCATGAATTTTAGTAATTTGAGTTTTTCTCTTTGTTAGTGCAGTTAAGGTTTTATCAATTTTATTTATTTTTTAAAAAAACAACTTTTTGTTTTGTCAATTCTTTCAATTGTTTCTTTTGTTTCAATTCATTGATTTTGGCTCTGACTTTAATTATTTCCTGTCTTCTGCCACTTTTGGTGTTGATTTGTTCTTTTTCTAGAACTTTGAGATGTAACATTAGATCATTTATTTATTGACTTTTAATTCTTTTAATGTATGAACTCAATGCAATGAATGTTAAGTACTGCCTTCATAGTGTCCAAGAGAGTTTGATATGTTATATCGAATTTACCTCTAAGCATTTTTTTATTTCCTTCCCAATTTCTTCTTTTAGCCATTCATCATTCAATAGCATGTTATTTAGTATCCATGTGTTGGAATAGCTTCTTTTTTGAAAAATATATTATTGATTTCTAGTTTAATTCTGTTATGACTTGATAGAATGTAAGATATTATTTCTATTTTTTTTTTTTTTTTTTTGTTTTTGCTGAGAGTTACTTTGTGGCATAACGTGGTCTATTTTAGAGAAGGGTCCATATGCTGCTGAGAAGAAAGTGTATTTGCTCCATGATGGATGAAATACGCTGTATATCTAGGTTAAATCTAAATAATTCATTGTATCATTTAATTCCATAGTTTGTTTAGTTTTGTTTGGAAGGTCTATCCAGTGGTGAGAGAGGTGTATTAAAGTCACCCAGTATTATTGTGTTTTGTTCTATTTTATTCTTGAAATTGAGAAGGGTTTGTTTGATGTATTTAGATGCTCCATTGTTTGGGGTATACATATTTATGATTGTTATGTCTTGTTGATGTATGATTCCCTTAAGCAGTATGAAATGCCCTTGTTTATCCCTCTGACTAACTTTGGTTTGAAGTCCACTTTGTCTGATATGAGGATGGAAATCCCTGCATATTTATGCAGTCCATGTGTTATGATTTTTTTCCAACCTTTGACCTTCAGTCTATGGATGTCTTGTCCTAGGAGGAGAGTCTCTTGAAGACAGCATATTGTTTGATATTTTCTTAAAATATGACCTTCCAATTTGTGTCTTTTGATTGATGAGTTTAGTCCATTAACATTCAAGGTTATTATTGAGATATGATTTGTATTCCAGGTCATTTTGGTTTATTTTGTGTCTTTTTTGCTTTTGTTTTATTGAAATATTTTTTAGTTGTCAATGGATCTTTATTTTATATATTTATATGTGGTGCTGAGGATTGAATCCAATGCCTCAGGCATGCTAGGCAAGCACTCTACCACTGAGCTACAACCCCTGCCCCTTATTTTGCATTTTTAACTTGATTTAGTTTCTCCTTTGATTGACCTTTCCATTAGTGTAGTTCCTCCCTTTGCTTGTTTTCATCATGTTCTGTTTTTTTTTTTTTTTTTTTTTTTTCCATTTCCTCCTCATGGAATATTTTGCTGAGAATGTTCTGTAGTGCAGTCTTTCTAGTTGTGAATTCTTCTTTTGTTTATCTTGGAAGGTTTTCATTAATCTTTAAATCTGAAACTTTATTTTACTGGACACAAAATTCTCAGTTGTCATCCATTTTCTTTCAGAGTTTGATATATGTTCTTTCAGAGTTTGATATATGTTATTTCAGGATCTCCTGGCATTGAGGGACTGGGATAAGAAATCAGCTGAAATTCGAATTGCTTTCCCCCTATATGTAATTTGATTTTTTTTTCTCTTGCTATCTTTAAAATTCTATCCTTATTCTGTGTGTTACTCATTCTCATTATAATGTGCCTTGGTGTGGGTCTCCATTAATATTGTACATTTGGGGTCCCGTAAGCCTCTTGTAGATGATTTTCCATTTCATTCTTTTGATTTGGGAAGTTTTCTAATATTATGTCATTGAAAAGATTGTGCATCTCTTTGGCTTGCATCTTCATGCCTTCTTCTATTGAGGTAAATCTTAAATTTGGTCTTTTCACGCTATGCCATATTTCTTGGAAGATCTGTTCATGTTTTTTTATCATCTTCTCTGTGCAGTTGACTTTATTTCCAAGAGTATATATTTTGTCTTCGTTGTCTGAGGTTCTGTACTCTAAGTGGTCTAGTCTATTGATGGTATTTTCCATTGAAGTTTTAATTTGGTTTATTTTTTCCTTCATTTTGAGGATATCTACTTGATTTTTTTTTAATAATCGTTGTGTCTTTTTCACAGTGATCTTTCAATTCCTGTATTTTCTCCCTGATACCATTCTTTATTTTGAAGATCAATCTATGTATTTTTTAAACTCTGTCTCTGACATTTCTTCTACTGTGTCGTCTATGGATTCTATTGTTGGAACATCTTGATTTGTTTAAAGTGCTTTGTGTCCTTGTTTTTTCATGCTGTTTGTGTGTCTTCTCATCTAGCAGTATGGATCTGAGGCTGTACGTTTTCTATCCTGTAGTCTTAAAGTGTCCCCGAAGGTTTCTAGTACCTTCTAGAACTTTAAGGGGGAGACCAATATTAACAGCACCAATGCAAACCATATACCACCTTAAACCAAATGGTTCCTATTAAGGCATTAAGTTTCATTTCAATGAGCAAAAATTAAGTGTTCAATTATTGTCTACGGTATAAACAGTAGGTTTGCTAAAAGGGTTTACTGTTTCAAATGATGGACAATGAGGGAATAGAAGTACTATAAGATGTGTTGTTTATGAGAGAGAGGGAGAGAAGATAGAGGTAAAAATGTATAGTAAGAGCAAGGGAAGAATTAATAGAGATTGGCTGCTAGTATGAAAGAAATGAGAAAGAGAATTCAGGGACACAGGTGAGAGAAAAAAATATACACAGGTTTTCTTTTAAAAAGTAAAAATATAAGAATACACAACACAACTATAATATATGATTCAGATATCCCCTTCCTCAATAAATTGATTTGTGAAAAATATTTGGACTCAAAGATGGTAGAGATGGGAAAGAGAGGGCAAGAGGGTAAAAAAAAAAAAAAAAGTCTCAATGGAAAATTTAATGATTGCTTCTGTTGTCTTTCAAGAATTTCCTCAGCTTCCCTTCTCCACCAATAGATGGGGTTGTCTGAAGTTTGATGTTAGCTCCAGTGGGTGCCAGGTCAGTTGGGTGAGTGAGTCAATAGCAAGGTGCCTCAACCCTCTTACAGTCTTCCCACTTGCTGTAGCCAGCCCCTTCCATTCCTATGCACTTCAAGATCACTAAGCGGCAGAGAGTTCAGGTTTCTGCAGTTTTTCAACCTGTGCTCCACCCCGCTCCGGGTACTGTCCCTAGTATCTGGCTTTCCACAGGCTTGCCAGACCCAGACTGACCCATACAAACCCAGCTGCAATCTGATGGACCTAGGCTTCAGCTTCCCCAGGTCCTGCCTTGCTGCAACCCCAAGACTGCAATGCCCTTTCAGCTTGCAGAGACCACCAGGAATGCACTCACACAAAGCAGTGACCCTGCAAAGAGTCAGTCAGATGGCAGCCACTACTACCACAGAAAGACCTCAGGTGCAACCAGACCTGCAGGTACCCCAATATATTTCTAGGCCCTGGCCTGTGTCCCCAGACCAAGGTGGCTGCACACCAAGATGGCAGCAGCAAATCTACAGGCCCCAGGTAGTGTCCCAAGATGATGGCAGCCACATGTAACCAAAACTGCAGGTACGGTGACAATGGACTTCCAGGCAACAGCAGGTAGCAGGTGATCCCATGGCAGACTGTGGATGTTCTACAATCTAACAGCAGACAATCAGCATGTGGGTGTCAGGTGGTGGGTGATGGGTAGGTGAAAGGAGGACGATGGACAGGCAAGAGGCGAGCAAACCAGTCATTGGAGGATGATAGGTGGTGGTTAGCGAGCCATCTGCATTCAAAAGGCAGGGAGGGCTCAGGTTTTGACTCAGTGGTAGAGCATTTGCCTAACATATTGAGGCACAGCATTCGATTCTCAGCACCACATAAAAATAAATAAATAGAAAAGAGCTACTGTATTCATCTACAACTAAAAATATTTTAACAACAACAACAAAAATGGCAGGCAATATGCTGGAAGATGGGTGGTAATGGCAGCAGATAAATGTGGGGGAAGCTGCAGGGGATGGGTGGGCAGTGATGACTGACTCATAGAGAAACAATATTTTCTTTACTTGAATCCTGAGTCATGGAGTGACAAGGAATGCAGCTTCCCTCTAGTCCGCCATCTTGGATTGTAAATTTGTAAATTATTTTTTTTACAATGTCATTCTATAGTTCTTTTACATTTTCCTTGAGGCTAAACAAACTCTATTCCTCTAAAAAGACAAAGATCTGATTCTACAAAATGAAAAATACATTATCCCCAGTACTAAATGATGGAATCTAGTGTCATTTAATAAGTTCTTATCAAGTATAGCTCAGTAATTATCTGTACCACAGTATTTTTTGGCAAATAATAATAATTTGTACCTTCTTTTCTTTAGAAAATAATTTTGATAAACTGATTAGTGTGGAACCTTAAGGAGATGTGCAGGATTGAAACTAACAAAAGATAGAGGAGATGAGGAAGGTCATTGTCATTTTATCGGAGAGAAGCACAACAGAATACACAGGTTGAAGAAGTCACCAGTGACAGAAGATTGTACCTTATGTGAGAAGGGTCAGTGTGAGTCAGCAAGAGAGAACTCTGACATTTGGTAGTGAAATGCACTTCACCGTAATAAATACGTAGTGCTCTATAGATCTGAGGAGTGGTCAATGTAACTCCATGCTCATGTTTCCAAATAATGAGGAAAATCTCCTTCAACACAAAATGTTGTATGAGGATTTTTTAGTAGGTGTTTGGAGTAGAAATTTAAGTAGATTAGTATCTTTTTAATTTTTTATTTACTTTTTAAAAATAAAAGATGTTGCCTGGAATGGCCTAAAACAGGCAAGAGAAGAAGATTAAAAGTGATAGGATAAAGGTTTACTAATTATTCAGAGAATCTAGAAGGCTTTGCAACTCAGTGAGAGATATAAAGATCTATACAGTTTCATGCAGAATTTTAAGTGGATGGAAGATCTCAAATGATGCTCAGTTTACAGCTACAACGATACCATACATTTTAAAAAGTATTAACCATTGAAAGTTGTTGGTCAAAGACATACATTTATATTAGCAGGAATAAGTTCAAAAGATCTGTTGAACAATAGGGGGATAACAATGGTGTTGTACAATATAGTTGATAACAATGTTCTAAACTTGAAAATTGCTAAGAGATTTGATTTGAAATATTTTTGCCTCTCCTCAAAAGAGTAGATGATAAAAGAAATATTTTAACCAGTTTGATTTAGTTATTCAGCAGTATGTTCATTTACCAAAATAATATCTTGTGTACTGCAAATACATACAATTTTACTTGCTAATTTAAGAAATAAAGTGATAAAATTAATGAACATCAGTCATTGTTAATTATTATTAACCTGAGGAGTTGGTAATCAACTTTAGAAGAGGAGAAGGAGTACAGGAAGAGAAGGAATCTCCTAAGCAACAAATGAAATTAAGATATCAGAGTATAAATCATCAGTTAAATGTTTGTAGACTTTTGATTGGGTATTTTTAAAATTTTTTCTTTACATAAGATTAAGTAGCTTCATGATGCGATTTAGGTATTCTACATTACTAACAATAATAAATAAATAATAATAAATAAATAAACAGTAAAGAAACATACCACATAGAGATAAAAACTCATGAATGCCGATTTTCAAATTTTTAGGGTATTACTGTTCCACAAAAAACCTTTAATTTTTAAAATTTTTTAAATTTAAAATTTTTTATTTGTTCTTTCTAGTTATACATGACAGTAGAATGAATGCATTTATGTCTTTTGATAAGTCATACATAAATGGAGTGTAATTTCTCGCTTTTCTGATTGTACATGTTATAAGATCACATTGGTCACGCAGTCATATATGTACATGATGTAATAATGTCTGTTTCAATCTACTATCCTTCCTACCCCCATTGTTCTTCCCCTCCCTTCACTCCCCTCAAGCTAATTTAAAGTAACTATATTCTTCTCCAGGGCACCCTCCCCTTTTTGTGAATTAGCATCTGCATATCAGAGATGTCAATGGTTTTTGCCTTTGGTTTTTTGGGATTGGCCTATTTGGCTTAGCATGATTTTTTCCACCTCCATCCATTTACCAGCAAATGCCATAATTTCATTCTTCTTTAAAACTGAGTAATACTCCATGGTGTATATATATATCACATTTTCTTTATTCATCTGTTGAAGGACACCCAGGTTCCATAGTTTAGCTATTGTGAGTTGAGCTAGAAAATTTTTTATAATTAATTTACTAATGTCTGTGGAGATATTTAAAATATACATTAAATAATATTTTATGATTATTTAATCATTATTTATGATTTGGTATATAATATTATAGATACTGGAGGCATATTTCATTTATAAGCAAGAATTCTCAATAAAATGGTAACTTAAATGATTAGTGAAAATATTCAAAGCTAAAAATCATAGTGTTCTATTAATATCTACCAGTTATTAAAATAATGCCCCTCCACTTTGCTTCCTAATTGAACCGTCACTACTTTCCATATGTTAAAAAATGAGTTGTCCTTCTGATACCGCTGTTTACCAGTGACGAGTCCTGCTTCCTCAGGTGTTGAAGTATAACGCCAGAGAAGCACGCAGAGGCAAGCTTTATTAAAGAAAAGTAAACGCAGACTTCTCCTGGTGGAAGAAGGGAACCCAAAGGCGGAATCCATAGGATGAGCAAATTTTGTCCTTTTTATAAGTTTTATTCTCCAATTCTTTCCCCCTTATCTCTTTCCTTCATACCTATGGGATTAGGCCGGGTTTTGCAGGTGAGATGTAAAAGTGAGAAGGGGTGAGGCAGGGGGAGGGCCAAAGTGATTCAGCCAGGTAAGGGCCCAGGGGGCATTAATTAGCATCTCCATGCTTGCAGTCCCTGACAAGGGCAGGTAAATTTGGTTATCAATGGGCTCTGCAGGTCCTTGACATTCCATTCTCCCAGGGTGGTTTCCAACTTCCAGAGGCAGATGGCTTTCCTGGCCTCCATCTTCTCCATTTAACCCGATTCCCTATTTCTACACTAACTGCCTGTCCCCAATTCTGGCTTCACTTCTAAATGATCAGTGACAGACTTCATAGAAAGTCTTGGTATCATAAGTATGTTAATAATTCAAAAGTCTAATGTGATGTCTGAACTTTTAGGTTTTGGATTTAGAAATGACATGAGAAATAAACTCTCTCTATATAAGTATATTGTCTTTATTTTATTCTCACATTGAATTTATAACTTGCAGAATACAAAATACATTTTCAAAATGATTTATTCTTAGAACATAGCATTGATCGCTTCTTTGTCTTTACTCTCCAGTGTCAGATGAGAAGTCAAAGGTTTAGATCATGTAAATTCCTGCGCAGGTGATTTACTTGTTTGCCCTTCATGTAAATATTTCAGATGTCTTCTCTTTATGCAATACCATGAAATTTCAAGATCATAGAAGAGAAAGAGAATCAAATGAAGGAGCATCAAAGTTGCATGTTTGAACCCTTTGTGTTTTCAGGTATTACTACCAGAATATGAACCATTTTTTGAGTGCACAATTCTGTGTAATTTAGCACATTTTCAGTGCTGTGCAGCCCTCACCTGTAATTTCAGACATTTCTTCACCCTCCAAAAAACGTTGAGTTGCAGTTACCCCTGACTCAGTCATTGGCAATCATCAACCTGTTTTAAGCAAACATGTATATTTAGGTGTTCTGGGAAGTTCCTTTAAATTGAATCACATGTCAAAAGACATTTTGTTTCTTGCTTCTTTGATTTAGCAACATTCCTTTGAGGTTCATCCACACTGAATCACATATCAGTATTTAATTTGTTTTTATGGTTGTGTAAAGCTCCATTGTATGAATATATATCATTTTGTTAAGTACTTCATCCATTCATTGGGTCTTTGGTTTCTTTTTTGTTGTGTAACACTGCTTTGAAAATCCATGGTTTCAATTTGTTGAGGGACTCTTAGAAAGAATAGCAGAGAAACAAGATGTATCCCATTTGTTTACAATAAAAATAAATTTAAAAAAATTAATAGAATTGCTACACCACATGATAATTCTGTTTAATATTGTGGGGTAGTATCAACCTGTTTTTCACAGTAGCTTATATTCACAAGATTAGTATATGGTATTGTAATTTCTCCTCAATCTTACTAGGACTGGTTATATATATTTTTTATATGTCTATTCTGCATGAAGTGGTATCTCACTGAGGTTTTAATTAACATATTTAAAATGACAGATAATATTAAAAATCTTATGCATTTGTTCATCACTTACCTATTTTCTTTTGGAGAATGTCTATTCAAAATGTTAGTTAATTTTCTTAATTGTATTGTAATCTTTTCACTGTGGAGTTGTGAGTGTTCTTTATAAACATGAATATTAGACACATCATATCAAATATATATTTTCAAATAGCTTCCTCCATTATATAGGTTATATTTTATCTTCTAGGTAAATTAGTGGTATAAACAAAAGTTTGTGTATCACCATAAATGCAATCAAATTTATATAGGATTTATTTTATTTCTGAAGTTGATGCCATGTCTAAGATTCAGTCAAGAAAGGCAACATCTTTCCTTTCTTCTTGAAATTTTTTTTTTTAAATTTTAGTATTAAAATACAGGTCATTGTTCTATTTCAGGTTAATTCTTGACACTATTTTATTTTTATCTTTACTTTTCACCAGAATTTCTTAACAATATTACTGTTTGTTTACTTAGTTTTTAGATTATTCCTAAACTTGTACTTGTCCTCTTTTTTTAATCATTGTTTTATCATAGTGAATGGAAAGTGTTCATAACTAGAATAATTAAATAACTTACAAGTTGTTTAAAACAGTTTGGCTTTCATTGGATTGATGCAGTCTCTTCTGGGCTTACTGTGCTGACATAAACTTGAGTCACATTCAAATCACTGATGACTTCAAATATATTATGTGAATTTTTATTTATTTATATATCTAACTGCTGTTACTCCCACTATCCCTCATTTATAGGCGAACTTCAGCTTTGTGCATCTTCAGGATGCCCAAGAATGACATGATTTATCTCAGGAGTCATGCAGTGGATCAAGAAGTTGTATCAGGAACATGTGCTTTAGTTAAACAAAAAAAGGAAACATGAGTTTCATAGCAAGTATCTCTCTTCTTTCTTTATTTTTATTTTATTTTTTTTTAGTTGTAGATGGACACAATGCCTTTATATTATTTATTTATCTTAATGTGATGCTGAGGATAGAACTCAGTGCCTCACATGTGCTATGCAGTTCTCTATACTGAGCTACATCCCTAGTCCACATCTCTTCTTGCAATATAGATAGGAATCATCTTTTTTTCCCATAATGGTTAGATTGGAAGAGGTACAAAAGCTCACCAACTGTTCTTCAATTAATTCTATCAGTGTTCATCATTCTTGTGTTTGTTTTTCTTTTCTGTTAATTTTACAGGTTCAAATGTATTTTTAAGTGTCCTTCATTCCTCCCCACAGTATTCATTTTTACTTTCAAATTTTTTTTTTTTTTTTTAGTTTTAGGACACAATGCCTTTATTTTACTTATTTATTTGTATGTGGTGCTGAGGATTGAACTCAGTGCCTCACCTGTGCTAGGTCAGCGCTCCACCACTGGCCACAATCCCAGCCCTCCCAACAATATTCTTTGTTGCTCTTGTTCTCTGAGCTTTGTGTCTCTTTTGATTTAGTGAAAAGATCAGTCCCGTCCATTTTCTCTACTCCAGAAATTGGCTAAAATGTGTTCTCATAGATATTATGAATTAATTCTCTTTAGTATTTTCATTTTATATTTCATTACATTTTTACAAAGAATAGGAAGCTAAATTTGTGTGCTTCAAAATGATTTTAAATCAGTACCTAGAATCCATATATAAAATTTCTTTAAAGTATATGCAGTACCAGAACGTATTCACTATTGGAGGTGTAGGTATGTTTACAATGTGTTCTGCATATTTCCTGTAGCAGTCCATCAAATTTGTCACTGAAGAAAAAAATTCTTTCACATAATTCAAAAAATCCATGTGAACATCAATCCAATAAGATAAGAAGATAAGAAGAGATTTTATTATTTCGAATCTAAGTTTTACTTATTTACTTTTCATTCAGATACAGTTTGTTTTTATGTGTTTTAACACAGACAAAAACTGCACATATATATGGGATACTATATAATGTTGCAATGTGTATCAACTGAATAATATTTAAATTGTTACACATATATATATATCCTAAATATTTACCATTTACTTATGCTGAAAACATGTAAAATCTTCTCTTGTAGATGTTTGAAATATGCAGTATGATGTCATTATCCATAGTCACTCTACCACACAACAGTACACCAGGGCCCCTCACTCCCATCTAGTATTTAGTTTGCATGGAGCAACCTTTTGCCATCCTTCCCTACTTTTTCCAGCTTGTGATAATACTCACCTTACTCTCAGTTTCCATAAGATTGAACTTTCTTAGATTCTCCACATGAGTAAGATCACATATTATGTTACTTGTCTTTCTGTGAATGTTTTATTCACTTAACATAATTAATTCCATTTTCAGCTGTTTAATTGAAAATGACAGAATTTCATTGTTTTAATGACTGAAAAGTATTCCATTGTGTAAGTGTACCACATTTTATTTATTCTTTTATCACGTGATGGGCACTAAGTTTTATTGCATTCCTTGGCGATGGTGAGTAGTGCTGCAATGAACATAGGACTATAGGGGTCTCTTCAATATACTGCTTACATTTCCTTTGGATATATATTCAGGAATGGTTTGTTTGATTATATGGTTGTTTCCTGAATTAAGTTCCCAGAAAAATTTCTCATGTGAATCATAGTAAATTGTTCTTATTAATAATATGAAATGCCCTCATAGTACTCTTAATACAAGTAGCAAACATAATCAAACATATCACAGGGTTTATTTTCTTTAGTGTTTTAAATGAGAACCAGGTATATGATATTAAAATCAACTAAACAAAGGGACATTTTTGAAGAGACAATTGATAAAATAAAAAATTAGAGGTATGATTAATCCCATGAATTCTGACAGAATATTTAAAGAAAAAAAAAACCAAAATCTATGTAGAAAGATAGGAAGGTAGTTGAATGACCACACAGGGAAAGTGAAAAATTAAAGGGAATAAACATATGGAAAGTTGACTGCATTATATTTGCTGAGGAAAGCAGAAGCAAACTGACCTGGGTTTTTGGAGGCCATGATAATCTTCTGATTGTGTGTGTGCGTGTATTTGTGTGTGTGTGTGTGTGTGTGTGTGTGTGTGTGTGTTTGCCTTAGTGGAAAAAAAAAAAGCCTTTGGTGTATTTTAAGCAACAATTCTAAGAGACTTTTCAAGTTTTGAAAATAAAATATCTTGCTGTTGTGAACGACATAGATTCTAATGGCGAAAGAGAAAGGAAGAGGAGTTAGGAGAACTTTGAAGTAATTCAGGAGGTCGTAAGTGTTCAGAATGGAGGTTTGCATTAAGTTGCTTGCAGAAGAGGTGAAGTTGTTGGACTTGCTGATGGATTGAATGAAGGATATGAGAGAAAGAGAGAAAACAATTTTAATTTGAACAATCTTCAAGGTGAAGTGCAATTTATGACCATGGATGTGTTGGAAGAGGAAATGTGGGGGAGCAAAGAGTGGGTAGCTAAAAGAAAACAGAGAATTTTAATTTGGGCATTTCTATGGTTTGGATGTGTTTTGAATATGCCCTATGAAAGTTCCTATATTGGAAGCGTGGTGTTGGTTACGGCAATGTTCGAATGCATTGAACTTTTAAGAAGTAGTGCTTAGTGCAATGGAATTAGGTCACTGGGGTTGTTGCACTCAGAAGGTACTGACACCATTCTTCTCTGCCTCATTATTTTATATGAAATAAGATTTCTGTAAAAGAGCAATGCTAGTCTCTGCCTGCTCTAAGGATTCCTGTCTTACTATATAATTTCTTCGTTTGGCCTGTGCTTCCACCAGGGTATCAAACAACACGATGCGATGCAGTCCAGGGTAACCTTGGACAAGTAGAACCATGCTGGTTGGATCTTTATCAGCCAGCACTGTGAGGTAGATAAATATCTTCACATTGAACACAACTCAACCGCAGATATTTTCTATGGAAATGAAAAATGAACTAATATAGTCACATAAAATTTTAAATCATTTATTTGACACAATGGTGGGGATTAAACAGACAAAGACGAAATTTCAGATTCAAACAGACAATAAAAAGTTTAGAATGTGGATGTGGTTGTAAGACTCATTAAATATAATTGATACTTAAATCTGTTTGAGTGGGTAAGCTGTTTATGGATAAACTATAAGTAGAAGACAAAGATAAGCACCCTTATGTCTGTGTAATAACAAATTAATTATGGCAATATCCATGGTAATGTGCAGGAGAAAATGCATTGCAAATACAATGTAGCTTTCACATGCATAAGTTTCACTTTGGTTTTTTTTTCTTTAATTATTTTGAGGTACAACAGGAAATATTTAATAGAATAAGAGACACATTTTCAAATTCACTGAGCAATAATTGAATCCAAATTATATAGTGTCTTTGTAAAAGCCAAATTATTGGCTCATTATGGTTTCTGAAGAGGAGTGTTTGATATACTATAGAGTATGAAGTTTAATGTTTTACAATAAAAATGAAGGAAAAACATTGCAAAATAATAAAGGCTTCCATAAATACTGAGGATTTGCTGAAGTTAAAGTGAAGCATCAGAGAAGGCTGCATGTTTAATGCTGATACAGCATAGACTATCAATTATGTAACATGTTTCCTAATTACATATTTGTTTAATGTCTTTAAGTTTTATGAATTGTCTCACCATTCAAATTACAACTTTATTTTCTATTTAAATCATGTGTTCTCCAAGTAATGAGACATTTTGGTTCAATGCAATGAGAAATATTCAAGAATTGCAAAATTCCCAAGAATTTGCAAGTTTCCCCTTATCTTTTAAATTGGGTCTACATGTTTGAGAATAAAAGTTTTCTGGGCACATTTGAATCAAGGAAAGAGATACAGTTGAAAATGGTATTATGATGATATTTGATTAAGAAGATGTTTTAGTCAGCTTTTCCACTACTGTGACTACAATACCAATAAGACCAATAATACAATATGAAAAGTAAATTTGAGGCCTCACAATTTCAGAGGTCTTAGTCCATAGAAGGCCTGCTCCATTACATGGGACTCGAGGTCAGGCAGAACATCATGGTGGGAGAGTGGCAGAGGGAAGCAGCTCACATGACGATTAGAAAGCAGAGAAAGAGAGAGTCCACTCCCTAGATACAAAATATATACCTCAAGCCATGCCCCAATTTTCACTTCCTCAAGTCACACTCTACCACTTTAGTTACACCTAGGTAATACCTATCAGGGGATTAACTCATTGAGTAGGTTAAGGCTATAACCCAATAATTTCTCTTCCAGACCTTTTTGTATGTCTCACACATGAGCTTTTAGGGGACACCCCACATCCAAACCATAACAGAGGCAACAAAAAACAGATAAAAATAAATCTTTCCGGGCTAGGGAAATAGCTCAGTTGGTAGAGTGCTTGCCTTGCGTGTATAAGGCACTGGGTTCGATCCCCAGTACCAAAAGAAAAGAGAAAAAAAAAATAAATCTTTACTCTTTGTATTCATTTATTTCTCTATCAACTATAGTCATCTGAACTTTTCTTTTTCTTTTTTTTTTTTTTTTTTTTTTAGTACCAGGATTGAACTCAGGGGCACTCAACCACTGAATCACATCCCCAGTCCTATTTTGTATTTTATTTAGAGACAAGGTCTCACTGAGTTGCTCAGCGCCTTGCTTTTGCTGAGGCTGGCTTTGAACTCAAAATCCTCTTGCCTTAGGCTCCATAGTCATTGGAATTACAGGCGTACACCACTGTGCTCAGCTCATCTGAACTTTTCTGTGTGTTGATATAAGCATATTCAATGTGTAGGTTTCAGAGGGCCAACTTTGCTTATTCTCTCAATATTTATAGAGGAATTTTTATCAAGTCATGACTTCAGTTCATATTGTAATGTATTTCCTCATTTTTGGAAAAGTATTACTTTCATAAGTCTGAATTTAATTCTGTAAATGAATTTTCAAGGGCTTTGCTCATCATGTGACTTTTTCAGAGTATATTTTTCCCATGCTCATATAATCCCACTGACTGGAGTGTTGACCAAAAGACATCATCCTGCCAATTCTGGAATGCATTTTGTGTGTAGACATCATAATATCCCAGATATCACAGCAACAGCTTCACAACACTGGCTTCTACATTAGCATGTTACCTATTCCATCCATACTCAATAGGTATAATAAGGTTGTCTATCTGTTCAAACCCAACAAGTTGCTCTATAGTGAAGAAAAACTTCTTTTTATCTGTGATATCCAGACCACTAGAAAAAAAACAATGGCCAAAGCATCCTATAACTCAAGTTTGAAATAGCAGTTCAAACTATTGAATATCTGTTGTTTAGGCCATATACTCTCCTACCTTTGAAAACAACAGTGCAATGATAACTGAAGGCTTTTCTTTGTGATAGATAGGTCTCGTCTGAAATTGCTAACAGTTCTACCAATGTGATTACCGAGTTTATTCACACAGTCAGAGCTCATTTTTTTTTCTTCAAGACCAATTTTCAGCTATTGACAATTGACTGGAAAAAAAATCATTTCCTTGGGTTCATATTTTAGTTAGCAAGACTTTGTCAGCATGCTGGTAACCTCCTAGGAATGTTATTCCCATCCCACTCAGAATCCCAGGATGATATGAAGTGTCCCCCACCAAAAAAGCTTAATCAATGAATGCAGGAGGTGAAATGATTAAATTAGGAGAGTGGCAACTTAATCAGAAGATGAATCCATTGGATTCATTAATAATTTGTGAAGGCTACTCTTCTTTTTTGCGGAGGTTGTTACTGAGGATTGAGCTCAGGGGCGTGTTACCACTGAGATACATCACCAGCCCTTTTTACTGTTTTCAGAAGGGTCTAGCTAAGTTGCTTACAGCCTCTTAAGTTACTGAGACTGGTCTTGGACTTGCAATCCTCCTGTCTCAGCCTCCTGAGCTGCTAGGATTATGGGCATGCACACTATGCCCAGATTGACAGGGCTGCTCTACTAGGTGGTGACTGTAGAGGGGTCATGGCTGGAGGATGTGGGTCACTGGGGGTGTGCCTTTGGGAATTATATTCTATTTCTCTTGTCTTCCCTTGGACTGAAATCTCTGAAACCATAATCCCAAAGTATATTTTGTTCTTGTCAGGTATTTTATTCACTAACCGACTAACATAAGCTCCTAACATAATTACAGAATTTGAAACAGTGGAGTCAGTCCTAATAAGTCATGGCATATGTTATAGTGTAAAGGGTGAGAGTTCTATATTATGCAGTGACCATAAGAAGTCCTGAGATTTCTCCCACCACCTGCCACTGGACATTGTGAGATGAGAAGAACAACCAACGGGGAGTGTTATTCCCTTGTTCTGATGTGCTCCCTTGGAAATCACATAGTTGCAGCCCTCCCTGGGAGATTAATCCTTTTACAAGTGCCTTTTCTGTTTTTCAGTTATTTCTACAAATTACTTTCCTTTCACATCAGTTTAAAGTCAACGGTCAAAAATTTTTTTTTTCTCATATATGGAAGCTAAACCAAAATAAGGAAAAAGGAAAAGAAAAGAAAAAGGTTGTGGGATCCCATGAAAATAGAAGTGAGATCAATGGAGAAAAGGAGGGGTATTTAGGAGGAGAGAGGAGTATCAGGAACAGGGAAGGACAGTGGAATGAATCTGACCAAACATTCCTATGTACATATGAATGTACCACATTGAATTTCACCTTTATGTATAGTTATAATGCACTAATTAAAAAAAATATAAATAAATAGGAAAAAAAGATCAGTAGAGTGGAGGAAAGGTAACAGGGATAGGGAGAAAAAGAGGTAAAGGGGAAGTACTGGGAACTGAATTGGAGCAAATTTTATTCAATGCCTATATCATTATGTCAAAACGAGTCCCAATATTATGTATAACTAAAATGAACTAATAAAACATGAGACTGACTTCTTTTAAGGTCAGCAGCTATTTTATTTACCCAGACACTTGACAATAAAAGCAGCCTGTCTCATATTTTTCCTTTCCTACTTCTCCAGGACAATTAGAGATTTAAGAGCTAAATATACGATGGGTCCTGATGCTTGGTAATGGAGCTACTTTTACTGCCAGTCCTACTTTAACCACAAATATAAAAGTTCTGATGTTTTCCAAAATAGCTTTAGAAATTTGCACTGGTAAATTCAATATTATCAAAATTAGGTGATAGATATTCTTGAGGTCTACAAAATTTTAAAATATAGCTAACAAATCTGAATGAGAAAGAACAGAAGAAAAAAAAGAGATGACAAGATGGAGCATTGCTTAATTGCAATTGCTCTACTCTCTCATTCTTAGTTTTAGATTGTAAGATAACATTTAATTGAAATTCCTACCTTGGAATTCCATATATGAGAGAAAAATATTCAACCCTTGACTTTGAGTGTGGCTTATTTTATTTAGCATGATATTCTCCAGTTCCATCCTTTAAGCAGGAAATGACATAATTTTATTTTTCTTTGTGGTTGACTTAATACTTCATTCTGTATATACCACATTTGCTTTATCCATTCATCTATTGGTGGGTACATGACCTGGCTCCATTAGCAAGCTATTGTGAATTGCTCAGCTATAAACATCGATGTGCCTCTCTCACCTATATTGCACTGAATTTCATTCTTTTGGGATAAATACCGGGGATTGAAATAGCTAGATCATATGGTGGTTCCATTTCTAATTTTTGTTTTGTTTTGTTTTGTTTTAGGAATTCTCATACTGTTTTTAGAATGGTTGTACTAATTTGCAGTCCCATCAAAGATGGATGAGTGTATGTTTTCCCCTATATCCTCCCTAGCATTTATTGTTTATGTTCTCAATAATTGCTATTCTGACTGGAATGAGATTAAATCTCAATTTGCTTTTGATTTGTGTTTCCCTGATTTCTAGGAATGTTAAACATTTTTTTCATGTATTTATTAACCATTCATGCTTCTTATTTTGAGAAATATCTGTTCAGTTCTTTTGCCCATTTATTGGGTGGGTTATTTGAGGTTTTTTTTTTTTTGTGTGTGTGTGTGTGTTAAGTTTTTTGACTTCTTTATATATTCTGTATATTGATGCCCTGTCAGAGGAGGAGGTAGAAAAGATTTTTCTCGAATTCTATAGACTTCATCTTCAGGTTCTTAATTGTTTTCTTTACTGTGCAGAAGCTTTTTAAATTGATAACATCCCACTTATTGACTCTTGATTTTATTTATTGAGATTTAGGGGTCTTGTTTTGGAAGCTAGAGCAAAATAAGAGGAAAGAAAGGGGAGATTGGATGTCATAAAGATGTAAGGAAGATCAGTGGAGTAGAGGAAGAAGATCAAGAGTGAGTGAAGAGGGATGGGAAAAGGGAATAAATGTAGAATGAGTTTAACAAAACCATGCTATATGCATATATAAATATACCACAGGGAATTTTAACTTTGTGTGTGTGAGTAAAGCACCAATTGAGGATGGATACGTGGATGAGCAGGGGGAAAATTAGTGGAGACAGGTGGTGATAAGGGAAGGAGGGGAAGTTTGAAGGGGTGAGGAGAGGAAAAGGGACTGAAATGGAGTGAATCAGATTCTATGCATGTATGATTTTGTCAGGATGAACCCAGCAAGTATGTATAACTGTAATGGTCAGAAAAATATCTTATTTTATGCCCTCTCATACTCAAATTTAAGATATGTTCATTTAAATATTAAGTCAACCTAGAGCCTTTCCAGTTACCCATTTTCAAGAGTAAAAGTTTGAAAAGCACATTGCTCTGAGTGTGAAATGATCATAAAATATATGATTTCTTGACTCTTTCTGTAGGTTGATAACAAACACATACTTGAATAGAAGAAATGTACTCATATTCACCATAAGAAGAGAATTTGCTGTTCTGAAATTTATAATCTATTTTTTTCTGATGTTAAGTCTGTTACATGATTAATGAAACAGGCATTAAAATTAGAGGCAGCACCAGATGAAGTGTATTCATGACCCCTCAGGTGAACAGTAGATGTCATGTAGTGTGTACTATATGCTGTTATGGTCCTTAGAGATTTTAAACAATTTCAAGCAATTTTGTACATGTTGATTTTAGGTGAGATTTTGGACACATTAGATCATTTGCTGGCTGCAAGGAAAGTTACCATCTCTCACTCCATCAATGACAATTTCAGTTCCGACATAGGCTTTCATTTCAGAAATATCTCTGTCCTGTCTGAGGCACTGCCTCAGCATTCTGTTTCCTTTATGAACTGTCATGTTTGTTGTTGTTTGTTTGTTTACTTGACAACTCCACAGAACATGATAAATCAACTTTAAGTCTGCACTTAAGTTTGCTTAACCACAGAGCAAGGCTATAGCCCAAGATTCTATGAATATTAAAAAAATTTCTCAATGAAAGGGGTAAAATTTTTCTTCTAATGCTAAAGGAGTTTTGCTCAATAACCAATGTTCAAAATTTGGTTTTTCTTTTTTAATCACAGTCTTGTAATCTGCAAGTATATCTGCTCGTTGTCAAATGAATGAACACTGTCATGAGTGTTTTGTCTGTTATTGGTTTAGATTAGTTGTCTACAAAAAAATCATGTTTGAGACTATGCAAGAAAATTTAGAGGTGAAATGATTGGGTTATGTGAGCCTCAACCTAATCAGTGCATTAATGCCATGATAGGGATTCACTGCATGGTGACTATAGGCAGGAAGTTTGGGGCTGGAGAAGGTAGGTCAGTGGGGGTATGCCTGTGGGGTTTTTATTTTGTCATGGTGAGGAGAGCTCTCTCTCTCTCTCTTCTTTCTCGTTTGATGTCCTGACCCACTTTCCTCAACCATACAATTCCACCATGATATTCTGACTCACACTGATCTACAAGCAATGGAGCCAGCTGTCTATGGACTGAGACCTCTGACACTGTGAGCCCCCAAGTAGACTTTTCCTCCTGTAAAATTGTCCTTGTCAGGTCTTTTGGTTGCAACAGGAAAAAAAGGAAACCTGACTAAAACATTGGGCTATAAGAATGATGCAATAGTGTATTAATGGGAATCTCTATCTCCAACTTTTGGTCAATGAAAAAGCATGCCAGTGAATGTGTTTGTGTGGTGGACTTCCCCTGAACTGTTTCCTCTTGATGTAGTTCTTCACTTGCTCTTATTTAGCCAAAAGACCGAGAAGTGATCTCATGCTATTCTTCTTGATGATACCTCACTGTGTAATTTTTTCCAATCCTCATTTGCTGTCATTAGCCAGAACAGGATGTATTTTCTGTCTTCATTCTACTCTAATACGCTGATACTTTTCCTTGCTAGGTGAAGCAACTTTTTACACCTTTTAGCAATTGCCTTTCAAGTAAGCTATATATGTATAGCTTCTTTAGGCTACTTCTGGGGTGGAAAATTTGAGGTCTCTATTAAGGATTCATGATTGATTTCTGCCAGAGCTTTGGTCTGTGTATGTTTTGGTCACAGCTACTTTTAACATTGAACAGTGGCTCTTAAGAGCTTTCTGGGACTATTTGTGTCACCACTCTTTGTAAGTATTTTAATGGTTATTCTTGTTCAGGGATTCACTAAAATTCATATTTTGTTCCATGAATAGGAATTGTATTTGCTGACAAAGAAAGATGGTCTCCAAAGGAGTTAGTGAAAACAAATCTGTCTTGGCAATCATTTCTCTAAACTAAGTTATACATTGGTAATGTTTTCCATCATGAGCACTAAGACAATCCAAAGTTTCCCTTTAAATGTGGTTGGATGGCAAATACAGTGAAATGACCCTGGGAAAAGAGTAGACAACATGCCCCCTTTATATATAATGATATTCATCAAAATTATGCATCAGGTAAAAGTCACAGAGCTGCTGAAAAACTCATTAATCACACTTTGCAGATCTAGAATGCACCCCAACATATCTCCAATGCCATTAAATTTAAGAATGTATCCCTGCAGATATTTCTCTGAATATTTTAACTTATTAACAGAATACCTACAGGATTCAGAAGTCATTTGTTCTTGACCCATGTTGCTTACAGAGTTTTTCAGGCAATCAGCAATTTTCTGCTACTTTATGAACAAATAGGATAATTTTTCATGTAGCTACAGAATTATAAGAAGGCCTGTTGCCAATTCATTCTCTGAAAAATCAGGCTTGTAACAAGCATGCTAAAAATTGCTAGAAAATGAAACTTTTTTTTTGCTATCTTCTTTTTGACTTTCTTCTTTCACTTCATTCAGCCTGTTCATCTGGCTTTCAAGTCTTTTGCTCTTAAATTCAGTTGGTGAGACTTAGCCCATAATCTGCTTGAGAGCCTTTGTCTCTTAATAATAAATGTAAATGTCCTGACATCTGGTATCAGATCTTCATCCTACTTGTCTTCTCTTATCTACTTTCCAAAAGAGACCTGAGTCATGAGGGTCTGTAGTTGCAATGCAATCTTGTCCATTATCACTAATCTGAGTTAATATAATGTGCTTACAAATCAGACTTAAACAGATTTTACTGAGTAAAATCTTCATGATCAATTTCAAGTATGCAAAAAATAAAAAACAGATGAATTAGGGAGGAGTCTGGAACATTCAGTGTAGGTAACTAGATCTTCCTCTAAATATTAATAATTCTTTCCAGGGCAGGTCATGGAGATGTGTGAGTGTCTCAATTACACAGGCACATGTGCAGAGTTTGTAAACATCTCTGTTTCTTATCCAGTTACATAGCTTATATGACAATACACAGGAAACAACGCTGCATTTGTCATCATAGCTAAGAAGCTTAAGCCTAGCAATCCTATGCCAAGGATCTACTTTTAAAGTTTTCCTTGGATCAAGATTTTCTCCTTAATTCATTTGTTAAATAATCCATTTGCAAGGAGTCACCTACCTTCTTGTATTCCCAAGAATAAAAAGCTGGGACTAGATACCTAAATGTACCACAATTTATATGAAGAAATAAGATGAGATAGCTACAGATAGATTTTTAAAATAAAAATAAATAGATATATGTCAATGAAATGTTTTTCCCAAAAGGGTTAACACATTTCATTTTTGGAAAAAATAAGCTGATTATTATGTTAAAACTTGACAGAATAGATTTTAAACCACATTTGACTTTCTGTCCTTAACTAGCCATTATATATTGGCCTTGTAATTGCTTCAGCTGAGAGAGAAGAAATTTAGGAAAAAAATTATTTACATATATGCATAATATTTAAAAGAAATCAGAATTGTATCTCCTAATTTTCTGAATAAAACATGAGGTGTAAACTCTAATATCTATGGGATATAAATTAGGGACAGTGTGTTGAGGGAGTATCTGATCCTCGGGTGGGATAGAGTCTAACTTAGAGTCATACTGATAGTTCATCTCTAAGTTTATAGATTTGATATAATTGTAATTTAAGTTCTTTTGTATTATCATTTTGGTTTAATATTGAGTTGTGTGTTTATGAAAGGAGAGTAGAATTGTACAAGTTTCTGGTCAGTATTGCAAATGGGGCTGAAATGCATATTCTCTATAGTGTAAGTAAAGAAAAACATAAGAAAGGAAAAATTGGGATTCAAAATACTGAAACATAAATGTGCAAGCATATAATAATTTTAAAGAAAAAGAATAATAAGATATTCTTCACAGAGAAAAGAAATTTTGGAAAGCCATTTGATTTTCTTCAAGAGAACAATGTTTATTGAAATTTGGGTCAATGATATAAAAACATAGAAATAGGAAAAAAAATAAAGACAGGAAATGGAACTATGAATGAGTTAAAGCAGAAACCCTAGGAAATTTAAAATGCAATTGAAAGAAGTGAAAAATGGCATTCACAGAGGAAAAAATCAGAAACAAATACACTAATTAGTGAGTGAGAAGAAAAATATATCCTAATATGGAGTAAAAATCATTAGAAAAAACAGAGATGTTTACAAACTCTGCACATGTGCCCGTGTAATGGAGAAAAATTAACAGGAATGCTGGTAGGTATGATTTGAAGAGAATCGAATTGTTGTGACTTAGAACAATTGGAAATACAATAATAATCAAATTTAATAGACATTTAATACAAAAATAACAAAAGAGCAGTCTTAATCTCATCCTAGTTTATTGAGTTCATGTTATATGCTAGGAACTAAGCTAAGACTTTGCAAACATTATCTCATTAAACATTAAATAACACTATGAAGCAATTAGTATAACACAATTGTCACATGAACAGGACTTAATGCTCTCTTGGGAGCAAATATTTTGAGAGTGAACTTTGTGTGCCATGCACCAATCTGTCATCTTACTCATCGCTCTTGCAGACACAGAGTGAACCAGCTCCTAACAGCAGTTGCTACTACATCCACAAAGTTCATGGCCTCCACTGTAGCCTTCCTCATGCCCCTTGGAACTTCTGTCCAGTGTAATTCACTTCTAAAACTGATTTTGTCCTCAAAGGCCATTCAGTCCTATTTGTCCTTATGATAGCCCTGAGAGTCATCTGTACCCACTACTGAATTGCTTGGTGTGTATGGCTAGATCATTAGGAACAAATTATTTAGCATTGTCTCTGAGGAGAGTTGAAAGATTAAGGTTTTCATTTGTTTGTTTGTTTGTTTACAGTTTTGTTTTTGCCTGTTTGTATTAAGAGAATATCTCAGCAAAATTTGCTGCTATGATTGGCAGAAAGATAATTTCATCCACTTGTTTGATCTTTAATAACAGAATGACTAATTTTACCTCCAAATTTATATTTTTTTTCTTTGCAGTTTATACTAGATAGGAGGAAAATAGCCTTACCTTTAAGATTGCTGAAATCAAAATAAGGGGGAAAAGTAACTTAAAATCTTGGCTCAGGTTGTGAAACACCAAGGTATAATAAAAATTCTTGGTTTCAGAGTAGCTTTGGCAGAAATTCCCGGAGATAATAGTTATATCTCCCTGGCTTTGTAGGGAATTTAGACATGTAACTGATTACACCAAGCATAAGCCATCAATCTATAGGATCCTGAATATTATAAACACACTGACCCAGGACACTACCACAGTTTTTTGTTTGTTTTGGAGTTGTTTTGGTACTGGTAACTGAATCTAGAGTAACCTTATCACTAATACATCCCCAGTTCTGTTTATTTATTTATTTATTTATTTAAATTTTGTGTCAGGGTCTCACTAAGTTGCTGAGTGTCTTCTTAAATTGTTGAGGCTGGCACCAATCTTCTGGTCTTCCTAGCTCATCTTCCCATGTGGTTGGGATTACAGCTTGACCAGTTGTAGTTTAGAACTCTAAACAACTATTTTAAACCACCAGTTTACCCAGCACATTCTGTCCTGATGTAAAGTCAATACCAGACTTCGAGACATCCTGAAAATAAACATAGCATTGTCACAGTCCAGGTCTAAGGGACCTCCTGTACACAGTACATGGCAGTAAAATCATTCCTCGAGTGTATAATCATTCAGAATTAGTTTTCCTTTCTCATATCCATAGACTATTACACAAATACATCAGATCGGTTGCTCTGTGAAAGATCTGGAGACAAATAATTGTTCTTGTTGTAGGGTTCTTCAATCAACTTTCTTTGTGTATACTAAACACCTAGAAAACATTGTGTTTGGAGAAGGAAAGGGTACCCTAGTTGCTTCAACCCTTAACTCTGACAAGCAGTAGGTTCTTTGTACCACAATGACAGGGATCAATTGAGTGAAGTCTGTATGGCATTGTAGGGTCAGAGAGTTCCCGAGTTGTGAACACCAAGATATTGTCATTCCAAACATGCATAGAAAAGTGGAGGAAGTCTCTCTCTGGTTTGAAAGAGTATGAACATTCCCACTTATAGAAAGTTACCTACAGCTGAGTAAAGGGCCCTTTATAATGTAACAAAGCTTTGACAAAATGGAAAATGTCAAAGTCAATCTGCGTTTACCTTATGGAACACAGAAGTTTTCTCTCAACAAGGTGGGCTGCTCATTTTATCATTGTTTATATCTAGTTTTTCTTGAGAGTTCTTCTTGAGATACATTGATGTGACATTAATCCGTGTTTAATACCGAATCATCTTGAGTTTGATGTGAGGGAATGAAGAGTATAGGAAACTGTGTTTATGCATATTGGTTTAATATAAGATATTCATTCATTTCTTCATTCCCTGATTATTTATTGATCAAATATTCTAAGCACAATTTCAGTTTTCTGAAATAATGTTTATTATATCAGGCTCAACCGGAATAAGCTCAGTTTATTTTCAATAGTATACCACGGGAGGTAGAAAACAGAACTTTTCTCTCTAATTCCTGAATTAACTTTACAAATGAAGCAAATGTCCTCAGTATGTTAATATAAATTGATTTTCTACAATATTTCCTTGTTAATTATTTTCACCAGTTTAACTGTACTTTAATTTTCAAAATTTAACTCCACCCTACCACATAATTTGCCTTATTTTAGAACACTCACAAGTTAAAATCTGTATAGACAATGGCTCTGCTCCATTTTAAAGTCTGAACAGAAGGTTTTTTTTTTTTTTTGTCACTGAAATAACAATTATTGCTAAGTATCTTGTGAGATACTGTAAGATATTTTCTTAATAAAAGATGAATTTGTGACTGAGCCAGATCTTGAGAAGCCACATATGAAATGTCACCACTTTTCTAACAATTTGGTAGAAGATTCTAATGACAGCCTTAATAACTATGAGTCATCTGGCCCCTCATTCTCTTTAAATGTCTAGATTCTGATAATGTGTGCTCTCAATTTTGCATCACTTAAAATTGGTGGCTCCATTTAACCACTTGTACAGGCTCCTGGGAATCTTTTCATAGATAGTGAAGCAGGTTAAAAGAATCTAAATGAGAAAATCTTTTTGCCAGTGCTTTTCTTCTCCTATTAGAAAAAAATTCAGTAAGTAAGCTATTGTATGTCGTCTAAGGGTTTATAAAACAAATACACAAACTCACATACAAAAGTGTGTGTGTACTCACGGACTATTATAACTCCATTCCTACTAATAAGTATTTACTCTATCATTTTGTGTTTCAGAAATTATGTCACCTACCCTATACATACTCTCATTTGTTACTTAGTAATATTTTATTTCTTTTTTTCTTAATAAATTAATTTTCATTTTGTTTTCTCTATTGAATAATAGGTAAAAATCACACATAGCTAAGCAATTTTCTCCAGCATGTTTGTTTTATTCTATTTTATTAAAACCTAAATGGTGACAAAGATCTTTTTGGACATACTTCAGTTATATACACTTTTATATCCTTGGAAGAAAATATATGCATAGTTAATTCTTTGAAAAAATATGACCATTTGCTTATTAGTTTTTAAAAATAAGTTCACATATTAATTACAAATTTTTATTTCTATTTATACATCCTAACATTATCATCATTCTCTGGTCATTGAAAATTGGGAAGCAAATACATATATATATTTCCAATCTTTTGGTAACCAGTTAGAAATAATATTTTTCTTATGTGTTACCTTCTTTTTGAATTATAATTATATCTTTAGTTTGGTTTAGTTTTACTTTTTACTTAGTTGCAAGAATTCATTTTATATTAACGATTGTTTGATAAATATGCAACCACTATTTTACCAGGATGTCTTTGCTATTTTATTTATTCTTTTACATTTTTTTCTCGATTATAGGTACTGCTATGATATTATGACTGAAATTTAAAATAGATTCACTATGTTTAAAAAGTAAATTTAAGGATATTTGTTACACTTCATTTCAGAAATTAATTTTGGAATAGTATCATATTTACAATATTTAGCATTCTATCCCAATAATATGGTAGATTTGTCTTTTTATTTAAATTATTTATGTCACATCCCTGAAGATAAAACATTTTCTCAGTATCAATCCTACAGACATTATAATTTCAAATAGTATTTTTAAATATTTTGTTAATATTTTTCCACTTTATTTACTGAATGTTCACTACTGTTATTGAAGAAAGTTAGTATCTCATGTTTCAGCTTAATGAGTTATTTCATTAACCCTTTTTAAGTAAGATTATATTTGAACATTTTTTTAGTTTCTTAGCATAATTAGTTTTCTTTTATAATTTAAAGTAACTGAAATTGATGGAGACATAATGGTTTTATTGTTTAATATCTAAAATTTTATGGTGAATTTAATTCATAATTTATATACTATGAAAATAAAATTGTACTTAAGTGAAAAACCTAATTATATCATATATGTTTTTGTCTTTCTCTTTATGTATGCTCACACACTGATTCTCTGATGACAAGTTATCAAAGAATCTCCATATATCTACATGTTACTTGGTGGTCTTTTCAGTTAGTACATCAGTACTCTGAGTTACACTACTATAAATAATTTCCCTGTTGTTGAGCTTTAAATAAATAGATAATATAAGATGTACATTTTCATGTTTAAGTTTTACAGTCCATTATGATGTATGTAAGAATCATACAAATTGCTGAAATATCAACATGTGTTTTAGTTGCTAATAACTGTTCATTTGAAAGGATATATGAAAATTTATCACTTTTACAGTTGATTGTTAGACTTATATAACTAAAACTTACATGAACAATTTTACACAAGAGTTTGAAGTGAGCATTAAAATGTATGGGTATATATTGAGGATTGCACTTGCCCCATTCTAGGGTAGATATATGATTAATTTTATAAAATTAAAAATGTCAAAATATAGAAAATGTCAGAGGTTTTCAAATATGTAAGATAATTTACTCTTCAAATTACAGTATTTCATACACCTATCTTCTTTGTCAATTCAACTTTTAACTTCAGCTATTAATAAACATCATTTCTTTTTAATTTATTTTTATTTTTACAGAATGCATTTTGATTTATTGTGCACAAATTTCCATTTCTATGATGGTACACACTGTAGATTCACACCACTTGTGTACTCATACATGAACATAGGGTAATGATATTTGTCTCATTCCACTACTTTTCCTTTCCCCCGCCCCCTTCCTTCCCCTCATTTCCTCTACACAATTCAACAGTACTGAATTCTGCCCTTATGCCCCGCCCCTTGTATGTATCAGCATCCACTTAAAGAAAACACTTGATTTTTGGGGATTGGCTTATTTCACTTAGCATGATATTCTCCAACTCCATCAATTTACCCTCAAATGCCATAATTTTATTTACCTTATATGAATAGAGAAAGCAATCATGAAGTTCATTTGGAAGAATAAGAGACCCAAAATAGCCAAAGCAATTCTTAGCAGGATGACTGAAGCAGTAGGTATCACAATATCAGACCTTAAACCATACTACAAAGCAGTGGTGACAAAAATGGCATGGTATTGGCATCAAAATAGACTGGTAGACCAATAGTACAGAATAGAAGACACAGAGACAAACCTGCATAAATACAGTTATCTCATACTAGACAAAGGTGCCAAAAACATACAACAGAGGAAAGATAGCCTTTTCAACAAAATGTGCTGGGAAAACTGGAAATCCATATGCATTAAAATGAAATTGAATCCCTATCTCTCACCCTGCAGAAAACTCAACTCAGAATGGATCAAGGACCTATGAATTAGACCAGACACCCTGCACATAATAGAAGAAAAAGTTGGCCTGAATCTTCATCAATAAACATCATTTCTTAAAGCAGTTTTAGTCTTATGGAAAACAATAGCAGAAAAAGTTTTCATATGCCTCCTTACACACACACACACACACACACACACACACACACACACACGTCCAAATAGTTGCGTCTCTTATAAACATCTTGCTAGTTTGGTATCATTATTTTTACATTACTATAAACTAAGGTCCATAGTTTACATTAGAGTTCAGTTTTTGTCCTGTACCGTTCTGAGTTTTGACAAATGCGTTGCTCCTTGTGTCCCCCATTGCAGCATCCTATATAATAGTCTCATTGCATAAAGGTTCCCTTTGCTGCTTCTGTTCATTCCTACCACCACTTTAGTTCTTGAATGACTTATCTTTGTACTCTGTCTATATAGTTTTGCCTTCTAATGGAATTAGGAATCATGATGTATATAGTCTTTTGCAGACTAGTTCCTGTCATGTAGTGATCTGAATTTAATTTTCTTCCGTGTATTATTTAGGTTGGTAGCTAATTTCCTTTTACTGTTGAATAATATTTTATCTTAGGGGTGTATAACAATTTATTAATTCAGCTACTAAGGGACATCTTGAATGCTTCCAGTTATAAGCAATTATGTCTAAGGTTGTATATATGTTTGTGTAGGAATATTTCAACATATTTAGGTAAATACCTGGATAAGTAATATGATAAGGCTACTGATCTTGGTAAGAAATTTCCAAACTACATTATAAAGTAGCTTTAGTATTTTGCATTCATACCAGCTATGAATGAGAATTTCTATTCTCTACATCCTCACCCACATTTAGTGTTCTCAGTACTTTGAAATTTAGTCATTCTATTAGGGATATAGTGGTATCTCATTTGGTTTTTAGTTCACTAAGGAAATAAAATGTTGCACATTTTCATATACTTGATTTATATTTTTTTGTCTTATTTGGTAAGGTGGTTCTTCAGATCTTAATTTTTTTTATAATTTAAGTTGTTTGTTCTCTGACAATTTTCTTCTTATAGTTTTTGAAATATGGTTTGCTACCATTTTCCCCACACTGTGGCTTTTTCCTTCTCTTAATAATTTTCACTGAGCAGATATTTTTAATTTTCATGAAATTCAGTTTGGATTTTATTTTAATGTATCATACATTTCATCTAAAAATACATTGTCAAGCATAAGATGATTTAGATTTTCTCATTATCTTTCAAATATTTATAGGTTTGCCTTTAACATTTAAGGCTGTTATGGATTAGATATGACCTGTCTCCAAAAAAAATTCATGTGTAAGACAATGCAAGAAAGTTTAGGGATGAAATGATTGAGTTATGAAAGTCTTAGCCTAATCATTGCATTAATCCACTGATATAGATTAACTGCGTAAGTATAGGCAGGCAGGGAGTAGCTGGAGGAAGTGGTTCATTAGGGGCACAGATTTGGGGTTTATATTTTGTTCCTGGTGAGCAGAGTTCTCTCTGGTTCCTGTTGCTATGACCTGAGCTGCTTTCTTTCACCAAGAATATCTTTTCACCAAGATATTCTGCTGTGATGTTCTGCTTCACCTTGGACCCAGAGAAATGGAGTCTGCCACCTGTGGACTGAGATCTCTGAAACTGTGAGTTCCAAATAAACTTTTCCTCTTCTGTGTTGTTCTCATGAGGTCATTTGATCATAGAGATGGATAAGCTGACTAATACAGGGGTATGACCATTTTGAGGTATATTTGTGTGTGAAGCATGTAAACTATCTAGAATCATTTCTCAATGCTGGTATTCATGTTTCCAGGGTCGTTGACTAAAGAGGCAATTCTTTCTCTTTTTGTGAAAGAGCTATTGAATATATTTACTTGGACCCATTTCTGCTCCTTAGTCTCTTCTATTAATCTGTTTGTTCTTTCATCACTATCACATTTTCCTGATTATTATATTTTGTATACAAACTTCAAATTGGGTATTGTCAGTTTTTCTCCTTTGTTCTGTTTCAATATTTTGATGATTATTCTGAGTCTTTGGCCTCCCATATAAACTTTACAGTTAGTTTGTCTATATCCACAAAATAACTTGCTTTAAATTTGGGTAGGTTAGATCAAGTTGAGAAGAACTGACATCTATAGAATATTGAATATTTCTACTGATGACAATGAAATATGTCTTCATTTATTCAATTTTTTTGTATTCATTTTTGGTTTTCTTTAATGAGAACTATACTTTTGCCATGGAAACTCGTACATATTTTGTTAGATTTATATGTAAATATTTTATTAATATAAAAAATGCTATGTTATTAATTGCAAATTCCAATTGCTTATTGCTATAAAAAAACTGACTTTTGTGTGTGTGCTTATGTATATATATGCACCTTTCCTTTTTTTTTTGTTAACTGGAGATTGAACCCAGAGCCCACTGAGCTGAATCCCCAGAACTTTTTAATCTTTTTAAATTTTTTTTTTTTATTTTTTGGTGGTGCTGGGGATCAAACCCAGGGCTTTGTGCTTGCGAGGCAAGTACTCTACCGACTGAGGTATCTCCCCAGCCCCTAATCTTTTTAAATTTGAGACAGGTTCTTGCAAAGTGACTTGGGTCCTTGCTAGTTGCTGAAGCTGGTCTTGAACTTTCTGTTCTTCTACCTCAGACTCCCTAGCTGTTAGTATTCTGGATGTGTACCACCACTTTTGGATCTTTTATATATTAGCCTTGTTTCTTTCAACCTGCGATTGCAATTTTAAGGAATCCATTATTATTGTTTTTAATTTTGGAAATAGACCACATAATCCATCACATCATTGATATATAGGCATTTTTCTTTCCACATTTTCAATTGGTATGCTTTATATTTTCCTTTTTTATGTTACTGTATTGTATAGGACACATACACTAAATGAAAATAAAGAAAGAATACATTCTTGCCTTATTTCTGTTCTTACAGGAAAACCAGATAGATTTTCATTATTAGGTGTTATGTTAGCTATAGTGTTTTTTGGAGATATTTCTTCAGGTTATTTAGAGACAATTTCCTGTCTTTTAACCGTGCTGGAAATTTTGTCATGATTGGTTGTTAGAAAGTCCTAAAATATTCTTTCTAAACCTATTATTATGAACATATGATTTTTTTTAATCTTCTTGTCTGTCATTTTCATGTGAATGTTCAAATAGCTTTGTATACCTGAAATAAATTCTACTTTTTCATAATATAAGTTTTCTGTTTAATATTCGTTTAGATTTGCTGACATTTTATACAATGTTTTTTCATCTTTGGAGACAGTTGGTTTTTAGTTACTTTTTGTTTTCTTTTATTTCTTGGTTTATTCCATTTTTTCTTTTTCCTTATTCAAAATGTTCTTTATTTGTGGATTTATTTTTACTGTCCTTTGCTTGTTTTGGTTTTGGAAGGGTAATTCTGGTCGGACAGAATGAGTTAGGATTTATTACTTTGTTTTCATTTTGGGAAAGAAGTTTTGAAAAATTGGTAACATTTTGTCCTTAAATGTTTAATAGAATTCAGCAGTGAAACCATTTTGGCTCAGCTCTTTCTTTCTGTTTTCTAATGGTGTTACTAGTGATTTTTTTTTTTTTCTAATAAATGCAGTCCTATTCAAATTATTTCTTCTTTTGTGGTTTTTTTTTTTTTTTGCTAGATGTTGACTTTTTAGGAATTCATTTTAGGTTATGAAATTTAATTTTTAATTTTTTTTGTCAACGGGAGAACTTCTGATTTATTTTAGAAAATCATTCCTTTCTAATATATGCATGCAACTCTCTCTCACTCCCTCTCTCCACTTATTTAGATAGATGGAAAGAGTGATGGTCCATGACAATGGACAGTGTTACCAGTATAATAATTATTAATCCAATTTTGTCAATAATGCTTTAAAATGTGAATTTTCTAAATACACTAATGAGAGAGAGAGGAAAAAAGTACAAGACCATTATATGTTGTGTATAGTAAATTCACTTTAAAATGAAGACACAGAGTGAAAAGAGATATGAAAGGTATTTTGAACTTTGTCAAATGTTTTCTCTGAATCTATTCAGATAATTATGTAATTCTTGTCCTTAACACTATTTATGTGGTAAATTACATTTATTGATTTGCACACGTCGAACTCTCCTTGCATACCTGGGATGAATCCCACTTGATCATGGTGCACTGTCTTCTTAATGTGCTTTTGAATGTAGTTTGCCAATATTTTATTAAGGATTTTTGCATCTATGTTCATGAAATATGCTGGTCTGAATGTTTTGTTTTGTTTTGTTTTTTCCATGACGTATCTTTGTTTGGTTTTGTTATCAGGGTGATAGTGGCTTCATAGAATGAATTTGTCATGCTTCCCTCTTTTTTGATTTCATGGAATAATTTGAGGAGGATTACCTTTAGTTCTTCTTTAAAGGTGTGGTAGAACTAGGATGAGAATCCATCTGATCTTGGGTTTTTCTTAGTTGGAGCATTGTTGCTTCAGTTTCTTTGTTTGATATTTTTCTATTTTATGTTTTCTCTTAGCTTCATGTTTTCTCTAGCTTCATGTTTCAAATGGTGCTGGGAAAACTTTATGTTTTCTCTAGCTTCATATTTTAATTGGTGCTTGGAAAACCAAATATCCATATGTAGAAGAGTGAAACTAGATTCCTATATTTCACCCTGAACAAAAGTCATCTCAAAGTGAATCAAAGACATAGGAATTAGACCAGAAACTTTTTAATAGCTAGAAGAAAATTTTGAACCTCAAAATTCCAACTCCAACACAAGCACCAACTTCCTTAACAAGACTCTTAAAGCACAAGAAATACAACCAAGAATCAATAGATGGTAGTTCATCAAATTAAAAAGTTTTCTCACTGCAAAGGAAAAAATGAAGAGCATGAAGAGAGAGGCTATAGAATAGGAGAAGATCTTTGCCACTGCTCCTTAGACAGGGGATTAATAACCAGAATATCTAAAGAATTCAAAAATTACCAACAAATAACAAACCCAATTAATAAATGAACAAAAGAACTGAACAGATACCTCTTGAAAGAAGAAATATAAATCACCAATAAATGAAAAAAGTTTGATTTCTCTAGTAATCAAGGAAATGCAAATCAATTATCTCACTCCAATTAGAATTTGAATTAAGAATTTAAATAGAGGACTGGAGTTATAACTCACTGTTAGAGTGCTTGCCTAGAACATGTGAGGCACTGGGTTTGATTCTCAGCACCCCATATAAATATAGGTCCATGGACAATTAAAAACAATTTTTTAAAAAAGAATTCAAATACTAATAAATGCTGGTGAGAATGTGGAATATAAGGTACATTCATATGCTATTGATGGAACTACAAATTAGTACAACCACTCTGAAAAGCAGCATGAAATTCCTCAAAAGACTAGAATCAAATCACCATGTGATGCAGCTATTCCACTCCTTGATATTTGTCCAAAAAAACTAAAACCAGCGCACTATATTGATACATGCACATCAGTGTTTATAGCAGGGCAATTCACAATATTCAAGTGATGGAGCTAGCCAGGTGTTCATTAATAGATTGATTGATAAAGAAAATGTGATATATATATATACACATGAAATTTTATTCAACCATAAAGAAGAATGAAATTTTGACCTTTGCTGGTAAATGGATAAGAACTAGAAAACATCATGCTATGTGAAATAAGCCAAACTCAGAAAGTCAAGGACAAAATGTTTTCTCTCAGAAGGTAGACCAAAACAAGGGAAAAAATGTGTTTTTGTGCAAGGAGGAGCATCACATGAAAATAAAAGAGATCAGTGGAATAAAGGAACAATAGAGGGGAAGGGAAGAGAGATGGGAAATGACAGGAACTTTGGAATGAAATCAACCAAACTATCGTATTTACTTATATGCACATAAACTAAATATGCATATATAAAATAACATAAGACTAAAATGCAGGTTTTCTCATGAATAGATTTTTATTTTGGTAAAATAGCAAATATTGTGTTTATATTTTTAGAGATTACTGAATTTTACATGAAATGTTTGCCTAACTTTATATCCTGAGATCATGTTTCTTCGTGGGGTCCTCTCTCATGTGGAGGAGAAAAGGGTTAATTGCCAGAGGAGGATGTTCGAAGTTTTTCTATCTATTACTCAAAAAACTTATCAGCTCAATAAACACACAAGAGCCAATACTCTTTATATGAGAGAGGGTGTGATGGGTCTGGCCATACCTGCTCTGGCCTCTTTTAACAACATGGAGTTGCCCAACTCTCCTCTATTTATAATATACAGGTAAATGGGGTAAGGACCGGGAAGAACTTCTGTGATAGACAGGATAGGGTGGAGTTAGGGAAGTCATTCTTTCAGGGGGAAAATTTCAGAAGGAGACAGGGAACCTCTCAAATGCAACGCCACATGCTTCCCGGTAGTTCCTAGAAGCCAGGCCTCTGTGTCCCATGGCTCAAACTTGTCTGATTCTTCTAAATAAGGAAGATTTCCCACATCTCTCCCCTTTTAATATTTTAAAATGCAAATAATGGCTTTTATGTTGAGGCTGTAGGTCTTGGTTCTGAGAGTGTTTCAGTTCCTGGCTGTTGGTTTAGGGGGCTGCTCCAAGGTCCAGGCTCTTGGTTCAGATGGTATGGTAACCTATTATCATGATACAAAAAGAATTAGTAGCAAACATATCATTCCAATACCATTCAATTTAGGAAATATCTGATCAACCAGGAATGTAGAGTGCATGAGATCAATTCTATCTTTTGATTATTCTGGGTATAGTGATTCAATTTTATAAGATACAGGTTATTATTATTATTATTACCTGTCAAATGTCCATTACATGATTCTTAATTATCTTAGTCCCATTGGGAAGTATGATATTTAGTTGCAACAACATACATGCTTACAATCCTTATGGCATTTAAACCTTTATTTAAATTTGAGAGAAAAAGACTCATCCCTGATATTTGAAATAGTAGCTATTAAAGCATTTAATTTAATCTCAATCATTCTATTAATACTTAACTTTCAGGGGTTATAGCACCTTAGCAGAAAGAATTATGCCCCAAGATACAATGAATGTGGAAATAGACAGAAACCTAAAAGAATACATTAAAATAAATAGGAACCAAATTATCATCAGAGAACTGTTAGAATATAAATGTGAATTATTCATCTTTCTAGTGTAATATCAATCTGTTATATTCTAATTTGGTCTTTATTACATGGTACCAGTAGTGCAAAGTAATATCCCAATAACAGAGAATAGTCCAAATTACGTGGAGTTTCAAAAATCAGAATGATTGTATACCTAATCTTATTTTGTATTCTGAAAATAGTTTTTAAACAACTCAATTATTTGCCTAGTTCCTTATATATTTCATTGCATTAAAGATTTAGATTAAACACGGTTACTTATAAATTCCTTTCAAGAAGAATTAAAAACAAAACATATTTAATGGCAATGTTGCCATGTTAGGCCTTGCTGGCTTTGAATCTTCTAGAGGAAACTATCTTGATATAACTATCTTTCATCAATTTTTTAAAGTCAACCCAAAAGACATCCATCACCTTTAGATATAGTATGTAGTATTGGCAGGACATTTGTATATTTTATCCATTTAGGAAAAGTATCAGATTCTATCGCAGAACAATTAAGGCAGCAAGATATTGGTGGATATTTCATAGAAATGACTGGCTTTATATGAGAAAGTCCCATTCCAATAACCAGTTGAACATACAATCCTAAATTCTATGGGCCAGTATAATTGGTTGGCCTAGGTATTCTTTATGCTGTCTTTTTCTTAAAGGTTACCTCTAGACAGGCAGAGTCTATCATGGGACCATCATATAAATAAGTTTTCATTATAGCCAGTATAGTCAAATCCAGTCACATGGATTGGTATAATGGGAAATATATAAAACCTCCCATCACATGAATACCATCAGCAAATATTGGGATTAATTAGCCAATCCACATTGTTGGATGTATTAAAGATGGCTCTGGGAAATGGGTCCAACAGATTTCCCATATATTTCGCTTACCTGAGAGCTCAATAGAGCTAGCATATAAATATTGTGTTGGAGATTTGAGATCTCCTTATTGTAAAATCTGATGCATTTTATTACTCCATGTGTCACTCAACAGCCGTGAAACTTCTAATATCATAATTTTTAGACAATATTTTTTGAAATTAGAAGGTTTACATAGAGATCTCTTTCCCCCTTTTCATTTTATTATTTTTTTTAATTGTAGAAAAAGATTGCTAAAAACTGGAACATTATTAACCTTAAATTATAGACAATGGCCTAGCACTGTACAAATAGTTAAAAAACAATGTGCCTCAATAAATATTTCTATTTGGTCAGGAAGATTACTAAAAGTTATGTATTGTTAAAGTCAATAATATTGAGTTGAAAAAGGCATTATATTAAACAAAGTTCCAGTTTCCACCAAATATAGGATTTGATTTTGTATTTAATTATGGGCTGATTTACAAAGCTATAAAATGCAATCAGTGCAGACATTGAAAATTAGCCTTATGACATGTTCGTTTTATAGGTAATAGTTTTATTATTCTAAATTAACTTAAGTTATCATATTAGAGTTGGGAGTATCTGTCAGGATAGTGATTTAATAATTTATTTTAAAAATCTTAGAATTTATGTCATTGATCTATGAATTATATTTTAAGGGATCTATGGAAAAATAATCTTTATGTATAAAAATATAGTTGTATAAATATCTTTAATAACCTTTTTTTAAAATAGGAAAACTAATCCAAATGTCCAACATAGGGTTTTGGATAAATTAACTATATGACAAAAAGCTGGCATTAAAAGTAATGTTGTAGGACTGAGGATATAGCTCAGTTGGTAGAGTGCTTGCCCTGAATGCACAAGGCCCTGGGTTCAATCCCCAGCACCACAAAAAAAAAAAAAAAAAAAAAAAAAAGTAATGTTGTAAAAGAATACTAATTGTGTGCAATCTAAAACAATGTTGTAATCTTTAAAATGAACAATATAGTTGTGTATGTACAAAATACATATGTCTCTGAGCTTATGTATGAAAAGCAGTTTAGAAGATTATTTAGTAAATGTTAATAATAGTGGTCAGAATCTCAAAAACATTTTTTTTATGTATATTTAATTTTTCCTAAGTGGGTCTCTTGACAAAATCTAGGGAAGTTACCTTAATCTTGAAACCCTCTTTAGCCTTTTTATCTGAATATTATTTTATAAAACTTCCATGTATAAATCTTTGGATTAATATAAATTCAGTAGCATATTCTAATATCTCATCTGAAACATGAAACAGACCAGCCAAGAGTCCCATCCCCTCTTGGGGGAAAGTGTCAAAATACTTCTATATCCCATGTTGTTAGACTTTAAATAAGCCAGTATCTCCTGAATGTCCTCTAAAAATATAGTTAAGTTTACTTCTTACTGTACAGAGTATTATAAAGAGCATATAACTTATATTTATTTAATTTTAAAATGTTGAATAATATAATTAATTTTTAGACTAATTTGTTATTATTATATAAGTTTTTAAGAGACCATTATTGAAAAAGCTTTAGTTTGGGGAGCATCAGCTTAATAAAATGTTCTTTAAATCTAATATTTTAAAGACTTCTTTAACTGGAAAACAAGAATATAATCAACATAATGTCAGTAGTAATTACCATAGTTAATTACAATATAGCCCTGATGTTTTAAATTAATCAAATTGGGCTTTTAAAGAGAAATTTGAAATTTGGAATGCAAGGTGGTATTGTAAAATAACTATTGTTTAACCAAAATGTAGAAACCATAATGTGTTTAAAATTAGCCTTCTTTTTATTATAAGAGAAATTCAACAGGCATAAGAAATTATTTTATTATAATGAGAAATTAATGTTTAAGTATTTTTTTAGTTAGAAGGGACAATTAATAGAGGTTTGTGAAATGATTTTATCTATATTTGTAAATACTCTATATGATAGAAACTTAGTAGAATTTAAAGAATAAAAAACTTTTAATAACCTTAGCTGATTGTGTTAATTATATATAACCAATTATATATAGCCAATTTAATTACATGTAAAGCTTTTGAAAATTATTTTGTACAAATTTTGTTTTAATTTATTCAACTTGTTATAGTTTTCTTTTTTATCAGATGAAAAGAAAAATACTTTTAGACATTTATATATCACACCTGATAGTTTAAGTGCTAGTATCTTGGTTCTCAATGAGAACATAGAAAATAAAGGAATTTTAGACCTTCTCTGTATTAACCAAATTACAAATATGTCTAGTGTTTAAATATATTTTAGTTAAAAGTATCCGATGTTTTCATATTTAGTAGACAATGTTCCAATCCATGATCTTTGAGCATCCCATCCTTGTAAATCAATTAAGTATCTCCTGTAATAAAAGCTTAGTAATTAATTTTATTTTTCTCAAATTAAATTTATTTATTTTAATTTGCAAAAGTCAAGACATCAAATATAAATAATAATATAGTTTCTTCCCTGTTTTAAAAAAATTAGAAACAAGGGATATAGATCTTAAATATTATAGGATTTAGCAATTTTATTATTTATTTGACCACCTGGAAAAATGTAAATTAATTAAGAAGAATTTTTACATGGATAAATGTGATTTAATAAATGTAAAGAAGCCTTTCTTATTTTTAGATGTTTACCCAATATATATTAAATTTAATTAATTTATGTGAATTAAAATTATATGGATCCATTTTTATTTTAATTTTAAAATGTGAGCATGCTCATTGAACTGTAAGAACATTTTGAAACCATGTAAATATAGTCATTGTGTGCACACATTATCGATCAGTCAAAAAAAAGGAAATTTTTATAATTTATTGTAAGTGAAGCTACATAGCAATGAACAAACTTTCATTTAACATTGATTTAATTTGTCTAAGAATTTAAGATGTAAAAAGAAAAACTTCAGAATAATTTGGGTTGCCTGTTTTTGTCCTGATGATTGTTATTCACGTTTAAAATCATCCCTAAAAAGCAAAAATTAATATAGCTAAAAGCACAATTAGAACATCTTTTATTAACTTTAGGAAAAAAAATTACCCCCCCCCTCGCCCCCGCCCCTGCCCTGCCCTTAGGTCTGAGTGGTCTCCTAGTGAGTTTCGGGCTTCTCCATTTACAAGTTGATATAACTCTTCACTGAGACCTGTAATGAACTAAAAGAGAGATTAGTGGTTCCAGCAAAACTTGATGCTGAGGGCATTATAACCATTTCTTATTTTTAGGACAGGTTTGGATGTCAAAGAAAATTATGAGACCTTATTTTCCATTACTTTTGAGAAAGAAGCTACTGTGCTAAGCTCCTTACTGAGATACGCCATTGGCTATTGACCTGATTTGTCCAAGGCTGCCTATCCAGCAGTTTTGGGCGAATATTTCTAGGGTTATTTTTCTCTCAGTGACAAACAGGTTAAATCTTGTTTCTTAAGTAAGTTGAGAACAGGGGATTGAAGTAAGGCCTCTTTTTGATATCTTAAAAACCTTTAGTATGTTTTGGTTCTCACATCAGGGCAGTTGTTCCTTGGTGTAGAATGTTTTTAAGAGGTTGTAAAAAGGCTTAGCTGATTCTCTATACCCAGGAATCCAAGGCCTGCAGTATCCAGTTATCCCTAGGAAGCCTCTGTAATGCCTTGATATTCCTCTGGTGTGGTAGCACATACGGAATGTCATCTGCATATTGGAGAACAATTACACATCTTTTATCTCTGAATTTTGTTAAGTCCTTAGCTAGGGTAGGGTTTGTCCAAAAAGGTGAGGGCTATCTCCAAATCCTTGAGGCAACACTGACCAGGTTAGTTGTTACAAAGTCTGAAAAATTTTTCTCTGGTCCCTGCCGACTGGGGTCTAGGGTTTTTGTTTTTGTTTTTGTTTTTTCCTAGGAAGGTAATTCTCTTCATGATCTTTGTGCATATGCACTTAATTGAGTATAAATTTGTACGTCATAAGTCAATTGTTGTCCCAAATCAGTAAATTGTCTTGAACCAGTAAGAATATCCAAGGTGATCTGAACTCCATTTGATTTACTAATTTCTACCTGATCTAAACAATACCCTATCCCATTGGATTTCCATGTTAAATACTCACCTTCAGAAAGGCAGGAGCTAGCTAGTAAGGGCCAATCCTTAGGTGGCAAAGTCTCATTACCTATGAATTGTAAGAGACAGTACAAATTGTGTGTTCGCTCCATACATAAAGTATGCAGATTTGAACTCCCTTAATGTTGTAAAAGGAAAAGACATATGAATTCTTTTTGGTCACTCAGAACTTTGAGAATCATTTTGCTCAAAAATAGGGTATAACCCAAATTTTGTTAATTCCTTCTCTGCTGTATTAACAGTGGTAGGAATTCTTGGTCATGACTTCTCCAGGGGCAGAGTGAGGCAATTGGGGCAGGACCCTTCAAATGTACATTACGGAAGTCCCATGCTAACTCATCCTCCTCTACATCTGTGTGCCTTCCAGTCCTCTGAATAGAAACTTTGCCCCACTCTCAGATGTCCTTGTATCCACAGAAACATGCTTGTGGCTAGTTTCTGAGTCTTTTCCTTTTTAATCAACCAACAATTCCCCAGAAGACAAAGAAGTCCTGGAGGACAAGCATTTCTAACTCTTAGAACTAAAGCTCTTAACAGCATTTCTAAGACTCATGCTCAAATCTTCCAAAAAACACAAACCAACATCTTAGTTCAAATAAAAGCAAGTTTCTATTATAGTCCAAACTAAATTCCCATAGCCTGTCATTGGGCTTCCAATCCCTGTGCTATCTCTTCTCTCATAAAGAAGCTTGGCCCTGAGGAGTTCTGCCTGAGCAGGGAGCAGCCATGTTCTGTAGGCTTCCATCTTTCCCTGCAGGGAACAGAAATCATGCTGTTTCTAGAGGACTGGAAGCTATGGCAGGAACACATGTATTTAAACTAAGAAATTCACTGAGGAATTTCCCCTTCTAAGTTAGAAATATTTTCTGAATTCCTGATTAGGATCTTTTCTTCCCTGGATTCTAAACTTTTGCACCTATCTAAGCCAAGTTATTTCTCAGTCTCACACAGTCACAGAGATGCGGGCAGATCTGCCTGGTCAAGTCTGCAGATTCAAAGTGACCAGGTCTCCATTTACATTTCAAGGACTGTAGGAGTTGCGTTCTTTCCACTGAATTTTCACTCTGGCTAAGTATTGAACATTGCTGAATAAATTTATTTTTATTTCTCTCCCTGTAGAGAGCAAATTCCCCAGGCTTAACATCACACAATTAAACTCCCTTTCCTATCTTACTATTAAACTTGTTTATATGCACTTGCTTCTCACCAGAAAGGGGTCAAGCAGCCTTACCTTTCTTCGTTCTTCTAAAATCCTCTCAGTCAGTCATTATCTGGGTGCCAAATGTGGGGGTTCTCTCAACCACATCCTAAGTCGGGGAGAAAAGGGTTAACTGCCAGAGGAGGATTTTTGCAGTTTTTATATTACCCAAAAAACTTATCTAATCAATAAACACAAGAGCCAATACTATTTTATGAGAGGGGACGTGATGGGTCTGTCCATACCAGCTCTGGCTTCTTACAATAACATGGAGTCGCCAACTCTTCTTCATTTATAATATACAGGTAAAGGAGGCAAGGACCAGGAGGAGCTTTTTCTGTGATGGACAGGATAGGGTGGAATTAGGGGAGCCATTCTCTTAGGGGGAAAATTCCAGAAGGAGACAAGGAACCACTCCTACACAGCTCCACATACTTCCTGGCAGTTCCTAGAAGCCAGACCTCTTGTCCCATGGCTCAACCTAGTCTGATTCTGCTAAATAAGGATGGCTCCCCACATTCCTTATTTGTAAATATTTTTGTTCAAGATTCATTGTTTAGATTTATGATACATGTTTATTTTTACAATGTGAGTAATGGGTAAAGTGTCTTCATTTATTTACTCACTGATATAAACTTGCTTAGGCAGAATTACTATGATTTCTTCTGCAATAATATTCCATTGGCACTTTTTTTTTTTTTTTCTAAATGCAAGTTATGGTGTGCTTGTGGAATTTTGATGGGAGTAGATTGATTCCATATATCAAGTTTGGAAGTGTAGACATAATAAAGATTATATATAAACAGGTCATAAGTAAGATTTTTGTCAATCCCAACAATTTAGTATGTAGTATAATCTGGTGAATGTCCCATGTGTGCTTGAAAAGAATGTGCATTGTGAGAATATGATTGTTGTGCTTTATACACATTGAGATTGATATTGATTAGGTTAATGGTATTGTCCAAAGAGTCTATTTGTCTTTTTGGTCCTATCAATTACTGAAACTAATGTGAAAACATCTAATGGTAAATATTGTTATGAACACATGTATAAACTAATATTGATAGAGCTAGTCTCAAGCAGTTTTTTGTATTTATGTGACTTAGTGTATCCAATTGAGAAGCTATAAAGATAATGACACCCCAAGCAGCAACAACACACCTAGCAACCAGATCTAATTTTACCACCATTTTCTCAGGAATGAGAGTTTATCAAATAAATGACTGATTGCGCAACTGGACGAAGAAATACACAAGATGATCAGGGAGCATCTCATAGTGCCATAAAGTCAGAGGTGATCTTACACAAAAAACAAACCATGATAATGGTGTGTCAAAGAGAAACTAGAACTGATTGAAAGAGCTCTCAGTGGACAAAGATGGAGAAACTACAAGAGAAAAAATTTGGGTTTGTAACCCAAAACATGAAATAAAAATCCATGAATACAAAGTAATATAAATGGAAGATTGAATAAATTAATAAATTGAGAGAACAAACAAATTTTCTATGCTAAGCAATCCCCCCAAATTTAATGCTTAACCAGTGTAAACAGGTGTAGTACAATTCTATACTCCGTGTTTTGGCGACATGTAATGAGTTTTCTTTTTCTAAGGAAGATAATAAGGAAAAGGGGGTAAATAGAGCAATTTCACATGGGAATCATGAACTAAAAACTAGTCTGAACTAGGTGATTAATCAAGATTAATATAAATAATCATATGTCATGTTGATAGTACCCTTGATAGAATAGGATGGAAATGAACATTCACAACTGTGGTGTATCTTCCCGTAGCACATAATCCAAAACTAATTATGAGGAAAAAACACACATAAACCCTGAGAGAAGAACTCTCTATGAAATACATGACATATAGTAGAAATTGTCAAAGTAATTAAAGACAAAAAGGCTGAGAAATTTTTATTTCACACGGAAGCCTAAAGAGACCAGAATACTGAAGGGAATGAAGATCATTTAAAAGACATTAGGAAGAAACTAAGGGAGTCTGAATATAATATAGATTTTGGTTAACAATAACAGGTCTATATTGACTCATTAATTATACAAAGCATACCATACTAATGTAAGATGTTAATAAAGAAGAAATTAGTTGTGGGGTGCATTAGAACTAACCTACTGTTTAAAAAATTCTCTATAAATCAAATGTATAAAACAAAATGTTATTACATGTGAACAAATCTGTTAATGGTGCATTTATTACAATTAGTTGCTTTAATTATGAATAAATATTGATTTTTTTGCAATTCTATTATACGTTTTTTAAAAATTTATTTTGTGCTGTATTTTCATTAGTTCTTTGTAGTTATACACAACAACAGGATTTATTGTGACATAATTATAAATCATGGGAAATAATTTGTTCACATTCAGTCCCCAGTACTTCTCCTTTTCCGGCCCCCAGCAAAATTGAGTGGAAGATTTCCTAAACAATGCTTTATACATCATACCCTTGTCTGCGATGACATGTCATTTCACCCCAACTACAGAGTCAACACTAAGTTTTTCTCTTGGTATTGTATATTCTTCTATGGATTTGGACAAATATACAATGACATTCTGAGAGTAAAAAAAGTGGAAATAACTTACCATCAGAGGACTTTCACTTCAAGTACTCTAATTGTCTTTAGGTAAAATGGAAAAGCACCTAGATTGAATCCTTGACATACAGGAAAGAATGAGCAGCACCAGGAAGTGCCAAAGAGTTGGCAAACATGGGACTATTTTAAAAGGTCCTTAAAGACAACAGACTCTTTAAGTGCCATATATCGATATAATTAAGAGGTTTGTACAATACAGCATAAGTAAATTATATCACAAAAAATAACCAATTACATGAATGGAAGGAAAATTATACTGTTGCAAAGTTTTATCATTTTAATGTCATAGCATCATATTAATTTTGATATTTTAAAGGTGTATATTATTTGTTTTTATCAATCTGACTATGACATGCTTATGATTGTATTTTCTTATCATTTATATTGGTTGAAATTTACTAAACTTGGCTGAATGGATTCACACCTTGGAAAATGGTCACTATTAACACTTTAATGAATTCTTCAGGGCCATATTAGTTCTCCCCATTTTAAAAATTGTATTTGTTCTTTTTAGTTATATATGACTGTAGAGTACATTTTGACATTTGATATCTTATTCTAATTAGGATGCCAGACTTGTATTTGTTCGTGATGTGAGATTTGTGATGTATTCATATACAGGAAAGTTCAGTCACATTCATTCCACTATCTTTCTATTCCTATTACCACTTCCGTCCCTTCATTTTCCTTTGTCAAATCCACTGAATTTCTGCTCTTTCCCCCAACCACATGTTGTGTGTTAACATCCACATATCACATAAAATATTTGACCTTTGGATTTTTGGGGGATTAGCTTATTTGGTTTAGCATGAAAGTATCCAGATCCACCCATTTACCAGAAAATGCATGAAGTCATTTTTTATGGCTGAATAGTATACCATTCATGTTCATGCATTTTATTTGGTTCTCCTATTACATTTATCTTAATTTCTATATCTATGTTATCTTTGTTTCTACTTTTATTAACACACACATACACACATTTCATATAACATTTTTGTATTTGGTATAGCTATTTTATTACCATATATTACATTCTGGACATTGTAAAGTAATACAATGCACTGTCAAGTCTTAATTTTATGCTGTTTTTAGATATGTCATTTTATTTTTACTTTTTATTTTTTGACTGTACTCTTTACTCAAATAGTGCAGTTCTTACCCAAAAGTCATGACTTTTCTCAAGTCTTAACTAAATGACTATGATGTTCAGTTATGACAGAACCATTCTGGTTGGGACAAACAAAATTTCTGCTTCTTTCCATGTTTAACAGAGTAGAAATGCTCAGTTAAAATTTCAGATGTCCAGAAGCATTGTAGGTCAGAGAACCCTTTTCAGGCAATTTTATTATTACAGATTTTATTATTCCAGCATAAATTTTAGTAGAACTCTTACAAATAGATCTTGGTTGGTCTCTAATCTGTGACTTTTTTATCTTTTTATATGGTCTAGGAAATCGATGCCACAATAACATCCCTAAATTTTAGCTTCAGTTTTCTATGTCTGCCAGGATTACCAGTCTCTGCTTATGTGACACTTTTGTGACATAAAATTCTTCCCAAAGAATGAGAGTGAATATGTACCTTGTGCTGCTTCCTTGTACTGTCTGATTCCAAGAAAGAGTGAATTCATACATACTAACCAGGTTTATAGTTGCTAATCCAGAGAAATCAAGTCCAGTCAATTGTATTTTAAAGCGAGCAGGAATCCCTCCCCCAGCAGTACTAGGGATTCAACCCACGGGTGCTGTACCACTACGCTACATTCCTTGCCCCTCCCCGCTTTTTTTTCTTCCAGTTTTAGTTTTGAGATAGGGTCTGAGGCTGGCCTCAAACTTGAAATCCTCCTGCTTCAGTCTCCCACTTTGCTGGGATTACAGATGTGTATCCACAAGTAGGAAATCTTTATGGTGTACATATATCACATAGTAATAACATTATATTGAGTTTGCATTTCTAATATATTAGTCATGAAGCAATATCTAATATGAGTTGATTTATAGATATAAATTGACTTATCTGAAATAAATGAGAAAAATGTAATTCCAATACTGAAAGGCAACAACTCATTTTTGAAAATGTTTTGGAAATGTATTTGGACATGCAATCTTCAGAAATACTGTATTGTACCAGTTATTTTAGCTATTGTCAGCATACTATGCCTTTTATCATTAAAAACTAAATAAGAAGATAAAAAATCTGGGGTATCTTTAAGGACATACAAGAACTCTTGATTTTAAATATAGTCAGTTTATTATATTTTGCACTTAAAGCATTTTAAACAAATGTAAAAGGATCATAATGTTATTGCCATAATCATCTTAAGAAACATTCATGACAGATGTATGTGTCAAAATTATCATATTTGTATTTATTAAATGTACGTTTTTATTGAATATAAATTATGTCCAAAGTTAGTTTTTTTAAAAGGTTAAACAAGGAAATAACCAAAAAAATCCTCACTCCTGATTTTGAAGATGATTTATTATGGATGAATTTTCTTTGCTTTCCCAGTTTATTTTGGAAAAAATTGAACTTAGAGTTATATGAGTTTTTCAGAGAAACAGAAAATAAATGTAAATATATTGTAAGGAATTAACTCACATTATTTTGTAGACTGAGAGTAGATGATATCATTTCAACTGAGTCTAAAAGAATGCAATGAATGGAATAAGTTACAGACTGGATATGAGTCCAAAGGATGGACAAGACTGGTCTTTCAACTCAGAGTTAGATAGAGTAAATTCTTCCTTTCTCAACATTTTTTTAGTGCCAAGTCTTCCAGGCATTGAAGGAACACCACCCCTAGGTGGTGGTGGTGAGCAAAGCACCTTGCTGAGTCTACCAATTTAAAAATTAATCTCATCCCAAAGCACTCTCAGTCACACATTCAAAATAATATATAACCAAATATCTGGAATAAGCACAGTCAAGTTGACATATAAAATTATCAAAATTCCAAAACTCATCAAGTGGACATCCATAGCTATCTTGTTATACCATACATAGTCTCCCAATAAAACAGAAACAAGGTCATTATCCCTAAAAAGACAGAGCAATACTGCCTACAACAAAACATTGACTCCTTCCCCAGAGGAGGAGGTTATATCCTCAAGTTCTGTTTATTTTATCCTGGATATACTATATCTTAAATGCCATGATACATTAATTAGTATAATTAAATAGTAAGATTTAAAGTCACTTTATTTAATGTTACATTATAATGGAGTGAATAAAACAAAATTATTTGAAATATGTATACACATACATGCATTCAACAAAATAAGGAGAAAAGAGTCACAAAATATACGTTCTTGTTTCTGCAACTGGTCATATGGTCATAACTGAACTTTTTTCACTAGTTTTCGGTATATTATCTTCACATGGAAAACACCTGAGTGAATCATGGTTCTTTTCTTGGTTGGCTGAACCCAAGATTTATTCCTTAAGATGTATTATACATTTTTAGCTTATTCTATATATACATGTTTAAATTTTCAAGTTTTTACAAACAAAATCTGATAACAAGGTCAAACTAAAATTATAGTGTTGAAAAATAAAAGCAATTCAAAATATTTTTCTAGGATTCCTTATGTTGTCTATGTATAGATTTATTTTCAATTTTAGAATTTCAAAATGAGTTATTTCTTGAAAGAGAGAATTATATCATTAACTGAGATCTGAAGAAAATAATGAAATTTTGATACTCTTTTAGAGTAGATGTGTGGGGAGGGATGAAGAAAGGTTAATCAATGGGTACTAAGTTACAGTTAGGTAGGGAGAAGAAGTTCTGATATGCTATTGCTCAGTGGGGTGATTATAAAAAACAACAAAAAGGTATATAAAGGAATTTTGAAAGTATTCAACATAAAGAAATAATAAATGATTGAGGTGATAAGTATATTTAAACTGATTTAAGCATACACAATGTATATATGCATTAGTGATTATGTAGTACCCCATTTATATGTATGATTTTTATATATCAGTTAAAAATAGGTTTTTAAAATATACTAAAAATAATGGCTAAAATGACCTTTTATATATGTATGTATGATATTACATAAAAATTGCATTTTAATAAACAGATAAAAACATATATAACATTTTGGACAAAATCAGAGCTAGTGGGTATAGAAAAAATCAAATTATTGTGATGTCAATAGTTAAATGAATAAAATATTACCACTTTGTTGCAATCTTTTATTTAAAAATGAAATTACATTCAGACAATATACTTCTTTATAATATCCTACAATTTCATGAATATTTTAGTTTGTTTTAATCAACATCTTCAGTACTCAGAATACAGTAATGCTCAATTTTCCTTGACACTGTAAAATTGATTATAAAACCTTTCAAATAGAAGAGGAACTATTATGATAACTACCAGGTTTGGTTAAATATTTTCCAGAACCTTAAATATTTTGAGTGAGGACAAAATGTTTGAACATGAAGTGTTTCCATGGGTATTTGAACATTAATCTAAGCAGAATGTAGAATCATATCTAATTTTGAATGAGTACTACAAATTCAGTTATACAGAGATGAGTACAACAAAGTGTTGAATATTACTTAAATCATAAAAAGGCAAGAAAATACTTCATCACAATAATACCATTATGTTAAACACTCTGGGAAATAACAGGAAAAGATAGAGAAAAAGCAAAATTATTATTGCTTTTATGTATTCAAAATTTCTATAGAAATAATTATGACAGTTTAGACTTTTTTCATCTGTGTCTAAGATGCTTATCAATAATTTCCATAATGTAAGAATTAAATAGGTGTCCTTGACAAATTTATGTTTTTTGCCATATAGTACTTAGTATTCCATGATTTTTCAGTAAATTTCAGTGTCACAGTGAGATTTCCATGCATTCATTCTCAAAATATACCAGAGAATAGAGATAATTCGTAAATCTCCTATGTTTATATTTCTGTGGATATAGTAATTGTGAGACAAAGAACAATACAATGAAACTGTGAAGAGGTACTTTACAATTCATTTCATATGTGGTTTCTCTCACCTTTTCCTGTTTTAAGAAATCAATACAAATTTATTTCTAAAATACTTAAAATACATATATTAAAAATAAAAGGCAAATTAAAATTTTAATAAATATTGTTAATGTATGTAGTTGGTCGAGTATTTTTATGAAAAATAGTCACATAAAAGCATAAAAGATAATCCCTAAATTGCATTCTAACATTAATATCCTGCTTAAAATTATATAGCTTAATAAATGATTTACATACATTTATGTAGACCATGATTTTAATAACTCCAGATGATTATATTCTACATTAATTAGCCTAATCAACTCAATAAAGTGAATTTTTTAGTTGATTCTACACTCTTTGACAAATTAAGAGATTTTCATATCCATATTATTCTCTATTTACCCATCCATCTCTTTCTTCTTTTTCTAATTATTTTCTTCCTTAAAATAATTTTTTTTTCTCTTTTAGAAAAAATAAGCAGGTAATGCAGGCATAAATATACAAAAATACTTTTATAAATATTTTGAAAAAATTTGATCACTAAAATTATCAATTTTTATCAATAAAAATTATAAAATTTTATCAATAAAATATTACTGAAGTTAGAGATTTCTAAGATGCAATTTGTTAATTTATTTCTGATCTGATTTTTTCTATTAATCAATGATGGACAAACCTTTTGTATTTATTTGAAAAGGTGCTGTTTAATAAAAGAAGAATCATTTGGTCTTTAAGAAATGTATATTGAGTTTTTAAAAACAGACATCAATATTTTCCTAATTTATTTTACCTTTTGGGAACAAGGTTCAAAACTACACTTTACTTGATGATTGTCGTGATGAGGAGTGAAGTATGTTACCTTACAAGATGCCCTAAAATGGAAATGTCAAAATGAGATATGGCAAATATTTATTTAGGGGAAAACAGAAAAGAGTGGAAGGTATTAAAAGGTGAAAGATCCATATGCAAACACCAGCTGTAAAAGGTGTCCTGAGAAGTGAAATTAACCAAACAATGAAAAACGGGGTAGTCGGTAGGTATGGAATGCATAAAGAAGGGAAGAGCGGCAGAGCATCCAGGAAGAAAGGCCACATTTTGGAGAATGTGTGAATGAGGTCATAGACTTCAGGAAATTATAATGACTATAATGTAAAGACTGTTTTTGAAATTGGCATTATCCTTTATCAATAGAAGAGGCTTAAGTTATAAAAATTTTAAAAAGCAAAACAATGTGTCCATTATAACACTTAAATTTGCACAAGACTGATCTGGTGTGTAGGACTTTAAGTTCATGGTCTAGCTTTGCTTTGTGAATATTTTCAATTTCTAGTAAAATGTCCCTATTTGTGATCTAGAAAAATTGCCACATTTAGTATATAAAATTGCTTGAATAAGAGCAAAAATAGGGCTATCATGATCAGGAGACTTCTATAGTGATCTGGTAAAGTATGCTGGAGGAAGAGCCAGGGTGTTAGCCCAAGAATGAGACAGATGGAAAAGGTATTTCAAAGGACAGCTTACATGCAATGATTATTTTTTTAATGGTTTTAAAAACAAGGAGTAAAATATGAAACAAATTTTTAAGTTTGACTACCATAAAAAGCAGCATTTAGATAAACAATCCAAAGATGAAATTGGACACAGGAAATATATAAGGTCAGAATAATGGGAATTGTGATGTATATGATATAAGACTACATCAAGGAGGAGAATAGTTAGGACTCCAGTCTTATTAAAATGTACTGTGTGGTCAAATTTGGAATAAACATAGCATTATTATTTATTATATTTAATATTTTATACAATGGATCACTAAAGATTATTCTTCCTGTCTAGATGAAATGTTGTACTCTGAATAATACCACACTTTCTCCATCAATTTCCCTATGAATAACTTTAGCCCACACAGGAACATGGTAAGCATGAGAGATGATGGATTGGTTAATTAGCTTGTTTTAATCAATCTACAATGATTTAATCATTATGCAATATAAACATACATCAAAATATCATAATGTGACCCATAATCTTATAATATGCACAATTATTGTTTGTCAATTTGATTTTTTAAAGGATTCCAGTTTTGAAATAGTGTTGGTTATCAAAACTTTTACAACTTTTGCAAATCAGTTTCTTTGATTATAAAACTGTTTTGCATATTCATCGGTGAGTTTTCTACATTAAGAAGTTATTTTTATAGAAGGGTAGTTTTCGAAAGAAAATAGATAATCTGTGAATAAATACTAATGATTTCTGTAAGACATGATTTATATGCACAGAGGGAAAAGTCACATGTTTTGTATCACTTGAAATTTAAAATGTCTGTAAATTAATTTCCCCCAAATGAGAACACTGTGATTGGAAAAGGACTATCCAAAGTCATATAGAAAGTAGGAGTTTGAAGTTTTCTGATAGATCTCCCTAAGTACAGAGCCTGTGCTTCAACAATGTTGTATTGGAGGATGATAAAATAAGTTTAAATTGTTATTTATTTTAAAATTAACATTATAACAAGTTCTGAAATTTCTCATACCTTTGAATTCCATCCTTTAAATGTAACTAAAATTAACTGATATTTTAAAGTCAATATCTGGGTTAATATATGTTTTTTATCTTTAGAGGTTTAAATCTTAGCAACATTCTTCTTATAAATTTCTTTGAAATACTGTACTTTGAAAGAGATATATTTATTTTCATTTTATTTTAAATCTAGCCTCTTATGATGTGCAATTGTTTAAAAATATCTAACAAAAAACCTGAAATGTTTAGTTTCCCCTCAATAAAAATAAGATAGCATTAAAATCATTTTTGTAGTAATATTTACTAATTAATGTGTGCCAAAATTATTTTTACTTTAATAATAATGCATGTGATTACAGAACTCTTCTTTTCTACCTCTTTGAAGCTTCACACTGACCAAGATAAAGGAGATGGAAATTTAAAATACATTTTAACAGGAGATGGGGCTGGCAGTCTGTTCGTTATAGATGAAAATACAGGAGACATTCATGCTGCAAAGAAATTAGACAGAGAAGAAAAATCCCTGTACATTCTTCGAGCCAAGGCTATAGACAGAAAGACTGGTCGACAGGTGGAACCAGAATCGGAATTTATCATTAAAATTCATGATATCAATGACAATGAGCCAAAATTTACAAAAGACTTATACACTGCCAGTGTTCCTGAAATGTCTGGAGTGGGTAGGTATTTCCTAGTCCATGTCAACTAATCACCATGTTTGTTTGAAAAATTATATGTGGATGTGGATATGATATGTGACCTCTTTCAAGAAAAGAGCTGTAACTGAAAATTGCTATCTAGTGTAAACTTTTTATTTAGTTTCAATTGTATATACCTTAACATCTCCAGTTACATAGTAAATTATTGAGAATAATTATTTCATTGCATTGTCATGGATACCTCAGCTCTACTCAATTTCACTCAAATGAGAGTCAAGCAGAGGACATTTCTATGTGAAATGAAAGGAATAACACTGCAGGTAGTTTTGGACAAATTTGCTTGCATTATTTTAAATAATAAAACCTAATGCTTGCATTTGACGAATTTCTTCTGAAGTACCTCATTTCATTATTCAAAAACTTTTTTTTAAGAAGCATGGGAAATAAAATTTTAAATTCCCATTCTGTTAATTAGTAATTCAGGATTCAGAAAGATTTAGCAACTGAATTAATATCAAATAACCTGGTAGCTTCATGGCAAGATTCCAGGCTATTTTTATTTTTACATTTTTTAGTTTATTTTTGTGTATGTTCCATTACTAAACAAAAGTTTATCAAGGAAAATGAAAATAACTTTCTCTTTTTACAGCTGCCTAAGATTATAAATTCTACTCATTAATATCCAAAATTTTTATCTGTGACTACATTTAATACTATTCATGGAAAAGGTGTAGATTTGTTAACAAGACTAGATGCTTAAATAATAAAATATTTCTTAAAAATCATAAAACTTATACCAGCAACATATGAAATTGAACACAGTCTAAGCATATATTTGATGGTAATATAACTATTATATGTTTCAGCCTAAAATAACTTCTATGTAGGTAGAAAAAACTTTTACACAACTTTACTGAGAATTTTATGTAAAATACTTCTTAAATTTGAGTACTATCTGTCAAGAAAAAGTAAGAATTTGTAAAGAAGTAATTTCCTCTAATGACAAATTAAATCTCACCTATTTGAGGAAAGTGCTGTCCTATTGCTTTTTTGGATATTTTCTCCAATAATTCAAAAAGGAGTCCTGTGAAATCATAAAGCCCTGGAATAAAACATAAGTGGATATGTTTTCTTGCATGTTCTTCTTGTATCTTATAACCTGATACAGTTACCTCCATTGGTTTATAATGGTCCACCAGAAGGGTAATTTAGGTACACATCATGATCTTTTTATATTTGAGGTGAAAGTACATCTAAAATTATATTCTTCTCATCAATTTACTATTGAAGTATTTTCAAGTGATTTGATTTTTGATAATACTCTAAGATTTGTAAAACCTTTTTGTATATATGTTTTGTCAGATATTTTTTCATATCACAGTACCAGAACTTATACTTTTCTTTTTTCCAAAAGATTTGACATACATAGAGAATTCAAAAGTAGTAGCTAAGATGATGTAAATATTTTAGTATGAGAAATTTTGATCATAATTGATTAAATATGAATATATTTTAAATTTACAAAGCATTACTTCATATTTTAAGACAGAATATTTTTGTAACTGACTGTTGATATTTAAATTCAAATAGCTTATATTTTCTCTTAAATTCTTTAGTAACATTTAATGAACTATTATCTCTCACTCTATACATTCCCACCATCTGTCTGCCTAACGCAGTTCTTCCTCATACTACTATTCTAATCTAGATTATATTAATAAGTACATAAAGTCATCAAGACTGAACTAAGCACTTTGTATATTATTTTTAAAAGCCTTCACTGATTCAATTCTTCATAATAAAAAATAGAATATACAGGTGTAGGTATTTTGGGCCAGTCCATGTACAGAGTGAGCAAAGTCCTCAGACAATAGGCCTTCTGTCTCAATGGCTTAGAAATGCTCAGCAACTCCTCTGTCCTTGAAGCCTGGAGACATTACCTTATTATAATAACATTTGGTACAAGTGGACTCTGAGAGGCAAGCAAGTTATATGATCTGCACAAGCGCAAAGCTAATGCACTACGTAACCTAGTGTAATTTGATATGACCCTGGAATAAATAATAAAACTGAACTGACTTTCCCATGGGAGACACTTCTTGCTCTTCACCATCCTGTGTGCTTGCCTCTTTATTAGCTCTTCCCTTAACCTTTATAGCTCAACCCCAATTAATCTTTACAAACAAGTTTATGCATGAATGGAGGCTTGTAGATTGTCTTGCTCAAAAACACTTTCTGTATTTCATTCACTAAGGTTGAGTTGTGACAAGTGTAGCTTCTCATCAGGCCTAAAAAATGTGAATTTGGACGATTGCCAATTGCACTGCATGATAGGATTCCCACAACATTGAAGAAAGAACACAGCAGGCAGTTGTATGACTCTGGTTGAAGCTAATAAATAAAGATTTAAGTATGTAGTTTAAAAAATGATTATAAAGATAAATCCTGATCCTATTTGCAGGGGAAAATTATTACTCTTTATTACTAATACTGATATTTGTGAATGTATTGCTTCCTATGGTCCATCAACAGGTTTTGTGTTTCTATTTTTTAACTATAAATGCACATCTTATAAAATATGGATATGCCAAAGGCACTATAATTTTGGTTTACATACTTCTTTTAATAAATATGTACATGAGTCCAAAAGAATTAAGCTGTTCTGCCCAAAGTACACAGAGTCAACTTATTAGTAGCGTAGATTTAAAAAGAAAAAAAAAAATTGGGTTAATAGATACAGAAATAGCTGGACAATCTCAATACCTATTTCCTTCCATGCTTAGTTATGCTTGTTGTCCAAAATGTAATTTGAAAATCTTCTACTTCATTAGAACCTGAATAAATCCCCTCAAATAACATTTTTTCATATAATCTGTATTAAATCAAATGTTCCTCTCGAATTAAATCTAAATGAGAGTACAAGGGGAGAAAGCACTTCGTTTTTCAATATAATTTTAGGTACAGTTATACACACACACAAATACACACACACACACACACACACACACACACACACACACACGTCCAAGTAAAATTAAATGTATTTTATGACCTGAAATTGTATCTTTTTGTTGCAACTCTCAAACGTTTTAAAAGTTGAAATCATTAAAATTATTGCAAATGGATATATTCTCTGCTACTATGTGTACAAATAAATTATTTTACAAAGGAAAACTAAGTGGCGATATCTAGGAACTTCTCAGACTATGTATCATCCATATATTAACAGTTTAAGCATACATATAGTTACATGATAAAACATATCTAAATAAAATAATGCACAATAACTTACTTCCAATTTTATTTTCATTATATGAGTGATTGTCATTCAATCAGTGTGTTGAAAAACTGTAAGTACCTGAGGAGGAAATGAAGTTTAATAGAATGAAATGAAACTTCTCATTCTCTAATGATTTCCTTCAGTCTGCATCTTCTTTCCACTCACTTTTGCTCTGAAAATATTTGTCCCTTCCTCTTTTCCATGCCAATAATTGTCCATGAATTTTCCCTTTACCTCTTTCTTTCAAAACCACACATCATATTCCATTTTATTTCTGTGGTTATCATGCCCCCTTTTTTGCTTAAAGTTGAATGATTTTAATGAACTCAGAAAACCTGAAATATATTGTCATCCTCTGATTAAAACATTTAATCTTGATGATACATAAATATATGCAATTTAAAAAATGGGATGTACTTCTATTAAAATGTTAGTGGAAGTTCCCTACATTTTCCATTTTCCATTTATTGTGGTCACGATACTATTGATTGAAGATATTCTTTGAACTTCCTCTTTTGCATGCATTCATGTTTAAGCAAGTTGCTCTTGCATAAATTTGGTAATTTGGGGTGCATATTTTCTCAAAGCCTGGATATATTCCTAACTTCACTCTAAAATATTTTGTCGGTCCTCCTTCCAATCCTGGATAATTTTCCAACCAGAAACTCCTCTGTAGTTGTTCATACAAAAAACATAATCAACAACTCCTTCAGGTCTTAATATGGTCTTTACTTTGAGGTTTACCTGCTCTGGATTCAGTAGTGTACCCAATTATATCCATACACTACACAGGACATTTTTAAAAATATTTAGAATAACTGTCTTACTCAGTCTACATAGGTCTAACTCTAGTCTTGATATTACTGGGTATATAATCAAGATCAACTTTTATGTGCCCCAAGGCCTATATAACTCACAAGTACCATGAAGATAAAGAAATAATACAAATCAAATACTGAGAGTCTTGCCTAGCTTACATTAAGCATTCTATGCACACTAGTTCTCATTATTAACTTCATGTAAAATACACTGATAGGTTGTAGGGACAAAAGGTTGCATAGAACTAGACATGAACCCAGAAATCCAGAGTTCATGTTTCTCATAAAAAGAAACTTATATTGAACAGAAGATAGTTTTAATGCTTATGCATCTAATTCATGAGTTGTTTTAAAAAGGTTCCACCACACTGCCTAGAAATATCAAACCTACTTCTGCTGGTGTCCTGACAGCATAAACCCTTATGCAAGGGGTTCTCCCACTGCTACTCAACTTAATGATTGTCATAGCTGAAGACACAGGCAGACAGTTAACTTGGCCAAGGCTATAAGATGATCATGAAAGACTGAAGAACTACTTCCATCTTTGTTTTCTCTAATTTTCATCACCTTATGGTATCACAGTGCCAAGTTAAAATAAATTCAATGTTTTATTCAGGACTCAGTAGGAAAGCCTTGGGAAACCGAATAGGATAAAGACCATGCTACCTTTCTTATTATCCTTTGTTTCCTTCAGTTCGTAGAGCAATTCTTTTCCTCTTCCCTTTAGTCGATTTTAACAATTTGTTAACAGCTCCCATGTATAAAGAAAAAGTGTGGGTGAGTGTGTGTGTGTGTGTGTGTGTGTGTGCAATGCACATTTATGAATGTATACACACATATATACATACATGTATATAAAAAGATATATAATATGCATTACATAAGTACATTATATAGAGAAAAATAATTTCAAAACAAAAATGTTTTGCTTTATCAAATACTTAAATTAACAAGTTATTGTTTGATTTAACTTTGAATGTTTTTAATAGGTCATAATGTATATTTTTCAATATTACCCTGTTTATTAAAGGTGACTAAAAGCAGTATATCAGTATATCTTTTTCCCAATACTGTGTGTGTTTATCAAGCGAAAATTATTTTAAACTAGTAAATTTGATAATAGCTAAATAAGCTTGTACACAAGCTTTTACTGAATTTTAGTTTATCTATATCTATGCTTTGATTAATATGTAGATACATAGATAGGTACATACATTACATACATAATACATTGGTAGACATTTAGATATGAGATCTATGCTCTGGTTCATTTACATTTGAAAAGTTAAGGGTCTCATGTTCTATTGAGTGAACTAGCCCAATTTTATTTTGAAATTTTATACATCTTCAAAACTTTATATCCCCAAATATAAATGTGTATAAGGCATGGAGACACAGAAGTTTCTCTTTTCTTTTATATATAGAATGCATTTTATAAAGTGAGATAACCTGAATGTTTAACTTCCCTTAATTTAATTTATAAGCATAAAATTGATCACTTGGTATTATTTGGTTACATTGTGGGATCTAAACATTTTTACCTTTACACTACAGCCTTAAATGTAATGCATATGAATATTACTTTCATTGCCAAATATTTTGTTTTACCGAATACTTAACATAGCAAGTTATTATTTGATTAACTTTTAATATTTTTTCATGATTTTGAGCTTTTGTGTCTTGAATTTTCCTAAACATTTTTAGCTTTATATTAAATGGAAGATTTGTTACGGATTATAAAAAACTTTGTTGATTCCATAACATATTTTGTTTAAAGAAAGATAATATATGCAAAATTCTTTTGAGTTTTCCAAAACTAGCAACACCAAAACCATGCTCAATCTTTTGACATGAGAAATGTAATATATATTTGTCATCTAGGCTTCACTATATTTTGCCCAATATATATATATATATATTTTTTTTTTTTTGGGTGCTGGGGATCGAACCCAGGGCCTTGTGCTTGCACGGCAAGCACTCTACTGACTGAGCTATCTCCCAGCCCCTATTTTGTATTTTTAATGTAAAAAAATTCATTTTGAATAAAGAAAAAGTCAAAAAATCCATTTTTGAAAATGTCAGCAATATAATAGTCAAAGTGTATTTACCTTCAACTGCTGTTGATAAACAAATGCAAAATTAGTTTAACTATTCACTGCTTAATTTTATTACTAAATACTGTTCACTGTTAATGCATCATTACATTTTTTTGGAAAAAAATCTATTCATTCCTTATACTCCAAAACAATCAGTGTTTTTCTTTTTCTTACTTTGCTGGTATAAATAAAACATTAGATATATATAATCAGTGTTTACCTGTTTTAAAAACATACTCAAGTATTACCACAATTCTGAAAGATGGAATGTGAGTATTATATGGGTGTTTTAAGTTTTCAGCTACATCACAGGAGTGATTTGTATTCTTTAAAGGCCACACATTTTTTCATAAGTTTAAAGATCACATACCCATAATATAGAACAATCAAAACATTTTCAACATGAAAATATCATATAAAAAAATGTGAAAATGTAAAGACAATTGTTTTCTACCTATACCCATAGTGAAATCTTCAAATGTTTATTTTTTAAAACATGGGACCAGTAACATAAGAAATGTCCAAAACTTGATGAAGTAACTAGTTAAACTTTCAAAGTTTAGGCAAAGCTTAGTAATTCATATTTCAATGATGTCCAATGTGAGAACAATTCGTATTTTAACTCACTTGTACTCACATAAGATTTAACAAAAATTTAAATATAAATCAGAAAACAACTTAATTTCACTTCCAAACATTATTGAGGAGAAAAATCAGTTTATATATTTGGGTGTTGTAGGAAAACTTATCAATAATGAATCAGATCATTGACACAGACCTAGTGAGTATGTGGTGTTTCCTGTTACAGGATATATCAATTCCATCACAGATGAGGAAAGAGTGGTTTTTAGTGAGTAAGCTCAAGTTCTCTTTGTGTGTGAATTAATTTTAAGAAAGCATAAAAAAGACTGTTGCTGAATTAATGAGGTACTGTTGAGATACATTGATGGGAAATGAGCATTAGTATTAATCTTAATGAACACCATATCTATTAAATGAAATCTACATCTTCATGGACAACATATTTATTTAATGTAATTTACATAAGTATATGAACTGGAAAATTGAGAGAGTTTTTCGCTGTAATTCACTTAGACAAGTTTATGAGTAAATAATATACATGGGGTATTAGGTGAGATGATAGAACCAATGAGGAATTCACTCAGTCCTCGAGAACATTAATATCCAAGTGCAATAATCAAACTTGAAAAGTTGAGTATAATGTACTGGAAGTTTTGCAAACTCATTTTGCCCAAGAGAATACATGGTAGGCTTCAGTTAAGATTTTAAATCTTAAATCTTTATGGAGGTCGAGTTAATATACATATCCATTCATATATTACATTTTGTTTATCTCCTAAAACTATTTCTTTTAAATCATCCCTAGTTTTCAAAGGATAAGGATTTCTAACTAACCAAAAATAAATAAATTTTATAAAATTAAATACATATCAGTATGTAATTTTTAGTGAACTTTACTATTTTCATTAAAAAAATAGTACTGTGTAATGATTTATCACAAGTACAAGTACACAAGTGTGTTTTTCAAAATTAGAAGTATTGACATGTTTATGTTTGGGGGCTTTTTATAGGTACATCTGTCATACAAGTGACTGCAACAGATGCAGATGATGCCAACTATGGAAATAGTGCCAAAGTGGTCTATAGTATATTGCAAGGACAACCATATTTCTCAGTGGACCCGGAATCAGGTAAAACACTTTTGACTTGGTCTATTTTTCATTATATACATCTGAATGTACAATTACCTTCAAGAGTTATTCTCTGTATTTTAAGACCTACTCATTTTGCATCATGTTACTATTTATTTCTGATAGCTAGTTGATAGAAATAAAAACAAATTTTGTATTATTGAAACAATACTCTGAATTTTTAACTCTCTAAACTATTTTACTTGAATTTAAATTTCAGATACTTACTGTAAAATTTTGCAGTTTCAGTATATTATGCAACATAAGGAGCTACTCAAAGAATATGACAATAATCAAATTAAGCAAGGCTATGTGTTAAAAATGTTTAACTGAAGTAAATTTTTCTATGAAAAGAATAATTACATTGACTTAGAAAACTGATTCCATGAAGAATAGCCTATGGGAAAATTCTTTCAGTTTTATGAATTATGTTGAATTAGTTGTGAATAGGAGGATATACTTAGACACATCAACATTTTATCTATTTGTTATGATTAACTTCTATAAAATGAATCTTGCATTACTTAATTTTAGAAAACCAGTGATTTAATTTTCTTTTTTTTTTTTTTTTCCAAAGGCATAATAAAGACTGCACTACCAGACATGAGCAGAGAAAATCGAGAACAGTACCAAGTGGTTATACAGGCCAAGGACATGGGTGGCCAGATGGGAGGACTTTCTGGAACCACAACAGTGAACATCACTCTGACAGATGTTAACAACAATCCTCCTCGGTTTCCACAGAGTAAGGAAGGTTTTAGTGATCTCTTGTTGAAAAACTTCTCAAATGTACTCTTATTAGAATCTAATATTTTTACTACCAATTTCACTATTAGATTATGCATACAAGAAAATGCAAAAGGCTTCCCTCTGCACACACACACACACACACACACACACACACACACGCACAACACAAGCACAATTTCCTTCAAACTGAAAGTGATGGTTTTTATTTTCTTCATTGGGTAGACAATGGGAAAACAAGCTTCTTCAGCAGCTTCAGCTTTTAACTATCCTTTTCCACCTTTTGAAGTGTTAGAAAATTTTTGAGGCTAAGTTCTTTCTGATTTTCTTCTGGTTGGAGTGTGTTCTTTCCAGTCAGTCTGAATGGATTCAAATTCTATGCCTCACACTTGTTTGTGATGTCATGTGTGTCAGAAGCATTGAAAGCCTTTTTTAATTGATTTTAAAACAAAGATTTAATGTTTTAACATCTCTGAAATCAAACAGCATGTGAACATCAATGCAAGTGGGTTAAATTGGTAGTATTTCTTTATTTTTATAGTAGACTATAATGTCATGATTTACCAAGGCTGTGTGTGATGGCATCTATTCATATTGACATCATTTAATGTGTGATGACATATTAAAGTTCAGTAATATCAATGCTATTGAGCCATGACAAAATCAGTTAATTTCCTTTCAGTTGTTACCATTTTCGGATACACTTTAAAACATGGGAAGTTTGCATTTCCTGAGATCTTACAAAAACTGATTTCAATTATCTGATGAAAATATTTGATTTTGCAGTGACCAAAATATAAAGGATTCTTCCTTGAAATTCTCAGTTAAGAGGTCAAATTTAAATCCATACTGGTTTCATAACAATAAAGCATTTTTTTTTGGTCGACAAAATGTGAAATATTTGGTGTGTCGGTTTTTTGTTTTTTTTTTAATTATTGTAAACAAATGGGATACATGTTGTTTCTCTGTACATGGCGTAAAGGCATACCATTTGTGTAATCATAAATTTACATAGGGTAATGTTGTTTGATTCATTCTGTTATTTTTTCCCCTTCCCCCCCACCCCTACCACCCCTCTTTTCCCTCTATACAGTCCTTCCTTCCTCCATTCTTGCCCCCCTCCCTAACCCTAACTCTAACCCTAACACTAACCCCTCCTACCCCCCATTATGTGTCATCATCCACTTATTAGCGATATCATTCGTCCATTGGTTTTTTGAGATTGGCTTATCTCACTTAGCATGATATTCTCCAGTTTCATCCATTTGCCTGCAAATGCCATAATTTTATCATTCTTTATGGCTGAGTAATATTCCATTGTATATATATACCACATTTTATTTATCCATTCATCAATTGAAGGACTGGTGTGTCGGTTTTGATGAATAAATTCCTATGATTAATTTTTAAAAGTAAATTTCGCTGAGAATATGAATAATAAGACCAAGTGACTGAAACCTAAATTTGCATTAATATTCCTTAAATGTAAATAAAAAATTATAAATTGACAAATTGTTTATGGCTTGCTGCTTTGTAATTCTATGGTCTGCTACAAGCTTAACAAATATTTGAAGCTATTATAGTACTAATAAAATGCTAAGGACTAGATCCTTAGCTGAAGGAATTACAGACATACTTTCATATAATCTGACAAATTTATAATTCAAGTGCTATAATTCTCTTTCTCATTTTATAGATGAAAACATGGTCATCAAAGTTTAGAGAATTTAACTACCTTGCACAGTAATGAAAATTTAAGCTCATACAGGTGGACTTAAAAGCTCATATTCTTAACCACCAAACACTGAAAAGAGTTCTGACTATGAAGTCAAAGAATATCTAGTCAGAGATATCTTGTTGGGGATTTTCCTTTTCCTAAAGTTGCAGGATGATTTTCTTGAACCCAGTCCTAAGGAAAATTTACCTCTATTGTTAATTAGAGAACCAGTGTGAAGACTAAATAAATTACTGTGGAGAACATTTGGTTTTACACACATAAAAAATATTTTAAAAGTATTTTTGACCTTAATATTTTTTGACCATTTTTCCTATTGATTCTTGAATAGATAATTACAAACTAAAAGACTCAGAAATGACAGAGTGCTAGGTAATGAATGGGTGGGTCTGCAGAACAGAAACACACAAACAAAACATGATCTACTAAAAAGATGTTCAATTTGAAACAAATAAGTCAAAAAATAGCTAGGGGGGAATGGACATTGATCTTTGTAAAATTGTTTTTCTATCTCTGATTTAGAATAAAAGAATAAATACATTTTTTAAAAACAATTGAGTCAATGTAGAAATATATAACAATTGTGAAGCTCCACATAAGCAGTAAACAATTGGTTTTCATGTTCTTTTAAGTAATTCCAGATTCTAATATGAGATTTTCCTATCTATTATATAAATAGCTTCCTAAAACTTACATTTCTCACTTATAAGAGTTCTCTGCCATTATATATTCTTTTCCCAACTTAATAAATCTATACATTTTGACAGTTTAAAATTCAATGAAATAGAAATCTCTTCCAATTTAAAATTAATTTATTTAAGTAAAAAAGAGAAGAAATGAAATAGTTTTTGTCATATAAAGAGGAAATGCCAAAGCAGTTTTGATTTCATCTACAGGTACGTATCAATTTAGTTCTCCTGAGTCTGCCCCTCTTGGAACCCATCTCGGAAGGATAAAAGCCAATGACCCTGACATGGGGGAAAATGCTGAGATGGAATACAGTATTGCTGAAGGAGATGGAGCGGACATGTTCGATGTCATCACTGACAAGGATACACAGGAAGGGATTATAACTGTCAAACAGGTTTCTTTTCGCTGTCTTCATTCTTCCCTTGAGTGCTCTTTAGTTTATTCTTCCTTTTCAGTAAAGGAAGAAAAGTCTTGGATTTATTTTTTCTGTATCTTTTATATGCTGTCTACTTTTCACATAAGTGGAAATAGTTGTGATTTCACTTCAAGAAGTGAAGTGTGTTTGTCATTGATACTTATACAGTGGTTTAAAAAGCTCAAATGCTTGTATTTTCAGTAAACCACGATCAAACTAGGATTAAACTGAAAGTACCTGTTTAGTCTTTCTTTTTGGAGAAAAATAAGCATCTAGTCATCCACGTTGTTTCACACAGTTTTCAAAATATTATAATTTGGGCTGGGGAGATAGCTCAGTCGTTAGAGTGCTTGCCTTGTAAGCACAAAGCCCTGGGTTTGATCCCCAGCACCCCCCCAAAAAAAATTATAATTTTAGGTGTAATGGTTTATATAAATAAGAAAAGATAAAAGTGGTATGTGTATTATGTTGTTTTTATTAATCTTCAAATCAGTATAAAGAATCTTCTGAAACCTTACACAGAATAATACAGGTCACTATTAATTTTATATTCTATTCATAGCTAACTTTCAAATTAATGAAATATAAAGAATTTTACTTTAAAATTTTACTTCACGGACTGGGATTGTGACTCGGTGGTAGAGTTCTCACATAGCATGTATGAGGCACTGGGTTCATTTCTTAGCACCACATAAAAATAAATAAAATAAACATATTATGACCATCTACAACTACAAATATCTTTCAAAAATAAATAAAATTGTACTTCAGTCAATCTTTCTTCTGGTTTTAATTATGTATAACTTTATTACCAATACAAAATATTTACGCCCATTACAGAATGCTTCATTCACCTGTGCCTAAAATTACTGAAGTACATTACTGAATGTGAATCAATCTTATTTACATATTCCATTATATTTAGTTAAACCTGTAAGTATAAATAAGTATAAACCAAAAGAAAAAATACTAATTTATTTGATATATGTATAAAAAATGACTGTTGAAGTTATTTAGACATAATTGTTGGTATAATTAATAGAGAAGGTTTTTATGTCTAGAAGTTGTCATCTATGGTTATGGCTTGTAAAATGTGCTAATTTTTTTCTTGTTTTATCTAACTTCAGAATTTAGATTTTGAAAAAAAGATGTTGTACACTTTAAGAGTGGATGCAAGTAACACTCATCCTGATCCTCGATTCTTACACCTGGGACCTTTCAAAGATACAGCTGTAATCAAAATATCTGTGGAAGACACAGATGAGCCTCCTGTGTTCAGTAGACACTCCTATTTGATAGAAGTGGATGAGGATGTAAAGGAGGGCAGCATCATCGGACAAGTCACAGCATATGACCCTGATGCCATGAACAACTTAATTAAGTAAGTGCGTTTAGAAGAGTTACGTTTGTAGATATAGAATCTTATTTTCAAGCCATCTCCCCAGATGTACAACTGTGTAGCACAATGTATAGTCAACCACAGAAATAAACACACAGTACAAACTCATAGGGAATGTCTTCTAAGCAATTTAGGTATATTTTTTAATTAGCATCCTAGAATTCTAGATATCAACATGATATTTCTCTAGAGATGATAAGATCAAGACACTAAGCATTTGAATAGTTAGCCCCATTGCGGCAAATCTGGTTTTTAAAAAATCAGGCAGTCTGTCCAGCTGCAGAGTCATGAATTTTAATCTCTTTGTTTTTGTTGTGATTCTTGTCCATTGTCCCTCTTTGTTAAATCAAAATTCATGTAAAAATGATTAAAGAAATTGGAAATACACATTTTTCCTAAAGCTATGTCTTCTCTAAAATAACCACTAAAAGTAATTTATATTAAAAGTTTGGTGAAGCAATGTACTGTTTCATCATATTTCAAATATAAACAATTGTATTCTGATTGCAATACAGTGTTATTAAAGAAATAATGATATTTAAGTCAATAGAAAGGTTAAAGTACTAGCAACTAGTAGACTATGATATTCTTCCAATATTTGAACATTATATTCCTTGTTTAAAAGCTCTAATAATTCAAGAAACTTCAATGATTCTTACAAAATTTTCCTAAGGAGAATGGAAAAACTGAAACCTAAATAGTTGAATAGGACAGGTGGATGCTGATAGGTAGACTTGTAGAGTAAGATAGAGACGACAGAAGGTGGAAAAGTAACCTTATCTGTTAAACATATGGCTAGTAAAATTTCTATGATTCTATTTTCCTTCCAATTTTAGTTAAGAAAAATAATTGGTTAGATTTTTTTTTCATGCCATCCTTTACACATAGAAAATTAACAACTAAATGTATTAAGTAGTTTTCAATTTCAGGACTTTCCCAATGTGTTAATTCACAAAGTAATGTTTCTGCACAACATATATTCTGGTAAAGATTCATTTTTTATTTTTTGTCCAGTACCAGGGACTGAACTCAGGGGCAATCAACCACTGAGCCACATCCTTAGTCCTATTTTGTATTTTATTTAGAGTCTCACTGAGTTACTTAGCATCTGCCTGTTGCTAAGACTGACTTTGAACTCAAAATCCTCCTGCCTCAGCATCCCAAGGCACTGGGATTACAGGCATGCCACAGTGCCCAGCTAAAGATTCTCTTTGTTAGTGGCATTAATACACTATTGTTAAACTTTGTAACAAAGAAATAGTCCATAAAATTTTAATCTGTAGATAATACCCAGAGCTTATATTAACTTAATATTTTGGTTAGTTTTAGGTTGGGTAGAAAATCATTCATTGAATCTCCCTGTTTAAAAAGTAAGTAGTTAGCCAGTCTCACTGGTGCAAACCTGTAATCCCAGCAACTTGGGAGGCTGAGAAAGAAGGATTACGAGTTCAAAACCAACCTCAGCAATTTAGCAAGGCCTTAAGTAACTCAGGAGACTCTGTCTCTAATAAAATACAAAAAAGGGTTGGGGATGTGGCTTAGTGGTTAAGTGACACTGGGTTCAATCTTTGGTATGAAAAACAAAAAGCAAATAAATGCTTTCAAATTTTATTTTTTGTACTTTAAACATTATTTTTATAAGATTCATTCTAGTTGATACAAGAAAATATTTTACTTTTAAAATATTTTTATTAATTTACATAAAATTATTATTTATAAAAAATAGTCTGAAAAAATATTATCAATATACATAATAATATACGTACAATATACATATATTTTCATCAATATAGATATATTTTTGTCATGTTAAATTTCCATATTATTTAAAACAAAATTCTTTAAATAAAAGAAAAATTAATGGTTTTTCTGTGATCAATTTATCTGTATTAGAATGTTCATATCTGAAATAATGTGAATGTTTATGTTATTGAAATGGTACATGCTCATTGATTTTTTTGTCTGCTATATGTCAATATATTAAAAATAAATGTGTGTGAAATATACTGTTTCTTTGCAATGCTAAAATAGAAACTAATGCTCATTTTTTTTTCTCTTAAATCATATATATTTGGAACTTGATAAGGATCTTCACAAATTTGGCAATTATCCCCAAATTTACAAAGTCTATATGACAATGCAAATAACACATTGTAATAAAATGGTTTCTTTTGTGATAAAATAGAGATAATTTGGTTGTCCCACTAGAATGAATTTGGTTGTCCCACTAGAATGATGGAATTTTTTTTTTTTTTTTTTTTTACTGATTGGTGTTATCATTTTTTTCTCTAACTTAACAACTTGGTAATACCCGCCCATTTTTAAAAAGAATTAGAGGTTTACCATCTTAGTGACTACAAATGCTTAATGAGTGTCTGCTCTTGATAGTTTGGGTAAGTTTCTAAGAATAGTGGTCAATGTTGGTTGTATTTTCATTTCTCCTTAGCATTTTTTGTGCACAAAAGTTTTTGAGAGAAATCCTACATGTTCATTTAAAAATTAAATAATTATAACTTTTTAAAATGACAATAACCCACTGTTAAAAAGTCGATGACAGTGGCAGCATCTCAATATATTCAGATATTGAATCATCTTTTTGTTTGACCACTAAACATTTCTGAACCATAAGGAAACCACATTCTAACAGTAGTCTGTGAATCTTTCCTACTTTGTCTCCTAAATTTGCACATTAGGTAGTCAATCAATGTTGCAAAAGGCATGCTAATTCCTGCATGACACCAAGGTTACTTGTTCATTTACTCAGGTGAGGTGTTTCATAAACTTTATCAATTCTTAACACCCCTTTCCATGGACATATTTTCATCTCATCAGTAAATTCTGCAGCAGGAAACAATATATATATATTGTTAGTCAAATCATGTCATCAAATTCAGAACAGTTAACTACCTCAAACACCTGATTTTCTCCATTCATTATTTCTATTTCAATGCTTTTGTTTTATTATTACATTTTTTTTTCTGCTTACATTGTGGGTACTTTGTTTTTGTTTTTGTTTTTTTCCTGTTTCCTTGACTTAAAAGCTGAGGTTATTTATTTGAAATATTACTTTTACATTTTTCTTAAATACACACGTTAGTGATATAGCTTTCTCCACTAGAATGACTTTAGGTGTTTTATGCAACAGTCTGATATTAATAGGTGGCCTTCATCCTTCTTTTAATAACTGTTTTCAATTAAAATGTGACTTGAATAGTAGTCGTATGTTCTTGTTTTATAACCCAGTTCAATATGCTTTATTTTAATTGAAATATTTATAGTATGATCATTCATACTGTTACGTTTGTCATCTTGCCATTTGATTTACGATTGTTTCATCTTTTCTTTATTTCCTCTTATTTTCTGCCACTTTGGATTAATACAATATTGTAGATTGCTTGTTTTCTAACAGTACAGTAAATATTTTGCCCTGTAATAATTTCTTTTTCCTGGGTGGCATATATTTTGTTTCTCAGGCTGCTTTTAATTTTTCACTAATTTTAAGTCACTTGATTAGAATATGACTTAGAATAGCGTACTTCTTTACTTTTTTGCTTACATTTTACCGAAGTTCTTGGATATGTGAATCCATACCTTTTGTGAATCTGGAAAATTTTAGGCGTTGATTATTCAATATATCTTCCCCCATCTTCTTCTCCTTCAGAGAATATAAGTGTTGTTATTAGGTCCCATGAATGTGCAACTGTTCACTGATGCTGTAATTCTCATTCATTCTTTTTCTCTTTGTCATTTAGTATATACCACATTCAACTGCATATTTGAATTCTTTAATTATTTCTGCAATGTTTAATCAAATTTAAATCCACCCAGAATATTTTCTAACTTATGTAATTGTCATTTATTCTTTAGAAGTTCTATTAAGATATACACACATATGTATACTATACACATATACATATATACATATATGTATGTATATGCACACACACATATGCACATATGTACCTGGAACACAGTTAAAAACCTTTGGAACATCACTGTCAGTTAATTCTATCGACTGAGTCATTTCTGGGTTGGTTTCAACTAATAGATTTTTCTTTTCACTCAAATATTTCTGTCTTTTGCATGCCTATAATTTTATTGGATTATATACATTGTGACTTTTACCATGGTTAGTGTTGTCTAACTTTGCATTTTTGTTAATATTCTTGAGATTTTCTGATGTGGTTAAGTGAAGGTTCATAATAGTCCAACAGTATTCCTACTTGATATTTTGTAACCTCTAATTCATAAGATAGTTTACCTTCATGGTTATGTTCCCTGCTCTCATTCATGTTCTAACAGGAACCCAGCTGGAGCCAATTTGGACCATCTTCAGAGTTCAATTGTTCTCTTACCCCCCAGTACTCCCTGCCAAATCTACCCTCCATTGTCTACCTCCAATTTCAACATCTTTTTACAATTTAGGGAGATTGGCAGACTCTCTCTGGATTTCTACTCATAGTACTATAGGAACCCTACTTAGAGGCCACTTGTGGACATTAAAACTCACCTCCTTTCTTTTCCTTCTCTTAGCAATTGCTATACTGGTTTCTAGATGTTCAGCTCTTTAACAATCATTGTTTTCATGCATTTTGTCTGTTTTTTGATGTTTAGTGTGTATGGAAAATCCATCCCTTACTATTCTACTTTTGTCAAAAGTAAAATGAAAAATTATCTTTAAAATTGTCCCTGTTGTTTTTAATTGTAGCAATTCATTTTAGGAGACAGGAAATTTTGGAGTAAATAAAACCTATGAAATTCTCTCTTACTCCAGTGTCATTTTACTTCCTTCTATTAAATATCCCATCATGCAAACAATTCATCAATCTGTTTTCTCATTTTTATACCATTGAGTTCATTAGTCTATGTATGTTTTAAATTGTGTATTCACTTATATCCCCCCAAACTCAGTAAAATTTTGTCTTAAAAATAACATAGTACTATGTCAATAATATGTTATTGATAAAAACTTTAGATTGCTTGGAGATTATATATATTGTATATTACATGTAATGCTATATATAAGATTATAAATTTTAATATATAGAGATTACATCTATAGTTTCTTTTACTATACATGATTACATATGTAGGTTTCATAGGTTACATAAATACTTTGCATATATAAGTTATATATATAAAATCTTTACCTAAATATGATAATTTCATGAAGGTATATTTAAAAAGTAAATTTCTGGGTCTAAAAGACCTGTAGTCAAATCTGTATTCTTGTTTCACAGTATTAACAGTTGGATCTTCCATTTTTAAATTTATAGTACTCCTGGAAATATTTGCTTTGGGAAGAGAACTCACATCCCGGAGAAAAAACAATGAGAAGTAGTTTTACCTGTAAATCTAAGAAATTGTTATGCAAAGAAAAATATTAAAACAACAAATCAATCTCAAATTATATTTCTTAAATTGTAATACTGATTCTGTCAATATAAAATGCTATACCCCTCAAAAAAAAAACACTATGGTCTTAGCATGTAAACATACATGGTATTAGCATGTAAACGTATTGAAAAAAAAACCAAAAAACAAAAAGCACTTTAGAACTCCAAATATAATGTGAGGAAAAATCTGTGATAATTCAACAGGGATGAAACAATGTTATTTTTTGGAGGGTGCTGGAGATTGAACCCAGGGCCCCCATGAGCTAGGAAAGTGCTGTATCACTGAGCTACAAGCACAGCCCATGTGGAACTCTTTGCTTTGTCTAATGCAATTTAGAAAGATGACTGGTCCCCAGGACAAAAACAGGCTATAATTTGCATCATGGGGATACACATTTTTTTTCAGAAAATCTTGGGAACAAATTCTCATCAGCCCCCACTCAGTAAATCTGTCCATCAAACATATTTTCTGAAATACATTTGCTGCTTGAAACATGAGATTTTTGTTACAATTAGCAGCTGTTGTCACCTCTGCTTCACCTCATTAGTTAGCATAGATCTCCCAAACTGCAGAGTTGATTATCCTTTACAAGTTTTCAAAGAACATCTTGCTTCACTTCACACCTATTTTATGCATAACATATTTAAAGTTCAATGATTTTTTTAGTAGAAATCCTTTTCTACCGCTGCCCAAAACTAAAGTAACAAAACAAAATTATTGGCAAGGAATTTATTTATGCTTCGATAAAATGTGTATGATTCCAACATAAATAGAAATATGTGCATAAGAGCATTTATATATAGTGGTGCTTTTCTTATATGTTTGCTTTTTTCCAGAGGGTAACAGTAATTCTATGATAACAGTACTATGCTCAGCAAAGAATATTTTGAGTTAATACAATCAACAAATATATGAAAAAAATGTTCAACATCTCTAGCAATTAGAGAAATGCACATCAAAACTACACTGAGATTCCATATCACTCCAGTCATAATGGTAATTATCAAGAATACAAGTTACAATAAATGTGGACCAGGATGTGGGGTAAAGGATACATGCATACATTGTTGGCAGGATTGCCAATTGGTACAAAAACTCTGGAAAGCAATATCCGAATGGAATTAGGAATGAAACCACCATTTGACCCAGTTATACCACTCCTTGGTACCCAAAGGACTTAATATTAGCATACTACAGTGATACATAAATGTTTACAGCAACTCAATTTATAATAGCTAAGCTATGGAACCAAACTTGGTGTCCATCAACTGATGAATGGTAAAAAAAATGTAGTTTATATATAGAATAAAATATTACTCAACCATAAAGAATGACTTTAAGACACTTGCCAATAAATAGATGGATCTGGTGACTATCATGCTAAGTGAAACAAGCCAATTTCCCCAAAAATCAAAGTTCAAGTATTCTCTCTGATATATCAATGCTAACCCAAGGGAAGTGAAGCGAAGGGCAGTGGAGATAGGATTAGGAAAGACAGTGGAGTGAATCTGACATAACTTTCCTATTTACATATGTGAATACCCAACAGTGAATCTCAACATTGTGTACATCCATAAGACTGAACTCCTAATTAGAATAATATGTACTCCATTTTTGTATAAATATGTCAAAATAGACTCTATTGCCATGTATAACTAAAAAGAGCAAATAAAAATTTAAGAAAAATAAATGAGAATTTCAGAGTATAACCAATGTTCATTTTTTGAAGGGTAACAAAGTTTTCATCATTCTCAGCTGGGGAAAATTCATTTCTGGAAAGTAGTAGCTGGAATAGAAAAAGCAGATCCATATCTTAACTGTACTGCCTTATTAAAAGAAGTAACTTGAATCCAGTAAAGGAAATATAATGCTATCACTACCTATACAGCATATTGCTGATTTGTTCTATTGTCTTAATTCAGTTTAGTTTTTACTTTTAATTTTATAGTAGAAAAAATACAGGGATCTGATATGTGTTTGATTTTTAATGTAGAACATAAAAATGGAAACCAGACAAAAATGTAATCTAGAGTTAAGTTACAGGTTCATTTCTCTTTGCCTTTTTTCACTTATTTGCCACTCAATGATTGGATCCTCTCTCTAGAGAAGGTATTCATACACCAAAAAAATTATGCCAGGGTTTTTTTGTTGTTTTTTTTTTTTTTTTTTTTTTTTGTAACTTACCATTCAGCATTCAGTGTATGGAAATCAATAATATATTACTGCTATTATGGGCCATTTGTTAGGACACAGAGATAGCTTTTCTTCTGTGTTAAGTGTTTATCGGGCTCTTTCTGGTGGTTTGTTATAATTCAATGTATTTATTATTAATAGGTAAACCAGAATGTTCCTATTCTGTGTTGAAAATAGAACTTGGCTGCTAAATAAAAGAAAATTACTTTGGGCTTTTGACAAATCGTGAGGCATCATTTGCACTGAGGAAAATTGCTAAATATAGACCTGGAAGTTTGCAATGTTTATGATAAAAAGTAAGCTATTTCTAAATTGTTAAAGTGATTTTCCTTCATGAATTCTTAACTTGAAAAGTAGCTCCTTTCATGCGCCTTTCAAGGTTAAACCTCGGAAAGCCAGAAACTCAGATCCGTTTTGATCCTAGTAAGCTACAGGAGAGTCAAACCTTGACTTTCATACTGTTAGAATTGTTGTTTATTCCTTCCTCACAGAATCCCATGCTAATCTCTAGGGAAAGTAACCATGGGGACAAAAGGAAATTTTACTTTTCTTTTTGATCTTAACAAAAACAGTAGGAAAAAAAGTTCAAGATCTCTTCAGACAGAAACAGATAATCGTCGACTGTTGACCTTTCCAACAATGGAGAGACTTACCTATAGCGGATACTGTAATTGCTTCATTCAACAACACAAGATGTGGTCCTATTCTTTGCTTTCCTTGTGTGCATTTAAAGTTGTTTTTACTGATAAATAGAATTTGATGTATTTAAGGAAAATAAATCATTATTTAATGTTGCAATAACTTTCTTTTTTTTCCCCCTAAATACTTTATAATAGAGATTTGATCCCAAAGGTAAGGAAAGTCCACATTATGAACTAAATTTTAGGGTGTTGAAACTTATGGATAAAAAACTCAAAATTTTGTTTAATTTTAGCACAATTCATCAATAAAGATTAAAAATACACACTTCTAAATAACTGTCATCCTCAACTTTAGTGGATTGGTAAATTTTTTTAAAAATCAGATCTACTGAGGATAATTGTGTGACAGAATTGTTGGCAAAATCTTATATACCTTTTGTTTCCTTTATCCACTTCCACATGCTTTTTTAAATATAGAGATTTCTAATTGTCCTGTGACTCCTTATTTTTTCCCATTCTAGAATTATATCTACTCATGGATGAGGATCATAAATCAAATCAGTTTTGTGTTATTCTCCCAAATTCTTATTATGTAGGAAAATTACAGTGATTTTTGAAAAATTGAGGAGGCATTACCCTTTCTGTGTATTTCTGTCACCCATTGCACTTCTTCCAAAGGACAAGGAAGTGACTAAACTGTTTCCATGAGTTAGGAGGGTAGTAGACAGAGAAATCTGAGACTATAAAAACTTTTTGGAAATTCTGCCTTTGGGATGAAACACAATATATTTTGCATAGGCCCAAATACTGTGTCTGAAGCAATATTTATAACTTTCAAAAAATCATTTTACATAGTTTAGCAGAACATAAATTAGGTAAGAACCTTCATGAAGAACATTAAACTGTGAAAATTATGTTCAGATCTGAATTTTCTTTTGGATCTCTTAAGTTTAGCATAGGTCTTATAACAATAGACCAAGTCTTTAATAAAACAACTCAAACAAAAATCCATAGAGTTTAAATAAACATGTTTTTATCCAATAATATTAAAATTGACAATACACCATGAGTTTAGAATCTTAAAAATTTACTATTAATGTTTTTAAAAGTTAGTGTCAGATACTGACTCACACAGATTTATGATCAGGAACTTAATTTATCTAATACAGTAGATCAAAGGGAATGCTTTGTTAAATATCTTTAACAAAGTACATATAAAAATGAGAACTGAACTAGATGTTGATTATTATAGTCTCTGTCCTTCATGGCTCTTCTTCTGTCCTGTTCTAACCGCTTTATGCAATGGGCTATGATTGAATGTAAAGCTTCGTCCAATACAGAATTCAGCTCAGTTTATCAAAAATGTAGAATCCAGCTACCATACTGGAACTACTAATGCAAATTTTAGAGTTTGTTGTTGCAATCTGCAGATCAAATCCAAGACCTCATGCATACTAGGAAAGTACTTTATCAATGAGATGTACCATCAACCCATCGACCATATTTTACTAGGAACCATACATGATTGATGTGAATGTTTGTGCTTGACAAACAGTATTTCCTACCTGGATCCTTTGCTAACTCAGTGACAGAAATCTCAGATAGATATAAAAATATTAACTAGTAGCGCATAACAAAATTGGATCTAACAACCATCTTGAATTTAAGACAGACCAAAAAAAGACCTTAGGACAGTATATTAATATTTCTATTGCTGCCATTAGAACATATCACAAAACTAATGGCTTAAATTAATTTGTTTTCTTTTAGTTCTGTATGTCACAAGCATGGTATGCACCCCACCAGACCATAAGTAAAGGTGTAGTTGTAGACAGGACCATATTTCTTTCCACAGACTCTAAGAGAGAAATGTTTTCTTGCTCATTCTGATTGCTAACAGATTTCAAATCCTTGCAGTTGTGGAGGCAAGTTTGCTGTTTCATTGTTGACTGTCAGTGTAAAGATTGTTCGCAGATTCTACCACCTGCCTTCATTCCATGACTTGTTCCTCCATCTTCAAAGCTAATCACTATGAGTCCTTCTTGTCCCCTCAAATATTTCCTCTTCCTTGTCTCATCTTCCTAAGCCACTTTTATGACTTCCCACTTTCAAGGACTCCTATGATTATATTAGATTCATTTTTATAATTGAGAAAAAATCTCCCATATCAGTGTTTTCAACCTTAATCACAACAACGAGGCTATTTTTGCTATGTAAGATAACATAGTCACAGTTTCTGGGAATTAGAGTATGAAACTCTTTGGGAAAGGAGACATTATTTTGCCAATTGCAGAGTGAAACAGAGCTTAAGATGATATCTGCCATATCCAGCCTTAATTAAAAAATCACAGAACTCTGTGGTATCGTGAGATGTGATTTTTATTTGTGAGAGGTTGAGGCATAGATTGGAGGAAGACCTTTGATTCAGCTGAGATGTTACTTGAATAGAAAGTCATTCAAAACTGCATTTATGATATCCTTCTCTATATTCACTCTTTGAACACATGTTCATATTTTGTAAGTTTTATAGTATATTCCATTTAGTCAATGATATTGACTCTAGTTTAACATGATTATTATATATATTAAATACTAAGATAAACTGAGTCAAGTGACAATAACTCTATTAATAGCTGCCGCAGGATTCATGAGTATAAATAATGCCTTCAGTGTGCATACTAATACAGTAGTAATATTAGAAACAATTATATCAAATCATTTATGAGATAAAGATTCAATAAAGTCACCAGTACTTTATATTTCATGTCTTTGTCATATCATTGTGGAAATTGCCTACAACTTTAAGAAATATTGGGAGAACTAATAATCTTAAAATAATGCCTGTATTTATAAGTCTCTTTCCTGCCAGGTACTCTGTTGATCGGAATACTGATATGGACCGAATTTTCAGTATCCACTCAGAAAATGGCTCTATTTTTACTCTGAAGCCCCTTGACCGGGAATCATCCCCTTGGCACAATATCACTGTTACAGCCACGGAAATAAGTGAGTTTTGAACACATCTATCTGAATGCATTATCTTTTACTGAAGTGTTCAGGTAATGGCCCAAATAGACTCTCTCCCATAGAGGAATGATTTCAAGTGTTTGGGGTTTAGTAATTATTTTAAGTATTATAGAATCATTTACTCATTTCAAATTTTATTTTTCATACCTTACAGTAGGATAGAAATATAATCTAATCTCATAGGAATTTTTAACCAGTCTATGTAAACACAGTACTACATTCTCAATATTTTCATCTTTTTATTGTCCTTTCCATGTGGACCATGGAAGAGAGTTGATATATTCATCAGCAATCAACTGAGAAAGTGAATACCACAGAAATGATCTGTTGCTAAGCTACAAATGGGCAAGTGGTTTTACTGCTTCTCTGTAAATGAGTCTGAAATCTTATACATTCTTGTTGCAGATAATCCCAAACTAAGTAGCCATATTCCGGTCTTCATCAGAATTCTAGACATTAATGACCACGCTCCAGAATTTGCCATGTATTATGAAACGTTTGTTTGTGAAAATGCAAAACCTGGGCAGGTAAATAAAATTATTATAAATTAAAAAAAATTTTTTAGTTGTCAGTGGATCTTTTGTTATTATTTATTTATTTATATGCAGTACTAAGGATCGAATCCAGTGCCTCACACATGCAGGCAAGCACTCTACCATCAGCCCCAACTCCAGCCCAATGAAATTATTATAAATTTAAAAGAATATTTTTCTTTTTGAAGGCAGATGACATTACTTTATTGGTATGATTTTTTTTCATGCTACTCTACTCTACTTGCCCCTTATTTACTTCTGCTTGATCTAACAAAATTATTTTTAAACTCATTTTTATCATAAATCTAATACAAAAGAAAAAATTATATGCTTTAATTAATATACCAGGCATATAAAGAATATCACATACAAGTTCATATTTGGATTCATAATTAGTCTAATGCTGAGTTACATACACTAATAGTACTAAAGTATATTATTAGATAAATGTGAAGTATAAAAATAAAATTTTCTCTCTTAACTAGAGAAAATCATGATAATTATTTTATTGTTTACATTTTGTCACTTTAAATAGCTCAATTTGAAATTTTTGTTTTGATTTAAGTGATATTTATTTGTGATTTATAATTTTCATATTATCAAAATAAAAACATTTGTTAATGAGATGTAAATTCCTATTACAAAGTAATGTTTCAAATATATAAATTAGTTTAAAGAAATGCAGAATATGTCCATTTTTTGAAACAGTATTTTACAAAATTTTTAATTGAATAATTCTTACTTTAAGGCAGAAATAGGCAAATAGAATCATCAACAATTTCATCATGTCTATTTAAGTGTAGAAGATAAAATGGAAAACTCTTTCTTTTATTCCAATTGAGATTGCTATAGACTGAATGTTTATGCCCCACTACCCACCCCATTCACATGTTGAGGTTATGCATTTGGAGAAAGGGTCTCTAAGGAAATAATTAAGGTTAAGTGAGGTCATGAGAGGTGTTGATCTGATATAATGAATGGTCTGATGTAATGAATAAGGAGCGATACCAGGGATTTCATGTTGTCTTTCTCTCCCTGAGCTCATGAACCCAAGAAAGACCATGTGAGGACTCAGAGAAAAGGCAGAAAATGCAAGGCAGGAGGAGAGTGCTCACCAGAAGCCAACCTTGTTGGCAAGCTGATCTCCAACTTCCAGCTTTCAGAACTGTGAGAAAACTTATTTCTGTTGTATAAGCCATACAGTCTGTGGCATTTTGTTATGGCAGTCTGGTAAGATGAAGCTACTTTCCACATTCCACATACATACTAAAAATATAATTGAAGCCAGTAATGGTAGCCTATGCATGTAATCCTAGTTACTCAGAAGGCTAAACCAGGAGGATTCTGAATTTGAGACCATTCTAGGCAACATAATAAGATTTGTCAAATATAAATAAATAAATACATAAAAAATAAATAAATACATACATAAGTGAAGATTTTGTTCTTTTTCACATAGTTTTATTACATGTTTTTTTCAATTGGAAATCATTTTTCTTTTTCTGTTTTGGTACATGGTAATGACCATATTTTCAGTTCAATGATGATTATTTTTGTTTGATGCTTAATTTTTGTAGCATGTCTGCACATTAATAAACTTATTAAACTATTCTTCTCTTAATGGACTTTAAGTTTATCAATAAAATCTTATTCTTTCACAGAGCATTATAATGAATACTAGTGTATTATATTTTTTACTTCCTACTATAATTTTCCTTTGCTATAATCTTTGAAGTAGGAATAAATAAACTTTATCTATAAATATTAATAGATGCTATCAAATATCTTCCAAATATATCATTATTTAAATGGTTCTTCTGCCAAACAGTTATGATTGCCTATTTACTTGGATGAGTCTAGATTTTAAATGTCTGCCAACTTCTAAATATCTCATAAGAGGTTAGTATGAATTTCTCTGAACTCCATTTAAGCTGAACATTCTTTCATAAATGTATGCATTTTTTAAATTTTCACATTTGTATTAGGTTCTTGGGGTTGCCATGAAAAGTTACCATACGGTAGATGATTTGAAACAGCAGAATAATTTCTCTCATAGTTCTGAAGATTTCAAGTCCAATATTGATCTGCCAACAGGGCTAAGCTCTCTCTGAAGGTTTTAGGAGAGGATCCTTCCTTAACTCTTCCAAGCTACTTGTGGTAATCATAATGCTGTGGCATTCCTTGGAGCTTGGACTGCAATCGATCCAGTCGCAAGCTCTATGGTTGCACCGTATTCTTACTGTACATCTTTCTGTATTCAAAATCGTCTGTTGTTTTGAGGACTGCAGTCATTGGATTATAGCCCTCACTATTCCAGTAAGATCTCATTTTCACTTGATAACATCTGCAAAATGCCTTGTTCCAAATATGATCACATTTACAGGTAATCTGATTGAGGACTGGAATTTATCTTTTTGAACCTATCTTAGCCAATAGGTGTTCTTGATTCATTTATGTATTAGCAGGCTTTTATTGATTCATGTGTTACTGACATAATGTATACTAACATTGGATGTAAAGTACAGTTGATAATAATTATAGTTATTTAATATATAGTCTTCCTTGTTCATTAAATCCACAAAGGTAAAAATAAAATATACTTCTTAAACACAAAACCCATCAAATCATTTCAAGAACATGAGTCATGGAATTAAAGGACCAATGTTTTTTAATGATTAAGAAGAGTTCTACAAATAAGATTTATTATTTTTCAGGATAAGGAGTTTGAGCAAGAATACTAAATGTTAAATAATTTTTTAAATGTTGTGCTCCAATTTTCTAAGGGGAGAAAGATGATTAAGTTTTGTATTAATAATCGTGCACCTTCAGAAGCATCAATTATATGAAGAAACACAAGGTCACAAGTTAATCTGTCAATAAAATGAATGAAATTATATGTAATATCAAGTTAAAGTAGAAGAGTATTGACTAGTGAGTAGGCAGCTGGTATGGTTATAGTAGGTACGCAAAACCTAAAAGTATGTGTAAATTATCAGGAAATTCAATAACTGTTCGCCACAGAATGTTGGACTAGGATACCTGGAAGTGGTGCAGCTGTTTATTTTTCTAGAAGAGAAAACTGAAAGTAAGCATAATTCAGTGACTGCAATTTCAAATCACACAGATGGCAGACCCAGAACTAGGAAAACAGAACATTGATGTGTAGCTTATTGCCTTTTGTGTTATGAAGTTCTCAATGGGATTCCCCCCCCAATCTAGTGTTTGCTTCTCCGTCTTCCTTTATGGCTCACTAAAGAATTATTATGGGCTCAGCTAACAGGGTCCTAATTTTGCATCTTCCACAATGATTTTATGATACTTGAGAAGCGTTTCTTTTTATGTATTTGTCTTTGCAAATAACATTAAAAGGAAAGCAAGCAATCTGAGTTAAATATGCAATATGTTGTAACGATGCCCATAGCTGTAAAATCTTCTTTATGATCCTATGTGATGAAGAGTTCACTTGTCTGGAAACATATCAGTAGTGTTCTTGATTTGTAATAGTGGATGGGGTAAACAGTGATATTTTTAAAAGAAATCTCTTAGGATTTATTCCTTTGAGAAAATATTTTCTAGTGGAGGAAAGGAGTTAGGAACAAAATACTAATAAAATTAGTGTTTTACTGGTGTTTTACAAGAGGACCAAAGATGATTCTTATTGAAATGAGCACATTTTCTTTAAAGTTCTTTGCTTTAGTGGCAAGGAGGCAGACAAGCATTGAGATGCACTGAAAACTAATAATAGATGGACTTTTTAAAATTAATTAAATGTTAGCTTAGACAAAACCATTAAAAACACCTTAGCATAGTTTACTAGAAAGGCCTTTTTTTGTTTAAGTTTAGTGACATATTCAAAATTCAAAGCATAAACACTGGATTTAAAACATTTTGTAATAACGAAAGAGTTACTTTTTGTTCTGTTTAGTTAAACACATGTGTTTGTTGCATTTGTTTTACTTTCAGCTAATTCAGACTGTCAGTGTCATGGACAAAGATGACCCTCCCCGAGGTCACAAGTTCTTCTTTGAACCAGTGCCAGAATTTCCCCTCAATCCGAACTTCACCATTGTAGACAATAAAGGTATAGAAAATTTTAAAACGATTATTTAGAAACCTTAAGAAGGAAAACTACAAGAGTGTGAAATATTTTTAACTTTCCCCCCAGATAATACAGCAGGAATTATGACTCGCAAAGACGGGTACAGTCGCAACAAAATGAGCACCTACCTACTGCCAATTTTAATTTTTGACAATGATTATCCTATTCAAAGCAGCACTGGCACACTCACTATTCGGGTGTGTGCCTGCGACAATCAAGGGAACATGCAGTCCTGCAATGCAGAGGCCTTGGTCCTCTCAGCTGGCCTGAGCACCGGAGCTGTCATCGCCATCCTGCTGTGTGTCCTCATACTTCTCAGTAAGCTATGCCCCCTGAATGCTTATGGAATGCAGAATTGTGCACAAAGTCGTGCTCTCCAGAGCTAATGGTGAAGGCTTTTCACATTTATTAAATTAGATTTTCAATGAGAAAAAATAATTCTAGTTGTTGTCTGTGGGGTTAGTTCTAGTGTTCGAGAGGGCAACAACAGAGAAAATGCTTGGGAAGGAAATGGAGTAAATTATGTTACGTGCAGGTACCAATGTCACAATGAACCCCACTATCCTGTATAGTTACAGTGCACTCATAAAAACAGTAAAAACAAATATATGACATGTGCTAAGTACATATTTTTAAAATATTTTATGGCATTAACTGTTATTTCTTTGACTATGGTCACTTTGCAAAGGGCATTTGATTTAATAAACTGATCTTATCTTCATATCAACTTTATAAGGTAAAACATTAATCCTTCTACAGAATGGCTATGTAACATTCCAAAGTCACTCTTTAGAAAGTGTTTTTTACCAGCACTCGAACAGGTGAGTTTACTTTAGAATTCTCTTTTCTATTATTCTCAACACTGAAGATTGTCTTACCTTTACAAATAATATTACTAATACATATATATATATATATACATACATGTTATATGAGGTCTAATTGACAAATTTATTAAAGGTGTCAAAATAAGACATTTTCCCCATAAAACTTGCTATATTTAGATGGAGTACACCAAATTAAAAAGTTAAAATTTAGTTTTTAAAATACCACTGTGACCCTGTGGTATACTTACCCTGCAATATTTTCTAAATAAAGTTGTGTTTCCAATAGCAAATGTTTTATTTGAGCATACCCTAACAGCACAACAATTTAATTCAATTAAACAGTTGTTCCACTGCAAAACACTCCAAAAAAATATTTCCATCAAATATTCATCCAAAATTTTTATGCTTAGGGCAGGAGAGCAAGCCAAATTTATATTCTAATGCTCATATATGCTGGCTTCTTTTTATTGCAAATCCTTTCAAGCTATCTGGATGAAATCCCTTTGGCCAGATATCCTTGCAGGACTTCATTGGGGAATTGATGGAAGTGAGAGGAAAACATTTGTCTCAGTTAAGATGATCCAACTATCTAGAAAAAAACATTTTTCTCCAAGTTGAGAACACAGGTACTACCACCATCAACAGGAGCTATTCCCAACTCCACCTGATGCTAGAAAGTTCAACTCCTCTGTAAAATATTTTTGTAGCCCTGTGGATATTTAAATTTGGCTTACCCTTTTAGTTGTTACTGATTTCATAGCTTACACAGTTCTACTTTCCTAACTTAAAATAAGGTAAATATATATATATATATATATATATATATATATATATACACACACACATTTATACATATATACATTGCAATTTCATTTTTAAAATTTCTGTATTAATATAGTATACACACAAAGATATTTATGTACATATGATATAACAAAACATCTACCAAATAGATTCTGAAATTCAAATACAATCATTTAAAACATTTTGTTGCTTTTGCAGAAATCCTAGAAATTTATTATTATTATTCTGGGAAAAAAAAAAAAAAACTGTTACCATTCTTCATGGAGTAATATAGAAGACACATTTATTTTTCTCCTTCCCAATATATTACTTAAATGTGGAATGATTTCCTATTATTTAATTAAAATTGGTTGTAATCTAGGTTTCATTATAAAAATTACTAAAACATTCTTGTTGTTATTTGAAGTCTTTATAGTAATGGCCAGACATAGTTACTACATTTCTATACTTAAGTTAGCTCTTTCTAGGACAGAATGGGAAATGCTTCAGATCTGTCTGGATAATTTTGAAGAAATGCAGTCAGTCCTTAGTTTCTCTCTATGCTACTGGGGGCAGGATAAAATGTTACAGCAGGGCTTTATAAGTTTTTATTCCTGATACCCCTTTGGCAGTCTGATGAATCACGAATTTAGTCAGAACAATTTAAACAGTTGAGAGAATAAGTTAAAGATGTGCTTAAGTTGAAATATAATAATGTAATTCTTGGAGTTGTTTTTTTTTTTTTTTTTTTTTTTTTTTTTTTTTTCAGATTTTAAGCAGGTTTTCAAACCAGACCACTAAAAGAATGTACTAAAACAATTCAATTTGGAATAGGATTAAACCAGTAGTTCATACATATTTATGTGTATATGTAAATACATGCACACATAATATAAGACTGTAATGCAAATACAAGCATATATTCATCTATAGATGAGTAAATGATTGTACATACTCCCTTGGGTCATTAAGAAAATATTCAAAGGCTGCTCAAATTCTCTTGAGATAAAAACAATTGGTGCTTTATCATTTTTGTATTTTGAATCAGACATGCATTCGAGAGGAGTGATGTGTTAGATAATTTTAGTTGGTTAAATGTAATAATTAACACTGAACATGTTCATTTAATATCAGAGGCCCATAGGTCTTGAACATAAATCGACACTGTTATTTTATCAATGTAGTATATCCATCCATTGGCCCAAGACATTCTGTGCTTGTATAGGATACTCCATCCAATCAGTCTCACAAACTTCCACACTTTAAAGTAGGTTGTATTTTACCTTGCATCATGAAAACTCACTAATTTCTCATATTTTATAAATAGTTTTAGTTGTGCTGTTTGCTGCATTGAAGAGACAAAGGAAAAAGGAACCTCTCATAATTTCAAAGGATGATGTCCGGGATAATATCGTGACCTACAATGACGAAGGTGGTGGGGAAGAAGACACACAGGCTTTTGACATTGGCACATTAAGGAATCCAGAAGCAAGAGAAGACAGCAAACTTAGACGAGATGTAATGCCTGAAACTATTTTTCAGATAAGGAGGACTGTGCCCCTATGGGAAAATATTGATGTGCAAGATTTTATCCATCGAAGATTAAAAGAGAACGACTCAGACCCAAGTGCACCTCCTTATGATTCATTGGCCACTTATGCCTATGAGGGGAACGATTCCATCGCGGATTCGCTCAGTTCCTTAGAGTCTCTCACAGCTGATTGTAACCAGGATTATGATTACCTGAGCGACTGGGGTCCTCGTTTTAAAAAACTGGCTGATATGTATGGGGGTGATGACAGTGACCGAGACTAAGCATATCGTATGACTTAATATTAGTGGAACTGTCTTTGTTACTAGAATGAGTGGCCTGCATTCTCCTCCTGGGAGGAAATTTTTCAAAAATCGAAATTACAAACAATACGTAGGTGTTGTCTTAGTAAGGGTTTGCTTAACCAGTAAGTTTCCGTGAATGAATATGAATGATATAGATTTTAAAACAGTAATAACCAGTTCACCCTCTTTGCCTAATAACCTTCAAAGGAAATTATATCACATTAATAATCAATAAAAAATATTTAAAAGGCTTTTTGTGCCTTTTCTTAGGTATAAGAACTTTATAAATGTTTTATTAACTGACTTTCAGTCACCTTTACTATTAAATTAAACATTGTGCAACTGCTTTGTAAAATAATATAGAAAATATATATCCCTGATGAAATAGGAATGACTACTACTGCCATATTTATTTAGTTGAAGAATGTCTTTGTGTTAATTCATTCATATTTTTATAAATGTATATTTATATTTTTGTATTTTTGAAATAAACTAGTATTTATAAAATAAATTTCATTTTATTTAATTCCTGGGGGCAGTTCTGATCTCACTTAAGACATAAATGCTTTACATCTTTAAGTGTAAAACATGATTTTCTCAGGGAAAAAGCAGTTAAGAAATTACTGCTTGGGATTTGGTACTAAAGTGAGGTGGAATTATAAAGGACCTTTGGTACGATTTGTTATTTGCTGTTTCAATTACTTAAATATTGACAAATGTTTATTGAACCTCTAAAGTCTACGCATGGAAGAATATGAGATACTTTTGAAATATAAAGTATTATATATACATATATATATATATATATACACAAATATATAGTTGTGGAAAATAAACTAAATTTTTTGCAAGTCTATCAACTGGTGGATTGTATTTGAGAGTAAATGAAGTGTCAGTGATGTTATGTAGATGAGAAAAGTCTTAATCTCTCCTCTGTTTTTGTTTTTGTTTTTTGGGGCTCTGATCAAATAATTTATAAAATATTTAGGGGGCCTTGGGTAATAATTTAAAATGAAATTGACAAACTACAGGAGGAAGAAGGAAAAGTCCCTGCAGGAAAATCATTTGTACATCTTTGAAAGACCATCATGCAGAAAGCGTGCCCTGACTTGACTAGGGTATAAAACGCAAACCAAAAGTTGGAATCGTTACAGGGAGACTACGTGCTATCTATTTTCTGTGGCAAACATTATTTGTCTTGTTTAATTATTCACCGTGTAAGGAATGAATGCAAGACAATGGTAATTCATAGCTGGAATTAATGTGGGAATAATGGAAGACTGACCAGTTTGTTGACACGACTTTTAAAGTAGGAAATATTTCCCAAATTGCAAGCAGATACTTGTGTGTTATTATATTACTTTTACTCTTTTGGAAAAATTTCTGAAGACTAGATAACTTTATCACCAAAAGCTGATACATATTAAACTGTCAACTTAAAACTTGGATTATTATGAGCAGCACAATAAACTAGGGTATCCTCCAGTTCTAGACCTACAATTGCTATGAAAAAGACACTGAAATGGGATAGAATATGACAGAGCAAAATTTTAAACTTGACAATTAAGCGATGTTAATTCAATTACCATTATTTTTGTCAATTAAGTCATCAGTTAGAGTTCTCTCTTTCCTTGACTTTTGAAATGACCAATATCCTACTTATAAGAAGAACATAGCTGTGGATTTCATATTTAATATACCTTAGGCAGATGTTGTAATCAGAATTCGAGTTAATTAAGTAAATTACCAGTTCTAACTCTAAATATTCCCTAGAGTTTTTCAATAATGTTCAAAATTTCTTTAGTGGGAAAGATGGATTTAAAAGACAGATGGACAATGTTTTTAAAGTATTTCCTTGCTGTAAACTAAAGAAATCATTAGATTTCTCAAGAAAATAGACATAATAATATCCACTATATTTGGTTTAGGTAATTTTCTTTCACTAAATGCACACAATATATCCAGAAATATTAGTTTCCATCCTGGAAATGCATGGATTATGTATTCATTTTCTTTACTTACTTGCTAATTAGAACAGTTAATTAGTTTTGAATATTTAAAATTAAGATAAATTTAAAATCAGTTGAGTAACTACTAGCCAAATATAATTAAAACATAATTTAATTGTTTTATTTAGGTTTACCAATTTTCAGAAAAATGTCTGCATTTTATCTGAATATGTTTCAATGTGAATAGCTTATCTACATTATTTGAACTTTTATATATAGAGCCAACATTATTCCATTCAATGTTGTTCTCAGACATACCGAATAGATCCCAATAACTTAAAGAAAAAAATAGATCCCAATAACTTAGTAAAAAAAAAAAAAAAGAAAGAAAGAAAGAAAGAAAAAAGAGAGGAATGAATGAGTAAAACAGCATAACAATTAAAAACAAGCCAGGAGTGGATGTAGACCACTTCTTCTGTGTCATAAGAACAACTGGCTTCCAGGATCCTTTATTATTTGGACGATGCTTTTACTTTACGAGGTCTCCTTAGCCAGTTCCTTCTCTTTTTTTCTGTCTTGGAGTGGTTCTAGATCTGATCTTTTTATTTGGTGATTCAATTCTGGTCCTTGGTCATCAGACCCATTCTCCCTGTTATCATTTATATCTATAGTTATATTTATATTTCAACTGAGATGTGCATTATTTAGATTGAAACTATCAAATTTACACTTCTCAACTTCCCCTCCTTCTAGTAAAGCATATATCCAACTAACTATTCTACATTTCTACTCAAATAGACATTTCAAAATTTACCTCTCTGGATTTTAACTTCTAATCTTCACATCTATATTTTCTGTACCATCACCCTGCCTGACAACAACTATATACTTCTAGTCAATGACCACTCACTAGATGACAATTCTATGCTTCTCACTGTTCAGAGCAACAGCATTGGGTCATCCTTTATTTCTTGCATATTGTTGTCCCTTATCTCCAATATTTTAGACAATATTTGGAAGGTATGGTCCTACTGATACCCAGTGATTTTGATCTTACCTACTGTAAGGCATGGCTAACACTATTACCTATTTTATTGCAATTACCTAGATTATTGCAATATTAAGCACTCATCCTTAATAGCTGTGCCCATACCGTCTATTTTTAGCTTAAAAAAGAATAAATATACATATACATGTGTATTTATTTATTATTCTTTTTTATTTCATTATGAGCATCCCATTTCTATATAAAAAACTTGTAAGTTATTCATTTGCAGTGACAGTCTTCACTATAGTCTCTAAGGACCTATTAGTTTTGGTTTGCATTACCTCTCTGAGCTTACATCTATTTCTTTAACTCATTTCATTGAAGATATTCTCGACTCCTTGCAGTTCCTCAAAAATGCCAAAGGTTTTTCTATTGGAAAGTTTGATCACTCTCCTTGGAACTATGTTTCTTCAGATATCTCTGAAGTTAACTTCCTAATTACTTTAAGTTCATTTTAAATTGCCAGTTTTAAATGAGAACTATGTAAGAATCTATTTAAAACTGCAACCCACACCCATTGCTCTTCTCATGTCTTTTTTATTTTTATAATTCTAAATCTTTACTTTTCTCCTTAAAATCAAAATATTATGGATTTTATTGTCTTATTTATCTTTAATTATAAATAAAAAGCAAATCCATATTTCCCATCCCAAAAGAGCAAACTAGAAAGTTTAGAAAAGAATTCTTATTTTTCTGAAAGGTAGAACAACATCATTTTTCTTGAAATTTGATTAAAAAACCAAACAAACAAACAAATAAAAAACCAAAACTTAAAGCCCTCAGTTGGAGTTAATGAACACTTGTCACCTCTATCATGAGTGGCATTATCTTCCAAGGAATCTTTACATCTTAATAGTGAAATTTGCTTTCATTCTGGACCTTATTTCTCATTTTTAAAAGCAAATATTTTGCACAGCACGTAGCACCATTTAACATAACATATGACTTGTTTTTCATTTAATTTCTTGGTTTGTATATGTCTATCAGAAAGTTTAATCCTTTAGAGCAACAATTTCATAAAATTTATACATTAAGACAATCTCATATGTCTAAATTAGTACCTTATATCTTAATGGAATGCAATAAATATTTATAAAATGTTTAATACAGAGCACCATATTTTCTTTATTGGTTGAGATACTATGAATAGATTAAAAATAAAGCAACTGAACAAAACAGGAAAAAGAATATTCAAATTTACAGTAGTGTGCCCACCTTCAATACAATATTGATAATAAATTGTTACATCAGAGGACAGTTTGATAAATTCCAGGTGATGATAATTGTGTCCCTATTTGAAAAGTACCTGTCAAAACTACAGAAAAGTGTAATTTTTTTAAAAGAAAAACTTCACTCACTTAATAACTTCTTCAATATTTTTACTTCCTAAAATAATATGGTAATGGAATTTTACAGGATTTCAGACAATCCATTCCAAATGTTGAAACCAAACACTAGCCAACACAAAGGGATTAAATGAATAGTCTTTTTTTCTTCTTTTCAGCAAATGTAATTACCATTACAATGACTTTATCATTGGACAGTCCTGGCTGTTGTCTTGTAGTTGGGTAATAGTATATGGGTTCTGGCAAATGAACCACTCTAATGGAAAATAAATATTTTACATTTTAAAATTAAATATTTTGGGCCATCACTTATATTAAATAGAAACATCAGTTATTGAAATCTATTTGGACAAAATAGCACCCTGGAAATACTGGGCCTCATCTCATATACAGTCATTTATTTTTTTTGATAGAATTTGGTTAATGTATACAGTGTTAAAAAGTATAAGTCACCATATTATTTCTAGCACTAAAATTCAGTACACTTTATCTATACATTATTTTTTTTTCTGAATTTTCTTGAAGAATCTACCAATGAGGTTAAGCATTTTTTTCTATATGTATGTTCCACCCAGTTAACTATAAATTTCTAGTTCATTACTGTGACAGTTTTCTTTAGATATTTGTTATTTTCTTGTAATTTCTAAACAGAGAGTCATAAAGTCTGGAGAGTAATCATTTTTCAATATATAAGTATTTTTCATAAATAAGGAACTTGTTTTTAATGTACTAAATTTCAACACAACTATAATTATCTATGGTAAAATTTATATCTGCAGTAGTTTGTTTGGTTTTCTATGTTTCCTCAATACTAATCCTATGTCCACACCAAATTCTATGTCATTTATTGAACCTCCTCTCTAGCATTTCAGGCACAAAGAAGTAGAAGAAATTTCCCATTCTTGAAGTATCTATTCTTAGCTGATCTACCTGTTCCTGTCTGGTTAGGATAGTGGTCCTCCATGCTGGTGCTGAGTTTGAATCCTGCTGTCAGTTCCCACCATCAGCCTGGGGATTCCCCGGATTTCTCCTTGAGGGCTGGAATCCTGAGTTCCAACTCCCACACCAGCACTATCTGTTTGCTTTCCTTGTTCCTCCTCTCTACTAAATACAGGTGAAGTGTTCCTTAACTAAAGTAGTTGAGACAGAAAGTTTTTAAGATTTTGGAGTTTTTCAAATTTTGCAATATCTCCTTTGCTGGTTGAGGGTCCCTAATTCAAAAATTTGAAATCCAAATTTGAAATTTGAAATGTGAAATTTTCAACACTCAAAATGCTGACTTCAGATGTCATATTTTCAACCTGTATAAAATAATTCATACTTCACGTCTTTGAAATGATATTATTGCTTGTTTTGTTTAATAATTCCATTATATTTTAACCTGAATAATTCCTTGGCAGTCAGGCAATCATTTGCTCTTTTTGCTCTGACTATTCTGGCTACCCTGAAGTTTCTAGTACAAAGAATATATTTTAATTATTTGGTCACTAGAAATTCCTTTTAGATCATTTACATTTAACTATTTCATAATTTAGATTATTTGCCTGCCCTTGGTAGGTATTAGGCATTTAAATTTGTAACTCCTATTATATAAAAGTAACCAGAATTTTTTAAAAATATAGTGAAGGTTACTATCAATAAATATCTCAGTATTTTATTTTTAATTATTTAAAAATCAGTACACTATTTATGCTATTGAAAAATAACCTCAGATGTAGAAATTATACTGAAATATATTTTCAAGTGAATATACTTGTGAGGTAAATGTAAATATTCAGATTTGTTTTCTCCTATTTGTTTTAATCATATTCATACAATACTATTTTTCAGTATTCAACATTTCAAGATCCTCTGCCCAAAAGAAGACATTCCATTGACAGAGTCTTAAGTGAAAGAGTATTTAATAATTTTATAAATCTTTATTAAGTGCAAGCATTATACAAAATGATTTGAGAACTGTAGAGTTAAATTCAACAGATAAACCAGGAACATAATTAGCTAAAATTAAAGTTATATTTTATGTATACACACACACACACACACACATACACACACACATGCAAACACACATACACACAAGTGTGTATGTGTGTGTGTATGTGTATGTATGTGATTAAGATTTAGAAAGGATATGAAGATTAACCTAGAGAAAATATTATTTTTCCACTTCACATATGTTTCACTACTATATCTTTAAAATATAATTAGTGGTAGATTACTATATTGGGTAAATCAAAGTCCTACTTCAATAAAATATGGTAAAAAATTTAAACTGATTAAACATTCAGAGTTGAATTCTTTATTAATTTTAATACTACACTATAATGTCACAATGTACTAGTGGTTCCCACTCCACTTTTTGACATTCAATTGCTGATAGCCTTTAAGTAACAGTCACTCTAGACTTTGAAGTCCATTTCTGAGCAAGCTGGTAAGAAAACCTGAAATTTCCCTTATTAGGAGCAGGCAGGGAATTCAAACCACACAAATCCTAAACCCAGGAACAAAATCTCCAGACTTCTTCAGCCAGGGCAAAAGCCCAGGTCCTTCTCTTTGCCTTGCTCTCACTGCCCAGCTAGGACTGGCCTAGGAGGGTTTCTGGGTTCTCCCTAGAGATCTCAAAACCTCTTCTTACTCTCTGGTTGTGAGTATAGTGTCCTCAGTCTGCATATCCAAATAAACCTTTGGGTAGGGGACCAAATGACCCAGCAGATCAGAACACACAGATTACAATCAAGTTTTGATTTCTCAAAATGATAACTTGATAAAGCTAAATACAATTTTAATATTTGTGTGACTTTTATAAACATATAAAGTACATATTATTCATTGCTTTTCGTCTTTATCTGCATCATTTCTTTATGATTTTCTTAATCATAAAATTGATCAAAACCTCATTTCATAATGTATTAATTGCTAACTACATTATTAGAGAACATGCTTGTGATTCATTTTTTTGCTTTCTTTTATTTACATTTGATGAGAGCTTCACAGTTATGCATAGCAGATGTGTGATGGCAAAACCAGACTTATTTGTGAAATGAATTTATAAAAATATTATGATGAGATACCGGTGCTTGGGGAAGGGGTCAGTTCCCCTACCTTGTTCAGCCTTTCTCCAGGTAGCCTTGATTGACCCTGGGTCTCTACCTTTTGGATTGTAGATAACTTCCTTTGGGAGCCTGATTACTCCTCTTTAAAGTGTAAACACACCTGTGGAGGCTCCTGGCCCTGGCTAGAGATTTATTAAAAGCCTTGTAAGAGGAGCCAGTTGTTCCCTTTCTCCCCCTGTGCTTCTATAAACATGTTTCCCTGTGAACAATAGTATGAAACCCTGTGAACCCTTAGAAACCCTGTGGACAATAGTATGTTGGTAGACTAGAAAATTTATGACACTAGAAAGCCTATAAATATTGTGAGAAAGTGTAGACAAGGGCTCAGAATTAGGAGTTTTGTTGTCCTCTGGGCCCACCTGTGTAAAAAATAAAGTTTGGAGTTTTCCTCTCTGAGTGCTGCTTGCTGTTTCTTGACCAGTTTGCTTCCTGCAAGGGTTGAGTTCATCCTGACAAATTCATATATAAATGGAAATCAATTTCTGTCCAATTCACTTTTCCCTACCCATTTTTCCTCCCCTTCTCCTCATTTCTTCTTCTTCTACCCTATTCAACTTCCTTTCACACATCCATTAATTTATATTTGATGGATTTTTTATGTTGTCTATCCTTCCCTCCCCCTCTCCTTAATTTTACTCTAGCTTCCGCATGTAAGGGAAAGCATCTGAGCTTTGAGTTTATTTGTTCATTGAGTGGATGGGGATTGGACCCAGGGCCTTATAAATGTTAGGCAAGTACTCTTCCACTGAGCCACATCCCCAATCTGTGATTTAAATTATAGGTTATTCCTTTAGTTTATGAAACATTGAAGAGTTTGATATATGAAAAATGAGAATCAATTTTAGATTAGGACAATATATGAATCCAAAGTTATTTAATATCTAATAATAAATAGTCAACACTAATTTAAAATTGCAGTATATGCCTCTGTGGTATTATAAAGCCTGCAGTTCAATATAATATATAAAACAAAAACCACTCATGAACTTTAGTGAACCAGGAACTGATTGACTACTTCCCCAAAATAACTTCAGTAAAACTAAAATGCTCTATGTAAAGGATTTCTGTTAAGTATGTCCCTTAGATAGGAAAATTAATCCATAATCGGAAAAATTCTCATAGGATTTTGTATATAATTATTTTACCTTGGAAAATAAGTCATATGGAGTTATATGGTCTCGATATGTCTACATTTTTTAAAGCTAAGATGTATTTTAAATTTAATCTTAGGTAAATAAAAATAATTGGGTGATTTTGTATTCACACCTTGAACACAGTTAACAGTGGGAAGCTTGGTCTGATCTCTTTCATGAGTTGGAGAAGGGAAAGCACTTTATTAAAATGCAAAATTTTCAGTTCAGAAATTAAACCATACATCTTGAATTTCTATGTGATGCTTTGGAAGTTTGAAAGAACACTTTGAAATGTTTCTGTGGGTCAATGAAATGAAGGTGGGGCTTAGCAATTAAGTCTAATTCCAAGACAACATTGAGCATCACACTTGTGATTAGCTATATTCATCACCGAAGACAGCCTAGCAGTGGAAGATATCATCTTCCTATGTGCATGAGAGAGTGGAGGAATGGCCATTGCTACCTTTTTCTCTGCCCAATGAACATAATGTTATGATTTTCTGTTTACTTTTTTTCTGCAATTATATGCAATTAAGTCAAGACAAGGGTGAGCCAGCAATGTCTTTAAGGGGCTCTAATGACTACCCTCATACATATGTCCAATTATTTCCAAAGCATATTTAAGTGTAACAAAATGCAATTATTTTCTAGATTTCCAATCTAGAGATTCTAGCTTTGACTAATTGGAAGCTCTGTGCATTGACAAAGGTAAACTAGAATGATTGTGTGCTAAACAGTAGTTCATTTATTGATTCCAGGTCATTGCTTGCTTCTGTTATGGTTTAGATATGAGGTTTACTCCAAAAGTTCATGTGTGAGACAATGCAAAGAAGTTCAGAGGTAAAATGGTAAGATTATAAAAGTCTTAACCTGATCAGTGTATTAATCCCTGATGGGAATTAACTGGATGACAACTGTGGGCAGGTAGGGTGTGGTTGACAGAGGTGGGTCAATGGGGCGTGCCTTTGGGGTACATATTTATCCTTGTTGAGAGAAGAAGTTTCTCTCTCTGCTTCCTGGTGGCCATGTTCTGAACCATTCTTCTGCCATGATGTTTGCCTCACCTCTGACTGAATGGAGTCGTCCATCTATGGGGTAAGACCACTAAAACTGTGAGCCCCCAAGTAAAATTTTCCTCTTCTAAAATTGTTCTTGTCAGGTTTTTTGGTCAGGTTCTGGTCAAATTTTTGCTGACTGAAACAACATCTATACAACCATGCATTTTAAAGATGGCTTAGTTATTCAACTATGTTACCTGGGTATGTATTTATAGTCACATTTTAATTTTTATAGAAAAAACACATTTTGAATTACAAATTGCCATTTAATGTGAATGGTTAATTTGGCAAGCTGACAGTGATCTAAATATCTAATTTTCATGGCAAATGTCATTTCCTGTATTTATGGCAACATGATAATACACTGCCTAACTTGTTAATGTAGCTAACAGATTCACTCTTACTTTAGTTTCAGAACTGTTGATGTATTTGCTAAATGAAATATGGCATCTTATCAAGAAATAATCATGTAATATGATCTAGTTCTTACTTGGATGTTATTTATTAAATTATATTAACCTAATGAACTGATGGAAATGCTGATCTAGTGCCACAAAATAAAAGAATGGACATGCTCTGAATAAAAGAGTTGATTATACTGATCTAAGTACTGGTTAATAAAATAGTAGGGAAATTATTTCCATTTCATGGTCTGTAAAATTAATTCCTTAACCTTCTAGCTATAATGAAAGATTGCATTTTGCATTTTTTCATTATTAATCTACTCTCATACTTATTATCATGAAATTATATTAAATATTCTCAACCTTTATTCATTAAAACTTCAACGCAATAACCATTAGTTTCGTTCACTGAATAACAAATAATTTAGTAACAATGTTAGAAGATATTTAAATGCAAATATATGTTAAATGGACAAGTGATCTGAATTCCTGATTTTTTTTATTTAAAAATCTGCTTTAATTCAGTTGGAACCAATAGATCTAAACTGCTCACTCTTGGTATGTATATGACAAATTAATTAATTAATATGACGTTTTTATTTTCAGCAGACTAAAGTATGTCCCACTTATTTTCTAAAACCTATATTAGTCTTCCACTTAAGAATAACTATGTGTGCCACAAGGCAACAGAAACCTACAAATAAAATAATATATCAGAAGAAAAACAAATATGTACTTAATTTTAGCCATCCATTTTTGATAAATTTCTGCATATCCAGCAAAAAAAAAAATGTGAATTGGAATAGGGGTGTGATTTAAGATTCAGTGAGAATTCTGCTCATCTTTAATAAACAGGCTCTTTTTACTAATTTCTATGAAGGATCCATGAGGAAAAGCAGTAAAAATAAGTGATCAAAAAGGAAAGCCCCAAGCTAAAAAACATGTTATAAATCTCATAGGGAAGTTGTATTTTCAAGTAGAAGTCTTCTTGGAGGAAAAAATGAAAAAAGATTATCCTTATACTGCTTCGATTTATGAGGCAAAATAGACTACTTCATTAAAATTTAATTTAAAATTAAATCCCAAGTAGAGGAAAATGAATCATAGAAATGAGTTAAGTTCTTGTACATGGAGAATCAAGATGACTATGATTTAAAGAATAGTAAGTTCATGTGAAAGTTCTTGTGTGCCTTATGGCACTGATCATCTTCCAGGACAAATATGCTTTATGAATACAAGGCCTAACAATGCATTTTGATGGAAGAAAGCGTAAGTAGCCAAGAAAACATTAAACAATAAAAATTACAATTATTGTTAAATGTAGGTGTTCAGGTTTCTCCTGAATATGCTGCTATGCCCCTTTTGATATGTACCTTGAAGTAGAAAGCTGGATCATATAGTAGATCAACTTTTTTCTTTAGTTTTGGGAGTAAAAAAACATATTTTTCTCCATAATAGCTTCACTACTTTGTATTCCCACTAAAGTGAGCAATGATTCAAATTTTTCCACATTCTAACCAACATTTATTATTGTTATTATTTGCTTTTTTTGAAAATAACACTTCTTACTGGGGTGAGATGATATCTCACTGTGTTATTGATTTACATTTTACCGGAAGGCTAATGATGTGGCCTTCTGAATGTCTTTTGAGAAGTGTCTATTTGTATATTTTCCCCGCTTTTTATTGGATTTTTTTTATTATTTATGTGCTATTCACAATAACTAAGAAATGGAATCAACCTGGATGCTCATCGATGGATGAATGGATAACCAAATTGTGTTCATATATGTACAATGAAACATTATTCAGCCATAAATAAAGAATAAAATCTTAACATTGGCAGGAAAGTGGGTGGAACTAGAGAACATTATATTAAGGCAGACCCGGAATGATAAATACCATGTTCCCTCTCATATTTGGATATAAAAAATGTAAATTTGAGTGAAGAATAGTGATTATAAAAAGTTATGGAGGGTGAATGTGAAAGAGATAGAAGGAGGTTTGGTAACTAGTACCAAATCAAAATTAGAAGGAACAAATTCTAGTGACTTACTGCATAGTGGGGTGACTATAGTTCATATTCAATTATTACATGTTTTATGAAGAGTTAGAAGAGAGGTGCTCAGAAGTGTCAAACACAAAACAATGATGAGGAGATGGAAATGTTAATTTGATAATTACATACTGTATACATATATTGAAATTTAATACTGCACTTCATATGTGCAATTATTAGTTGCAAAATAAAAAACATGTTTCAGGAGATAGAATTGTTAACTTCTCTTTGTTTGATCATTACATACGACATACTTGTTATAAATTTTGACTCCATATCCCATATTTATGTATAATTAAAATAATATAATTAAATATAATATAATTAAAATGTTTTAAAAAATTGTTATGATCATTCAAATACAATCTGTTCTGTACAGAACTGTAGACTTTTATATGGACACAATGAATTTATGGAATTTTCTCTACATCTCCTCTCATCCATGCCTTAAATCTGGGCTGGGTGACTTTTATCTATCTGACTAAGGACGAATTGATTTCCACAAATTCTGAACCCATAGCTCAAAAGGACTTGCAGCTTTTTCCATTGACTTAAGAAATAGTTCTCTACCACATAAACAGGTCTGATAAACATCCTGCAGGATAAGTCATATTGCTATGAAAAGAACCTTTGAGTTATTCAACTTAATGCTGAAGAACCTCAATAATATTAATTAGGTCAACGTGAGAAGGATCACTGTTTTAGTCAGCTTTTTTGGTGCTGTGACTAAAAGACACAACAAGAACAATTTTAGGGAGGAAATGTTTATTAGAGGGCTTACAGTTTCAGAGGACTTAGTCCATATATGGCTGGTTCCATTCTTTAGGGCTCGAGGTGAGGCAGAACATCATGGAGGAAGAGTGTAGAAAAGGGAAGCAGAGAGGGAGGTCTCCACTTGCCAGATACCAATATATATCCAAAGCCACACCCCCAATTCCCACCTCCCCCAGCCACACCCTACCCCTTTAGTTACAACTCATTTCCCTACCAAGAAATTAATTCACTGATTGTATTAACCTGATCATTTCTCTTCCAAACTGTCTTGCATTGTCCCACATGTGAGTCTTTGGGGGACAATGAATCTAAACCATAAGAGTCACTCACCATTGCTAAGCAATAGAATGGTGAGCCCAATAAAATGGTTTTGTTTTATTCCATTTAGCTTTGGGTGGGTTGTTATATAGCAAGAGGTTGCAGAAAAAACTATTTCCTCCACTGCATATTAAGGAGGGGAGTCAAAGCATCCATCATTCATGAAAAGGAGATACTTTGGCAACTATCACTGTATTTCTCAAATATGTGAAAGGTAGGTGCTTCATGATTGGAGAGCTGAGACTTTTCAGGGGTCCTTTAGTTAGCCTCAAAGGAGTGTTTAATGATATATTTTGTCCTCATATTTAATTTAGTAAAAAGAAAGATGGAATAATTGGTATGTTGAATGTGTTTAACTGAAGTAGATTACGTACAATTGTGCACAATGTTAACGGAATCAACAAGGGAGAGTGAAGCACCCAATTGTTAATGACAATGAGGCTTTCCATTCATAGTCCAGAAAGAGTAAGAAGAGAAGCAGTGTGCTAGGAGCACAGTTGGAATAAGGTTCCCAGTGTGGTGAAACCTGTCAAACTCCACAACCATGGCAAGGAGAGAAAGAGGCAATAGTACATCCAACTTTCCTTCATTTTGTCTTCCTAGTTACATTTGCTATTTTCTATTGGTTAAACTCTATGGGAAACCCAAACACAAGGAAGTCCTATGGTATAGTCTATAGTTTTTAGCACCTCACAATATGATGCTGATGAACACAAAGCAGTCAGAGAAACAAGGGAAATTGATGTGGAGCACCAAAGTGAAAAGTGGCAGAAGAGTTGTCTATTATGAAGCCATAGTACAAATTCTAATCAGCTGAATAAACTTATTGATTACTGACTGATCTTATGTACCAGGCATTGTACTAAATAATTTTTGTCCATTGTTATGGTTTAAATATTAGGTGTCCCCCAAAAGCTCATGTGTGAGTCAATGCAAAAGAATTTAGTGGTGAAATGATTGGGTTTTGAAAATCTTTAACTAATCTGCACATTAATCCCCTGATAGGGATTAATTGGGTGGTAACTGTAGGCAGGTAGGATGACTGAAGGAGGTGGGTCTTTGGGGACATGTCTTTACGATTTATATTTTGTTCTTGTTAAACAGAGCTCTCTTTCTGCTTCCTGATGGTCATGTCCTGACTGGAATGCCTCCTTCACATTCTTCTGCCATGATGCTCAGCTTCAACACAAACCCCAAGGAATGGAGATGGCTCCCTATGGACTGAGATATCTGAAACCATGAGCTCCCAAATAACCTTTTCCTCCTCTAATTGTTCTTGTAAGGTCTTTTGATCACGTCAGCTATAAAGTTGACTAAAACATTCACATATGCTTTAACTTTTCTTGAAAATAGTCTGAGACTTATATTCTTATCATCCATATTCCACAGTTGAAGAAAGAGAGGCATCTAGATTATTTGTGCACACAGCTAATAGAAGAAACATTCAGGATTCAAACAAAAGATACTTTAGCTCCTTAATATGTGGCTTGACCACTTTACTGTATTGTTTCAAAAATATTCTGTAATAATGTTAACAACTGAAATAAAATTGAATGATTTGAAAAACTCAGTACCACTGAACTTCATTGGCACAAATTAAAGCAGTTTTGCAAAAGGAACTGAAAAAAAAATAGGTGAGTTATCTCCCCATAACATCTCACAAATATTGAGCAGACTCAGCCAGGAGCAATCTTTAGACACATGTTCATTCAGATCAGAGGAGACCATCATGTTCATCCTACACCCTGGAGAGTCCATGAGAATTTCCCCTAAAACCTGGGAGCAAATTCCAAAGTAATGCTTTGTACTAAAACTTGTTTAATATATGCCTGGTAGCTGTTCAGTCAGCCAATCACTCACTTGACCTAAAGATGTTGGTTCTGTCTCCTAAGGGGAATCTAAACAAGCTGAATTACTGTATGTGTCAGCACTTTCCAAAAAACTCAACCTGGTAAGCATCCTTATAACTCAAGGTAGATAGGAAAACAGCCTATGTATGATATTATATGACCTTGATTTGCTCCATAGACTTTAAAAAATGTCCATGTGCTATAATCTAAGTATAATCTTCAGAGAAATGATTCCAAATTATTTTGAAATAAAATATTACCCAAATACTAAACTTGCATAAATTCTTATGATTTAAATTTTCATAAGATTTGGAAACTTAATTTGCTCCTAATTTTACATTTTGGGGATCAAATTACAAATTTCTGTATTAATAGTAGTGACATTCTGAGTAAACAAACAAATATAAGAAAATAATCTGCAAGCATGCAAGTCTTTTGTAAAACATTCTGAAGGTTAAAGTGTTTTTAAAATTATTCCTTAGACCAAAAATAAATACTACATTGAATGGAAAAGGATCATTTTGAAAGTATTAGACCTTAGCATATGTGGGAATAATTTCTAAAGGTTAATAAATTACAGAAATGTAAAGATATTTTGCATTCCTAAAATCTAAAAGTTAATAAATTCTTATGAAATGCGATCTGCTGATGATTTAGTGGGGTGTTTTACTTTTTGAAACCTGGCACTGTATCAGTAGAAACTGTGAGAAAGAGCAAACCTATTTGTTTAACATAAATGATTTCTATTTCTTGGTAATGAACTGTCTTCTTAAATACAGTGACTGACAATGAAGTAAGGGACATTTTCGAGGTTCAAAAGTCAATTCAATGAATATCCTGGATGAAATGTACAGCTTTGCCCTCCCTTTTTCCAAAATTTAATACTTTAGAGTCTTCTAATACATATTCTAAATGCATCAGTCACATATAACCATTTTATTCAGATTCAGCCATTTCCCAAACTAGTGTGTTAGCTCCAGAACAGAAACCAAAGCCTACTTTTTCAATCATTCCGAGATTATAGCACGTATCAGTATCCTTGAATTGGTTAATTGGTATTAGTTGGTGATGTGAATGATAGACACTTGGAATGATCATTGCATGTTTTAAAAGAGTACAGGAGACAAAAAAAAACTAATCTTATAAAAGCTAGAGGGTGTTCAAAATGAGGCTCGAGAGAGAAAACTCAGTAACAGACGGATATCTTTCCAAAGAAATGGTCCACTAGAAAAACTTATTCAATAATGACAATAGAGCCAAAGTTTACTTGCTTGTCCTCTGTTAGTGATAGAATGAACAGAAGGACAGTACATATCATCTGTGAAGACCTTTTTTAGGAACTCTGAGTACAGGATCAGTGAACCAATGCCTGAGAGAAGCATTCTATTATGAGATATGATGACAAAAAATTAATTCATTTAAATGAAGAGTATATCGGAATGAGACCATGCCTCTAAGAGGTTACTGAGTAGCATCCCTGTTAAATGATATATGATAAAAGGAAGAAAGACACAAGAAATTATCACAGAGAAAGTGTTTTACTTTATTTTACATCTAAAGAACTCTGTCTAAATCACTAGGATGAATCACCAGTCAGCAATCATTGCAGGCATACACTAGTGAGAACAGATGGAATATAAAATGCTATGAAACAGATCTAGTGAGGAAACAAGCATTTGAAAAGTTAATGAAAGACTAGTCAACAAGGGAATCGTGTAGGCCTACGGAATGCTAATGTAATTACAGCATAGAATATCCCTAAGTTTTGTGGGGATTTTTTTTTTTTTATACTAGGGATTGAACTCAGAGTCACTCAATCACTAAGTCACATGCCCAGCTCTATTTTGTATTTTTATTTATAAACACTGAGTTTATTTATTTATTTTATTTATAAACACTGAGGTTATTTATTTTATTTATAAACACTGAGTTGCTTAGTGCCACGCCGTTGCTGAGGCTGGTTTTAAACTTGCAATCCTCTTGCCTCAGCCTCCTGATCCACTGGGTCCCTAAGCTTTTAATGATCCTTCAAATGACAAATAACAATAATGGCAGTAATAATAATACCCAAAATCCATTTATTCATTTATTATTTTTTCTAAGCACTATATTAAGCACTTCAAGTGCATCACCTTGATGTACCAAATAACTTTGGAAGGGTATACTTTCATTAATTATATTTTATTGATCAGATGCATGAGTCTCAGGGATGTAAAATAAATCTTAGGGTGTGACAGATTCAGCATTCAAATTCAACCAGATCCTTCCTAATACATTAGGTAGCAAAAAAATATGCTATGTCAATTACATCACACCGTACTCTGCATATTAGATTGCATTAACAAATAGTTAAATAATAAAAGCAACTTGGTAGATTCTAATACTCTATTAATTCAACAATTATTTCAGCAGGTGGTAAATGCAGGCACTTTGGGTATTGAAAATGAAACAAGAATTTGGACAAAAACAATGTGATAGAATACCTTAGCCATTCCTTAACTTGTCCCAAATGCTTATAATTATAGTGAATGATTTTCAATACTACTTGTTGAACCCTGTGGCTTTACTGCTAATTCTAAGCTCCTTAAGTCCATCTTACCAATGAGATTGGTGTTATTGTACTTCCATTTTTGAGATGAAAGAATAAGCACAAACAGATTAAATAATTTGCTTCACCTCTCACAGTAAATAAATAACAAAGCTGGATATTTCCACCAGGCAGCCTACCTCTAAATTTTGCATATATTTCCACTATATAATGTACCCAGAATGTTTTATCAGAGGGCTATCCTAGCTTCTAAACTGCTTGTTTTCTTTAGTTGTTGTTGTTGTTTAAAATTGCATGTTTTAAGTCAACTCCAAAATCTGTTTCTTTAAAAATGTATTAACTTGTGGAATCTAAAGATGGAAATAGTGCCTGAATAAGTTAAATATATTAGTTTATGATCAGAAGATAAAATGGCCTCAAATATTAACCATGATTGTGAAGATGGAGGGCATATAGAAGAGAGTTATCTCTCTATGGAGAAGAGATGTCAACCAATTGTAAAAATGACCTTGAACAAGAACATGAAAGAAAGAAATTTCTGTCCTTTTAAGGAACAAACTTATTGTTGGCTCTTTCTGTTGCATCCAGTTTTACTCTGACTGCCTCAACTGCTTATCAGAAATTCAGAAAAAGTATTCAATTAGAAAAGGGTATAATTAGCAATACCAAAGAAATAATGTATTTGGAGAAAAATCTGAATCTAACTTATCTTATTAGCCTGTCTTCCAAATATAGAATAGAAGTAATTTTCTGTTTGGGCACATTTACCAAATTTTGTCCTCAGGGGAACTTGCAGCCTCATGACATTTATGTGAAATACCCCACACTTAGCAAATTCTATCAGAAATCCATTCAAGCATTCTAGTATCCTAGTAATTCTACTATTTCCCAGCCTGCATTATTTAGTTAAACATCAATAGAAACCAATTACTGTACTGAATTTTTCTTAGAACCTTTTTCTTTCATAATATATAATGCAGTCACGAGCATGACATGATATTTATTAAATTCTAATTTTGATTCAAGTTAAAATCAATTAGCAAATTTTGCAGGTCAGATAAAGGACTTAGCTTAATTATGGTGACTGCTTCTGACGATCTTGTGTGCACATTTTTATAATACCAGAGCTATTTTTAATTAAAACTATTTTGTGAAGTATTTATATAAATTTTCAGCATTATGTGAAATGAGATTCAAGGATCTGAAAAGCTAGCAACATTGCTGTTGGCTTGCTTTTTCTCCTATATGTTGAGGCTAACAATATATTTAGTAGCAAAAACAGTAGAAGTCTTAGTGTAGCAAAATGCCATTCACAATAAAAACTTTTTCTCAGCCTCCTTGCAACTGGTTTGACCATATCCCTGATTTTTACCATTGCTAGAATGTGTTTTATGAGTTCCACTTCTGAAATGAGGCTTCCCATTCCACTGCTTCATGGAAGGAAAACACATATATAATAAAGTAAATTTCTAGAGAACAAGGGTTCAGAAATAGTGTGCAGGCCACCTCAGTCTTTCATACGAAAAGGTAAAGCTTCTCTTTCACACATAGGTAGGTATATAGTTAATGAAATTGCCCAACCGTAGCAAACATCAAAAACATGACCTCTATTCACATATAGGTTTTGAAATGTTCAGTTCTTTGCAATTATTAAAGCTCTGAACTTATTTTAATATCTCTAGCTCAACAACTCAAGCTAATTTCTCCTGTGGGGTATTCCTTTGCTGTGGAGTTTAGTCCATCATACCCTTAGTTATTCTTTTCCATGCAAGGTAGTTAATATTCTACACCCTTCCAAGTTATCACACACACAAAAAAAAGAAACTTAATGAAGAAAGGGAAGATAAGAAAATAGTTACCATCAAAATGAAAATATAAAATAGTTCAGCTCTTTCTTCTTTACCATTCACATCTGATGCATGTAAACTAATACACACATATAATTTAAAATTTCTTGACTAAGAATTTATTTCCAGCATGTAGCAGACTCTTCCTCTTCCACAGATCTTCCAAGAAATCTCATTGGTATAATTCTAATGATCTCCAAATATCTTAGGCAGAAATTATCCCTCGTTAATACAAAAGGAAGAAACAAACTTAAAATTTCAAAGGTAAGATTCAGTATAAGTAAAATCTGTTGTGCTCATTCAAAGATTCAAAGTAGTTCTCCTGAAGGTCATATTCACACAGAAATTGAATTACTCAAATGAGCTCTTTTATTTTGCAATTACATCATTCTTTGAATCTGGCTTATAGACAGGAAAGAGAGTGAAAAAAAAAGAGAAAAATAGAGAATGGAGTGGGGACTTTTGGTCAGGCTTGAAAGTATTGTACTTAAAACTCCCTGTCACACTACAAGAGCTTAAACGCAAACCTGTGGCCATATGTAAGGGGAGTCAGAAACTACTAGATAGAATTACAGGAAGAGAGAAAATATTTGGGTAAATTGGAAGCAAGAATGATAGCAAGTCTCTCACAAAGCTCTGACTACTTGTTTCTTAGAGTATAGTGATACCTCTCAGACTCTTCCACAGTCCCACTGAGGTCCTTCTCTCTGTAGGGCATTTTCTACCCCTTTCATTATTCAAGGGTTATTTTCAATGAGATCTTTTAGCACTCCACTTATTTCTGTAAAAGATCTTTAAAAAAAAGCAATCCATGCTATGGAATCACTTTTTGGATTTTACTACTTTGATTTTGTTCAGGGGTCTCTGACAGAGACCCTAGACCCATTGCAGAAGTTCTTGGCAATTGTTTTGACTATTTGTACGTGGGACTAACCTTGATATTTGAGGTAAAGCAGCAATCTTGTAATAGTTATTTTTGCACAAACTGCAACTTTAACGTCTTAGAGAAGAATGTATTTAAATGACATTGAGGAAAAATTAGCAAAATTTAAGATAGTAAAGACATGAAATAACTAAGATGAAAGAGAATTGTGAGGAAATAAGAGTCTTTGCAACTCAGCATAATTTGAAGTGTTATTTTTTTGTTTGTTTATTTGTTTCATTTTTAGGTAAGAGAGAGAGAATAAAAAACTAATAAAAATTCAGGTAATTTTCCTGAATTTCTGAAGGAAACTTGAGTGAGTTTCTGTTTAATGACTTGTATTATCTACTGTTAGCTGGGGAGTGTTAGAAATGAGAAAGGTTTAGAAAATAAAGTCTCAAAATAAATAGCAGGATTTTCCCAAAGTATACTTCCTGGAATATTCATCTTGCAAGATTCACTATGAATAAAAGATTTAGTGGTCAAATTTAAAAAGCATTGCTGGATATGCAACAAAGTTTCTCACACTACATAAGCATATTATAAGTTCTGAATTTTGGTGCTATGGACTGACATGTCCCATTATTTAATCCAATAATTCATTAAACTATTTAAGACTATAAATTTTTATGATTATATCAACTAAATGACATTGAATTTAGCATTATATATGAACCAGATAGCAGAGGCTAATCTTTAGAATACATTGCTCAGGTGCTAGCAATATTCTAACATTTTCAAAATAAAAAGATTGATCAGGTCCATACAGATTGTTTTCTCTCTATGCAGATAAACATCAATTGTGATTGTCTCAATTGATAAATGCATATCAAGCTGAATGGTTATGTGGATGATTGGAAGCTGACTCACTTTTCGTTCTGCTATGAGACCATAGTGGAAGGAAGGAAAAATGGAGATATAGTAAGGACAAGTTTATTTTCCATCAGCTAGGAGATAAATATTGTTACTTCTGATCACCAAAACCATAGTCATATTTTTTTCCTTGATCTGATTGGAATAAATTCACTCTTTTCCCACGTGGTGTGTTTATTAGAGTCCTGGTGAAATGGCTGGCCCATTATGTATCAGAGTGGAAGGTAATAGGCACAGAAGGTAGGAACCCTTGAGGTTCACAAACTTCTATGACTACTTATTGAAGTAGAGATTCCTAATGTACTCTTCTAAGAAAACAAAAGATTTCATCAAGTTCAACTGAAAGAACAATTTCCCCCAAAAGCATGCAGAAGCTCTGTATAGGTCAACTTACTTGCTCATCCCAATGTCTTCTAAATCAATCTTTTTCCCATAAACTTGGCAGTTATATTACCCAATCCTAGGAAATTAACTCAAAAAAAAAAAAAAAAAGGTGATTATCTGGATGTCAAGTATTTCTTGTGATTATATATTATCTGAATTTCTTATTTATATAGATTATCAAAATTTGGATAAAGTTTACAATATTTTTTGACAGAATAATAAATGCATATAAATAATTATTTACAAATAATAACTTGGCTTTGCAAACAAAAGTAGAAAAAAAATCTTAATCTATCTAATAAACAATCCAAGGGCAAAAAACAAAATATCCAAATTCAGAACTAAGTTGTTATTTATCAGAAAGTGTTTATTTAGTGAAAACTCTGGACAAACGCACAATGATAGCAAAGAAGTTATAAGTTTCTCTGTTTACCTCAATTCCACTGACTTGTCTCTATTTCAAGGCAATCAAAACAGCAGTGATTTGCCCAACATAGGATGTAGTTGCAAAGAATTAGTGTGATTAAGGGCTGGGGAGATACCTCAGTCGGTAGAGTACTTGCCTTGCATGTAGAAGGCCCTAGGTTCGGTCCCCAGCACTGCCAAAAAAAAAAAAAAAAAAAGAATTAGTGTGATTACATTTATATCTATACTATTTAATTCATTATATTAACATTATATGATACACATACTATATAAAGTATATGATATATACATATAACCACTTGTGCAATACTAGAAGTAGAACATTATTTTGCATTAAGATGTTCACTGGGGAGCTTATAAAACTGTCTATTTAGAGATTTTTTATATAAATCTTTTTTCTTCTTTCAGATCCATCTCAATTCAAATTATTCTTCCCTTCCTTCATTGATTTCTGCCACTTTCTGTGCTTTGACACAGCTCCATTTGCAGTGCCACTCTCTGAATGATCCAATGTTCAAAAATAACAATCCCATCAAAACTTTGTTGTACTCAGTGAGAAAATTTGTAAGCTTTCTGTAATCCCTGTTCTCTTTTTCACCCTACTTTTTCACTTTGCTCTTTGAGGATTTTACTTCTGACACTATGCCTCTCACATTTTGTAATACTAACATTAATGCAAAAGAGACACTCATTGTGTTGACTTTTGGGGTTGTATTATTTTGGGGTTGTAGTATTTACTCTTTTTTGGCACAAGTAGGATCATTATATAATTCTCCCAGGAGTCCATAATCAAATTTTCAGAAGTATTACTTGACAAAATACCAACACAGGGAAACACCTTACACACAAAGGAAACAAAATTACTCCCTTAGCTATGAATCTCCTGGTTATCACATTCTATAGACTCAATTATAACTACTGGGCAGGATCAAAGGAGCCATTAAAGAAAAGGTAGGTAGAAATTGTTATAAGATTAATTGTGCTTCTAATTTTTCATTGCTCATCATGTATAGATGTAAATGGTACAAAATAACCTCAGACCTACGTGGACTGATGGTCCTACCCATAAGCATTCAATGGTGCTTTTCTCAGCTTTTAGGTAAATGTCAGCATAAACATTAAACAAAAGCCTCAACCACTGCCGTATGGTGATGTAGTGGAATTCTGATCCTATGAATAATATGGCTACACACTTTAGAGATTTGTATCATACTACTTGAAGAAGGAAGATAAGAGAGGCACTTCTAAAAGTTACTGGAGATGTTTTTAGGAACCAAAGTATTTCATAAATTAATGCTTTTTAACTGATGCCCTTGCTTTACTGGTGCATTAAGCAAGTATTTATCTAATTGTATCCGTAAAGTCTGGAGTAAAGAGCATGTAGAGTATCTCTGCTAAATATATTTAAAAGGATGCTCTCCAATTTTAGCATCCATTTTCTGACTAGCAATTGCATAAAGGTTCTTCTACTTGGTCAATGATAGCTTGTCTTCTTTATTTATTTTGTATAACAGTTACTATATGTGATGCCAAGCACATTGTAGACACATGAAATTACCCATTGAATGAAAATAAATTCCATGATTTGAGTTCCACAAAAGATAAGGGTGTTCAATAGGACAATTACAAAGAGTTTCACTTTATACATATTTGAAATATTTCTTCCACAATCAAGTGAAAGTAACTGAGGAGGTACTTCTCAGGAGTTAAGGAGTAAGAATTGAGCTGGAGATATTAATTTGCATCTCATCGATATATAGTTTTTCTTTTTCTTTTTTTTTTTAAGCTCAGTAGTCTGGATCAAATCCACAATATAATGATCAGTTGTGTCAAGTGCTGGTGATTTTTGAGAAAGATGAGGCCTTCAAACTGCCCATGGAGATTGTCATCCTGGGTCTATTAGCTATCCTGAGGAGAGCTGTCTCAAAGGAGTCATGGAAACTGAATTATTACTTAAACGTGCTCAAAGGAGAAAGGGAGAAGATTACTCAATGTTGTAGCAACTGAATTAAAAAAATTTCATCTACATGAGAAGTCAAAATGAAGTTTATATTAATTGGAAGGGATTCAGAGCTTAAGAATTTTTGTGTTGGGAGATATTAAATCAAGGATATATGTTGATGAAAATAATTTAATAGAAAGAAATTTTTTGTAGGGAAAGTATAAAGAAGGGACAGTTTGTGAAATTGTGGTCAAGAAGCAAATATTTAAAAAACATGGGTGGTATTCTTGTCTTGGAAAGGAAACCAGTGTATTTCTTGTGACAGGAATGAAGACATGGAATGCAGAGTCAGGTAAATGTGGTAGATTTGGTGGCGAATGCCTGTGAAATGTTCTTCTTGTTGATTCCATTTTCTTAATGAAGAAGACCTAAACACATCTTGGAACAATGTAGTTAAAGAAGTTTTAATGATTTGGGGGAAAGAAGAACATGTGACACAGGACTGTAAGAGATTACATATCTTCAATCAACTGTACTTAATTATATCTAAAAAAGACCATTTTGCTCTTCACTCTTTTAAGACTCTAATTTTGATGTCCAAGTACAAGAACCATACTTTTCTGTGAGATTCTCCTTGACCTTGGATGCTGTGCTCTTCCCATGACACTCTGGGGCACTTTAACAATATAGTGGACTCATTCTAATAGATCATAAGTGCTTCAAAGTTAAGGACTTCCTTCTTAAAGTCATAGTATGCCTGGTGCTTATTTCAAGAAATCATTTTACTCTATGTTTCATTAAAGATGTAATTAATACTTATACAATGAATAAGTCTTATTTCAGAGATATCATTTGAAACTCATTGTCTACTTCACATAGAAGCCAATTCCCACAACATAATAACAAATATTTCAAATTATATTATTGACACAATATCAATAATCTACTGTATAAACAATAGTATCTTCAACAATTAAAATGCCCTTTGAGGCTTCCAAAGTCTGAATCTTCACTAATCATGAAAATCAATAAAACATTCTTGTCTTAAGTGGTAAACTATTTTTGACATATATTTGAATCCACAAGTATATAGGAATATTCCATTCAGATACCACAATTTTTCTCAATTATATTTTAATTTTTTTCTCAATTATATTTTAAATTTTACACCAAATTTCAATATGCCTCTAAATTATAAATTGAAAATCAGTAATAATTTCAAAAATAAAGGCTTTAGTAGTTTGTTTGAGAATAATGTTAGATTTTAAAGCATGATTGCATTAAATCGGCTTGTGATAAAGACAATTTTAGTAACAGTTCTACACTGTCAACTAGAATGACTTATTTTTTTTCTTTTAATTTCTTCTATTCACATATAACACTACCATAAACTACTCTCAGTTCTAAATTTATAACCCACAAGACTACTTGAATCACTCACAGGATGAATCAATGGAAAATTAAACTCTATAAGACGAAATTAAAGTCATGGTACTTCTACCTTCAAAAGTGGTAGTTTTCAGGAATTTCCTAGGTAACTAATTCTACTCAATTATAAAAATCAGAATCATATCATTACAATTCCCTGTGGTTTTCATTCTCTAATCCATCATCACTTCCTGTCAAATAGTTATTTTGATCCTAAAGACTATTGAAAGTTGTCTACTTTTTGACATGCAAAACTACTTTCTGCGCCTTTTGCACTAAGCTCTGGGTTGTGTGATCAGATCCAAAAAAGAAAAGACAAAATAAATAAATAAATAAAATAACCAAACAAAAACCCTGCCTTCTTTACTTTAAGATGTAGTCATATGACTGCTACAGTATAGCCATAACTTTTTAATTAGCCTTCAGATATTTTGACTTCTTATAAACTATTATATTTATGCTGCAGAATTACTTTTATTAAATTCAAATCTTATTCTTGTTACTTCATATAATTAAAAATTTAAAAGAACAAATTGATGCATCTTTGTTGGCCTTAAAGTCTTAAGCAAATCATAGATAGGCTTTCAGAGGCCTGTCTGGTTTGGCCTCAAAATTCACTTCACTTTTCTGTCCATTCTGTCTACCCCCATTCATTCTATTCTTTGTCTGAAAATGTGACATGCTTCTCTTCAAAAATGATTTTAGTTGTTAGCTCCATTGTTTGATACATTGTTCACTTTGCCTCCTCATAGGCTTGCGTTTTATTGAATTTACTGTTGCTTCCAATTTTAACTTAAAAATCACATTTTAATGAAAGATTATTTCTCTGCTAGATCTCAAATGACTAAATCACCCTTCTGCACCTTTTCAGAGTGAAAACATGTATGGATTTATCAGAGCTATGTTATTTTATATACATCAGTATGTTTTTATGATTCTTTGATCACTGCATACCCCCTTAGATGAAACTCCAGGTGGTTAGGTTAAAAACCTTGTGTGAAGGTTTTGTTTACAAAAATACCACATTGTCCATTCAGAACATGGCACATAGACTAGCCATATTAAATATTGGCTGAAAGAATATCTGGCCATAAATGTACAGAATTTGTATTATAATTTTACACAGAGCCATTTTAAGCTTACAGAAGAATTCTGTTTTTAACTTAATTAAAATATTTATTTTTCTATTATTGATTTGATTTTCAGATACATGGGGCCAGAAGCAATTCTGGGACCAGTTTTTCAGAAATTCACAAGCTAAAAGAGCATTCCAGAATTCTTTTTCTTTGAACAGATGGTAGCTGCTCATGTAAAAAATACATGCTATGTAAAAAAACTAAAAAGAAACTAAAATGAGTTTATGTCAAATAAAATATATCTGGAATTCCAGAGGATATATTTTTCTTGCAATGATTATTCATAAATTATAATTTAAAATTCTATTTTATGATATAATTTGAAGCTAGAACTTTCACCAGTGACAAGATGAGAAGTTTCTTATATGTAATTATGTTTCAGTTTATAAGGAAAATAATACATAGTATTATAATTAATGAACCATATTTAATGCATATTAGAAGTTTATTATTGCCTCTAATCAATATGAATTATAGACATTATTTTGGGAGAAAGACTTCATAAGGGAAGTATTATCTAGAAAGAAGTCTTAGAAATAAATGAAATTTGTGCAAGAGTGTATTTCATTGTTAATATGAATAATTCCTTCAATTTATATTCTGTATTTGTTACAGCTTAAGTAAGCTAGCCCTGACATGGAGTAGGGAGAATTGTATTTCCCCCGGAGGCTCTGCCAGTCACCAGCTACATGGCCCTGGGCAATGCAGCAAGGCTTCCTGGATCTTGCTTTCCTACTACCCAGAATGAATGTGCTACCCTTGATTATTTCTAAGAGAACATTCAAAGCAATGATTCGGTGGTCTGATTTTCTTATTCACATAGAATACAGTATTTACACGGTCTATATTTTTATCCTTGAAGTTTTCATAATGGGTAATTTAAAATAGCTTAATGAAAATCACAAACGTGTAAGTAAAAAGGATAAATAGACCTGGGAATTGTTTCCCAATTTGGGTGATTTTGTTGCTGAGAGATTGTTTCCATGGTACAAATTCTGTCATAATCACTAGAAAAGATGTCTATAATACTTTTATTTACTCTGACAATATCAGTTGTTAAGTGTCTTACAATTCATTTTCAAAACAAAGATTGAAGCAAGGACAAAGCCTAAAATGGTGTAAACTCATTACTGTGACAAAATTTAGTCTTAACTCATCATCATTTAAAAACTATAATCTTGTGCTCTCTCAATATGTGATAATCACTCAGGGATACTGCATCATTATCTTTCCTTAGAGACTATTTAAAAATTTCTCTGCAGGAAAAGGGAAGACCAAAATATTCAGCACCTTGTCTGTTTAAAATAAGACGGTATTTTAACTTTTTATATATATGCTCAATTTAGAAATTATCTTCTGCACTATAAGTCAGACATATTAAAGTATATTTCTATGTGCAGATGCATGTGTATACATTTAATGCGTGAAAATATATACTTACATATTTACAAGTGACATGATTTAGGCACATGTCAAAGCATACTTTTTCCAGTTAAAAAAAAAAATCATAGATACCTATTTAGGTAAATTAATGGAGATCTGACTTGCTGTTTTGAATAGGCAATGATTCTTCATATAAATTATTTGGTGTTTTGTTCATTTCTAAATCATACTCCTGAAAAACTAAATTAGGTAGTATAACATTTAACCTACTTCTGTATGCTCCATGTAGGCAGATTGGTGAGTTCCTCTGGTTCACCTTTTTGATGTAAATAAATAGAGTAACAAGCTTTGTTATCTCTTGTTTATTACTTTTTTTCTTCCTAAATTTGTGTTTTTCACATATATTGTGCCACTTTATACCTTTGGCATATAACAGAAAACAATTGGATTATGAAACAAGCACTTTCCTTTAATATAATGTTTACCTTTTATACAGTATCATTCAACTGTACATTGCACTGAGTTAATATTATTAACTCTATTTTGGTGTTAGATATATGAGACTGCTTGGTTAGTTAATTCAAAATTGTTATTATTGTTTATTGTTACAATTCTGGATATCAAAACCAGGGTCTCATGCATACTAGGCAAGCCCTGGGTCACTGAACTTTATCACCAGCCTAAAAGTATTTTTAATGATAAAGTTAGTTTCTAATTTTAATGTATTCAGTTTTATATAGAGTAGGATATTTTATTTTAATATTTCTTAAATTTAGTAATTCACCATGTGTAACAGCTGGAAAATAATATTGTTTTTTTTTAACAAATAAATACATAAATACTATGTGCATATATACTTTCCTATAGATTGAAGTTTGATTAAAACAACCTCCTCCAGGTAATATTTTGCATGTGTTCTTTGTTGGTTTTTTTTTTCTTTTTTTTTGTTTGTTTGTTTATTTCCTTTTGTTTTTTATTGCTATTTATCTAGTAGATTCTGCTCTTATTTCCTTAATCTTCGTATTTTAAGACTTGCATTTTTTTCTCCTAGTTAATTAAATAATTCATATATTATTGTTTGTTGGTTTGAAGATCAAACCCATGGTCTTGCATATGGTGGTTGAGTACTCTGTCACTGAGCTACATCCTGGCCCTAATTTATCAATTTTTCTTCTTGCTGTGGCTTGTTTACTTTGACTTCCCAACATGTTTGGCCTTAGTTGATCTCTGATTTTGACAATTCCCCAAGATCTTGAATGGGAATAGCCCTACTTATGGTTCTGGCCTAACATAAAGACACTGGCTAATCAAAACCTCAGATTTCACAAGAAGGGAATCAATGTGGCAATTTGCATCAAGTAAATGGTTCTCATTGATACATTCACTCAGTTGGTTGCAAAAAAAGACTTGGCTGTCTTCAGATCTCTCTTGTACTTAGTAAAAAACCCACATTCAAATGCTCTTTGAATGATAATTTGGCTCAAATATCAGTTGAAAGAATTGTACTTCTAGGGATTTAGAATATTTAATTCTGGTATCACTATTTTCACCAGAGACTGAGATAGGATAGCAAATTTCCTAAAGTTTTTATACAAATACAGCTGCAGGCTTTATCAATATGTTGGACTCTTGGTACATGGTTGATAAAGAGTTAATGAATTTTATTTATCAAGCCTACTTTATCAGTGATGAGATTTATATTCCCATAATGAATAGAAATCATTTTTTTTTTCAATTTTACTAGATTACAAGTAATGGGTCTCTTGGTTACTTAAATGGATCATAGTCTCTTTCATAGGCCTGGGATGAGGGAATTACTTTTAGACTGTTAATCTGTATTACACCATTTAAGTGTTTACCTGCCATATTAAGACCATCCACTGAACGAACTGTACATTTGCAGGCTTCAAAGGCGAAATGTAACTTTTATCTCTAATTGAGTCATTTTTGATGGTTGATAGAATCACCATGAGTTAAAAGTTCAAGAACTTTCCTTTCCATTCCTCCTTTCAGCATCAAGAGTGCAGAGAGCAAGTCCTCTGCATACTGCAGTGTGAATCCACACTCCTCCTCCAGCACTTCCTGTGACTGAGTCACCTGAGAAAATGCAGGTGTTTCCTTCTTGCTTGGGACTTCTGTCCAACCCCTAGTGTCTTCTCTTTGTTGGATAATGGTAATATCATTAGTTTCTTATCTCTGAACATGAGAACATAGTTATGTCAGATTGTTATAGGTTGAATTCTGCCTCCCCTTCCAAAAGAAAAAAAAAGAAAAAAAATATATATATACTGTTATCTTGACTTTCAGGATCTCATAATGTGATCTTATTTGAAGACAGGGTTTTTATAGAGGCATTGAGGTTAATATGAAGAAATGAGATCCTAAAGGCAGGCACTAATCCAATACCACTGGTGTTCTTATGAAAAGGGGGGATTTAGAGACACATAGAGGGAAAACAAGGTGAAGAAACTGTCAAAGATAAGCATTAAAAATAAACCACTAAGTGGAAAGGACAGATTTCAATTAGCAATAACTATGGCAATAGGAAAGTGTTAAGCATGAATTGATTTCAACTTAAACTTGTACTGAGCTTGATTTTTTAAATTTGAAGACTCATTGAAGGAGTACAAAGAGGGGCAAGAAGGGTCTCAGTAAAGTAAGGAAGTGAAACAATTGAAAGCATTCGTCAGTATAAATGTGATTACGCCAGCTGTGTCTGCTAACTGGCAATTATCAAAGTTAGAATTTTATCCTCTGGCAGATCCTTAGAGATAGAGACCCTGTCTTCACCAGTCTTTGCAGAAAGGCACCATAAATTGTTTTGACAGCCTTGAGTTTTCTGAAGCAGGCTATTTAATGGGAGTTAGTGATACCGCCGTTTACTGGTGATGAGTTCTGCTCCCTCTAATGTTGAAGTCTGAACACTTGAGAAGCACTCCAAGGCAAGCATATTAAGCAGGTTTTATTTAAAGGGAATAATACAGACTTCTCCCAGGAGGGAGAAGGGGGCCATGACTGATGTTCTAAAGTCCCAAGAAGTGAGCGTACCCTACATCTTTTATAAGTTAAGGTCTCTTTTTTTCTCCAGTTCTCTACCCCCTTATTGCTCCTTCCTGCCTATGTGACTAGGCCTGGTTTTGCAGGTTAAAAAGTGAGAAGTGGATGGGGCAGGGGGAGGGCCAAAGTCATTCCGTCAGGAAAAGGCCCAGGGGGCATTGATTAGCAGCTTCTTACCTGCAGTCCTTGATAAAGGCAGGTAAATTTGGTAATCAATGAGCTCCAGAAATCCTTAACATTCCATTCTCCCAGGGGCAGTCTCCAACTTCCAGAGGTAGATGGCTTTCATGGCCTTCATTTCCTGGATTTGACCCCATCCCCTATTTCTACATTAACTGCCAGTCCCCAATTCTGGCTTCACTAGAATTGCCTTGTGGATTTGACTTTAAACTCAGTTAAATTATGCTAGTGTATACGTCTTCACAATCCAAGCTTGAGGCCTAGGTAAGGGGGCATACAGGAGCTTCTCCAGAGTTTGGTTGAGGTCAGAATCTTTGTCAATACACACAGAAAACATTACGTTCTACAAAACAGTGAGAGAGACCTGGAACAAATTCTTCCTTCTGCAAGACACATGTGTTAAATACAAGAGGCTCAATTCTCCCTGTTGAAAATAAGGAGGGAGAATTTTTTCTATCCCTTCCTTTTCATACAGCATTTATTTTAGTAAACAGCAAGTACATGTTATTTCTCTGTCTATTCAACTCTATATGAATTTTTTTTTTTATTATTGTAAACAAATGGGATACATGTTGTTTCTCTGTACATGGCGTAAAGGCATACCTTTTGTGTAATCATAAATTTACATAGGGTAATGTTGTTTGATTCATTCTGTTATTTTTTCCCCTTCCCCCCCCACCCCTACCACCCCTCTTTTCCCTCTATACAGTCCTTCCTTCCTCCATTCTTGCCCCCCTCTCTAACCCTAACACTAACCCCTCCCACCCCCCATTATGTGTCATCATCCACTTATTAGCAATATCATTCTCCATTGGTTTTTTGAGATTGGCTTATCTCACTTAGCATGATATTCTCCAGTTTCATCCATTTGCCTGCAAATGCCATAATTTTATCATTCTTTATGGCTGAGTAATATTCCATTGTATATATATACCACATTTTCTTTATCCATTCATCAATCGAAGGACATCTAGGTTGGTTCCACAATCTGGCTATTGTGAACTGAGCAGCTATGAACATTGATGTGGCTGTATCTCTGTAATATGCTGATTTTAAGTCCTTTGGGTATAGGCCAAGGAGTGGGATAGCTGGGTCAAATGGTGGTTCCATTCCAAGTTTTCTAAGGAGTCTCCACACTGCTTTCCAGAGTGGCTGCACTAATTTGCAGCCCCATCAGCAATGCATGAGTGTACCTTTCTCCCCACATCCTCGCCAACACCTGTTGTTGCTTGTATTTGTGATAATCGCCATTCTAATTGGGGTGAGATGGAATCTTAGGGTGGTTTTGATTTGCATTTCTCTTATTACTAGAGATGTTGAACATTTTTCCATGTGTTTGTTGATTGCTTGTATATCTTCTTCTGTGAAGTGTCTATTCATTTCCTTAGCCCATTTGTCAGTTGGATTATTTGCATTCTTGATGTAGAGTTTTTTGAGTTCTTTATAGATTCTGGAGATTAGCGCTCTATCTGAAGTATGATTGGCAAAGATTTTCTCCCACTCTGTAGGCTCTTTCTTCGCATTGCTGATAGTTTCCTTTGCTAAGAGAAAGCTTTTTAGTTTGAATCTATCCCAGTTATTAATTCTTGCTTTTATTTCTTGTGCTATGGGAGTCCTGTTGAGGAAGTCTGGTCCTAAGCCGACATGTTGAAGCAATTAGACAGACCAAAGAAATTAAAGGGATACGAATAGGAAAAGAAGAACTCAAACTATCCCTATTTGCTGATGATATGATTGTATACTTAGAGGAACCAGGAAATTCCACCAGAAAACTTTTAGATCTCATAAGTGAATTCAGTAAAGTAGCGGGATATAAGATCAATGCACATAAATCTAAGGCATTTTTATACATAAACGATGAATCTTCAGAAAGAGAAATTAGGAAAACTACCCCATTCACAATAGCTTCGAAAAAAATAAAATACTTGGGAATCAATCTCACAAAAGAGGTGAAAGACCTCTACAATGAGAACTACAGAACACTAAAGAAAGAAATTAAAGAAAACCTTAGAAGATGGAAAGATCTCCCATGTTCTTGGATAGGCAGAACTAATATTGTCAAAATGGCCATACTACCAAAAGTGCTATACAGATTCAATGCAATTCCAATTAAAATCCCAATGATGTACCTTACAGAAATAGAGCAAGCAACTATGAAATTCATCTGGAAGAATAAAAAACCCAGAATAGCTAAAGCAATCCTTGGCAGAAAGAGTGAAGCAGGGGGTATCGCAATACCAGATCTTCAACTCTACTACAAAGCAATAGTAACAAAAACGGCATGGTATTGGTACCAAAATAGACAGGTAGATCAATGGTACAGAATAGAGGACACGGACACAAACCCAAATGAATACAATTTTCTCATACTCGACAAAGGGGCCAAAAATATGCAATGGAGAAAAGATAGCCTCTTCAACAAATGGTGCTGGGAGAATTGGAAATCCATATGCAACAGAATGAAACTAAACCCATATCTCTCACCATGCACGAAACTAAACTCAAAATGGATTAAGGATCTCGGAATCAGACCAGAGACCTTGCATCTTATAGAAGAAAAAGTAGGTCCAGAGCTACTATACGAATCTTTTGGAAACCAAATAAGATTTTCGTCATCTCTATAGTCCAGGAGTATCTTTCTTAAGGACCTGGGATCCATCTATCTGAATGATATAGCAATCTACTATACTCAGATACAGCACTCCTGACTCCCAGTTTCTGTGAAGGTAGGACCCTATCTTCAGTTAGCATCTGGCTCCAAATTGCTCATCTACCTCCTGTCATAACAATAGAGTTGATTTACCTCACGACAAAACTAGTTAACGAACACAGGTGGTGATCCCAATTACTAGGTGAATCAGGGCAAATAATGTATGACTACTGGTGAAAACAAGTTCTTTTTTTCCAGACTAGTTATAGTTTTTTCTTGAGAGCTCAGAGACACTTGTTGCATCTGTTGGTCTGCATGTATGGGTGAGATTTCTTTCTGCCTTTTCAATCTCATAGCAGATTTCCTGTGAAAGCAACAGATTCTGGTTTAAGGCTTATTCAATAGCAAAACTGTTTTCTTTCTCTGATACCTAGTGGAGAAGTTTTCTGGGTTATGAGATTTGTTTTTTAATTGTATTTCTCCAATACCTCACAGTAATCAGAAAGAACCAACACTACTGACATCTTGCTTTTGAAATTCTCCCACCAGAATTTTGGGACTGTAAGAAACTCACAAAAACCACATGGGACACGGGAAATCGCGTAAGGGAGTTTATTAAGCAAAGAGTGTCTCCCTGCAAGGTAAGAGAGAAAATGAGAGGAAAAGAGAAAGGGTGTGCACTAGAGAGAGTGGAAAAGTGAGGAGGAGAGAGAAGGAAAGTGAGCAGGAGAGAGAAAGCAAGAGAAAAATGGCGGGTACGTTATCCTTAAGCAGTTGAATTCCACCAGGCTAACAGGGAACCAATAATGGAGAAGGATACTTGCAAGCTGACTGATGAACCAATAACTAGCTAGGATGTTCACAGACTGACAAGTAGTTGGGAGACGGGGAAATGGCTGCAGTGGAAAGGGGGGTAGCGACAAGAAGTTGGGAGGCGGGGAAATGAATGCAGCATAAGGGGCAGGGGAGCAGCTTTATATTACATTACAGGGACAATAAATTATTGTTATTTAATTACTCTGTGCTACTTTGTTACAGTAGTTTTGAAAATGAATACAGATGATAGTTTGTGTTTAAAAGAACTGGGGAAAATGTTGAGAGCTTAATTCTAGTGTTTCAAGGATTTTTTTAGGCTTATTTTCTCCTGAAGACATTTCCATGAAAGATGAATGGGAGTTGGGAAATTCATCAACATATGATCCCAGTATTCTGGGGCTCTATCAATATAATACTTCCCTACTTCACATTTTCAACTATTTACCACAAATTTGACAGCTTTGCACATTCCAAATTCTAAAGACTAGTGTCTCAGAAACACATCCTTGACCTCTAATTTAATATGTCTGTGCATCAACTTGAGTCTTGAAACATTTTAAAAGTTGTGAAGTGAACCCCAGGTTAGTAACCACCCAAATGATTCCATGATAAAAAATTATCAGTCAAAATAAGATTTTAAAACTTTTATTCATTAATCAATCAAAACTGTCATTAGAAGTCAATCATATATTAAAATAACTTGTTGTTTTGGCCCTATGTCTACACCTATGCTGATCAGTGAATTTCTGAACTCTCTTCAAGGTTCTGAGAATCTCTCTTCCTGACAAATTAATAAACTCAGACTTTGATACAAACTTCCACTCATCATGGAAGTTGCAATGTCACCCACCCTTCAACACCTTCTTATGGAGATCAGTAGGGGGATGAACAAGGTATGTTTACATTTCCATTCATTATGTGAGAGACAACAGTGGAAAGACATCACAGCTTTGGCTAAGATTTTTCCATGAATTTTCAGTTAAATTAATCTTTACTCTGTGCTAATATGGAAAGGAACCTAAATCATTCACTACTTGTCTCAACTTTCAATGCATGATGGTAGGATATGTCTTGGGTAAGGGACCAACAAAAGCAGCAGAGGTGACATCAATGGATTCCTTGTCAGAACAAACAGATGGTCCCATATAGTCCTGCTTTCTACGTCTGAAGTACAGGTTGATGTCAAATAATACAAATTTAGGGCTAGACAGGAAAATAATTTAGCCAGAAGACTATAGGAATAGGGAGAACATGCTGATCTCAGGAATCTACAAGTATCCCAAAATCAAATGGACAAAAAGCTTTACTTTTATGATTAACAAGGACTAACAAAGATGAGCAGAAACTTACTAGGGGAATTGGAGCAAAGCAAGGAAGAATTGGTGGGTCTGATAAGAAAAGGGTCTTGTTATACTCTGCTAATTCTTAGGATAAGTTGATGAAGGGAGTATGTTCCATTTCCTTAGATCTTGGTAAGACTTGGTGTGAAAATGGGATTTGGTCAATAAGGAACCTGTGTTAACCAAATCCAGTTTTATTAATATCATGTCTTCCAACAATCAAAACTTTTTCCATTGGGAAAGCATATCCTTTGCAATATTACTAAAGCATTTCTTCAATGAATAACTTATAAATTCCTTAACATTTGGAAACAGCAAAACTGTGGTTTCAAGACCATTCTCCAGGGAAATATTGTGCTTTTATAAAATGTACTATATAAGAGTCTCAACACTACATGTTTAAAACAAACATCACACACACACTCACACACACACAATGTAACATAATTACATTTACAAATAGGTTCTATGCATGTATCCATTCACTTAAGCATCCTATCCTTTGCTTCATTTTCCATGTATTTTGAAAGTATTTATAAACTAAGTGCATTCAATAAATCAAAGGAACCTAAGAAAACAAACTGAAAAACTATTTGAAATAAATGATGTATTCCTTAAGAATAAATGTAAATTGGCAATAAGAAGTTTTGGTTATTTCATAAATTTTTTAAGTTAACACAATAATCATATGTTTTGGAGGGGACAACATGGTATTTTGTTAGTTGTTTAATGATCAAATTAGGCCCACTGTCATATTCATTACCTCAAATGCTTATCATTTGTATTAGGGACATACAAAATTCTTTCTTAGCTATCTGAAAGATAAACATGAATTTTTATGTGGTATGCTCTTTTGTGTGTAATTATAGATATTGTCTAAATGTTAGTTTACCCTTAAAATTTATATGTTGGAATGATAATCCCCAGGTTGATGGCATTAGGAGATGGGGCCTTTTGGGAGGTGATTAGGTCCAGAAGGCAGAGCCTTTTGAAAGAAATCAGTGTCCTTGTAAGAGACCTAAAGAAGCTCTTTGCCACTTGCAACATGTGAAGTCATGATGAGAAGTAACCATTCCAAGAATGAGGAAATAAGCCCTCACCAGACACCAAGTCTGCTATGCCTTGATCTTTGTATTTTCCACATTTCCAGAATTATCAGAGATGTTTTCTGTTCATTACATGGTATTCAGTTTATTCTGTTATAGCAGTTTGAATGGATTAATAAAAATGTAAAATGGATTTATGTGTGAGTTTAAAAACCTGTCTTAAATCATTTAATACGTGGTCTTGGGGGTTGCAGCTCAATGGTAAAGGACTTGCCTACCATGTGTAAGGCTGTGGGTTCAATTCCCAACACTGCAAAAAGATAAAACTAAGAAAAACAATAATTTTGACTCTGTTATATTTGAAATACAAAAGACAACATAATATTTAGTTATATTTAAACATTTAGGACAATAGGTATTAATTAATACAGAATACTATAATAAACCATATGGATAGAAATATGTGAGCTATATTCTGGTTAAGAGGATTCAATTTGTTATGGGACCTCAGCTTAATAATGCATGAATTATTGGTAGAGTTAAATGTGATATACTATAATTTTCATTATTTTATTTAAAGAAAAATTATTTGAAAAAATAAAGAGGACTTTGTAATAAGAAATAGCTTTGATTTCTGAATTAAAATAAATAGTTGAAATGATCTTCCCTGTGACTTGTATTTAGCACTCATTTGAACTTCTGAGGCATTTCATGTTGCTTTTAAGTTAATAGTGTTCCCAATTGTCGAACCCTCTTCTATATAGAAATCTTTCCGTGTAAGTAACACAGATATAAAAAGCCAAGACTACTGTGTAGCAATCCAAGAATTAATTATGTAGCAATTTTCCTACAAATAATTGCATCCCCCACACATCAGCATTAATTTGCACTAAACACAAGACTCCAGATTTAGGGCTCATTTTGCTCTATGTGAATACAAACAATTGAGTTACATTTTATGAAATATGTCTCTTCACTGGGCTTTGCCGTATGACTGTATTGTTGACAACTGAAAGCTCCTGATAAAATGTTGATGTTTTCAGAAGCCCTTATCACCTACTGATATCTCAGTTTGCATTCATTTCCGAGATTAAAAATTGTTGTCAGAGCAGAGAACTATGGGTAATAGAGAGGACAGAGATAAACAAAACAATGATTGCCACAGATATTATTTCATCTTTATATTTCTCAGTCTCCACATTACAAAGAAGAGTTAATACCTGCATTCATTATACATTTGTAAAGTAGATAATTTCTTCTCAAAATAGGATGTCATTAACCTAGCCCTTATTCTGACCTCCACATATAAGACAATTTACCAGAAGCCCTAAAGACATAATTACACTTGCAAATAAAAGGAAATTAATATTATGCAATTTAGCTGGTTTTGGTCCACATTACATAGTAAGAAACCCCTGAGACCAAATGTTTCTTAAATAAGGGAATTTTGGGTTTTAAAATGCTATTATGGTACATACACAACATATTAACTATTATACTCGTTAATATATAATAGGCATATAGTAATATGTGAATATTCTAAGTGGGATAAATGAACCCTATAAATACCTCATACCAATTCAGGTCAACTTTTGCCTTTTAGGATCAAAAAATAATTTGGTTTTCAGAAAATTTATATTTTTGGAATATTAGTTAAGTAACTTAGAATTGGATTTGATGTAGTCAAAGAAAACATACTACATAATGAGATAAACACTTTACCCTAAATTTCAAAAGGAAAGTCTGGTATTTTGGGAAAAATCTGTTCTTTATGTGAAAAGCTTTGAATTTCTAGAGATTACTGTTTGCTCTCTGTCACTTAAAGTTTACTATAGTTCACCAGCTTGAGAAACATTGTCTCAGTAGGCAGTATAAAGGTCAAATTATTTAGTGGATAAGAAAGAGTACCAAGAATGTGCTTGGTATTTTTTTTATAAAATATTTTTAAAAATTTGTTCTAATTAGTTGTAAATGACAGTAGAATGCATTTATACATTCTGGTAGATCATACATAAATGAAGTGTAATCTCTCCTTTTGTTGATTGTACATATTGTAGGATCACATCAGTCATGAAGTCATATATGTACATGAGGTAGTTATATCTGTTTCACTCTACTATCCTTCCTACCCCCATACCCCTGGTATTTTCTTTATTGTATAAATAAATATGCAAGACAGTAAGATATAGTTTGGAGGAGATGAAAAGAGCAGTATGTTCCAGAACATAAATAAAGTTGGCGATGAGGAGAGGGGATACGAGTGGGGCATAAACAAGGTCATTATGGGAAATGGAGATTGTTAAAAATGGAGAGAGAAAAATATTGAAAAAGAAATGGTGCTCTCCTGAGGCACCACCCACCTCCCCCAGGATGATAGTATTGTTAAGACATGATTTGATTCCTGGTTTAATTATGTTGTGAATTTTTAAATGACTTAAATGTATAATCATTATATATATATTTATTAAAATGTGAAATTATGGCAATTTGTGATATTTTAAAAAGACTTCAACTGTTTTTAAAGAAAAAAAATCATCTTCTGTGACTCATTAAACAAATTCTGATCATTTTAAGGGTTTGACATTTTCATTGATACATAATAAATCATGTGAAATGATTTAGAAACCTAAATGCAAGCTTCCCAGGTGCTTTATGGAGGTGAATGTTTAACACATTATTTTAAATTCAAATTTGTTGATTAAATTTTATAGAATAAAATCAAGGTCCTTATTACTGTGGTAATATCTTCCTATTTTTCTAAACACATGTAAAATATGCATATATTTAATAAGTGTAAATGTATTTGTATATGAAAGAAATATATACATATATGTATCTATCGACATGTGAATACACAGATACAAATTAAAGAAAAACATGAAGAGGAACAAATTAATCCTTATTATGAATAAAATGTGAAAATGGAAATAGAGAGATATATAGGTTTTCCTAAATATAAAATTCTGAACCAATAAACTGAACCAAATCCCTTATTTTAATCTGTAAGCTTTATTAGTGCATTGAAAGGCACATTCTCTTTGTTTATGGAATGAAATTTGACCTAACCTGTGTATCACATACATTTTATCCTAAGGATTATGGAAAATTGACTGCAAGTATCCATCATAAGTCAATGTGCATGAAAGGTAATAACACTTATATTCCTAATTACATAGGAGGAATCATGTTCACATTGTGATATGATGAAATTTTTCATGGACTGAACAAGACAAATGAGTAACGCTTTCTCTCTCCTTCCATATAAATTTTTTCCTTGTGTTTTATAATTTACCTATACTTTTGTTTACTAAAAATCATTTTTCTTCTTAATGGTCTTATGGTAATTCAACATTGTAAACATTTTGATATTTCAATTAAGCTTCCTAAGTGTGTATATATATACCAATGACAAGTCAAAATTGAGATAAAATATAATAAATGAGAAGAACTATTTTTACATCATTATAACATTTTCAATGGGTCTACTTCTAAGATGAACTTCCAATATTATCTTTGTTATTGTGGCACCATTTTTCTATCTGTTGAAACAACACTTAAGGTAACTGTTTATGTATAGGTAGAAAGATGGGGCTTAAGACACAGCCAGAAAACAGCAAAAATAGGAAGGACTCATTCAAATTCTGCTTGACCATCTGTCCTGAGGTAGGTCACAAAACCTCATTCTAGAGATACTATCCTTTTACAGAGGAAAGTGAAATCCTGTCCCTGAAGACAAAGAGAAACCAAGAAGAATCTGAAGGAACAGGTCCAGTAAATTGACAACAGTGCATTTCCTTTAGATGGTAAACTTCTTGTTTAATCACCCTTCTTCACAACTGTTCAATCTTTATCACATCTAGGCATTAAAATGCATTTATCTATCTCTACTGGTCTTCCTTCCTAAAATATTCTAAGTCATAAAACTTATATTAAGTAAATTTGTATCCTTCTTTCTTCTTAATATTCATTTTATTATAGGCATCTCAGCCATTCACACTGCTATGTGGAAAAAGTATAACACTCTTACCTCTATATACTGTTGATATATTTTAATTAAAAACAAAAAAAGATCATCTTAATATTCCCTACTACAACTTCACAATATTCACTAATGAAAGATGATTTACATAGGAAATTTGATATCTCAAATATATTTCCTTAAATTATATTTTCCTAAAATACGTCTGCTTTATTTTGTTAAACATTTTTTGTAACAAATAAAACTTAAGTCATTGTGAAGATTATTATGATTTATAAGTTATTGAACCCTTGTTAATCAAAATATTTTAAGAATTAATAAGATGGATATTTGGGCTGAGAGATGAAGTAAATATTCTGAAGATTTTCTAGGGATCGGTTACTGTGTTATACATCCACTTGCATTAGTTCACTCCCCTTATATTAAAATCATTAACTTCATCATTTGTTAGATTTAACTACAAATGGTGACAAAATTTCCTCAATTCCTAAGCATCATAGTTGAAACATAGTGTTTTCATACATGACTCTGAATGTAGTTATATTCTTTTTAACATGCTAGTGATTGTCAGTTTGAAAGTAATTGATATATTTTATCATAAAAATGCTCATACCTTTTATACAGTCTTATGATTTATTTTTTGCAGAATTATTCCATTTTATTGCCTTTAAAAGTTTTCCAATTGATTTCCATTCACACATGTGAATAGTGCCAACCAAATCTTCAAATGAACTCTTGGGACCTTCAACATACTCATCTCTTCGGAACCTGACTTTCCCTCCTGACCTCTGTAACCAAGCCAGTGCTTATTCCTTGGGCTTCCTGCACACCACCAATTCCCTTCTTCTTCGGTCTTGCTGCAGTGCCTATTCCATGATCTTGATGGTTGGAATGCACCATCCCAAAATTCTTTGTCTTAAAACATGGGATTGGATGCTGGTCCCAAATTTGGCTGATTGAATTCAAAATGGAATTTTCTGGGTGCTTCTAAACATTCTGATAAATGAAAAGCCAAAAGAAGTAGAGACCAGCCCTTCCTTTCCTACCACGGGACATTATTTTAGAAATACTGCTGACTGAAGTCTGTGTTAATTGCCAATCGAGAAGCTAATCCTAAAACATTGAGTAATTGTAAATGTAACAAAAATAGATAAATATTCATTTTTCAAAAATTTTTGGTGATACTCTACATATTTAGCCCAAACCACCAAATTTATAAAGGGCCTTGAAATGATTAGTTATCATGGTGGTACTTATTATTTGAGCTAAAATACAAGAAGCAAAGCATAGATATTCAGTTATTTGAGATCAAATTTATGTGTATCATAAAAATATAGTAAATAAGCAAACATAATTATAAAATGATATTGGAACTTTGAATGCCATACCTCAACATATGGCACCTTGTCATACAATTATTTAACCTGAAGGAAATTGAAAAATCACAGAAGCAGAAAGATTGTTCTCGACCTTCTGCCTTCCCTCAACCTCTTGCCCTGATCATCCTTATGTGACAAGAGTACTCCCCTAAACTCACAGGGGAGATTGTCACACTGATAGGTCTATTAAATTCCCCCAGCTTATTACCATTAGGTCTACTAACTTTTTACCACATCATGCTTCTGCAGGAGTGTCTATTCTTCATCAAACCTAAGCTTAAATATTTACAATTTTTCTTGCATCTTTGGATCTTCATTTCTAAAATCACCCTTGTCACATAAAATCTTAATTAAATATATTTGTTATGCTTTCCTCCTGTTAATTTGTTTTTCATTATGGAATATCACTCATGAATCTTGTGACGGGTGAGAAAAATATATTACATTTTTCCACTTCAAAAGTATTCTGAAGATTCAAATAAGGATAAGCTAAATCTGGTTTTGATGAATGTACATGTTTTATTCAACATAATATGACTTCTTATATTTTATATATTTATATCAGTTTATAAGTTTCTTTAAATAAATCTTAAGAATATATGTTTCTAGTACCTACTTTTCACTATAGTGAAATTCCATGAATATGATGATATTTGCAAAATTTATAGACAAAGAGGTTTCAGTACAATTTGTAATCTTGTAAAAAAGAAACTAAAATGCTGTTTTAGTAATTCTGTAAAAACCAAAGATAATTATCTTATTTGCCTTAATGTTAATTAATTTTCTAATTAAAAGTTGATTCTTCTTGCAATCTTCCAAGATATTCAAAATAACATCAGAGTATCACTGATTCATTATATAATATCCTTGATTTTTTCTTACCAAAATCTTGCATAGAATTCCACTACATTTAAGATCAATCAAAAGAAACAAATGGCCTATTAAAATATGTGTAGACAGATGTTTCAATAATTTCATTAAAAAACCTTTCTATTTAAAAATTGAGAGAACATGAAATTATTTAAGGACCTGGCAGATGATAAGATAATTGTTTCCAAAATATTATTTCTCTATATCAGTATAGAAAAAGTTCTCAGTCATTAGAGGATATTTATCTTCAAGATAGGTTCTAATTATAATGTTGGTAGTGCCAAAAACACTTCACTCTTATGTGTTAAATACCACTGGGAAAAGGCAGGAGAATGGACTCCCCAAGTATATATCTTTTGTACCTAGATGGGATTTCAGCCAATCCTCAAATCTCACAAATAATCTAATACTTTGGAGTTCATTTGGTAGGTGCTCCACATTTTAGTACAAAAGGACTTCCTTAATATAATAAAGTCTGGAGGGAATACCTGACTGGTAATCCATGATCATTCTATTAAATAAGATCAAAAGACATGTCAATATTAACCAATACACATATTTTTAGCACGACTTTAATAAAAAGATTGAGAGCGTTATTCTTAGCTGTCATTTTGTTTTCCGTTCTAATTATTTATTAGTTAATATGATTTTATTTTTCATTCTCAGATAGCACCAATTTATTGTTAAAGTCAATGATTCATAGGTTGCATGTACTTTACCAGATTGAAGAACATAAAATATATACTATTATAATAAAAAGGTTCATTTTAAATATTGGAAGATGATAATTAGATACATCGAGTAAATAAATAAATACAGTAAGAACTAAGATTTATATACAGTTCCCTTATTCTAAATTCAGCATGTTTTTGGTGACTTAGTAACATTCACTGTCTCTCAAATAGGTTAGATCAAAATGTTAGGATAACATGGGCGGGGATGTCACTCAATGGCATGTCATTTCTTTAACATGCTTGAGGCTCTCGGCTCAATTCCCAGGAAAACACACATACAGAGAAAGCAGGAGGAGGGGAGAAATAAAAAACAAAGCAAAACAAAAAAACTTTTGTTAAACAGTGAAAACAGTTTGGGAATTGTAGACGAACCAAGAAAACATCATTGTGCTCTGTATCCATGAATTCCTTCTTTCACCATGGCCACAGAATTTCAGGGATGAAAGTCATTAATCATGAAGAGTTGTGGTCAAAATCACCTGTATTTATCAGTGCATATACATATTTTATACTCCATTCTAATTAATGATTAAAATAAATTTATTTAATACTGCCAATAATTTATGCTTTTTAAAGGAAGAGGGAGAAATATGTCAAAAAAAACTTAGAAGTATTCTTATCACGAAGCAAAATGTGAAGAATTGGTAACAAATAGATGAAATAATGAATTTATAAAATACAGAAGCTATCAAAAAATAACCTCAAATCTGCATTTGGACTTTGGTTCAAATTGTAGTTGTAACAAATTACTACACATTTAGTGACTTAAAACAACATAAATTTATCATCTTACAGTTCTGGAAGTCAGAAGTCTACATAAGTCCCATGGGTCAATGCCATTATTTCTCTAGGGCAAGTTCATTCTGGAGTCTCTAGAGAATAATCCCTCCCCCCCTTTTTTTTAAAGGATCCTAGTAGGTTCTTAAAGGTTACCTTGCATCCTTAAGTAATATCATTTTCCTCTAAATTCAAAGACAGCAGCTTTTCATCTTCAAATCTCTCTATATGTCTATAGTCGCACTGATTTTTCTAATCTGACCATTTTAAGAACATTTGTGATTACATTCACTCCCTGGAAAATCCAATATGATCTCCATTTTATGGTTTGGATCTAGAATATTTCCCAAAAGCTCACGTTAGGTGATGCAACAGTATTTAGAGTAGAAAAAGAAATGGACAATAAATGTTCTATTCTTATCATTTTTAATCCATTTGATAGATTAATCACTTGAATGGATTTACTGGATGGTAGGGTAAATAATAGATGAGTGTGGCATGGTTGGAGGGAGTAATTTACTTGGGGCCTAGACTTGGGAACTCTATCTATCCCTGGCCCCATGTGGTCACTTTCTCTCTGCTACCTCTCTAGCAAGAGTGGAGTACCTTTATTCCACCACACCCTTCTACCATAATGTTCTGTCTCACCTCAGGCCTAGAGCAATATAGTCAACTGAAGACGGACTGAGACCTCTGAAACCATGAGTGAAAATCAATATTCCTCCTCCTCTAAGTTGTTCTCCTCAGGTATTTTGGACACAGCCACAAAAAGTTGACCAACACACTCACCATGTCAAATTCTTAACATGATCTCATCTATATAGTCCATTACGACATTTAAAATTGCATATTTTTATGTTCTTGGGATTGGAAGGTGGGCACCTTGGGGAGTCATTATTCTGTCTACAAAATTGACTGATTGTACTCATGTTCATGTATGGGAATTAATCATTGTACCATCACTCCTAGTAAGACCAGTCTTCCTTGATTCTTCAGCACAAGACTGTATCAGTTTTATGGGTGAAAGTATGGTGTGAAACTGTACCTCTCTGACCCAAGCAAACATGGATGAATTTTCACTTACCTGAATTCCTGGACAACTGTAGGCTTTATTCATCCCTCAAACCAAAATATGATATTTATCTTAGGCAATGATGAATTTCATTTCTAGAACACTTGCTTAGATACGGGATAATCATGGTTATAGTGTTAATAGAAAGACTAAAAAGAACTAAGATATTTGAAATACAGCAGAGACACTGATATGTTTTATACTTATCATGACATCTCTTGATGACTCCTATGCTTTTTATTACCAAAAGAACAAAGTTAATTCATTTCATCTTTAAATTGTGTCAATTTCTAGATTATTCATGTGACATCAGAAGTGCCTGCTCTCAGGAAGGAATTAACTAGCATCACAAAACTGAGAAAATTGCAATTGCCATTTTTTTACATTAATTAAGGGAGCAACAATCTATTCCACTTATGATTATTTATGATTAGCATTAGTTATGCCAAAGCTATGTCATCATTTTGACCAAAGCTCAATTCACAAATCTATTCATATAGGTTAAGTTAAATGGAAGCTTAATACTTGTTCTATTTTTGTTCAGTATAAAGAGAAATATTTTATACTTATTAAAAAAATCATTTTCAGTCAACTCCATGGTGTAACTGCTTGCAATAAGCATAGCATTCACAAATGAATATTACTTATGAATGGAAGAATGCTTTTAATTCTTGGTGATGATTCTAAATTTAATAAAGTTGTTTTATAAATACTACTTTTTGGTCAATTAAAATATTCTCATTTAAAGTAAAACTTTCTTATATTAAAAATATATAGCAAGATATATTTAAACTGATTTCCTTTAGGATTTAGAAATTAAAATTTCAGAACAGTGGTAGTTTTGAGAAGGGCCAAAACATTTGTCTTCTAGGACTTTTCTTCCAATTTTATTATCTCAGTGTTTAAAGATTTCATCACTCTATTTTCCCAATCTGATTCTTCCAAATCTAAAAAACAGTGAATTTTTTTTTTTTTTTTTTTTTTTTTTTTTTTTTTTTTTTTTTTTTTTTTTTGCCAAAAACGTATAATAATCCCTGAAGAGACTCCAGAATGAACTTGCCCTAGAGAAACAATGGCATTCACCCATAGGATGTAATTTAGACTTCTGACTTTGTAAGATTCTCAGTTAAACAGATTAAGTTAAACATTAAGCCCCCACAGCCTTCAATGAAAAACTACCAAGTCAAATAAAATACTAAAAATACATAATTTTAAGAAAGCAAAATATATTATCCACTTTCAGAGATGTTTTGAGAAAGTCACAAACAGCAACATATAAAATGACAGAATACAATGAAATTAAAAAGATAATCTGTATTTGTGAAATGTTATAATCATTTCTTGTAATATCATTGATAACTAGATGACACCTTAAGTTGACCTGAAGTTATTACCTTACCAAATTTAATATACTATATTTGTGGTTTATATAAGTTTATATAATATAATAGAATAGAAAGTATACTACTTTCTATTTCTGGAAAAACACTTATTTCTTCATAGTCTAATAAAAAGAAACCCAATAATACTTTTTTTGAAAAGTAAGAAATAAATACACTCAAATAGTAAAAATCAGAAAATGCTTTCAAGAAAAAAAGTTTTTATTTTATAGTAATATATTGACTTTTTAATTTCACTGTAAGAATTCTCCTTGATATAGAGATAATCCTTTACTTAGAAAGTGTAAATAACCGGGCAAGCAAACTAGAAAGAATAACACTATAAACAATAATAAAATAGAATAACATTAACAAAACAGTAAAAAGCATATATGGAAAATTTTAAGGAAAATATCTGTGAAGAGAAACTAATTTCACAAAATATTTACTAAGCATATTAGTATTATGACATTAATGTGAAACATAGTCAAGTGTTAAAAAAATAAATAAGAAGTAGAATATAATGTTAAGCTATTTTACCAACGAGTTTGAAAAAAGGGTATGAATTCACTTTTACAATAATCTTTACAACTCACAACAATTTGTCAGTGATATGTAATAGCCTATATTTGGTGTTATATACATTCCTTGTCTTTTTTTTTCTGATAATATTTTTCTGTTAATTTTATTTTCATGGGAACCTCATTGACCTTAATAATACTGTAAATAAACTGTCAAGTGGTTAATGTAAAAGTGAAGGAAAATACTCAATAGTTATTTGTAAAATTATATATTAGATAGTGTCATTGCTGCTATTTTAAGATGAACTTTTTTGAGTTTCTACAATAGAAAAAAATAGAAAAAATATATTAGAAAAGAGAGCAGCTAACAAAATGAATGGACAACTTTTCCAGGTAAGTCTGTTAATTTCAGGGTAGTTATACACATACACACACAGAAATATGAAACTATTTTTCTTTACTGCAACCCAACTATAATTCCAGGAGAAGATACCTTATGAGTCTTTGAAATGTGGCATCTTACCAGGTGCGATGGTGCATGACTCTAATCCCAGTGACTCAGGAAGCTGAGGCAAGAGGATTGCAAGTTCATGGCCAGTCTCATCAATTTAACAAGGCCCTAAGTAACTTAGTGAGACACTGTCTCAAAATAAAAATTAAAAGGGATAAGGATGTGACTCAGGGGTAAAGTGCATCTGTGTTCAATCCCACTACCAAAAAAAGGAGAAATGTGGGGCATTTTTATTATTATTATTCTAGTTTTCATTACTATAGCAAAAACACCTGAGACTGAATAAGTTAAAAAAAAAAGAGGCTTAATTTCACTCATGACTTGGAAGGTGCAAGTTCTAGGTTCCACATTTGGTGTTGACTTCTGTGTTAATTGACATTCTCTAACTATAGCAAATACCTGAAAAAATCAGTTTACAAAGAGGGTAGTTTTATTTTGGCTTTTAGTTTTAGTTCAGTGAATGATTAGTTGACTCCATTGCTTTGGGTATGTCACAGGACAGCATTTCACAGTGGAAGTTCACAATGGAGCAGAATTGTTCACCCTATGACTGAGAAGCAAAAGAGAAAAAAGGAAGTGGATAGGGTCTCACTATCCCTTTCGAGTTCATGCCCCAAAGACATGAAGACCTCCTACATGGCCCCAACTTTTAAAAGTTCCACTATGTCCCAATAGCACCACAGTCTGGACACACAGCTTCTAACTCATGTTTCTTTGGGGACATTTAAGATCCAAACTATAGAACCCTTTTAAAAGGGAGAGTCCCAAGGCAGTGCAGATTATAACATGGCAAGAAATAGCAAACATATGTACACATGTGTGTATGTCTAATCTCTCTTGCCATTTTTGTAACTCACCAGAATTCAATCCTGTGTATGCCACCCCAATTACCTTACCTAATCCTGAATACTTCCCAATGGACTTTCTCTTCCCAAAGGATCCACCCTCCAATTAAGTTTTCACACATACTAATCAAAAAATTTGGATTACATTTCAAGGTATGAAGCCTTCTCCGGACATTATTAGAAGGATAACAGTGATCTAGTGAGTTCGGGATATTTAAATAAAGAGGTTCAGTGACACGAATATTTACAACCCAGATCACTGATCCTAAGAACATATCACATTATATTATATTGATTTTAAAAAGAAGCAAAGAAAAGGAAAATATGAGGAAAGGGGACTATCTATTGCTACATAATAAATTACTTCACAATGTAGTGGCTTAAAATAATAAATGTACTTTATCTCACAGAGTTTCTGTGGTTCATAAAACTGGGAGCATCCTAGTTTGAAGCTTGTCATTAATTGCAGTTGACTCAGGTCTAGAGTTGAGATGTCTTGACTATGGCTGGAGGATGTATTTCTAAGATGGTATATCACCTGGCCAGAAAGTCCATCCTGACTCTTAACAGGTCACAGTACATGACCATGTGGACCTTTCCTGATCACGTGGGCAGTTTGAATGTTCTTACAATATAATAATAGGCTTCCCGAAGACCAAGTCATTTAAAAAAAAAATAGAGTCAAAATTTATTTGATAAACTAACTTTGGTAGTCTTTTGCTGATATTTTACAATGCTATCAATTATTCAAATCATCCCATTAATAACATTGTGAAATATCAAGACTACATAAGGACATGAATACCAGGGAATGAAGTTCAGTGTGTGACTTCTTCTAATCAAGGAACCACAGAGAGGAAATACACATACACATACATACACATATTTATCATATTTTCTGTAACATCAGTTTTAGCACAAATACTTTAATATAATCTGAACTATAACCTGGAAAGAAAACCCAAACATAGTGGTTTAATGGTTTTTTTTCATGATTTAATCTCATTAAAAAATATGCTTACAGGGTCCTTATGGTATTTTACTGATTAGATTCACTATGACACATGGAATTTTCTAAATTATTCTTCCAATTTTGCTACTAGGAAAGCTCACACAACTTTTCTGAAGAAACTTGAGGTCAGAATATCTTTTCTTTAGATTTCAATAAAATTTTGCATTTGGAATAAGTTTAGATCGTACAAATTCTGAATAAGTGAGTTTTCTTACCATGCCTGAAGAGACTCATCCAATCTTGAATGTTTCCAATTACATCTCAAAGCCGTGTCATATGGAGAGGCATAAACTTTTGATAGAAATGGTAAATTTTTGATTCAGTATTACTGAGGGAGTGGGTCACTGGATTCAGTGATTTCTCACCAGTTGTAGAATAAGCATAAAGAGCTTCAGAATAAGAAAGAAACAAAAGCAAAACTCTTATTAGGAAAACCAAGGGAGGCAGGTGAACACTTGGTGTGTTTAGACAGTGGATCAGAGGAAAGATTAGATCTACTATTGATCAACGTGTTTATGATCACTACATCATAAAAATCTTCTCTATAAGTAATGTTGAGTCCTAAGAAATAACTCATGTGAGAGTACAGAAAATAACCCATAGGTTAATTTTTGTTCCGCACCTTTCATGTTCTTTTCTTCCTAGCTGAATCTCCAGATGGCAGTTCTCCCTGTTCATATTTTTATCCATTTTCTTCTTATACCCCACCTAATTTGTTATCCTGAGGAAAGTGATTTTTTTCCCTTTCCATTTACTAAATTCCATGCTACCAATTCCCATTAGAAAGAAGTGGGCATTAATGCATTTTTTTTCTATCACATTCATCAAGAGAAAATATATGTGACCTGTTTCTTTCAACCATGTGCGAAATGAGTGAGAGGAAGATAAATATCATTTATGTGAAACAACAGAACATCATGAATCTCATAAACAAATTCTATCCTCTTCTCCTATGAAGTTAAAATAAGGCGCTCTTAGAGATATTCCTGCAGCTAAGATAATTCATCTCATAAATTGGACGGAATTCCCACTGGGTTTCCTTATCCTCACTACTCAAACCCATTGATAAATGACCCACCCGTCTCTTTCCTTTAAGGAAGATGGTGTACTTAACCAATAATAACTGTTGTTAGTGTAACCAGAAATACTAGAGTTCAAGCATACATGGAGGAACTAAGCTCAGATTCCTTGCAGTCTGTGTGCCACATCACCAGTTACTCAATGGAAAGGAATATAAGTTGAACGTGTCTTTAAAAATCAATCTCCAGAAAAATAAGGTTTATTTTGGGATAATCATGGCAGAATTATTGTCTCAGTTTTCCACAAGACACATATTCAAACAGTAGCATTAAAAAAGTAATTAAAATATTCTCACAAAATCTAGAGAAATCTTTGATTATATTTCTGAATCTATTGAACATAACCTGATACCTTAGAGGACAGATAATGAATGACCACACTTGTTTATTTAGTCAAATTTGTTCAGAATTTTCCTAGCTTTGGAGTTGAAGTGTGGGAAACTAAGCACTTATTACTCAAATCTTCAAGTATGCCAAACTTCTTTTGTTAAGGATGGAAACTTTGTACCCAAACAAAAAAATACAGTGCAATTATCAGTTTCAATTTTCCTTAGAAGTAGGTAAAATATTATTGCATTTGCCATACTTATTTAATATGTGCAATTTGCTTTCTTCTTTCTTTACTTCCTTTTGGTTTGCAAACCACTAACTACAATACCATTAAGTAAAATTGCAAGACCCTAAAACTAACCAGAGTTTTATTACAACCCAGTTGAATTCTACAGGAATTGGTCAATCCTAGTGCACTAAAACAGATCACAATGAGAATGGTGTTAGGGAAATATAGAAAGTCAGTGGACTATGAAAGTGAGTCACATCACCAAAGAATGACCAGCAATCTAACTACCATATTTATAATGAATATCAATGCTGAACTACATGTACCTAGGCACCCACTACTTCCGGAGCCTCACCTAAACATAAAACTCATCCAAGGATCCACCCAAATATCAATGTAAAATTTTAAGAAACCAAGCGTGCTGGTGACATTTATGCTCACAGATTAGCATGATACCTATAATCACCACAGAATATCTACATGCAATTATTCTAGCTATTGCTCTTCCATTCCCAAGTTTATTATCTCAAAATTTTATGGTTTCCACTATTGTTCAATGAGTTAATTTTTTGTGTAAATGCTAATATTGATGTTATAAAATTTGTTCCAGATGCTCTTCAAATCATATAGTTTCTGACAGAGAAGTAGAAACATTTTAAAAATGTAATTTGATATTATACTAAACATACAAAAATTAGGGACCTAAGATATTAACTAAATTATTTTGGAGCCTAGAAATATCTCTGTTATGCACTTAATGATGTCCATTACACAAACCCAACCTTGCTCACCTTTGAACAAACACACACTCACACACACACACACACACACACACACACACACACACACAATAAAACACAGTGAATGTAACAGAAATAAACACCTGCAAGATAGTGCTGGCTCAGGTACATCCAATAACCTCAGGGTCAGTGGTGCACTTAGATCACCTAATGCAAATGAAAGTCCTTACAAACTTCATAGTGGTTCTAGAGCTTTTCCAATTCATTTTAGATTTCTGACTTACAGAACTGTTAGATAATAATTTGTGATGTTTTAAGCCACTATCTTTGTAGGATTTGTGTGTGTGTGTGTGTGTGTGTGTGTGTGTGTGTGTGGTGCTGGGGATTGAAATCAGGGCTTTTCGGCATGTAACCAAGTGATCTCCCACTGGGATGCATTGGGAGTGAGTCTTTGCATTTATTTTTAAAGCAGCAACAGGAAACTAACGCAGATTATTTAAATGGTTTCGTTTGTTAAAGTAGTACCTCTGACAGAGTTTTGAAAAAAAAAAAGGAAATGTAAGACTAAGTGAGGCTAATACCCCACCAAAGAAGGCAGCAGTGTAGCTTTGCCAGAGGGGAAGCATACCCGGCATGCTGGATTTCTTTTCTTAAGATGTTCTTAAAGATGTTCTTGGAAGAGGTGACATTTAATTTAAGACATAAAAATGAGAAAGAGCCAGACGTTTAAAGACAGGTTGGGGAGTTGTCTGAGAGCATCTTTCTTGTTATAGTGAGCACTGTGGATAAATAAAGGCCCGGAGGAGGAAACAGCTTGTCAGGCTTAGATACTAAGAGAGCACCAGCGTGGCTGGACACTGGAAATTTGGTGGTGGTAAGGTATTACTTTTAATGAAAGAAAGACTACAATCAATTTCTTTGAAGATTTGATTGATTATTTACTTCAGAATAATTGGATAGACTGAATAAGATGGAATATATTTTTTAAAAATCTTAGGGAGTACAAGAATGTATCTTTTGGCTTCTGATGACTGAAAAATGGAACAGCAACATCAGCAGCACCTAGGAGATTGTTAGAAGGATACAATTTTAGCCTCATCCCTGAGCTTGTGAATCAGAGCCTACATTTTAAAAAGATTGCCAGGGCACTCATCTGCACATGAAAGTTTGAGAAGCATTGAGGATTTTTGACTCAATTTGTCTGAGGTGGCTGAGCTGGAGAATTGTTATCCATAGGTAACTTTACATGCTGGTCATGAAGAAGAAAAATAGTTCCTTTATAAGAGGAAGAAAAAATAGAAAACCTGGTGCAAGTGCTGTTCAGGCAAGCATATTTATTATTAAAAGTGGTTTAACTTGAGATATTAATAGCACTAGCATCTGCTCTCTTTGATAGTCATAATATTTAGAGGTTTGTTATCAGCTGAGAAGAAAGAAAAATAAGAAATAGGTTTCAGGAGAAAGGAAACAGGTCGAAATGTCACTTATTTATTCATCATCATTATTACCAAAATAACAGTACTGATAAACAATAAAAGCAAATATAAAGTTTCTACTTGTAATATACCACAATAAGAACAAAGTGTTTCACAGGAATTGTAATATTTCCTCATCACAAACTTCCTGTGTGTCTTACCAAGACGCAGCTTTACAACATGCAAGCTGAGTCACAAAGATGTCAGGAAAATGATTCTGCACCACATGCAGAGAAGTGGAAAGGGTTTTACCCAGGAACCTTTGTTTTCAAAGTATGCTTGATGATTATTTTAACCATTTCTCTTTACAAACATAAAAAATTTGCCTACATTTAATATTATGATGTTGCATTTCAACAGCACATTTATCATTTGCATCGTGCTTAGTTTTGCATCGGTTGTTCTCCTGTAGCTTGTGAGCTCACTTCGGTCTCCACTTAAGCTTGTTTTCTCAATTTTTCAATATCTTGTCCATTAGAATAGATTTTCTGTAGATGAACTTTGCACTTTAAAACTAATTATGTTCAGGTAGTTGGAAAATGTATATATCAAGCCAGAGGCTACATGCATAGCATATTTTATTCTTATTTTGGTGTGTTTGACAAACAATTATCAATTTCTGGAGAAATATCTGAAGAGACAGAAAAAAATAATTTATAGTCTAAGATTTTGGAGAGAGAATTAGTGAGACATTACCTTATAAATCCCTGTTCCTTTTTCAGTTACTTTGTTTTGAAGCACAAAGTGTATTATTTAGTTACTTAGTAAAAAAGGAGAGAGGAAGCTGATGTTTAGATACGATTGATATTATATTCTTGAAATGCTCTATATCTTTTGGGATTGGAGTGAGAGAGGGAGATATGAGACAGAGGCAGAGAGAGAGGAGTGAGGTTGTACTAAATATATAGAAAGATTGTACCATTGGATATTGAAATATTAGTTTATGGAGGTAATAGGAAGAGCAACAAACAAAAAAATGACTAGATTGTTCCACTTAAACTAAGAGATTCCACAGAATTTATGGAACAGGGTAGAATTTTGCTAGGGAAATTAAAAAGAAAAGAAAAGAAAGAAAGAAAGAAAGAAAGAAAGAAAGAAAGAAAGAAAGAAAGAAAGAAAGAAAGAAAGAGCGAGCCAGAGTAGCACATTTTATGGAAGAACACCCAGAAAAACAAAACAAAACAAACAAGAAAAATAGAGAAGCAACAAGTATGTGGAATTTTTCAAATGAAATGCTATATTCAGTGTACAGTGCAATGTGACCCTTCCTGTAACCCTGAATAAAAATACAGAAAGCAAATTATACTGGTTTGATTAGATGCCTTTTAGAAGCCAGTGAAGGGGATGAATTTTATCTCTGGGCCAGCTGGGGCCAGAAAGACAGTCATCTATCTGGATTACTGTCCATAAACTCACTTACATATTTTTTTTCTGCCAAATGTAAAATATGGAGAGGAAAACAAATTTCACGCCTAGCTTTGATGTTTGAAGAATCTTCACAAGTGAGAATGTTTTAATTTATTTTAAATTCTTTCCTTTTATAATTCTATTCTAACATTAGTTTGTCAAGAATATCAAACTAATTGAAAATGTTCTATGAATGTGTAATACTACCAGTGATATCAGTGACAATTGTCAGGTAATATTTATTTAGAAAACCATGCACAAAACAGCAAAAGATATCTGAATATTAATTAAAATATACAATATTTTGCCTATTACCAGCTATGTACCTTCATTGTACATGGATATATGTTCAAGTTCAATCCCTCAAAGAATATTTCTTTCAAAATATCTTCAATTAAAACAAGGTTTTCATGATGACAATATCAAGAATAACTGAAGGGCATTTAATACTCTGTTTTAAAAATATTTGTATATATACCGAGCATGGTGGTGCACATCTATAATCCCAGTGACCCGGTAGACTGAGTCAAGAGGATGGTGAGTTCAAAGTCAGCCTCAGCAACTTACCAAGGCCCTAAGCAACTCAGTGAGACCCTATCTCTAATAAAATATAAAAAAGAGTCGGGGATGTGACTCAGTGGTTACGTATCTCTGGTTCAATCCCTGGAACATAAAATATATATGTATATATGTACTTTAAGAAAAAATTTGATATTAATATAGCAAGGTGTGAATGTTTATGCTCAATTTATTATGAGGGAATGAAGTCATGGAGTGATACTATTAACAAAAAGATGTAAAATTTAACAAATATTAATGATACTATATTAATTTTATAGAGCTATCATAAGAAGTTAAACTAGGTAGCTCAAAACAACAGAAATTTAAATGTGGGGTGCTCTGGAGGCCAAAATTTCAACATCAAGGTGTCATTAGGAAATACCTCTTCCTACCTGTGAGTAACTTTAGGTATTCCTTTAGGTGGTAGTAGAATCACTGCGATTTCTGTCTCCATCTTCACATAGGCTTTTTGCTCATGTCTCTGTGTTCTCAATTTTTCTAGTTAGGGTAGAAGCCATTGATTTAGCCCTAATCCACTATTATATCATCTTAACTTGATTACATCTGTAAAGATACTATTTCAAACAAGGTTACGTTCATCAGTATCAGGAGTTAGAATTTGAGCATAATTTTTTAGAATATTCAACCCATTTCAGTTTCTAAGTAGTTTTATCCCATTACTTGATTTGATTCTCAGAATAACCCAATGAGGTAAGTACCTTTTATTTGAATATCCTGTAGGCTAGAAATAAGATTTCTTATATGTTATTGCACAGAAATTAGAAAGTAGATTTGTGATTCTGATTCAGACTTCTTCACTTCAGAGAGAAAAATATTGGAACTTACCTGTAGTCTAGTAGAAAAACAGTTGCCTAGAATATGAAAGGCCCTGGATTTGATCCATAGCTCTAAAACAACAAATCTTAATCACATCCAATAACAGTCTAATATGCCCACAAATATCACAGATCAGCATATTCAATTTTGTCTTTGGAGTCCACAGATTTGTTACTTTCATTACATCAGTGCCATCTTCTAAATATCCATGTGTACACTATCCTGGTTATTTAATAACCAGATTATTTAAAAGATAATCATTATTATTTGCTTTTGTTTGTTTTTGTTTTTCATTATTTAATTTGGTTAAAATCTATTAAACACCTACAAAAAACCAGGCACAATGGTATAGGCACAGGTATGTAGCACTTTACAAAATAGACAAAATTTCTATTCTCATATAACATATTCTAGGGATTGGCTTAAATTCTTATATCGCCTCCACCATTGTATAATAAGGGACATTACATATATATATATATTTGTATGCAGATGTGTATATTTATGATTATACATATTCATGTAGGTGTTAAAAGATAGATTATATTTCCTTATTTAATACTATTCAGTTCACTGGAAAAAGGTTTCTAAAAAGTTATTACAAGATGATATTAGAGAAAGTTTCTTATCTTCCACTTGCCCATGCTTTACTGAAAGTTCAAAGAGGTGAACACCCTATTGAGACAATTCTTATATCACAAATAGAGATGAGATGATGATAACACTTCCCCATTTTTTTTTTTTTTTTGTGGACAATTGTGATAATCCATGTATGAATCTCCCCATAAGGTCCCAATTATATTGAGCACTATTCCCTTCAGTAGGGGCAATTCTATCATCCTTCCTATTGGTCTTCCTCCTATATTCTTTCAATTTCTGAGTCTCCTACTCCTGAGCCATGGAAATATTCTCCAGAACTACTGCATACAAAACCTCATCTCTGCCTCCACTTTTCCCAAGTTAATCTAGATACTCTACTGTATCTTAAGATGCCAGAAACTTAAGATTTAGATTTACTAAATAAAACAAACTAAAAAAAGAAAGTTCTGACTCTATTTTTCAGAATGTAAGTAAAGATTAAAAATGTGACCATTTACTCCAACTGATAATTTAGAAACTTCTTAGAAGACAGAATGAAATGTTTTAGGTACAGAAGAGGGTAAGCTGACTTGAAATCAAGTGGAGTTCAAGCAAAGTTTCTGAAGTGTACGTAGAATATTATCTTCAGAAGTGTTCAGTGTCTCTGCAGTACCTTGACTAATTCTGAAGCAGTGTTTAGCTGTCAGTAGCAAACTTGTTCAGTAATTGACTAGTACTGAGGAACAAAATGACCTTTGAAAATGCCAACTTATGATCAAATTCTGATGCAGAAGTCTTTAGGAGACTACAGACTCCTGTATAGGATGTTCTTCCTCCTGTGGCTCTCATTCTTTTACTGTTAATGCCAAATTAACATCAAATTTTAGTTGATACATAAAGATGGGGACAATTTTTCTAGTTATAATAGCCTTATGAGTAAAAAACCTGTAGGGACATCAGAAAGATATAAAGTAGAAAAAAATGGTAATATAAACAGGAAACATATTTTCTAGCAATTCCTTTTGAAGTTTTTTTGTTATAAGATTGAACACTAAAAATAGATATTTGAATTATATGTTGGAAATATGTCAGAAGATTTTAATATGAATGTCAGCATCATTGTGTGAATGAGAGTATTATAATTGTAATGGTAAAATCATTCTGTATGTCATTCTAGGTCATTTGGAGAATACATTTTTTATTAGAGCATTTTAGTTGTACATAGTAGTTGGGTTCATCCATACATGTGTGGAATTCTATTTCAGTTCACATTGTCTGCCTTTTCCTTCCCCTCCTCCATCCCCTACCTCTGTTCTCTTGCCTGTACTCTACTCTTCGTTGGAGAACACATTTGAACATACATGGCATATACAACAAGAACAAACAACTAGGGAGTGAGAGAAGAATGGGGGAACTTTGGATTATGTAGAGGGAAATGAAAGGGAGGGGAGTATGAAAAATGGTGGAGTGAGACAGACATAATTACCCTATGTACATGTATGATTACACGAATGGTATGAATCTACATTGTGTACAACCATAGAAATGAAATGATGTACCCATTTGTGTACAATGACTCAAAATGCAGTCTATAAAAAAATTAAAAGATAAATAAAAGATGTAAAAACAAAAAAGAACAAATAGCTACAATATAATCAACATAATAAAACGTGAAAACACAATTCAATGTCATTTGTTTATATTATTTAGACTGGTTATATGATTAGATGTAACCTAATAATCACAAAATATTATACATGAGCATTATACTATATTGATTTTTGAAACATTCTATTTATCAACTTTTTCATGGGATATAGAGTTATATTTTAAATATTATAAAAAACAGACTTTTTATATGGGACCTAATTAGGAAATCATTCCCCGCCTATTTGACTGGATTTTGTAAGATAAATTTTAATCTCAATTTTCATTTGCATGAAAAGATGAATATCTCAAGATTCATTGTTATTCCCTGTATAATGTTTTTCTTATAACCAATTCTGATTTTGTACATATGAACTAATGACATATATTTCATGCATTTATTTTCCCTCAGTTACTACTTTAGTTTTTAACTTTTACTTTCTGCTGAACAAATTATTTCTCTTTATTTCTGGAGGCACTATAATTTATAAATTAAGTAAAATACAAAGAAACATCCAAAAAAGGAAGAAAACTGAATGAAAAATAAGGGTCCTGATTAAATTTCCAACATTTTTTACAGAGTTAGAAATAACAATCCTAAAATTTGTGTGCAACACACACACAAAAAAAACCTGAAAAGGACAAAAAATAATGCAGACTTCATTATGCTAACTTCAAGATACAGTACACAGCTGTAGTGATCAAAACCACATGATATTTTCATAAAAGCAGACTTATTGAAAAATGGCACAGGATCTGAACCTAGAAGTAAACATGCACATATTTACCTCACTGGTTTTCAACAAAGGCAGTAGGAACTTGCTTTGGAGAAAGGATAACCTTTGTAATAAATGCTTTTGAACAAATTGGATAGTTATACGAAGAACAATAAAACTAGATGTCTCATCTCTCACCAGTTAAAACAAGTCAAGTGGGTTAAATATTTAAGTAGAAGACCTGAAATTAAGACACTACTTTAGGAAAATGTAGGGGAAATATTTTAGAACATTGGAACAGGCAAAGTTATTTTGGACAAGACTCTGACAGCACAAGAAACAAAAAAAAAAATTAAATGAATTAAATGAATGGGATTGCACGAAAGTGAAAAAGTTTGCGTACAGCAAAGGAGAATGCATGGACAACCCACAGATGGACAGAAAATATTTGCAAACTACATGTTTGACAAAAACTATTTATAATACTGAAGGCAAACCAAATGGAATAGCAAAATGAAATGTTACAAAAGTAATTTTTAAAAATTATCTGATTGAAAAGGGGGAAGAGATACAAATACATGTATTTCAAAAGAAGTCATACAAAGGCCTATAGATTTATGAAGAAACTCAACATTGCTAATCAGCATCATAGAAATGCAAATTGAAATCACAATAAAATATCCCCTCATTCCAGCAAGAATGGCTATTATCAAAATGACAAAAAGTAACAAGTAAGGGTGAGGGTATAGAAAAACGGAACTCCATATAGGATTTTGGTGGAAATGAAAATTCAAAGAGCCATTGTGGAAAACATTACTGAAGCTCCTCAAATATTGGGCATGGAACTTTATATGATCCAGCTATCCCACTGCTTATTTGTATTCCCCCAAAAATGAAATCACTGTGCTGAAGATACATCTGTGTGCTATGTTTTTCACAGCACTATTCATAATAGAAAGAAATGGAAATGACTGAAATGTCCATCAGCTGAAGAATGGATAAACAGAATGTGATACATATACAGTGGGATAAAATTCAGTCATAAGAAGGTGGACATTCTGTCACTCGTGACAAACAAGTATGAAACACAAGATCTTTATGTCAAGTGAAATAAACCAGACACTGAAAGGTAAGAACTATATGATCTCACTCATAAATAGGATCTAAAATAGTTGATCTCATAGAAGATGAGAGTCGAATGGGATAATGTGATCAATGGGTACTAAGCTACAGAGACAGTAGGAAGAAGTTCTGGTGTGTTACTGCACCATAAGGTTACTACAGATTAAAATGGTGCATTGTACACTTTGTAAAACAAACAGAAAGGATTTTTGAATCTTTTCATAAAACAGAAGTGACAAATGTATGAGGAATCAGATTTAAATTACACAATGCATACTCTTAACCACAATGTTAAATGCACCTGTTAATATGTTCAATTTTATGGTTTTATTGAACAATTAAAATACATTACAAAAGACTGTAATGAAAGTCCTTAATTCTTTAGAAAGAAACCTTATAATGTACCGTTAACTAGGTACCATTTTTAATTTCATATATCAACCAAAAATTTATTTTAAAAGTTAAAAGTTTAAAATGGATTTTAAGAAAAATCCTCGAATATGTCTCAAATAATTTTTTGTAACTTCCTTTTAAACCATTACTTTTTAAATAACTGAAGAAATAATTAACCCATAAAAACTACTGAAGATTGGTTTGGATTCAACAATCTATATGTCTAAGAAATTTAATCTGAATCTTTTCAACCAGAAAATATTAATATGAACTTGGATGTTGTGAATTTTATTGCCAAGGACCTTCTATTCCACTATAAAAAAACAAAAACAAAGAAAGAAAAACCTTCCCATTCCACTTCGTAAAGGGGAATTTGTAGAAATAACCTGCAGAAAATTAGGTGAAAGATTATAGTTGAACACTTCTCAGTTTAAAGAGAAAACATTCCAAGATAACAATAAAGTGACTATTAATGACTGTTCTATTGTATGCTGGGCACCTCTTTAAGCACTTAGCATATACTAATTCATTAATCCTCCCAACCTACTGAAAATAGGACCATTAATTTTCTCTTTCCCTGTTTCTAACAGAAGTTAAAATTAATATTAAAAGCCATATACTTTGAGGAACATGTCCCTCAATTTAAACATATCTCAAGAATATGGCTTACAAATATTTATATCTTGGACTTAGTAAAAAAATAGGTGGGTTAATTTTTTTAAATATATGTTCAAGCCAGGCCGGTGGTGGTGCCTGTAATCCCAGAGGCTCCAGAGGCTGAGGCAGGAGGATCAGAGTTCAAAGCCAGCCTCAGCAAAAAGCAAGGTGCTAAGCACTCAGTGAGAACCTGTCTCTAAATAAAATACAAAACAGGGCTGGTGGACTGGGGTTGTAGTTCAGTGTAGAGCACTTGCCTCGCATAATGGGGCACTGGGTTCTATCCTCAGCACCACATAAATAAACAAAATAAAGGTATTGTGTCCATCTACAACTAAAAAAAAAAGAAAAAAAATAGGACTGGTGATGTGGCTCAGTGGTCGAATGCTCCTGATTTCAATTCCCAGTACCTCCCAAAATATATGTTCAAGTCCAGTCTCCTCTTGCTTTCTTAATATTATGTAAAGACACAGTGGCACTGTTTAGAAGACAGTGGAAGAAATAGTTTGCACTGCATTCATCCAAGATCATTTAAAGCTTAAATTTCAGACACTAATTGACTAAATGAATAAAATGAAATAAACTGCATTATTTAGGTGAGCAATAAAGGCTGTGGTTCTGGGATAACAATATTCAAATGCATACTGACCTGGAAAAGAATCTGTCATGAAGAATTAATTTGTAAAGAAAGTGATTATTGAATCAAAGAAAAGTTCTTGATGTATTTCTAAACCTCACTCATTTTGTAGGCAAAAGCTATTAAAATTAATATTAGAAACTCAATTCAATTTGTAATCTATAATATGTATAAGCATGTTTGTAGGAACATTCAATATATTCAACAGCTTATATCATAGGATTTCTTCATATGTGCTTTTAATTTATACATTTTAATGGAAGTGTATTTAGCAACTTTAAACCAAAAGAGGATAAAGTTGGAAGATTCCTAAGTATAAATTGCAGCTATGAGTCTGCCATCAAAGATAAATAGATGTAGAAAATAGCAATATTTAATGAAAACTGTCCCAATAAGTTTTTCTTTTGGATTTTTTTATTTTTTTATTTTGACAGACTGCATTTTGATTCACTGTACACAAATGGGGTATAACTTTTTGTTTCTGTGGTTGTACACGATGTATATTCATGCAATCATACATGAACATGGGGTAATGATGTCTGTCTCATTCCACTATCTTTCATACTGAAGCTCCCTTACCCCTCTCATTTCCTTCTACATAATCTAAAGTTCCCCCAGTCTTCTCTTACCCCCCACTTCACCACCCCATTTTGTATCATCTTCCACTTATCAGGGAAAACTTTCGACCTTTGGTTCTTTTGGACTTGGATTATTTCACTTAGCATGCTATTCTCCAGTTCCATCCATTTACCTGCAAATGCCATAATTTTATTCTTCTTAATGACTGAATAATATTTCATTGTGTATATGTACCACAGTTTCTTTATCCACTTATCTGTTGAAGGGCACCTAGGTTGGTTCCACAATCTAGCTATTGTGAATTGAGCTACTACAAGCATTGATGGGGCTGTGTTACGTAGAATGCTAATTTTAAGTCTTTTGGATATAACAGAGTGGGAGAAAATCTTTTCAATACACACTTCAGATAGAGCACTATCTCCAAAATTTATAAAGAACTTACAAAACTTACACCAAAAATACAAAGAACCCAATCAATAAATGGGCCAAGGAACTGATAGACACTTTACAGATGAAGATATACAGGCAATTAACAATATATAAAAAAGTGTTGAACATCTCTAGTAATTAGAGACATGCAAATTAAAACAACTCTAAGAGTTCATCTTACTCCAATTAGAATGGTTATTATTAAGAGTACAAGCAATAATAGTATTGGTGTGGATGTGGGGGAAAAGGCACACTCATGCATTGCTGGTGGAGTGCAAATTGCTGCAGCCACTCTGGAAAGCAGTGTGGAAATTCCTCAGAAAACTTGAAATGGACCCACCTTTTGACCCAGTTTATCCCAGTCCTCTTTTGGATTTTTTCACACTGTACTTAGTTATTATTTTGTTTGTTCCAATTCAATATTCTTTTACTAAATCTATCTTAATATTATTCCTTCATGTTCATAGCAATATCACTTATTCTGATTATGACTTCATTTGTATATTTTCTTTTCAAAGAGGCTGTTGTTAAAACTACAGTTGTCTAGCTTCACAGTCTCTACTGCTTTTAGTGTTGATTTTTTCTTTTTCTAGGGCTTTGAGATATAATATTAGGTTATTTATTTGGTGATTTACTGTTCTTTTAATGAACGAGTTTCCTCTTAGAACTACCTTCATAGTGTCCCAGAGATTCTATTACCCTAAGTATTCCCTGATTTCTTCTGATACCCAATTTTTATTCAATAACATATTACTTAGTCTCCAGGTGTTAGAGTAGCTGCTATATTTTATTTATCATTGGTTTCTAATTTCATTCCATTATGATCTAATTGGATACAAGGTAGTATCTCTCTCTCTTTTTATTTAAATTTGCTTAGAGTTGCTTTGTGGCCTCAGTATTGGTCTGTTTTAGGGAAGGATCTGTGTGCTGATGAGAAGAAAATGTATTCAGTAATCAATGGATTAAATATTCCATATATGTCTGTTAAGTCTAAATTACTGAGTGTATTATTTAGTTCTATAGTTTCTTTGTTTATTTATTTATTTATTTGTTTATTTGGAGGATCTATCCAGTGGTGAGAAGGGTGTGTAAGGGTGTGTTAAAGTCACCCAGTATTACCGTGTTGTAATCTATTTGATTTTTGAAATTGACAAGGCTTTATTTGATATATGTAGATGCTCCAGTGTTTGGGGTATAAATATTTACTATTGCTATGTGTCCTTGATGCAGTATGAAATGTCCTTCTTTGTCCCTTCTTTAACTTTGACTTGATGTCTACTTTATCTGATATGAGGATAGAAACCCCTGCTTGTTTACAATATTCTTATGAATTATATGATTTTTCCTATCCTTTCACCTTTGGTATGTGGATGTCTTTGGCTATGATGTGAGTCTCTTGGAGACAGCATATTGTTAGATCTTATTTTTTAATCCAATCTGCCAGTCTATGATTTTTATTGATGAGATTAGGCCATTTACATCAAAAGTTATTACTGAGATATGATTTCTATTCCTAGTCATTTTGGTTTATTTCTGGTTTTTCATTTGAATTAGTTTATCTCTTATTCTTTTCTTCACTGGTTTTCATTTTTATTTTTCATTTTTATTGTTCTTCATGAAATATTGTTCTGAGAATGTTCTGTAGAGCAGGCTTTCTAGTTGTGAATTCTTTTTTTGTTGTTGTTGTTTATTTATTTATTTTTAACGTTTACATAGGGTAATGATGTTTATTTTTTTTCCCTTCCCCCCCACCCCTCCCAACCCTCTTTTCCCTCTATACAGTCCTTCTTTCCTTCATTCTTACCGCTCTCCTTAGACTAACCCTAAACCTAACCCTAAACCTAATGCTAACCCCTCCCAACCCCCATTATATGTCCTCACCCGCTTATCAGCGAGATCATTCGTCCTTTAGTTTTTTGAGATTGGCTTATCTCACTTAGCATGATATTCTCCAATTTCGTCCATTTGCCTACAAATGCCATAATTTTATCATTCTTCATTGCGGAGTAATATGCCATTGTATAAATATGCCACAGTTTCTTTATCCATTCATCAACTGAAGGGCATCTAGGTTGGTTCCACAATCTGGCTATGGTGAATTGAGCAGCAATGAACATTGATGTGGCTGTATCTCTGTAGTATGCTGATTTTAAGTCCTTTGGGTATAGGCCAAGGAGTGGGATAGCTGGGTCAAATGGTGTTTCCATTCCAAGCTTTCTAAAGAGTCTCCACACTGCTTTCCAGAGTGGCTGCACTAATTTGCAACCCCACCAGCAATGTATGAGTGTTCCTTTTTCACCACATCCTCGCCAACACCTATTGTTGCTTGTGTTCTTGATAATCGCCATTCTAATTGGGGTGAGATGAAATCTTAGGGTAGTTTTGATTTGCATTTCCCTTATTACTAGGGATGTTGAACATTTTTTCATATATCTGTTGATTACTTGTACATCTTCTTCTGTGAAGTGTCTGTTCATTTCCTTAGCCCATTTGTTGATTGGATTATTTGTATTCTTCGTGTAGAGTTTTTTGAGTTCTTTATAGATTCTGGAAATTAGCGCTCTATCTGAGGTATGGTTGGCAAAGATATTCTCCCACTCTGTAGGCTCTCTCTTCACATTTCTGATAGTTTCCTTTGCTGAGAGAAAGCTTTTTAGTTTGAATCTATCCCAGTTGTTGATTCTTGCTTTTATTTCTTGTGCTATGGGAGTCCTGTTAAGGAAGTCTGATCCTAAGCCAACAAGTTGAAGATTTGGACCTACTTTTTCTTCTATAAGATGCAGGGTCTCTGGTCTGATTCCGAGCTCCTTGATCCATTTTGAGTTGAGTTTTGTGTAGGGTGAGAGATAGGGGTTTAATTTCATTCTATTGCATATGGTTTTCCAGTTTTCCCAGCACCATTTGTTGAAGAGGCTATCTTTTCTCCATTGCATATTGTTGAAACCTTTGTCTAGTATGAGAAAATTGTATTTATTTGGGTTTGTGTCCATGTCCTCTATTCTGTACCATTGATCTACCTGTCTATTTTGGTACCGATACCATGCCATTTTTGTTACTATTGCTTTGTAGTAGAGTTGAAGATCTGGTATTGCAATACCCCCTGCTTCGCTCTTGCTACTGAGGATTGCTTTAGCTATTCTAGGTTTTTTATTCTTCCAGATGAATTTCATAATTGCTTGCTCTATTTCTGCAAGGTACATCATTGGGATTTTAATTGGAATTGCATTGAATCTGTATAGCACTTTAGGTAGTATAGCCATTTTGACGATATTAATTCTGCCTATCCAGGAACATGGGAGATCTTTCCATCTTCTAAGGTTTTCTTGAATTTCTTTCTTTAGTGTTCTGTAGTTCTCATTGTAGAGGTCTTTCACCTCTTTTGTGAGATTGATTCCCAAGTATTTTATTTTTTTCGATGCTATTGTGAATGGGGTAGTTTTCCTAATTTCTCTTTCTGAAGATTCATCACTTATGTATAAAAATGCATTGGATTTATGAGCATTGATCTTGTAACCTGCTACTTTACTGAATTCACTTATGAGTTCTAAAAGTTTTCTGGTGGAATTTCCAGGTTCCTCTAAATATATAATCATGTCATCAGCGAACAGGGATAGTTTGAGTTCTTCTTTTCCTATTCGTATCCCTTTAATTTCTTTGGTTTGTCTGATTGCTCTGGCTAGAGTCTCAAGGATGATGTTGAATAGAAGTGGTGAAAGAGGGCATCCCTGCCTTGTTCCAGTTTTTAGGGGGAATGCTTTCAGTTTTTCACCATTTAGAATGATATTAGCCATGGGCTTAGCGTAGATTGCCTTTATAATGTTTAGGAATGTTCCCACTACCCCAATTTTTTCTAGTGTTTTGAGCATGAAGGGATGCTGTATTTTATCGAATGCTTTTTCTGCATCTATTGAAATAATCATGTGATTCTTAACTTTAAGTCTGTTGATATGGTGAATGACATTTATTGATTTCTGAATGTTGAACCAACCTTGCATCCCTGGGATAAAACCCACTTGATCGTGGTGCACTATCTTTTTAATATATTTTTGTATGAGATTTGCTAAAATTTTGTTGAGAATTTTTGCGTCGATGTTCATTAAGGATATTGGTCTGAAATTTTCTTTCCTCGATGTGTCTCTGTCTGGTTTAGGTATCAGGGTGATATTGGCTTCATAGAACGAGTTTGGGAGGGTTCCCTCTTCTTCTATTTCATGAAATAGTTTAAGGAGTATTGGAATGAGCTCTTCTTTAAAGGTTTTGTAGAACTCGGCTGAGAACCCATCTGGTCCTGGACTTTTCTTTGTTGGTAGGCTTTTGATGACCTCTTCTATTTCATTGCTTGAAATTGGTTTATTTAAATTGTGTATGTCCTCCTCGTTCAGTTTAGGTAATTCATATGTCTCTAGAAATTTGTTGATGTCTTCAAGGTTTTCTGATTTGTTGGAGTATAGATTTTCGAAATAGCTTCTAATTATGTTTTGTATTTCACTCGTGTCTGTTGTGATGTTTCCTTGTTCATTCCGAATTTTAGTAATTTGAGTTTTCTCCCTCTTTCTCTTTGTTAGTGTGGCTAAGGGTTTATCAATTTTATTTATTTTTTCAAAGAACCAACTATTTATTTTATTAATTTTTCCGATTGTTTCTTTTGTTTCGATTTCGTTGATTTCGGCTCTGATTTTAACTATTTCCTGTCTTCTACTACTTTTGGTATTGGTCTGCTCTTCTTTTTCTAGCGCTTTGAGCTGTAGTGTTAAGTCGTTTATTTGTTGATTTCTACTTCTTTTTTTGAATGCACCCCATGAAATAAATCTTCCTCTAAGTACTGCTTTCATAGTGTCCCAGAGATTTTGATATGATGTGTCTTTGTTCTCGTTTACTTCTAAGAATTTTTTTATTTCCCTCCTGATGTCTTCTGTTATCCATTCATCATATAATAGTGTATTATTTAGTCTCCAGGTATTGGAGAAGTTTCAGTTTTTAATTCTGTCATTTATTTCTAATTTCAATCCATTATGATCTGATAGAGCACAAGGTAGTATCTCTATCTTCTTGTATTTACTAACAGTAGCTTTGTGGCATAAAATATGGTCTATTTTAGAGAAGGATCCATGTATTGCTGAGAAGAAAGTGTATTCGTTCTTTGTTGGATGGTATATTCTATATATGTCTGTTAAGTCTAAATTGCTGATTGTGTTGTTGAGATCTATAGTTTCTTTATTCAATTTTTGTTTGGACGATCTATCCAGTGGTGAGAGAGGTGTGTTAAAATCGCCTAGTATTATTGTGTTGTGGTCTATTTAATTTCTGGAATTGAGAAGGATTTGTTTGACATACGTGGATGAGCCAATGTTCGGGGCATAGATATTTATGATTGTTATGTCTTGCTGATTTATGCTTCCCTTAAGCAGCATGTAATGTCCTTCTTTATCCCTTCTGACTAGTTTTGGTTTGAAGTCCACATTATCTGAGATGAGGATGGATACTCCAGCTTTTTTGCTGTGTCCGTGTGCATGGTATGTTTTTCCCCATCCTTTCACCTTTAGTCTATGGGTGTCTCTTTCTATGAGATGAGTCTCTTGCAGGCAGCATATTGTTGGATTTTTCTTTTTAATCCAATCTGCCAGTCTGTGTCTTTTGATTGATGAATTCAGGCCATTAACATTCAGGGTTATTATTGTGATATGATTTGTATTCCCAGTCAATTGACTCATATTTGTTTTTGACATCATTTGGTTTCTCCTTTATTTGGCTATTCCTTTAGGCTAGCGCCTCCTGTTGCTGATTTGCATCGTTGTTTTTCATCTCTTCCTCATGGAATATTTTGCTGAGAATGTTCTGTAATGCTGGCTTTCTTTTTGTAAATTCCTTTAGCTTTTGTTTATCATGGAAGGATCTTATTTCATCGTCAAATTTGAAGGTAAGTTTTGTTGGGTATAAGATTCTTGGTTGGCATCCGTTTTCTTTCAGGGCTTGGTATATGTTGTTCCAGGCCCTTCTGGCTTTTAGGGTCTGGATTGAAAAATCTGCTGATATTCTTATTGGTTTCCCTCTGAATGTAATTTGATTCTTTTCTCTCGCGGCCTTTAAAATTCTGTCTTTATTTTGTATGTTAGGTATTTTCATAATAATGTGCCTTGGTGTGGGTCTGTTGTAATTTTGTATGTTTGGAGTTCTATAAGCCTCTTGTACTTGGTTTTCCATTTCATTCTTCAGATTTGGGAAATTTTCTGTTATTATTTCATTGAATAGATTGTTCATTCCTTTGGTTTGTTTCTCTAAGCCTTCCTCAATCCCAATAATTCTTAAATTTGGCCTTTTCATGATATCCCATAATTCTTGTAGATTCTGTTCATGATTTCTTAACATCCTTTTCTGTTTGGCCAACTTTGCTTTCAAGATTAAATAATTTGTCTTCAATGTCTGAGGTTCTGTCTTCCAGGTGTTCTATCCTATTGGTTATGCTTTCTATGGAGTTTTTAACTTTGTTTATTGTTTCCTTCATTTCAAGTATTTCAGTTTGTTTTTTTTTTCAGTATCTCTAACTCTTTATTGAAATGATCTCTTGCGTCCCGTATTTGGTCTTTTAACTGTTGATTGGTGCGATCATTTAATGTCTGCATTTGCTCTTTCATCTCCTCCTTCAATGCCTGCATTTGCTCTTTCATCTCCTCATTTGCTTCCCTGATCGTTTTAATTACGTACATTCTGAACTCCCTTTCTGACATTTCTTCTGCTGTGCTGTCATTGGGTTTTATTGATGTAGTATCTAGGTTTGTTTGGGACATTTTCTTCCCTTGTTTTCTCATATTGGTCAGTTGTCAGTGGGACCCTGAGATATTGCAGTTTTCCGCTATTGGCTTATAGTGTCCCGGTATATTTCCAGTGTATCACCTCCCAGCCTTCAGTAGCCTGATGTCTTGGAGGAATCTGATAAAGCAGCGCATCCGAAGAAAACTGCCCCTAGCCCCCTACTGGTTCCAAGATTTGGAACTGGCTCTGTGCTGAAATGCTCTCACTGTGGGTCTGCTCCGTGCAGCTGGCCGTGTGGGAGGAGCCCACTGCCGGAGTGTGGAAGGCTACCTTGGGAAGACTCTAGCTGCCCTGCCCGGCTCCAATAAGCCACCTCTATCTGGGCCTGCCACCCGGGCCGAGCTTTACCCAGTGGGCAGACTCACCCGTGGCTCTATTTCAGTCCGAGTCTCTCAATGCCTCCCCTTCTTAACTCCTGGGTTCTGGAGCGACTTGGGGTGCAGTCTCCCTCTAGGCTGCCATCTTGGATCGCCCCGTGAAGAGAGCCTGCAGCCGGAGTGGGCAGAGCTGCCTGAAGAGGTCTCTGGCTGCCCTGCCCTGATCCCAGAGGCTGCTTGCGGATCGAGGTTCTCCGTTGGTTTGGGGGCTTGTGGCTGGTTCTATGTAGAAAGTCTCTCACTGGGCGGTCAGCTCCGAGAAACTAGCCTTGAACGGCACCTCCCACCGCAGGGGTCCAGACTATTTGGGGAAGTCTCTGGCTGCCCTATCTGGTCCCTGAATCTGCTTGCGTGCCGGAGTACGCTGCGATGCGCTGGCTCCGGGACTCGGAGCTTGTTCTGGTCAGAAAGGCTCTCACTACCGGGCCAGTTCCGTTCCGAGAACCTGGAGAAGCTGGCTGTGTGGGTGGGACCCACCACCGGAGTGCGCAGGGCTGCCTGTGGATGACTCTAGCTGCCCTGCCCGGCTCCGATAAGCCACCTCTATCTGGGCCTGCCCCCCGGGCCGAGCTTTACCCAGTGGGCAGACTCACCCGTGGCTCTGTTTCAGTCCGAGTCTCTCAATGCCTCCCCTTCTTAACTCCTGGGTTCTGGAGCGACAGGGGGTGCAGTCTCCCTCTAGGCCACCATCTTGGATCGCTCTAGTTGTGAATTCTGTTAACTTTTGTTTATCATGGAAGGTTTCTCTTTCATCTTCAAATCTGAGACTTAATTTTGCTCAGTATATTTGGCATCCATTTTCTTTCAGAGCTTGGTATACATTATTCCACGATTGCCTAGCTTTGAGTGTCTGGGGTGAGAAATCATCTGAGATCTGTATTCACTTCTCTCTAAATGTAATCTAATCTTTTTCTCTAGCAGCCCTTAAAATTCTATCCTTATTCTGTATGTTTGACATTTTCATAATAATGTGACTTTGTGTAGGTCTGTTGCAATTTTGTATTTTTGGGTTCCTATAAGACTCCTATATTTGATTTTGGGAAATGTTCCAATATTATTTCATTGAAAAAAATTGTGCATTCCTTGGTTTGCATCTCCATTCTTTCATTTATCTTGATAACTCATAAATTTGGTCTTTACATGTTATCCCAAAATTATTAGAAGTTCTTGGTTTCTTATCATCTTCCCTTCATGGTTAACTTTATTTTCAAGATTATATGTTCTGTCTTCATTGCCTGAGGTTCTGTCTTACAAGTGGTCTAAGCTGTTGGTGATGCTTTCTATTGAATTTACACTTTAGTTTATTGATTCCATCATTTTGAAGATTTCTGCCTGTTTTTTTTTTTCTCCACAATCTCTTTATTGAAGTGATTTTTTACTTCCCATATTTTCTCTTTAATTTCACTCCTTATACTATCCTTTGCTTCACAGATTAGTTTAACTGTGTACATTCTAAGTTCCTTCCCTGGCATTTCTTCCACTGCGGCGTTAGTTGATTCTATTATTGGAGAATCTTGGTTTATTTGGGACACTTTGTTCCCTTGGTTTTTTTTTTTATTTTTTATTTTGTTTGTCTATCTTCCCATGTATCATTATGAATCTAAGGCAGCACAATTTCTACCCTGTAGTCTTATCATGTCCTTGAAAGATTCTAGAGCCTTGCTGTAAAGGGTGAGACAAAATATAATGGCAAACAATGCAAGCAGTATATAGCCTTAAACCAAATTACTCCTGTTAAGAAGGTTACAGTTTCATCACAATAAATAGAAATGGTATATAGAGTTATTGCCTACCATAAAAACAGTAAGTTTGCTAGAGGATTTATAATTTAGAGTGGTGGACAAAGGAAAAATAGAAGTGGTGCAGGATGTGATGATTATGAGTAAGGAGGAGAGAAAATAGAAGCCAAAAATTTGAAAAAGAGTGGAAGAGGGAGCAATAGAGTTTGACTGTCAATAGAAAAGAAAGACAATCAAGGGCAACATATTTGGGAAGGAAAAAAAAAATATATATATATATATATAAAGTAGAAATATATAAAGTAAAAATATAGAAAAGAAAATAAAAAAGTTAAAATAAAAGAATACAAAACTAAACTGAAATATATTAATCAGATTTCCTAGTCCTCAATAAACTAATATAAAAATATGTGTTTTCAAAAATGTTAGAATTGTGAGGGGGGGACATGAAAGAGAAAATTTTCACAATGAAAAATTGTGGAAAAGTTTCCTTTAAAGATCGAAAATTTTTCAGTTTCCCTTCTTCTCCTCAGTGTAGATTGAGATGTTTGCTCCACCCTCAGGTTGGGGTTGCTGGGGTGAGAGGGTTAATCCTAGAGGTGGAACTCCAGGTGGTAGAATTTAGGCTTAGGTAAGCTCCAGTCTTCACTGAATGCCAATTGGTCTGGAGATTTTAAATCAGCATACCTCCAGGACCAACTATTGCCAGTCCATGCTGGAAGTGGGTACTCTATGAATCTCCTTTGGGTTCCACTAGTGTGCCAGTTGTTAGTTTGCTACTATGCCTATGGAACTCACAATACCTGGCCTCAGGTTCAGTCTTCAAACTCAATCTCTATCACCCCTGTCTTTTTGAATTCCCTGCCAGGTACTTCTCTCCCAGTCAGTCCTACAAGCAGTCAGATTGGAGGGGAAATGAAAAGCCTGGTGGGTTCCTATCAAAAGACCCCTGTGTAAATCTCTCTCCATGCTTGCTTTTCTCCTGATCACTTAGACCCATTCTCTGTCACACAGCATGGATTTGCCAGGCTTGTTTTTGGGGCCAGATTCAGGTCTCCTAGAAATCAGCATCTCCCTCATCTAATGTGGGGCCTGTACTGCAGCTGCAAAATGGTTCCTTCCTTTGTCCTCTGCACACCACCACCATGAGAGACGCAGGTTATTTCCTGTACAAGGATATTGTGCAGCAGACTGGGCAGTGTCTTTGATGTCTAAACTCTCCATACCCAGACATACCTCAGTCTCTCCAAAATGCAGGTTCCTTTGATTCCCTTATTACTTTCCTGCATTTATGGAGGGATGGTTCTGGTTTGTAACTCTGGTCACTGCCTCAGCTGCCCTGGCTGTAGCACCGAGGGTTCCTTCTCAATTATATTCAATCTCCTAAGTCCCTGAACTGTTTTGAGTGTCTAGTACTAAATTCCAACAAAGTTACCCCTAACTTTTGTCCATTCACTCACCTTGCAGAGAAGCTGTCTGTCTGCTTTTCCTGGTTTAACACCACGGAAGATCCATGGAAGGGATCTCTCTGTTCCACCATCTTCTCTCTTATTTGCCTTCACAATCTCCTTGCCTATCTTTCCCCCCATTCTCCTGTTTCAGGATGTTGGGACTAATGACACGTTAACTAACTCAGGCTGACTCCTTACTCCCTGGTGAGTGAGCAAGATCAAGGCCTCAAAGGCTGTTTCAATAGTTAATGACATAAATCGGACCACTGTCAGGGATTGGTTAACAACGGTTCTGGGAACGTGATCAGCTGGTGCTTGTCATATAGTCCTATGGGACTCTCACCTGTGTGAACCTCCCATGCCTTGCTGACCTTTAAGCTGATTGGTTCCCGCCTAGCCTCCACCCTACATAAAAGCTGTGTGATTTCCTCAATAAACAAGTTCCTGCTGTGACTGGTCTCCCTAATGCAACTGGTTATCCTCCGCCTGGAGGGCTGGGAGCAGGCGGTCAGTTGGCTCTACCTATCCCGGTCTGACCTTGTTGGGGAGTGCCCCCTTCCCTTGCCGCTGGTCAAGAACAGCAAGGGGGCTTAAGACCCCTACAATTAGGCTACAACCTATTTTTATGGCATTCCCTCTTAGATAAGCACTTTAGTTTGATCTCATTCTTGCAACAAAATCATTCCTATTTTTATCCAACAATTTCCTGCATAACTGTTTCTTAACATATTGGTATGTTCCCTTATGCCCAACTTGTCTCTTACCCCTTTTTTAAGACAGTTCCAAGATTATCATGTGACTCATTCCTATAACAGTTTCTTTTTGTGTTCTCTCCTTGATAATCACATTCTAATGAATACCTTGGAGTTGCTCTTGCATCCGACATTTTTCTCTGACCTCCAGATTATACAAAATGCCAAATGTCTTCATCATTTTCATAAATATTGATTAACAAGGCACACTTAATAAAATTCTCATTCATTCACCCCCAAACTTAAGCATATCTATTTTTGCTTGCATTTCATGATACAGAAACATCTTTCAGGAACTGAGAAAGATAACAACCACCAACAGTCATTTTCCATATCTTTCTTTCTCCTTCCCATCACTAAAATATGTACTCTCTGGGCAGATCTGCTCTCTTTATCTTTATATGTTATAAAGAATTTATAGTTTTTAATCCAAATATTATGATAAAAGTTCTCTTTTTACAAAACTCTTTTCCTCATAATTTTATTTTACTTCAATGATAATTTTTTAAATTTAACATTTATAAGCATATATATTTTATATTCATTAATTCAACAGTTATTTTCTAAATATAATTATTAATTTAAATAATTAAAGTTTAGCACATTATATGTAATCTTTACTATAGCTAAGATATACATATATTTACTATTAATAAGATATATATTTACAGATAGAATTTTCTATTGTCAAAGCAAATAACTTTACTTTTTCATTACTGTTCCCTAAAATAAAGATAAAGACCTTTACATTCCAGAATTATTATGTAGATTCAATGAAAGGATGTAATTAAAAGGTAAAATGTTTGCCCAATAAAATTTACCTGCAGGTGTTTATTTTAATCATCCTCTTCACTGGAAGTTTGAATGATATAGTATGATCATTTTTACATAAAATATTATTACTCTTCATTGTTATGATGGTGGTATAAATATTAGTATAGGTGATTATGACAACTTTTACATATTTTTATTAGCCTATAAAATTATTTAGTATCCTCAAAAGTCAAATTAATTTCTAGTTGTGGATAAGAAATAATCATTATCAAATGCACAGTGGCAATAAATGAACCACAGATGATCTTATTAACGTACTGATTTTGCATTCCTAGTTCTGTTTCTCTTGCTTTTTGTGGTTTATGGTTCATAAATGACAAAGGTCATCCAGAACAAGAACAGGATAGAAATTCATTACTGTGAACTGATGGCCAGTTAAGCAGAATCTCTAAAGATGTACTCTGAAGTTCCTTGGTACTCAAAACAGGAAGAAAATGGAGGTAAGATGTTAGACAGGGATTTTAGAGAGATTGTAGCATTGATATTGTTTCTAACACATGAAATGATTATGTAGTGTTGAGGTTATCCCTGAGAGTCACCAAACGAGCCTTACATTTTGTAAACTTTGGGTGGGAATCATATGCAACACTCTGACGTATAGTGTTGGAATTTCACTTTATCAAAATAAAAATATTATGTAAAATATATGGAATTTTGTTTCTCAGAACATAATGGAAAGCTTCTTTATTGTGCAGTTTCATTTCTTCATTGGAAAATTTTATGTGAAGATATATTCATATGACTTTTTTGTTTGGAGATGATTGTTAAAATAAATTTATTGAAATCTGTGCCAAATATATTAAAAATCAGAATGTAATATCAGGTATTTAATATTTGATTAAATATTTCATATCTAAAATGAATAAAGTATTTCACTATTATATTCCTTTGGGGTGAAGCTATTTAGAATACGATTAATGATTCTTACATTCTTTTAATTTATAAGGTGGCTAATTTTTTTAAGTTAGATCTGCCCATCAACAGATGAATTGATAAAGAAATTGTGGTATCTATACACAATGGAATATTACTCTGCCATAAAGAAGAATAACTTTATGACGTTTGCCAATAAATGGACAGATCTGCAGAATATCATGATAAGTGAAATAGGTCAATCCCCATACACCAAAGGTCAAGTGTTTTCAGTGATACGTGACGCTTGCACAGAATAAAGTGGGAGAAGGGGATGAAGATAACCTCAGAAAATTAGACAAGGGGGAATAAAAGAAAGGGAGAGAGGATAGGAATAGGAAAGACAGCAGAATAAATCTAAGATAATTTGCCTATAATTGAACCACATCACCTTGCCCACCCGCAAGAATGGGGTACTAATTAGAATAAGATAGCTTTTATTTTTGTATAATTTTATCAAAAAGGATTCTACTGTCATGTATAAATAAGAATCAATAAATCACAATTTTTTAAAAGTTTGATCTGTAATAGAGTATTTTCAATAATTATGTGCAAGAATTAAGGTTTACTTACCAAAAATATTTTAATGATAAGCTATGTGTGTGTTTCTTTCACAAATAAATAATAGTTTCAAATCAACTGACCATTTGTCATGAAAAAGTCACTGGAAAATATACCACCAAGTAGATATATATTGAAAATCTATTTACTGAATAATTTCTTATGCTTTCATAATCATATTTGTAAAAAATATAGGTTGATTTGAAAATCAGACAGTGTATTAATCAATCATACATCCTTTAATTAGCTTCCCTAATGACAGCACCTCATAACAATGGTATATTTGTACAAACTAAGAAATGAAATTTAGTAAGATATGTAACATTATTTGGATTTTGGTCATTTTTCTACTACTATGATTTTTCTTTTCTAAAATTTAATCCAGACTATTATGTTGTATTTACTTTTTCATATAAGATATTTACATTTATATAAAAAATTATGTATATATATCTATGTCATCTATATTTCTATAAATACATCACATAAAATAAAGTTTAAATTTAATCTTGTGTGTCAATCCGAGATATATGACTCTTTTCTTTAACTTACCAAATATACAGGCATATAGTATTTCTCAGTATAAACATCTTAGACCTTAATGAATATGAGGCACATTGTGATGGCTTCACTTCTATTTCAGATATCGATAATGTATTACTTTCCTATTGCTGCTCTAACAAAGTACCATAAATTTAGTGGCTTAAAAACAACACCCATTTATTCTTTTCTATTTCTAAAATCTAGATGTCTGAAATCTGTATCTTTGGGCAAAATTTGCACTCATGGTATCAACACTGGGCTACCTCTCTAGACTCTAAAGGTAAACTGCATACCTTCCTTAATTCAATTTCTGGTGGCTACCCACACTCCTTGAATATGATTCATAATACTCCAGTATCTACCAACCTGGAAACATCGACTTCTCCTTTTTGTTCAAATCTCCCTTCCACAGTGCTACAGATAGTGGAATTAGGGCACACACACTTCTAATCCATAATTCTCTTCATCTCTTGACTCTTACCTCAATAACAAGGACAAAAATCTTGCTTCCATATAAAACTCCCAGGGATTAGGACGTTGACTTATTTTGCAAATTAATTTTCAACCTACCAAGATAACTTTCCTTCTCTCATTTTTTTCTGTGTTGATTTAATTAGAGGTATAGCCATTCTATTGACCCTATAAGAATCATTTCTTGAATTCATTGATTTTCTACACCAGTTTAATTTTGAATTCACTGACATTTGTGCTAATCAAAATTACTTTTCCCTCTACTTGCTTGAGTTTAATTTGTTTTATTCAGGTGAAAACAGAGGCTATTTACTTTAAATCTTTCTTTATCAAATACTAGTATTTAATGCTACTAAGTTTTTCACCAGGCACCACTTTAGTTTTAGACAATAAATATTGATGTTTTACTTTTTTTTAATGTGCATATGTTAATGTGTGTGTGGCTGAATGACTTTTTACATTTCTCTTCCTACTTTTTCTTATATTTTTGTTTTTAAAATGTTGTAAACTTGTCAGTATTTAGCAATTTCCACATATCTTTCTCTTATTGATTTCTGATTTCTTTTTAGTTTGAAAGCATACTCTATAAATTTTAATTCTTGTATTTGCATTAAGGTTATTTAATGGCTGCAGATATGATATATGTTGGTGAATGGTCAATGTCCACTTAAGGAATAATCCAAAGTAGCAATGAAATCTAGATGGATTTTTAGGTCATATAAATTGTTGCTTCCTTTGTACTGTCTTGATCTACCTTTACAGAGAGGACAAAAATCTTCAACTCAGTTATAATATGTCTACTACTTTGTTTTGAGATAGCATTTTGACCTCATATATTTTGGAGCCTTGTTTTTAGCTGCATAAACACTTAGAATTGGTGTACCTTCTTAGAAAAATTCTCTTTACAACCATGTAATGACACTATTTTTCCTTATAATTGGCCTTCTTTCAAAATCAATTTACTCTGAAAGCAATAGATTTAGTTTAACTTAATTTTGGATTAATCTAACTAGTTTGGGGTTAATCTTCAGTTCTATATCTTTTTTATATATTCATTTCACTTTCATTTTAACCTGTGAATATATTTCTATTTAAATTGGAATATTGCACATAGAATATAGTTTGGTTCAACATTACTTTAATCAATTTAATATTTCTTTTTAAAAAATGTTAACCATTCACAAATAAACCAATTATAGATGAAGTTTTTTAAATCTATCTTCTTTCTTAAAGTGTTATATTTATTCCCTGATTCCTAGACTCTTTTCAGCCTTCTCTGGTTTTATTTTTGTATATTATCATTTTTATATCTATTTTATATTGAATATTTATTACTTTTTACTTGTTTATCAGCAGTGTGCTTATAGTTTATAATATACATTTGTGAGTAATTGGAAGCTACATTTATGTTTACTTCTCATATCTAGAATATAAACTTACATTCCCAATATCTTTAGCTGATTTCATATTCCATTTCTGTTATGTATTTTAAATTTACATTGAACTTATGTATGTATTTTGTTACCTTTACAAGAGTACATATGTATAGTGTTTCCATTTTGACTTTAAAGATTCTGTTATAATTTATTCCACAACTCATCTTTATTTTTTTCAGAATATATCTAATTTTCTGATGACATAACTTTATTTTTGCTTGAAAAACCTTAACACTTTTATAGAGTGGTTCTGTAGGCTATTAATTCCTTAAGAATGTTTAATTCAAGAAGTTATTATATTTCCTATAATTTCAAAGTATAATTTCATTGCTTCTAATTTTGTGGTTGGTCACTTTAAAAGTTCACTCCATTTTCTTCTTACTTGCATTATTTTTCATGATAGATCTGCTGTACCTCTTGTTTCTTAAATTTAAAATGTCATTTTCATATTGTCATAAACATTGTGTCATGATCATTGCTCTTCAGCTGTTTGACTTTAATATTCTTAGTGGTGTGTGTATGGTTGTGTGTGTGTGTTTGTGTGTGTGTGTGTGCATGTGCGCACACTGATGTGCAAACCCAAGTCGTGTATATTTGGGATATTTATCCAGTTTGGCATTGTCTAACCTTAGATTAATAGTTTTCTCCATGTTCTTACTTTGCAAATGTGTCAGTCATTATTTCTTTAAACATTTCTTCTTCAAGGTTTCTAAACTGCATAAATTAGAACATTGGATAGCCTGTAGCAAATTTTAGATTTTCTTCTTTTGCTTTCTGGTCTTTTTTCTTGTCATCTTTTGGGGGGTAATTTAATAATGTTTTCTTTAAGATTTCCTCAATGTGCTGAGTCTACTAATGAGCTAATTCAAAAGAATTTTTATCTCTATGCACAGTTTTAATTTCTATTTTTTAAATTTTTAATAACTTCTATTTTGCTACTCATATTAACTATCTGTTCCTGTCTTTTGCCTACTTTTTCTTTTGTGGACTTTATCATATTAAACATAGTTATTTTGCATATATATTCATGTCATATTTGAGTTGATTCTCATGATTGTATTTTCTTTGCTGTAGTTTAATATACCTCATAATTTTTTCTTGTTGATATGAATACATGTCATATAGGGAATTTTATGCTTATTCCAAACACATTTTTTTTTGTAAGAGGAATTGAACCCAGGGGTGCTTAGCCACTTAACCACATCCCCAGTTCATTTTTATATTTTATTTAGAGACAGGGTCTTGCTAAGTTACTTAGGGCCTCACTAATTTGCTGAGGCTGGCTTTGTGCTCATGATCCTACTGCCTCAGCCTCTCAAGCTGCTGAGATTAGAGGCTTGTAACATCAGACCCAGTCCAAACACTATTTATAAAAGTATTTTTTTTTCAATTTTAAACATAACATAAAAGTCTTGTAATTTTTGTTTTACATATCTAATTTTATGAAATTTCTTCTTGTTCTCCATTTGTGCTCTTTTGGCTATCTTATTATCATTAGGTTATTTAGTTTTTGCATTATAACTAGAGAAGATTATATTATTTGGCATTCACTGACCCTTTTTTGTTGGAAGAGAACATGTTCAGCTGACATTTTATTTGTGCTTAAAAATGGGTCATATTAGAACCTGTATATTTTGGCATATTGGGTTAATATTTTTAATACTCTACACATGCTCATTTTGAAAACATCCATCTTATTTTAAAACTGCCACTTTAGATAAAAGGTAGAACAGTGGATTCGAGTAAAGAGATTGAGGCTGAGGGAGGATCAATGAGAAAGAAGAGGAGCTGAAGAATAAAATTGACAAAATTAATTATGTGCATGTTTGAATATATCACAATGAATTCCATTTTAGGTATAACTACAATGCACCAATTAAAAATATTAAAAAAATAAATAGAAGACCAGGAAATCAGAAGAAAGGGGTCAGAGGGAGTGAAGAGGGAAGAGGAAAAGGAAGTACTGGGGTTTGAAATGGAGCAACACATGCTGTATGCCTTTATGAATATATGACAGTGATCCCACCATTATGTGTAACTATAGTGCACTAATAAAATTACTTAAAAATTCTGCCACTTCAGGAAAATAAATGTGAAAAGATTTTTAAAAATTCTGTAGTGGGTAATTCATATATCTACTAACTAAAAATGTCTTTCTAAATTATTGCTGTATGTGTGTGAGTGTGCATGCAAATACGTATGTATCTGTTCTGGAGAAGACAGAGGTTCCTTATAGTTATCTTACCAATTTTACGGCTAAAGAATTCTGGATATGGAATTAGTATATTACCGTAAGTATTATTTCAACTTATTCTGAGAAATCAAGGAGTTACACTATTTGAGAATGCTTTCCAAGTTTTTTTTTCCCCCATAATTAATTCTACATTTATGGACTTAGGATGGGTCACATAAATAAACAGAATCACATTTGTCCCTTAATTTGCAATGTGTAATTTGAAACAAATGAAGTTTTTAAGTTTAGCACACATTAACATACTTCAACAATAAAAAAAATTATTTTAGTTTGTTTCTATTTTTAAAAATTTAGTTTTCTTTTTTTTGAAACATGTCCTTCTTAATTATTGCAGTGTGTTGTATTGTTGATAAACACCTTTCAATTAACATTTTTTCTTTGGGTTTGCTACTCTTAGCAAATGCACATGTTACCACCTTTAGCCTTCCTATCCTAAATCTTTAGTCCCTGATCCCATCTTAATCCAATCTTCCTTTGTGCTTCTCTCCTGGATCAGATAACATAAATGGATTTCTTCAGAAAGCCTTTACGTTTTATGATATCTTGTTTTCAAAGATTACAGTAATGACAGAATGAAATGAAAAACAAAATCAGTATGAAAAAAAGGTATCCGTCTCCTTTTAATCCAGGGTGAATGTGGCAGTGAGACTGGGAAGCAGCCAGTTACCAAAGTTATCAGCATCTATGCAGCAGCAGCAGCATCTTCTGGACAAAAAGAAAAAATGTGAAATAACATCAGTGAGACTGTGATTAGTGGGAAAATGGTAGTTTCTAGCAAAATCTGGTTTCAGATCATTATTTGAAATGTAAATAAGAAAATGGAAATTGTGCAAGCTACATTAAACACTTAATATATATTTAAGATAATTTCTCACTTAAATATAGAACTCTGCATATGGCATTTCTAATTTCTAAAGGAACATTATCCCAGATAATTATGAGATATTATTAGATTCTTCTGTTAAAAATAATATGCGTACTTTTATTTAACATTAACATTGTGAGAACTATGCCATTTTATTAGTCAGATTTCCATTGCTATGACAAAAATGCCTGAGAAGATTTATTTTTCCTCATGGTGGCAGAGGTGTCAATATATGGTCACTTGGTTTTATCACTATGGAGCCATGCCAAGCAGAACATCACGGCAGGGATGTACAGTGGAACAGAGCTGCTTGCCAAAGAGCAGATGAAGGGAGAAAGAGAGACCTTGTTTGTTTTGTTTTGTTTTGTTTTAAGAAATTGGTGTTTATTTTCCAAAACTTTATTTCCATTTTGCTTAACAACTATCTGCATAACAGCTCAAGACCACTGGGTGGTTTGTTCCTGGCCACTCAGTGGCCTGAGCAGTGGGAGCTGCAGACCAGTCTTTATTGATTGACTGGACACTGCAGTCTTCAGTTGGGAACTGCTGGATAGGCACAGAGGGCACCTGCACACCTTCAGACCAGTCTGTGACCTCAGGTTGAGTAGCAGTGAACTCAGGGGCTGAAGCAGTCCATTCACCCTGAAATTCCTCCTTGGGCACAGCTTTTTCAGCAGCAGCCTGCTCCATTTTCAATCTCTTCAGGATCTCTGTAGAAGCAGAGATCGGGCATGACCTCCCATGGGTGTTGATGGGAAATGTTGCCACACATGGACAGAACTTCTCAAGCCAGCATCCACCACAGCAGACCCACAGAATGAGCTCCTTTATTGCTGCATAGAATGGCAATGTCCACATAGCACAGAGGAGAGTCTGTGTTACACAGAGCAATGGTGGGCAGAGTGACATAAGATGCTTCTGTAAGAGGCTGGTGGTCAGTCCTGGGATCAGTAACCACCAGAAGAGGTGGCTCCCAGAAGGCTGCCTGGATCTGGTCAGTGTAGGTTCCAGGAGTGAAGTGGTCAGCCATAGGAGTAGCTCCGGTGGCAGCAACCAACTTCAGCACAGCCCACTGGCCAGTATTCCTGGAGGATATGACACTGACATCAGCAGTGTTTTTGATGGTTACAATGGCATGAGCTGGCAGCAGAAGCTTCTCCCAGGTCCTCCTCAGGTTTCTGATGTGTATGACACTGCTTTTCCTTTTGGAGATATATTGTTCCATCTGGAAATCAAGGTTGGTGCCAACTAAGTGGTTCCTGCTGCAAGAAATTTGAGGACATCCTCCTCCTTCATTTGCAGGATGTCAAGAGCTCCGTACATTGAGACAGCTTCCCTTTAAGTTATGACAGGAATCAAGAACAGTGCCCTATGGACCACTCCCTGGTTAGCACCTAAAAAAGTGAGACTTTATTTTTAAAACGTGCCTTCCCTAAAGTCCATTAAGTTATAAATCTAAAACTGTATTTATCCTCTGATAAAGGCAGAGTACTCATATCCCATCATCTCCCAAAGTCTCAACCTCTGAATATTGCTGCAGTGGAGATACCCGCCAGCAACACCTGAGGTTTAGGGGGGACATTTACCATTCAAATCATAACATTCTGACTCTGGATCACAAAGACTTATATCAGTCTCATGATGAAAAATGTTTTTCTTTCCATCTCCAAGATTTCAAACATTCTCTAAAGTTCAGCACTATCCAAAAGTGTAAGTCCAACATGTCCTCTGAGACTTAAGCCAAGCTCTCAGCTTTAAGTCCTGTAACATAAAAAAAGAAATTTACATGCTTTTGAGATAATATGGCACAGCTAAAAATTACCTTTCCAAAAAGAAGGAATGGGAAAATAACAAGGGGGAACCACACCGAAGCAGGACCAAAACACAGAAGGGCAAATGTTAAATCCAGTAGCATTCTGGGTTTAATGTCTGATGTTTGGGTCACACAGTGGTATTATGTGACCTCCAAATTACTTGGGAAAAACCTCTTCCCTCTGTCCTTGCTTGCTGCAGCCTATATGACCTTATATTGGGCTGGCTTCCTTCCCACTTGTGGCTTCCCTTGACAGTGATACTGTATTCCTGGCATCTTTAACTTCCTGTGGTCTCACTGCAACTTCAGCCTCACTCCCACAGCCTCATGCCTGTTGTTCTCATGGGCTGCTTGCAAGGAACCTAAGCCTACCACACAGGTCCTCCCAAGTTTTCCTTTGAAATTTTGCTAGAATCCTCCATAAACCCACAGCTTTTGCATTCTGCATATCTGCAAAGTCAGCACCTCATAGATGATGCTGAGGTCTACTGTCAGTGGGAGCAATACTTGTGCCTCCTTGGACCATGGCCATGGCAGCCTCAAATTTCCTGAATAGTTGAACAGGGGAAAAGAAAAAAATATCCCTGTGAGAGAGTTCCATAGGTAGCAAAGTGCCCCAGCTCTCTCTTCTCAAATATGAGTTTATATTTTTGAACACCTAAGAACTTGTATGGTGGAGTCTTAATGACTCCTCAGATGACCTCAGGGCACCTTTCCTTCTGTTCTGGTGTCAAATGCTTGGTGGGCATCCACATGCTCCTTGGCTTCAGCTTTACATGTGCTTCTTTGCTGGCCAAACTATCATGTTTTCTAATCTTTCTGCTTTGCTTTTGGTTTCCAGTTCTCATGGTAAACCTAATTAAAACCAGATAGCGATACCTATTGCCACTGCCTAAATTTTGTGTGCCTTGAAATTTCCTTCACCAGATTAATTAACCCATCACCTTAAAACCTAGCTTCACACAATATGTCACAGCATGAACAAAATGACAAGTTCTTTGTCCATATGTAGCATGAATGTCCTCTTGTCCAGTTCCCCACAGGGTCCTCATTTCAATCTGAAACCTCTTGAACCTGACCTTCACTATATACATTCCTATTAGCATTCAGTTTTTCTAATCCTCATCTGGATTGCCCATTATGCTCTGTTTATAATATTCTAAGTTGTCTTTAAGTTTGTCCACACTATTACAAATTTCTCCTGCAAATCAATTTCAAAGTCTTCTCAACCTGATTATTAGATTAACCTATGATCCCACATCAAGTAATAGCTTTCAGTGTCAGTCAACTTTCCATTTGTGATAAAGTATCTGAGACATATCTACCTAGAGATGGAAAGGTTTATTTTGGTTCATTGTTTCAGAGATTTCTGTTCATAGTTGCTGATCCTACAATGATGGGCCTGTGGCAAGGCTAAACACCATGGCAGGTGAGTGACAGAATGAAACTGCTTACCTCATGGCACTTGGAAGCAAAAAGAGAAGAGCTTGATTTTATAAAAGAGACACTCCAGAAAAAATGCATTAGTCTATGTCCATAAATATTTCAATCTATTGATAAGGTCAGAGCCCCATGATCTAATCTTCTCTTAGAAGCTTCACTCCTGAACACCACTGCATGAGGAACGGAGTCTCCATCATCTGCATTTTGGGGACTTTTAAGACCCACACTGTGTTAGTCGGCTTTCCAAAGCTATGATCAAAATATCTGACAATTATATCTTGGAGGATGAAAGATTAATTTTGACACATGGTTTTGGAGGAATCGGTTAATTTTTGACTGACTTTGGGGCAGAAACATCATAGTGGCAAGCTCTGGCAGAGAAAGCTGCTCAGCTCATGGAAAAAAAAAAAAAGCAAAGATAGAGAGGAGAGAAAAGACGAGTCCAGGGACAGACATGGTCCCCAGTGTCAATCCACATGTGACCTTCCTCTTAATTCAACTGCCTACAGGTAATACCCAGTAGTCTATTCAAATTATTATACCATCAAATGGATTAATCCACTGATGAGGTTACAGTCCTCATGAGTTAATCACTTTCTGAAAGTACCACCTCTAAACCCTGCTGTATTGTGTACATGCTTCCAACAGACAAACTTTTGTGGGGTGGCATTACAGTTCCAAATCATAACACAAATCATAACGTCATCTCTTTTGGTTGGTACTTTATCCTGGTAAACAATTCTGTGAATTAACACTACCATAGAGCATATACAGTGAAACGTTGATATTTTGACATAGTTGGCATCTCGAAGGTCCCCTAAATATCCTCATGAAACAAGCCTAGTCCCCAGCAGGTGGCATCACAGAGTGGTGGTAAAACTGGAGGTGAGGCCTAGAGGAAGGAAGGAAGCCATATTTGAACCACTGCCCTTCTTCTTTCTCTCCCACAGTGAAATGAGAAACCGCTCCAATGTGTGTATGGACCAAGTACTGCTTCCCTATAGGACCAAAAGCCACAGAGCAAACAGAAAAAACACTGAAACCTCTGCCACTGTGAGCCAAAATATACCTGTCCTCTTTTTAAGTTGTTTATCTTGGAATTTTTCTTTTTATCCCCATGGTGGTGAAAAGTTGACCTACATGAATGCTAAAGATGTTTATTTGTATGCATTATAAGGCACTTGTTTTGCTAAATTGTTTTCTTCATAGTGTAATAATCAAATTGAGATATGCAACAAATTTAATCCCCATCCTTTGGCTTTGAATACATACCTAAAATTTTTTTTTTTTTTTTTTTTTTTTTTGGTACTGAGGATTGAATCCAGGAATGTTATTGGTAGATTTCTGTGTAAACACAGTTGTACAAGAGGAGAAAAGAAACCAATAATTATATTTGAATGAACTTCTTTTTATGAAATGGAAACATTACAGGATTATACTTTGGAATTTTTATAAAAAGTCAACTAATTTAAACCAATGTAGCTCATAGTAGTACACACTGAACACACATGCTTTACCAGTACAAGAATCATGCATTAATTGAAGATGATTTTACATTTTTATGTCATAATGTGAGATGTCTTCTTAAGTCCTGCTTTCTTTGGTCAAATATATTTTCTCTTTGTTCATCCACAATACACCTGAATGTTTAGTATTCTGAACATTTACCAACTTATTAGGGAAGAACAATACATGACATTAATGTGCAATTTAAATATTCTCTGTCTTTTAAGTAAGAGATGAATTCAGCAAATTAGGATTGCATAACTTGCCCCACTATATTGATGTTAAAAGTGTACTAACATTAGATACCTTAATTACCTTGTTCAGGAACAACACAGAAAATAGCCTGCTTATCTTTTGGAAAGTTTATATTCATCTCTACTATTCAAAGATTTTTCTTCTATAGGCTTTTATTACAATTTTTTTCTGGAAGGTTAATACCTCAAAATATTTTTTTTCTATGAAGATTAGGCTCCAGAAAGACTAGTTCCAGAAATTTTTATGCAAGTTTCCAAAAGAATGATTTCGTCACCATGTGATTACATAAATCAATTTCTAGTCCTACACACATGTGCAGGCAAACACAATCTTTTCCGTTTTCTGCTTCAAATAATATTTTCATTTGGAGGCTTTAGAAATTAATTTTTTTGAAAACAGATTAATTTCTCGGTGCTTGCATATTAAATAGTGCCTAGATCCATGTGAAGGATTAGATTATTCCTGGACCAAAACCTGAAGTGTACTAAATTAAATTTTAAATATTATTCTTAAATATTATTTAAAATTCATATATTTAACTTTCCTTCACACAATTTATGTTTTGATTTATTATATTTTAGTTTTTTTAACTGATATTATAAGATGGTGTATAGAAGTAAGATTAGTATTTTCTTTCTCTATATACCTCTGAGTTTGTACTGTGCTGATATTTAATAGGGATATACCTGGAAAATGTTTGCAATGTGATGATTTTCGCAGGTATTCTCTGCATGATCTAATAATTTTTTTTTTTTACAATATGACTTTCCAGATATGAATTGACTGAAGGGATATTAATATGATAGTGGGCATTTATTTCATCAATTATTTCATCTACTTCCTGAAGACTTGTTTGTGTGTATTGACATATGTGCAAATTATTATAGAATGCTTGTCTTTAGATAAATTATCTGCATTTTACCTGAGTCTGAATTGGTACATCTCTCCTTTCTCCACTGCAAATTGACATCATTTTTCTTTCTATAGAACCACTCACTTCAATGAGCTCTAAGGATGAGGTCCAAAAGTATAGCTTTGAGATTTCAGTTAACTAGCACCTTCACATATACTAGCCTTCTTCCTCTGAAAATGCAAGAATAGACTCCTGGCTGAGATGTACTGAAGGAGTACAGGGTAGTGGTGGTGTGCAGAAGAATCTCAGAATAAACCTGGCATGTGTGCTTGATGGAGTCCTGTTGAATGGATCACAAATCCCAGAAGCTTTTAAAATATCTGAGCATTCCATGAAAGTGAAATACTTCCTCCTGTGACCACACAGTTAGTGATGGTAACATAATTAGGTGTTGGTGGGAAGAATGTTGGCTGCTTTTGTCTACATAAAATACTCCTCAAAATTAAAATTTTGACGTTAACATAGAATATATTTTAATCAGGTAAAAATCCATATCTCCTTTCTTCAGATGCCCTCAAAATACCTAGGGTGGGAGCAGGACTATTTAATACCATATTAATTTATTGTGGGTATACGTGCCTTTGAGCAAGTAAATTATGATTTTGTATTTTTTTCTATTACTATTATGTATTACATTGAATTATTTCATATTATAAGACAATTTTACCTTCCTTGGTCATGTTATAAGCCCTTTTTTAAAAACCCTGCATAGGGGCTAGGGTATAGCTCAATTGGCAGAGTGTTTGTCTTACAAGCACAGAGCCCTGGAGTTCAAAAATCCCCAGCCCTGGGAGAAAAAAAAAAAAAAAAAAAAAAAAAAAAAAAAAAAAAAAAAACATGCGTAATTGGTTTTCACAATTGTTTGTTTATTGATTCTCCTGATTTTATTATCATGACTCTTTCTTTTTTGACAAGTTTTCAAGAGTTTTACAATTTCATTGATCCCCCTGCCCTTATACTACAGACTGAACCTAGGGTCACTCCACCACTGAGAAACATCCCATCACTTTTTTTTTTTTTTTTTTTTTTTTTTTTTTTTTTTTGGGACAGGGTCTCATTAAGTTGTTGAGGCTGGCCTCAAACTTGCAATCCTCCTGCAGCCTCTTTAGTAACTGGGATTATTGACCTGCACCACCACGCCTGACTTCGTGGATCTTTTTAATAAGATATTTGATTTCATTTATATTTTGTATTGACTTCCTATTCTTCATTTCATTTTTTTTTTTCTAATCCTTATTTGTTCTTTTCCTTATACTTTGAGTTTAGTTTTAGAGGAAATCAGAAATTCTAGTTTCTTAAAGTGCAGGGTACACTTACTCAATTTGTATCATTTACTTTTTGGAAAGATATTGACTATGTTGTTTCCATGTAAGCATTGGTTTGGTTTTATTTTATAAATTTTGGTATTTGTGTATTTTTTTTATATTTATGTCAAAAATTATATTCTAAACTGCAATGCGATTTTTCCCTTGAATCATTGAGTATTAATGTGCTTCTTAATTCCAAATATTCAAAAATTTAATGTTCTCTTTTGCTATTGGATTTTAAATAAATATTTTCTGGCTTCAATGTTTTTTCTATTTTTTAATTAAATCATGTCATGTCACATTCTAGAGAATACTCTGAGCAGATTTGTGAAGGTTCTGCATTCTGCTGTTATTGCGAGAAGCATTATATAGATATTATTAAATCTATTTATTTTATTTTATTGTTCTATATTCTATAGTGGTTCAAACAATGACTTAATTTCTCCTTCAATTTTTTTTTTTTTTTTAATGGTACTGGGGATCGAACTCAGGGCCTGTGCTTGCAAGGCAAACACTCTACCAGCTGAGCTATCTCCCCAGCCCTCTCCTTCACTTTTGTTGGATATTTTTGCTGTGTATAGGAATCTTATTTGACAGTCTGCTTCTTGCAATATGTTTAATATATCATCTATGACTTTTGACTTTGATTATGATGAGAAGCTGGGTCAATCCTACGGACCTCTTTTTTAAAATTTATTATTTTTTTTTTATTTTACAGACTGCATTTTGATTCCTTGTACACAAATGGGGTACAACTTTTCATTTCTATGGTTGTACACAATGTAGATTCATACCATTCATGTAATCATACATGTACATGGGGGGTAATAATGTCTGTCTCAGTCCAATATCTTTCCTTTCCACACCCCATCCCACCCCATTTCCCACTACACAATCCAGAGTTCCTCCATTCTTCTCTTACCACCCCACTACCACCTTCCCATTATGTATCATCATCCACTTATCAGAGTAAACATTCGACCTTTGGTTTTTTGGTATTGGCTTATTTCACTTAGCATGATATTCTCCAACTCCATCTCTTGTATATAAACAGTCTTTTTTCTCCTTCTGTGTTCAGAATGAATCTTCATCTGTCTCAATATTTTTACTATGACCTGACAAAATATGGATCCCTTTGAGTCCATCCTATTTGGAATTTTTTGAGCCTCTTAAATATTAAATTCATATTTCTCATTAACTTTATGGAAATTTTAGTTATTATTTCTTCAGATATTCATTCTTTTCTTTCTCCATCCTGTTTTCTGGAACTCATATTATGTATGTTTGCTTATGCTAGACAGTGTCCCACAGGTCATGGAGAATCTATTCTTTTCATTTTTTACTTTTTCCTGTTCCTTTGCCTGAAAAATGTCAGTTGACTTAATACAAATTAACTCTCTTTTTTATGCTACCTAAAATGTTCCTGGAGAGAATATATCATTTCAGTTATTATAATTTTCAACTCAAAATTTCTTTATGACTTTTTTTGTTTGTTTTTTATTTAGGCATTTTTTTTTTTTTTTCTAGCCTTGGGAGCATTCCTATCCTTTTTTGAAAAAAAAAAAAAAAATCTTTCTAGTTATGATACAACAACAGGTTAACATAGTCACAAAATCTTTTTGACTTTTTAAAATGATTTTATGTTCTTCCATTATTAATATTCTCTTTGATATTGTTATTTTCCTTTCTTTAACTTTTGGGTATGATTCATATTAATGCATTAAACATAATGGCATAGTTGACTTAAAGTCTGTAAACCAAGTCAACAACTAGAGCTAATTCAGAACATTTATACTGGCTGCTTTTTTCCTTGTATAAGTCCATACTGTCCTTTTACATGATTGGTTTTGACATTACTTTATTGAAAGTAGGATATGATAAATAACACAAGTGGCAACTCTGGAAATTAGGCCCTTCATTTGGGGGCTTATTTTTACTATAGGTTGTGGTTCATGTTGATGTTAACTTGCTTATGATTTTCTTTTTTTTAATTCATTGAAGTCTGCATTTTGTATCCTGAGCAGTCACTGAAATTTCTGCCTAGTTAGCTTGATGACAGCTGAGGATGAGGTGGGAATTTTCTTAAATATTCTGAGGAAAAATACACATGATTAAACTTCCCTGTGTCTGTATAGGTCATGTGCAAGCCTTGAGTGTTCTATGAATTTATAACTGTTTTAATCTTCATTTCCTACTGGAACTGATTCATACAATTAATGGGAAGGTAAATGATTACTGTCTTTGCAGACTTTTCCTGAGCATGCTCATAACTCTGCACATGTGTGTGACTTTTCATATTCCCAGAAATATTTAGAAGATCTTCAAAGCTCCCATTCTTCTGTTTAATTTTTTGTGTCAGGATGATATTTGTCCTGGTTAGTGTCAGTGTTTCTAGCAGATTCACTGTTCAATAACTGCTATTTTTTTTTTTTTAATACAAGCACTAGTATTAAGAATCTTTCCACTAAGTGAGTAGTAAGTTTAAACAGACAAACAAAGGCACAATGGTGAACCTTTCCAGTGAGCTACAGATGGTTCAAGAAGTAAAAGTTCTCTCCTAATGGGTCTTCCCCTTCCAGTGTCTTGTAGGCTGCTAATTTTCCTAGCTACCAAAGAGTTGGACAGAAGGGGATGTAGCGAATCAAATTCAAATGCTACAAAGTGAACTGAAGATGCAAATCAGTGGCAGAGTACCTGCCTAGCATGGGTGAGGCCAGGTGTCTTATCCCAAGCACCACACACAAAAACACACATGAAACTGACAACTCTTACTGAGATCTAGTCATTTTTCTGGAATGTTCACTCTTCAGATATTTCTAAGTCTTAGGTTAATGTCCAGAATTCTGGTCACAATAATTTTGACAATATTGGCCTATTTTTCTTTCCTTTTATAAGAAAGCATATTTTCAAAAGTCTTTATATCATTATCTTGAAACCTGTCTTCAGAAGAATGATTGCCTTCTGAGCATTCATTTGAGAATGAATGCATTTGAGTATTGCCTTTGAAATGGGTAAGGTTTGTGGAAATCTTCTGGAGCAATAAAAATTGTTTCATAGCTTGATATGAACTCTGAGTTTCATGCCTATGTATATATAAAAAATCTGGTCTGCACACTAAGGATTTTGCACTTTATTATATAAATCACATTTTATCAAAACTATAGTAAATCAATTTTTGTATTCTCTACATTAAAACCAATACACTGATACAATATTAAATAGATAAGATCAAATAATTATATTGAAAACAAATGCACAATAAAATATCAGTAGCTATCATATTATGTTTTTAAATCTAATAAATTGATAAATCAGTGGAAAAATTGAAAAAAGAGAAAAAATTATGTGTATATCATTTCAAGATGGATGCAAATTCTTCTAAACATTTTAGGAAATATACAAATTCCTTGAAAAACACAGGAAGACAGATGAAAATCAATATTTCCCAGCAAGTTTCCATTAAAATCTTGAAAAAGATGTTTCCTGTCTGAGAATATATATATATTTTTCGATAAACAATAGAAGTAAAAATAGAAAGTTTTGTCCTCTGTTTTCTTCAAGGAGGAAAGCAGAATTTTAAGAATTTAAATTAGCCAGGCAGGAAGCAGAATTTAAAGGGTAATTCAGGGTTAAGAAGAAACTGTTCTCTTTCCATGAGTAGAAAACACTTGTTTCACAAGACAGCATTGTGTTGAGCATGAGAACTAAAATATTTTAGAATATGTAATGAAAGTGAACATTAATGAATGGACTAGATATAAAGCTATTAATAATAACTATGACTTAGACATTTTAAACACAGGAAAATTGATTCATCAATACCTTTGTACAAAGACATAAAGACTTATCTTTGATATTACCGACTGCGTTAGTTTGGAAAGAATGAATACCCCAAGAGTGAATAGAAAAATATCCTATGACATACACATCTTGAACCTACTCTTACACTGACACAAAAATTTCATATTAAAACTCAGTTCTGGGGCCTTGTCCACCAGGCGTACGGCAGCCGGGAGGGCCTAGCGGTGCTGTCCCCGTCCTGGCACAGAACGCGGCTCTATCCGCGCCTCAGGCTCGTCCTCTTTCCCACGACGATGGCGTGCAAGTGGAGAGACTGCCGCCCAACTACTGACTGAGTGACACTGGAATCAGTGACGCTCGGTGGTGTGACTGTGGACTTCACCCAGGAGGAGTGGCAGCGGCTGGATCCCGCCCAGAAGGACCTGCACAGGGATGTCATGAAGAACTACAGGAACCTGGTCTTGCTGGGTCAAGTGCATCCAGAAGGCGAAATTTCCTGTTGCCCACCATTCATTAGCTCATCTCTGCTCTACAGATTTAAACGGTATTGTTTAAGCAGTACATGTGGAAAAATCTGCCTCCTTCAAAGCATGCCACAGTCAGGAAGAAAATCTAGGTTGCATCCTGAGATTAACCTGAAATAACATAGCCACCCTGTCTAGTCCTGGTCTCCAAACAAAAAAGCATGAGTGCTTCCTGAGGGTTGGACTCTAGTGAGGTGAATTAACCTGAGTCTGCCAAGCTAAGACCTGATGATGTCGCAGGCGCCCCGACACACAAATATTTGATCGAATTACCTTTATTTAAAATTGTGAAAGAACACACGTAACGGTGGTGAGGCTTGGGGAAAACACACACACACACACACACACACACACAGAAAACCTCAATTCTTTAATACCATTTAGTGCTTAAGAAAAATATGTACATGTTGAAAAAAGTATATTCAGACATTATTCTGATAAGAATATACTGTTTATATTCCATTCATATATGTCTATACCAGACTAAATTTTACATTGCTTAACCCATTATGTAATCACTTAGAGGGCTTTCATTTCATAATTAACTCTGAATGAGGTTAGAACAAAATAGATGCACGTCTGTCTGTTGGTTTTATTCCCTTATGGTATAATTAGTAAGTTTGTATAATATGATGAAGCAAAACAGTTCTATTCATAAAGATAAGGCCATAGACTAGTGTTTCCAAAGAACTTGTTTCTTGTATTCACCATTAAACTTATTTTCAAATCAATATCCACTTCTGCTTTACTCAACTGGGTGGGTTTTATAGTGTAGATTCCACAAATTATAAGCACTGGAAAAAGGAGAGCATATAAATAAAATCTTTTTGGGGTGTAAGGACATTTTATTTTCATCAATGCCAAAATATTATCAATTAAAAAATTGATAAATGGAATATTATAGAGGCTATTGCCAGGTTTTCAGTAATGAAGCATGGAAGAAGTTGAGTTACTTAGAAATTCTTCCCCTAATTTAAAAGGTGACTAATTAAAATGGTTATCACCAAAAGGGAAAGATTCAAGAGAAATCATTCAGGCATGATTTATCATGTTTAATATTGATTTTCATTTTGTGATACTCATATTCCATAGATTTGGCAGGGAAAACCACTCATTATTGATATTATGCGTTCAGAACTCTGCAGTACTTAGCTTTAATTCCATTGTTATGGTGGTCTAGAAAGATTCCTAGCCAGCATAACATCTACAGATATCTCTACCAAGTCTAAAGGTCTTCTCCACCCAAGTTCAGTCATCTCCATCCATCTGGTTTCATAATTAGAAGCACCTCAATTATGAAAGCAGATGGAATTTTAACTTCATACCTTTCTTTGACACAGACCTATTATCCAATTCATCATGACATTAATTCATTTAATCTAAAAATTGTGCCCCAAATTGAATCACTTGCCTTCATGTCCAAGGTTTCTGCTGTACGATTCAGTATAACCAGAGCTAGCAATGATTGCAAAACCACAATGACTTCAAAAAATCGACTACCCTGTACTGCATGGCCAGCTCACGTTGACTTCATTACTCAAGAATGTATTAACTTAATGGTTGATGGGGTATCTGGCATGTGGGACATTGGGGGAGCCTCTGGAAGTGGAAAAGAGGAACCTCGGGCTCTTGTAGCATCTACCATTTAGTGATATTTTCCCTAATATTTAAGGAGATGAAATCTGTCTCAGGACTAAACTGGATTATAAAAGGAACTGTAACTTTCCCTCAGAAATGAGCAAACATTGTCAAAAATAATGCAATTAACATTAACTATCTCAGACATCAGTATTTCTTTCCTAAAATAATTACCTGGAATTTAAAATATCTACTATTATTCATTCTTTTGCATCTCTTCCAGCCTAATTAGTTCTCAAAACTACAGAACACTTCCTTCCATTCAAACTGAGCATCTCACCTCCTTCCAAGATTATTTACAATATCCTCAAAGATCTGGAAAGTAACTTTCTCCTCTCACCTGTCTCACTCTCCCTCCTTCTTCACCCTCAGTCCAGCTATTTCCTTTTGCTGTATTTGTAGCTCCATCTACCTCTCTCTTCTGTGTCTCTGCCTCTGTTTCTTGCAAAATCCCAGTCCCATCATCCACTGATTTTTTCTATTCTGAGGATGCTGGTCTTTTTCCAAGTTATTTTATCATTGCCATTCCATGGCATGTTCTTTTTCCTCTTATAACTGGATTGGTGTACATTCTCCTCTTCATATGACTCACACTTCTTTCCTTCATCTATCAGAGTAGCCTCTTTTTCTCAAGAAATGTGTCTGATTTCTCTGTAATATATCCCCTTTCAGGTGCCTCCTAATTCAGTGTCTCTCTTCAACTTTGCACAGACCATGTTTCACTTGGACACTTGCTAAAAATCTCTTTCTTTTACTAAAATAAAACTAAAATAGTTCAAAAGTCTAAAATATGTAAAAGAAACTGTGCTTGTTTGATCAGATACTCTGTTTAAAGATGAATTATAAAAAAATCCTCATCTTATTGAAATTATTTTATCTTTCCTCAAAGACTTCAAAACCTATATCATAATATACCTGTAGTTCTTTTATCAACTTTGACAAATACTTTGGGGATTTTTTTTTTTTTTTTTTTACAGTGTGGATTAAATTCTGGTGTATTTATCACTGAGCTACATTTTCGGTTCTTTTTATTTTTTATTTTGATTTAGGGACTCTCTAAATTGCTTAGTACCTCTCAAACTTACTGAGGTTCACCTCAAATTTGTTATTCTCTTGCCTCGGGCGCCTGACTTGCTGGGATTTCAGGCGTGCAACACTGTACCCAACAAACTTTGGAATTATGCAACAGGGTAAAGTGACTTCTTAAATTTTGCTATTAACAGACATTGTTCAAGATAATTACCATGTGTTACTTCATGTAAGTCATCTGAGCACATAAGGAAGTGTTATCTCCGTTTTTCTTTAAATGCAGTGGAGGCCCAGTTTTGCATAATCAGAAACTCTTGGTTCTATGGTTTGTACTAAAATTTGTGTAATTCTAATATTGAGAGTCTCTTAAATGACAGGCAAGATTTTTTCTGCTTCCCACCTGAGACATTACATACTATTTAAAACACCTTCATGCAGCTTTTCCTTCATTGTCCAGTGATGTGATTTACTACTGTTACTTTCTTTCAATTCTGTACTGTTTTTCTTTTTTTCTTTTTCAGTGTTTCATTTAATTTCATAATAAAATTTGATTCTTTCAAAATTCTATATTCTTTAAGGGAAATTTCACTATTTTATACATAGTAAAGTTATTAAAATAAATGTTTATCAATATAGGTGTTTTCTTAAGTAAATCATTATCTCTTTTGACCAGAGGGGTGTGTGTGTGTGTGTGTGTGTGTGTGTGTGTGTGTTTATTTTACATATAGCATTACCTTAAATGTGTGTGAAACAAATTAATATTCTAATGGTTTCTTTTTCAATTCAGGATATCTAGTTCATATAAACATTGAGAATAAGCACATTTATGGTGAGTAAAAATTTTCAGTGGATAATAGTCTCTAGGAAAATTTGTTTCAAATTAATTTCAAATAATTTTTTGTATTGATAGTAAGTATCCCTATTCAGGCTGCCTGAATTGCTTTATGTGTTAAAAAAAATATGCTTGGTAGAGACAGTTTGATATTATCATTGTTTGTGTTTTATTTTATGAATGTTCATGTCTTAGCAGTAACACAGAATCCAAGTCCCAGTAAGCTTACATTTGTGCTTCCCATTTTAATTACTCTAAGTTCAAATAATTAAAATATAATTTGTTGCTCATGAAATAATTTTTCTTATGAATTACATGGAAAGGAAGTGATTAAATACCCTAATATATAAGATTAAGTACATTTTAATATACATCATGAAGCTTGTACAACACAAGTTACAAAATATATGGTCAGTAAAAAGATGCCTATTTCACAGAGCTCAAGAGCGATGCAAATACAGGTGAGGATGTGCACACCGTTGGTGGGAATATAAATTAGGAGAGCCACTATAGAGGTCAGTATGACATTTCTCAAAGTATTTAAAACAGAGTCACCATATGATCCAACATTAGACTTCTATATATATACACAAAAGGAATAAAATTAGTTGTTAAAACCTCATTTGCACTCCTGTGTTTATTACAGTACTCCTGACAATAACCAAGAAGTAGAAACAATCTATGCATGGCTAATGAAAACATGGTATATATATATATATGCATGAAGAAATATTATTCAGCCATAAAAATGAGTGAAATTCTGTCATTTGTAATAACATGGATGGGAATCATAATGTCAATAAGTCAAGCTCAGAAGAGAAACATATTCTCATTCACGAGAAGTCTGAAAGGTTGATCTCTTAGGAAGTGAAAGAGAATGGTAGCTATTAGAGGGCAAGAGACCAGAGGGAAGGGAGCCGGTGTGGAAAGATTGAACAATGAAGGCCCGGTTGCACTTAGAGAGAAATAAGAAATTCAAGTGTACTATTGCACAGAAGGGTGGCCATAGATACTATTATACTATATATCTCAAAGAACTGAAAAATTGATTATAAGTGGTTTTACTAGAAATAAGTGGTAAATATTTGAGAAGATATAGTTAACCCAATTTAAACATTACACAATGAAACATAACATTGTATTCCAATAATATGTCCTATTTTTTGTTCTTAGGTTTCATTAAAATAAATTTAACAAAGAACTAGTACTCAGAATAACACCAGAGTATAATTAGACCTAATTTTTTTCTGTTTAAATAAGCAAGATTAAAATGTTGAATTTTCAATCTTATACTAACTCACACATGACAGAAAAACAGATTTTGTCATTTTTATCTACATCTACTTGGCAAATAAAGGAATACTAAATGTGCCAGAATTCCATTTTCTTTAACTATAAACTAGATATCAATATAAAACAGTTTAATATTACCTTCAAAGGATTTATATAAATATACAATAATAGTGTGCAAATACTCCCGCTATCACCAATACAACAATCTTTGATCATTTATCAATTACTTGCCTTTATTCCTTCATTTGTTCATGACACATACCATATTATCTGTATTCCCATTGTTCTTGCTCATTAGGCTGAAAAATCTGAGTCCTGTAGAGATCAAGTTGACATTTAACATCTCTTTTGAGGAGTTTTGAATGTGTACTGTTTGAAGATTTTTCTCTTAACACCAATGTATGAGCAATATATACTATATCAATACACTTCATTAAGAGCCTGATAAAATATCTACCACTCATCCTAGACAAGCAGAAGCTGAAGCATACATATAATACAAAAGAGTCAGCAGGCACTTCTGCAGAGCCCCTAAGGCACTGGAGAGGTTCAGCTGCAGTGATACAAATCAATTTGGAGCATCTTTCTCTTGACACTCTGACAACAAAGATCTCCAAGTGTATGGGAAAATTACAAGGGTTGGACTTACTCCATTTACCAAATGAAAACTGTATCTTGTGTTCTTCTTAGTACAGAAAGGATTCAGTAAAATACCTCATTCCACAAATGCCAAGCACTACTTTTTGGACAATTATAGTATAGACTCTTTCTTTCCTAAACGTGCATTTGTGGGTTTTATTGTACCAACCAATCAAGACTATTTACTTCATTTAGAACTTCTCCTGCCAAAAAAGCAATTTGGTGTATAACTGACTCCAGTCTGGGAAGACTTCCAAAAGAAGCTGTTCAGGTGAGTAACACTGTGATTTACATAGCAGGTGCAAAATGTAAACCTAGGAATTCTTTGAAAAGGCCAACTAAAGATATGAAGCAGAATGAGTTGACTAGACAAGAATATCATTTTCCTTCTGGGGTTTCAAATTCCTTGGAAATGTTATGTCTTTTATTAGCATTATTATTTTTATATTTAGAACAATGCATTTTCTTTGGAAGTTGCTTATGCATGTGATTTTAGGGGAACAATATGAAACTAATGACTCATGTACACACAGAATCTTATGGTTAACAATCCTAGCAGAGTAGAATGGAGATTTTTCCTGCTTGATTAAAAAGAGAATAACTCCAATGGGATGCACTGCTATACCTGGAGATAACTGTGCTTTATTTTTCTGCTTTAGTCTCTCAGCCTTCCTACAATTTTGCTATATTTTATTTATTTATATTTAAAAGTTGAACGACATAAGTAACCATGTAATGAACACAATGCAATTAGAAGAAAGGGTCATAAGTTTTGCAAACATTTAAAGCTTGCTACCAAGAATATCTACAGGATTATTCCTAGGTCATTATAAAAGATAAAACAAAATTATAAACCGATGAACTCTAAAGTAAGAATTGAATTCTTGCGTGAGTGTGACAGAGGTTTTACATGTTTCTTCACTTTGCCTTGGGTAGTTCAGTGCTCAGTGACAGCTGCAGCTGAGATTCAGGATAAACATTCAAATGTCAGGGAAACTGACAAAACATCAACGTCTGTCTTTTAATTGCAGCACTATAAAAGAAAACACGAGAGCTCTACAGCATCATTTCCTTATAGAAAATAATGACTGCTCTGACTAACCTTCAAATTTGTTTTTAGGGCCAACTGTAAAACTTATAAAACTTTTTTAAAGGATTTATAAATGAGTTTTATGGAGAAAAAGGAAAAACAATTTATAATTAGTTAATGAACAAATATAATGATTTGTAAGATGTTATTAGTGAGTATCTTGGATACTCCCAACAGTGTGACTATTAAGATTATATGTGAATGATTTAACAGTGGTACTAAAACATTGCACAAAATGTGATGTAATCTTCCCCACCTATGAAAACTACAACATATGCATTTGTGGTTCTGTATATACACTGTTACATTCCAAGTATTTTGTTTAAATACTGTAATATAACTATTTCCCTAATAGGTAAGTGAATATGAACCAGTTAGACTTTTCTACTGTATCAGGTAGATTCTGTTTTTATAATTAGCCATTTGAAGCTATATTTTCTTTTGGGTTTGTATTAAAGTCTGTGACTTTGAAAAAGTCACACAGCTGCTGGAGTTCCACTTTCTTCTTAATAACTAGTATAAAAGTATTAAAGGAAGATGTAAGAGAGAGAAGAAATTTAGGACACTTAAGGAAAGAATATTCCAGAAGCAAATGAAGAGCTAGAAATTAAACCCACAAAACCTATTAACACATTGGTTTATAAAACTTGTTTGATAAATATCAAAGATATGTTTTTCTTTGGTCCTAGTTGACGAAGAAAATAAAGAAAAAATATTCTATCATGGAAATCACCATCACCAACAAGTAAATTTTTTCTCTTCTGTCAGTAACTTTTAATGCAATACAGTTAAATATCTATTCATATTCCTTTGAATTCATCTCATACAATCTGAATTTATTTTCTGGTTTACTGAGTAATCATTAATTATGAAAGTACAGGTATGAAAAATGCTTTATCTAAATCTCTAATTCTTAAATTTGATAATTTCCACTAATAATTCTCCTTTAGTGTAAAATGTATTGTATTTTTAATGCTATTCAAATAATCCTAAGTAGGGTCTATAAAAAATAACTCAATTTCACTAGAAAAATTGTTGTTGGCAAATATTAAAGTAAAAATTGCGGGAATAAAAGGAGGGGCTTATCACCATGAGCAATATGTGAGCATTATCTACTCAGATAATGTGAGTAATCTTAGAAAAAAGACCTGCTCATAAATAGCCATATAATAAAAGCACGATACAGATTCAAAGAAACTTCTATCAGAATTCCAATGAAATTCTTCATAGAAATAGAAAAATCAGTTGTGAAAATCATCTGGAAATATAAGAGACCCAGAAGAGTCAAAGCAATCTTTGGTGAGAAAAGCAAAGCAAAAGGCATCACAATCTCAGATGATAAATTATACTACAGAGCTATAGTAAGAAAAGCAGCATGGTATTGGAACCAAAATGGCAAGAAGACAAATGGAACACATCAGAAGACAAAGACACAAACCTGCAACAATACAGTTACCTCATATTAGAAAAAAGTGCCAAAAGCATAGATTGGAGCAAAGTTAGCATTTTAAACAAATGGTACTAGGAAAACTGAAATCTTATGTAGTAGAATGAAATTTAACCCCCATCTCTCACCTTGCATGAAATTCAAAGTAGATCAAAGACCTAGGTATTATACCAGAAAATCCACACATTGTAGAAGAAAATGTAGGTTCGACACTACGATATAATGGCTCAGAAACTGACGTTCTTAACAAGATTCTGAAAGAATAAGTAAATGCAATAATCAATAAATAGGATGGCATCAAACTAAAAATATTCTTCACAACAAAGGAAACAATCCAGAACTGAAGAGAGACCTATAGAATGGAAGAAAATCTTTGCCAATGGCACCTCAGATAGAGTGTCAATCTTCAGGATATATAAAGAACTCAAAAACTTAGCACCAATAACCTAAATAACAAATGAGCAAAATAACTGAATAGACACTTCTCAAAGAAGAAATATGAATGTTCAACAAATATATTTAAAAATGTTCAACATCTCTAACAATTAGAGAAAACTACACTGAGATTCCATTTCACTCCTGTCAGAATGGCAATTATCAAGAATACAAAGTAATAAAGGATGTGGAAAAGGGTACACTTATATATTGCTGGTGGGATTGCAAATTGGTGCCAGCCCTCTGGAAAGCAGTATGGAGACTCCTCAAAAAACTAGTAATGAAAGCAATACTTGACCCAGATATTCACTCCTCAGAATATACCCAAAGGACTTACAATCAACATACTACAGTGACTCAACCACATCAGTGTTACAGAACACAATTTACAATAGCTAAGCTGTGAACCCAACCGAGGTTCCCTTCAGTAGAACAATGGATAAATAAAATGTGGTGTACATACACAATGGAGTATTACTCATCTAATAAGAAGAATGACTTTATGATATTTTCAAGTAAATTACTGGATCTGGAGACTATCATGATTGGTAAAATAAACCAATCCCAAAAAAACAAAGGTCAAATGTTTTCACTGACAAGTGGAAGCTAACTCACAATAAGTGGGGAGAAAGGCATTATAGATATTCAGTAGATTAGACAAAGGGTAGAGGGAGATAGGAAAAGGAAAAACAGGGGAATAGTACAAAATAATTTTCCAGTGTACCTGAGTCACCATAGTGAATCCCATCATTGTGTATATCTGTAAGAATGGGCTCATAATTAGAATAAGATATATTCCATACTTGCATAATTATATGGAAATGGATTCTACTGTCATCTATAACTAAAAAGAACCAATAAAAATGTGCTCATAAATAAAGACACATTTGCAAACAGATCCTGGAATTTCAACTGGGTCCAGAAGCAACTGATATATAGAAATAAGAAAGATAAATATAATGAATTATAATGTTACTAGCCTCAAAAATAGACATTTCTTCATATTGCCATCATTTGCCTCATTGACCTACATAATTAAGGAATGCATATATTTAATATTACTATTTATACATATATACACTTTATATCATTTATTTATTTATAATGGCTAATGGTTACCTTCCTATATTCACTAAACATTGCATAAAATGTCCATATTCTCATAACGGGTAAACAAAAACTACAATTACCACTAAATAAATTTACCAAACTAAAAGTTTTCAGACATAATAATTTATAATATAAAGTAAAATTATCTATAAATAGCACATATTTCCTTATTTGCACTAAATTTTCTTACTATGTGCTTTTTCAATGGTTTCTATTATGAACACACATGCATATACTTTCACACACATGGACAAGAACATGGTCTTCCAACAAGTAGTCCTCAGTTGCATAATATTCCAATATATGGGAAATACAGTTAAGTCAGTTAGACAGCTAAGATGGGTTATTACTATCAGTTATGAAAATCAATTTTTCAATCATTGTTTTTATATGTATGTGAATATAGAGTTGTTTATACATGTATATACATAAACACATTTAAATAGAGAAAATGCTGTTAAAGTTTATGCATTTTATATATAGATGGGTATTGCCAAATTTACCTTCAGGCATATATTATTGATAATAAATCACATTAAGTCTTAAGAGATTGTGTGGTCATTGTTCATACTTAACAATATATTTTTATTATTTTCTAAATTAATGATCAAGTATTAAAATAAATGCACAGATGTTAAAGTTTTATTGTCTTCACATTTTACCTTCTTGTTTATGTTTTATTTTCAATTTTCCTTTCTAATATGAATTTATTTTTAATATTCCATATATGTGTATATATATGTTTATTCTGTAATATTTGAGCTTGATTTGTTGACTGTAGATATAAAGTTTTCTTGTTAATATGGGCACCAAAAACTCTATATAACATTTATCTTAATATATTAGCACTATTATTACAAATTTGAAGAGAAAGGATAAGTATCAAAAAATGAAATGTCTAAATCTATGAAAAGTGTGAAGACATTTGTCACAAACTACTAATTGGTGCTAAAAGAACCTAAGGTGACCTAAATAGAGAGGTGTACTATGCTCAATGGGTTAGAACACTCAACATTGTATTTTTATTTTTTAATTATCCATAGTTTTATCTTTAGATTTAATGCAACTCAAAGTCCCACTAAGCGAACTCAAAATGTATTCAGACAAAAAAGAAATTATGATAAGCCAAGCAATGATGGAAAAGAAGGAAGTTAGAATACTGAGATCAACCAATATGAAGATCCAGTAATTAAATAATTTAGATATCTAACAAGAGAGTTATAGGAATTAACACAGTGTATCACTGGTAAAAGACAATCAATAAAACAGAATAGAGAGCCCAAAGTAGTCTTCTCAAGTAGAGTCACTTGATTTAACAAAATACAGAATCGATTAACTGGAGAAACTTGAATCTCTCTCTGGTTAAACTAACAAAAAAATAATATAAGAAAAGATTAATTTATGTGATTATTTTGGATCTTATCAAAAATGGATTCAAAATGGACCATAAACCAATTAAAATGTAAGTTTATAAAATATATGGAGAAAACATAGAAGCAAATCTGTGTAGCCTGGAGTTTTACTACGAGTTTTAGACAGTCTGTGTTTAAAAGGATATTGGTTTAACTCAAAAACATTATGGCTAACACACCAACAATAGCAAATTATCTGATTCCAATTAACTCAACCAGTATAAATTACTCATTTTTTAAAATAAAAACATACATAGTATCTAACCACTCTTTTACATAATAATGTTCACCTTAAGTAAATACAAAAAACAGTCTACTCATAAAACTGAATAGAATATAACAGTGATTATTAATGCATCAGTACTACCTTATCAACAAGTAAAAATCTAATAATGATAAAGTTCATTGAAAAAGAAGACTTGTGCAAGAATACATGAAGTATTTCCAAATAATATATTCAATATTGGTGGAATAATTTCATATAGATAAGAATATCAAGGTAATGTATACATATCCTATACATATGTAAATCCTATACATATGCATGGGAATAAATCTTAAAATCTGTATAATAATAAATCTTTGAGGGAGAAATATGTTCAGTGAGAATGAGAGCTTCTCTTTTATTAGTGATATTTTAAATTTCTTAGTTAGAATAAAGGTATATATTTCTGTATTAAAATATTCTGTATAATTTATCTGTTTGGACTATTTTATATTACATATGAACAATTTCTGACATTTCACAGTTAGCATTACAAATGAATACTATTTAGCATGGGATATAGTGTTCTCTAAGACTGATATGGTTATTGATTGCTTAGAACTGGAGGAGAGTATTAGGCAGAATGTTTAGATGGACCCTGGAGGAGCACACTTTTGTCCAAGTTAAAGGAAGTGAGTACACAAGAGGATGTTCAAATAGGAAAGCATATGTGTGGTAGAATAAAATTGCAGCATAAGTCATTCTCATTTCTGAATTTTTTGGTAGTATCCTCACACACTGACACTGAGTTTGGCCATGGAGTATTGTTGCTGTATTTGGAATCTTTCTATCGTCAGGTAATCCAGCCTGGGCAAGCCTCATTCATCAATTGATAATGCCATGTTGATAGATGGTTTTGTTACTGATGGGCAGCTGAGCACTAATGCTTGATTGGTCCCAGCACAAACCAGCAGAACTTATCATCAGAATCCAATCAAGTTGATAAGCCACAGAAACATGAGCTAAAAAACAATGAAGGCTGTTTCAAGATACTAGATTTGGGGAAATAAGTTTGAGGATGAACATCTCTTATGTATTAAATGCTAACTGACAGAATATAAAATAATAATGAAAGGTTTTGTGCCAGATGAATTCCTCCCACCTTTTTTTTATTTTTTAATTAAATTTTTTTTTTTTTTTTTTTTTTTTTGGTCCTGGAAATGGAACCCAGGTCCTCACATGGTCGGCAAGTGCTCCACTACTGAGCTACATTCCTGTTCCTGTCAGCTCTAGTTCAACACATAGATAAAGAGCATATTTTTAAATTATGTTCTATATTTAGAAGTAATATATACAAATACATTAAACGTGAAACTTACATTTTCTGATTTGAATCTTAGTAATTTATAAATAGTATTTTAGACTAGTATAAGACAAACTCATTTCTGCTTTAATATATACATCAAAATCTTACATTCACTGACCTATTAAAATTTTTTCTTAGGAAAAAAATGTCCAGACTCTTAACAGTTCACAACATTTCAACAACAAAATAATGACTGAAAGGAGTTGTTAGGAGTTGGGGGTTATGGAATATTAGGAAGAAATAGGGTTATGGAATATTAGGAAGAAATATTGGTATCTGGCTTTATTATAAATGGATGACATAGGATTATAAAGGGGAGATTTCTTGTTTTCTACGCCAGTATCAAAACTAGTGGAATGACATGTCTTTCTATAGAGTTTATTTTCTTTCCTGCTGTCTCCTCTATTCCACAGAAATGCACCATACAAAGCCCAGTAGCAACTAGCATAGGATCTGGTCTTCTCTTTGGATAGGAAAGGAAGTGTAAGGAAGGTCACTCCTGAGTTTCCATGCTTTCCTCTTTCTCTCCTTGAGGTGGTTCTTCTGTATTCTCCTCCAATTCCTCTCCTTTCTTCTTCTCAGGTAGCTTCCCATGAGCCTTTTCTGAAGGTGTCACTATCACTTCATCTCAGGAAGATTTTTCAGAAGCAACATATTTCAAAAACAAGATCACCTTCCTGGCCAAGGATCTTCCTAAAGCCACCATGTGAGAGGTTTTGAACCAGAGTCCACACTGTGTAGCGGACCATAACCTGCTATTTCAGGTTCATGACTGTGTATACTCTCAAGCCGCCACTCTCACAGGGGTGAGTGATATTCACTGATCCTGGAATAAATACTACTGCAACTAGAATCTGCAAGTAATGCCTGTAGGCTGCATTTAGGGCCAAAGGCTATCTGGTTGGGTTATTCATTACAGTGCCCAAGTAGGTCAAGGATTTAGAGTGTGACGGGGACAAAGCCATGAAAACAAATCCTCAAGTCCTTCAGCAATCTGATGAGAACTTTAACTGTGGAAGGAGAAACATATTCCTCAAACTACTGGGCATGTCAGATTTTTGCTAAGTCATTCTGTAAGACCTTGACCAAATGAAGTTCGGGTTCCAGTTTTCAAAATTTGGGTGGCACTGTTGTACTGAGAGTTTTCTTTGTAACATCAGGAGAATTGATTTCAAAACCATTTTCATTAGTCAACATGGTCAAATCTTCAATGGATCCTATGCTCTTAAACTTCCATGACTTTGTTCTCCAGGGCAGCAACAGCTTCCAATGTTGGCAGAATCTTTAGTGTTATTACCAGGTCAGCTACATTGTGTTCTGTAGTCATTGTTCCCTTTTTATGTGATCCTCTCAGACTTTTTCAGTTTGTACTTCAAAAGTCCCTTGGAACCACAACCCAATTGTCAATCACATTTGTTTATTTTTGTCATAGAGAAAGGATTGAGGCCTGTTCAACAGAATTGGGAGTAAGGTCCTGATTCCTCTCAGCGAGACTTCACTGAAGGAAGTTTCATCCGGTGGTGACTTGACCAAGGGAAGGTCATTTCACCCAAAGGGCCTGAACCCTCCTCCTGGAACCCTTGGGAACCAAAGTGCCCACCACAACCGAGGTCACTGTCACCTTCATGAGAACCTTAGTTCTCAACAATGGAGGCCACACAAACCATCTCTTCCTCTCAGTTGAGATTTTTTTTTTTAATAATTTTGAAGTGATTTTTATTTTCTTTTCAGCAAGCAAATTTAGAAAGTGATTAATCTCAATGCTGCATTACTATGAAGGCAGATTTACTATTCTGAATTCACACAGTGACCTAAAAATAGTACAAATATTATTAGCTTCAATATAAGAATTTTTTCAAAGAAACAATTCTTACTAAATGAAATACAAATTTGAAATACATATTATTTCATCTCTCAGAAGCCTGAATTTGTGTCATTTCTCTTCAGCAGAAGATCTGAGATCTTTTGAAAATGCAGTAAAGACGTATAGAACATTTTCCCTTGGTCTTGAGTTGATAGTTAATTTCTTAAAAAATTTATTTCTGTATTACACAAGGAAAATCCATCCACAGTTTGAATTATTTCTCCCAAAAAGGGTATCCTCATGCCAAATTCCAAATAAATTCAAAATAAATAAATAAATAAATAAAAATCAGGAAAATATGCAAATTTTATGGTATTTGCCAAAAAAAGAAGACAGATTATCAAACTCAAGAATGAGAGCAAATGGATGAAAGTTCATTGATGAACAATTTTATGCCAATAAACATACAAACTCCTAAAAAGAAAAATTAAATTACTTGCGACAAAATAGAAAATCTAAATAGATGAGAAACAAGGCATTAATAATCATAAATCTCTCCTACCTCTGAAAAAAAAAAAAAAAAAAAGTACCTAGGTACCTAGGTTGATAGGAAAGAATCTTTCACTGGTCAATTCTCCGAAAGATAAATCTGCATTTCAGGCAGAGAGAAAATGCCCATGTAGGTAAAGAAACACCCATGTGAGACATAACTTGGAAAAGAAAGACAATTATGATCATCTAAACAATAGTGGCAACTGAAGTGCAAAACAGAATCATGTTCAAGAGCAATTCAAGAAGCAAAGATCTTGAACTTGATAAGGATTTTTGATGGTTAGGTCTATGATGCTATTCAATTTCCATGCTGCAATGAAGAAAATAATGTAGGCAAGGCACACGATGTGGGAAGGGTGGGCACTTGGACACACTGAGTATGAAGTGTCTCTGGTATCAGAAGAAAGTCAAACAGGATGGTAGAGATACGAGTCAATCTCTGCATTGATGATGTAATAAGTGTAAGAGAAAATACACTCTGTGGCATATAACAGAAAACAGTAACTTCTGTTTGAGACAGGTTTTTTGTGCAATGAAGATAAGAACCCCAGCTTTTTATAGTTTTTATGTCAGTCGGTCACAATGTCTACCCTCACTTTCACAAGACGGACACTGCACCTTTAAGAACCTCCTTACATGATAGCATCTCAATTAAGAAGAGAGAACTCAGAAGTGACCTCTTTGCTTTTCTCTGACCTTTAATCTTTCCCAGAGGCCTTCGTCCAGGAGACAAGTAGTGGATTCAGCTGTACTCTTACAACAACTATTATCAATGATAACAGTTGGATTGGGAACATTGGTGTCGGATTCTATTGGCAAGAAAAGGAGACAATAGATACTGTGTACGCAAAAAGTTCTTCAGCAATTAATAATTATAATTCATTCAGATCAACAAGAATATATTAAATTGCCTGAGTCCTGTTTTACAATGACTGATATTAAAATGTAAAAAGCATCAGTCCTTGTTCTTAAGAAGTTTATAGTCTCTTTATACATCTCAACAATTAGTTTATGATAAAATTACTTAAAAAGTAATAAGGGCGTGGTATATGGGAAGAGGGATGTAGTACTACGATGAGTACTACAGAAGACTAAATAAAGAAATTAAAGAATACCTTAGAAGATGGAAAGATCTTCCAAGTTCTTGGATAGGCAGAATTAATATTGTCAAAATGGACATACTACCAAAAGTGCTATACAAATTCAATGCAATTCCAATTAAAATCTCAGTGATATGCCTCATAGAAATAGATAAAGCAATCATGAAATTCATTTGGAAGAATAAGAGACCCAGAATTGCTAAAGCAGTCCTTAGCAGGAAGAGCAAAGCTGGTGGTATCACAATACCAGAACTTCAACTATACTACAGAGCAATAGTAACTAAAATGGCATGGTATTGGCACCAAAATAGGTAGAACAATGATACAAATAGAGGCCACAGAGACAACCCCATATAAATACAGTTTTCTCATACTAGACAAAGGTGCTAACAACATACAATGGAGAAAAAAAAATAGCCTCTTCAACAAATGGTACTGGGAAAACTGGAAATCCATATGCAGCAAAATGAAACTAAATCCCATTTCTCACCCTGCACAAAACTCAACTCAAAGTGGATCAAGGACCTCAGAATTAGACCATAGTTCCTGCACCTAACAGAAGAAAGGTCCAAATCTTTATCAGGTCAGCTTAGGACCAGACTTCCTTAATTTGACTCCCAAAGCACAAGAAATGAAAGCAGAAATCAATCATTGGGATAAATTCAAACTAAAAAAAAAACTTTTTCTCAGCAAAGAAAACAGTTAACAATGTGAAGAGAGAGCCTAAAGAGTGGGAGAAAATCTTTGCCACACATACTTCAGATAGAGACTTAATTTCCAGAATATATAATGTACTCAAAACATTTACACCAAGAATACAAATAACCCAATCAACAAATGGGCTAAAGAAATGAGCAGAAATTTCACAGAAGATCTACAAGCAATCAACAGATATATGAAAAAATGTTCAACATCTCTAGTAATAAGAGAAATGCAAATCAAACTACCCTAAGATACCATCTCACCCCAATTAGAATGGCAATTATCAAGAATACAAGCAACAATAGGTGTTGGTGAGGATGTGGGGGAAAAGGTACACTCATACATTGCTGGTAGGGTTGCAAACTGGTGCAACAACTCTGAAAAGCAATATGGAGATTCCTTAGAAAACTTGGAATGGACCCACCATTTGACCCAGCTATCCCGCTCCTTGGCCTATATTCAAAGGACTTAAAATCACCATACTACAGTGATGCAGCCACATCAATGTTTATAGCAACTCAATTCACAATAGTTAGATTGTGGAACCAACATAGAAGCCCTCCAATAGATGAATGGATAAAGAAACTGTGGTATATATACACAATGGAATACTATTTAGCCTTAAAGAAGAATAAAATTATGGCATTTGCAGGTAAAAGGATAGAGTTGGAGAATATCATGCTAAGTAAAATAAGCCAATCCTAAGAAACTAAAGGTCGAATGATTTCTTTGATAAGTGGATGATGGTACATAAAGGAGGGTAGTGAGGAGGCAAGAATGGAGGAACGATGGTTATATAGTGGAAAATGAGGGGTGGGGAGGAGGTGGAGGGAAGGAAAGATAATGCAATGAGACAAATTATCATTACCCTTTTTACATGTATGATTACCCAGTGTGAATCTGCTTCGTGTACAACCAGAGAAAAGAAAGTTATACCACATTTGTGTACAATGAATCAAAATAAAAATTAAAAAATGAATAAACAAGTAAATAAATAAATAAAACTGAACACAAATATTCCTTATCATTGATTAATGATTTCCCTAAAAAAGAATTTACATATTCTCCAAGGCACATACATAGGCATGATTATAGCAGCTTAATTCCTAAGTGAAAAATATTTAAGCATCCTGATTCATTGATTTTAGTTAATTTCTATCATGGATTAAAATCACAAGTACAGCTACAAACAATAGTTTGATGAGTTTGAAAAATGAACAAACAAAAAACGATAATGTTGAGAGTAGCCAGTCATGGAAATGGAGTTCAATTTCATTTGTATGTATTTATAAATCAAAAGAAAATTGATACTTAAATGTCAGAATATTAGTTATGCTCAGATTTAGTAATCAGTAACATGAGTCTCCCAGGAAGATTTGAATGTTGATATTTTATGTATTAGTTAAGATATCATGACAAAAGTAAATTTATTATAGAAAAATCCATGGAGTTATATACATTTAAAAAAATTTTTTGTTCTAATTGATTGTACATGACACTAGAATGCATTTGTACATTTTGAGAGATTGTACATAGAGTATAATTTCTCATTTTTCTGATTATGCATATTACAGGATCTAATGTTTGTTCAGATTTATTTTCTTAATTTAAAAATTTCCATTGAAATTATCAATGCTCATCTCCTCAGGTCATTTTTATTTCTACTGTTTGATTTTTTATTGTTTTGTTTAAAATTAGTTGCAATATTCAAATTTGATCGAAAAGAAAAAATTACCACTGATTTGAAATTAAAACTCTAATTTCAAAATTGCAAAAAATAAAGTAAAAGAGTACAAAGAAGAATTAGGCAGAGTAAGGAAGAAAAGTGCCTGCCATGTGCACAACTAAAGGGATGTTTCTTCTGTGCTCAGATATTGACAAGTGGATGTTTCCACATGGGAAATAAACCTGAATTTAATAGAGATAATATTAGATAAGGATACACATGCACAGTCATTTCAAAAGTCTTTCTTCCTTGTTTTTAAACTTACACAAAATTTAGCCTATTTTTTGTAATGTTGTCATAAACAAAAAAATTCATTTTTTAAATTTCATTTACAAGATGATTACTGAATTCAGTACATATACAACTAAAATCTGAAAAATGACCTGCACATGTTCTGTGGCCCCATGATTTGCTTTCTTGTTTGCTTCGATAAATAAATATAAATGCAGTAAGAGGCAACATGAAATAAGACAGAGTGAGGATGCAATGATTAGTTAAATACATAAAATCTACATATTTTCCCTTAAGTCACAAATTAAAAGCACAAACTTTTGACATTAACTTATTTCTTATGCTGGTAAAACTCAGAGTAGGAAAATTTTGGACAATCAATCCTGGAAGACAAAAACAGATATAAATAGGCATTATTCACTGTTAACCTGTCCTTTACATAAAAAATATTCAGGTAATCAAAAGATATTTCTTTTCTTATCTGTTTAACAGTGGTCTGATTTTGTAAACATTGAGGTTACAAGTAAGAAAATTCAGAAAGTACCCATAGCAATGTCAAGGCATAGAACTCACGTGACACAATTCAATTCTGTCTATTCTTTCTCTAGATGACAGTGTCCCTCATCTGCCCTTTGGCTGTTAATGTGTGCAACATTTATTTTTGCTTCCATAAACCCTTTAAATAAAAATCCATTTAACCCAGGCATCTGAAGCATAACATATGCTTTTTCAGGGTTATCAAAATATCTTACTCTTCTTTTAAAGTCTCTTAACTATGCAATTTCAGCTTTGGGCTTTCTTCCAAACAGGACTGAAATAGAATTGCAGTTGCACAATAAACAAGAGTTGCTAATTGCCAATTTTGTAGAATTTCTTACAAAAAAAGGAATATCACTTCAAAATGTGTTTGATGGAAGTTTTTCCTCTCTATTCATCTTGTTTCTGATAACTCAGGACTATTTCTTTGCACTTGTGCATTTGAATTTTGCCTATGTTTTGAAAGACAATTTTCTTTGTTTAATTTTCTCATCACTAAATGCATTTTCTGTCTTTCTATTCTAGAGTTATAAATGTGGCAATTTTCAAACTTTGTAATTTTTCCTCACAACATTATGCTTACATGTTCATCTTCAAGCAGAAATTGAGTAAAATTCTTAAAAGACATGATTAAAGTAAATGACATTAACAATGCACTCAATAGAGTTCATACTTCCAGTTTTTACCAGTGTGTTGATGTTGTTCTTCTTTATTTACATTAGCTCATCTGGACTCCTGTGTGCTTGATTTTAAGATGAAGAGTTATCATTTTGAATGGCAAACTGCTAGTGATTAAATAAATCATGTTCACCTATTAAGTATAGTTTCTATATTAAAGATTGCTTTTCCCTACAATTCTCAATAAAATTTAGGAGAAACAAGAATATACATGCAACTGACTCTATATTAAGAAGATGGGGAAGGAATGATTACTAAAAAGATTATTTGAACATGACTTTGATATATATTTCAATTATGTTTTAGGAGCTATATGAAATAATTTTATACTATGTATTGAACAGTTTTATAATGTGGGATATTCCAAACTAATTTCTCTATTAGCTTTCCCAGAAATATTATAGGATGTTGAACTGAGACTGTCACTGAACTCAGAAAATTCTCTGTGTGCAATCCCTTCTCTCAACCCTTGAATTTTCTCCAATATTTTTGATCTATGTTTATGAGTCACATTTAAAATCCTTGATTCCTCAAACTAGATAAAATTCCTTTGCCATTTTTCCATATCTCCTCTTTATTTTATAGTTATTAAATAGATATAGTTTGAGATAAATTTGCTGCATGATAGATCTGCATTTGCTGTGAGCTATGATGTAATAGAGTATGGACAGCAGCACTAAAGGGAGAATTATTATAACAAGTAATTTGTTATTCAGGTGGAAGTATAAATACCTTAAAAACTAAACCCTAAAATAAGGATGAAAAATTCTGAGGCAGTTCAGGTCCTAGATGGCTTGTGACATATTTGAACAAAGCAAGTTTTGGATCAAGAAGTGGATCTCCACATGCAAATGAGGAAAAGGACTCTGTTGTAGTGATGTGGATGCCAGGGTCAGCTTGATCAGCTCCAGGAAGCCATAACTGGAGATATTTTTGTGAGTGTTATATGACCAGTATCTACTTGTCTTCTGAGCCAGAGAAGTAAAGCCAGAGATTAGCTTAGAATTTTAATGGGAAAGAGAAAATGTTGGAGGTTGGACTTGTGGGGCCTGCCAATACCTCTTGCTGCCTTAAAGCAAAGTCTATGGCATAGCTCCTGATTATGCAAAACTGAGCCAAGAATCAGTCCCCTACCAGAGGATATATTCCAGGTAGATGCCATTCTGCTAAGGCAAAAGCATGAAATGAAACAGCAAACTGTAGATTGACATAAATATAATGTGGTATAAAATATAAAGAACTAGACTTAAAAATTAAATAGTGAGGAATTATTTGGAAGCTCTGTCAGGATAAAAAGAGGCATTTTCCATTCTTGAACACAGCCTTTAATACAGGTGAAATGTGAGAGTCTATAAACAGTTCCCAGCTGAGGGGCCTGCCAAGGAGATGGTGTCCTTAAGGACCTGTCAAATGTCAATTAGGGCAGTAGTAGGGAAATGTTCACAGCAAAACTGAAGATAATGGAGGACATTGCTAATGGCATCTTGTCAATTAGAGACAGCACACAACAGATGGTTTTACAGGGTGGGGAAAGGTAACAGAATTAAGATAGATTAGTAAGAAGGCAGAACAGAATCTAAATGCATAGACAACTACTGTTTGGAAGCACTATTTGACGTATTTGAAATTCCAGTGTTGTTCTGGTGAATAAAATAATTTTCATGATAGTATATCCCCTAATCTTCTACAGGAGTGGTTTTGATCAAGAAAAACAGCACCTGGGCTATGCAGTCTTCAAGCAGAATCAGGATAGGGAAGATTTGTGACTTCCACTTCCTTTACGGATTATTCTCTTAAAATAAATTTGTGGTATTGCCCTTTAAGAATGTGCAAATTTCCCTTTCCCACCTTTTCTCTTGAATTTTCCATATTCCTGTTTAATCCAAGAAAGGTTGGCCATTCATTCTTAATCATACCAGGGAGACAAAACCAATGGGCTTGTGTGTGTGTGTGTGTGTGTGTGTGTGTGTGTATGTGTGAGAGAGAGAGAGAGAGAGAGAGAGAGAGAGAGAGAGAGAGAGAGAGATATTAAGAAATTGCTCATGTGATTTCACCTGATTTCTGAGAATGGCAAGTCCCAAAATGTGCAGAGTAAGTCAGGTGACTAAAGATCTAGGACATTTGATGTCGAAGTATTGATTATGTGACCCAGTCAGAAGACAAGCAGGCTATATACCCCAAAATATCAGTTTTGGTTTGAGTCTGGAGACAAAAAAAAGCTGATGTACTAATTTGAAGTTCATCAAAAGGATGATTTTTTTTTTCAGATATACATAAAAGTGTGATGTATTTTGACCACTCTCCAACATATCGACTCAGGAACAGACTTCCTCAATAAGATTCCTAAAGCACACAGCGTAATATCAAGAATCAATAAATGGAATGGCCTCAAACATAAAAACGTCTTCACAGCAAAGGAAATAATCAAGAACATAAACAGAGAGCCTACAGAATGGGAGAATATCGTTGCCACTTGCACCTCAGATGGGGCATTAATCTCCAGAATATACAAAGAACTCAAAAAGCTTAACACCAAAAAACCAAACCCAATCAATAAATAGGCAAAGGAACTGAACAGGGACTTTCCAGAAGAAGAAATACGAGTGATTGAAAAAATATATGAAAAAATGTTCAACTTCTCTAGCAATTAGACAAATGCAAATTAAAACTACCCTGAGATTCCATCTCACTCCAATCATAATGGCAATTAACAAGAATACAAGCAACAATAAATAATTTTTGTCTTATTTTGGAAAGGCTCAGTTGTTTTGTTCTCTTCAGGCCTTCAAAGAGTTGGATGGTGCTCACCCGTAGGGAAATCTATTGATTTATTTTGTCTCCCAATTTGAATTCTAATATTGCACAAAATCACCCTTGCAAATCAAACAGAATAATGTTTGACTGAGTATCTAAGCGTCCCAAGACCCTGTTAAGGCAACCTAGAATATTCATGATCACAGGTGACATACGCTTTACTAAAATATTTTAAGCCAGTCCTATTTAATGTCAGTAATTACTAGCTTAAAAAGAATATATAGTATACTTGTGTTTTATTCAATGTTTATAGTTCATGCCAGACGCAGAGATTATTGACTCAACCAGGATTTGGGATTTCCTAAATAGTGTAATGCCAGAATTGGCAATTTTTTTTATCTGTAAAAAGTCACATAATAAATATTTTATGTGTGTGAACCATATTGTTTTTGTGGCAACTACTCAACTCTGTCATTGTAGCATGAAATAGCACAGCCAATAACTAAGCAGAAGAATGTGGCTAAATTCCAATAAAGTTTTACTTCTAAAAACTAGTGACAAACTGATTTGGGCTCACAGTCTGTAGTTGGCTGAACTCCGATACAATGAATAAAGAAAAAAGCAAATGTAAAGATTTTATAGTGGATACTTAAGGGTTACAAGTGCTCTGAATAATGTTGGTTATGACATCACTTGAATATCATGGCATGATTAAATTGGTGTGTTTCTGATAGTTTGGAAGTATTTTAACCTAAATGTAATTTATGTCCAGCAATATTAGTGAGAGAACATTGCTAGCATGTAAGAACACAAGACCATAGACAACTTTCCCTATGAATAGAGAATATATTACTCCTTACACTGCTGATTGATATTTTTCTAATACATTTTGCAGATGTATAAACAGAGTTCTCCAGATAAACAGAACCAGTAAGATATAAAGACACATGTATGTATACCAATATATAAAATATGTAAACACACATACATATACCAGTAATACACACACACACACACACACACAGAAACACACACATACATTCATGCATATACTATCTACAGACATTTCCTATTAGCAGAAACAAATTTTTTGCTTTTTCTACTCAATTTTAAAACTGAACTAGAATAATAGAAATTAAATTCTAATATATGCCTAAAATATATACATATATTATATACAAATATTAAGAAAATACAATTATTTGACTATATATGGACCATCACAATGATTGTTTTAAATAATGTTATTAAGGATGGAACAAAAATTTCTTCTTGCTAATACTATGGAATGATTCTCTGTAATATAATAAACATTGGCTGTGTATTCATTTAAAATTATAGGTTTGCATACCCTTAATAATAAGAATTCAAATCCTCCAGGCTTGATTACTCTTTCTAATTCCTAGACAATTTGACAACTTCAAGAACATTAAGATAAATGTTGACACAGGAACAAAGAGTAAAATAATTAAGATAACAAATTTAAAATAGCAGGAGTTTGAAAAACATTTGCCAAATTCAACCACTTTTTAATCTTTTTGAAAGAAAAGCTATTTCAAGTTGTGCATAGTTTAAGACATAAAATAAAATTGAATTCTAGATAATATCAACCACGTAAATAAGACATATAGTTACAAGAAGCAGGAGGGAGACAAAGAGGAGGGTAGTGGAGGAATCACAAGAAGAGGGAAGAGCAGAAGAAGGAGCATTAAAGGAGAAGAGATAAGGGGAGATAGAAAGAGCAAGATGAAGGAGAGAGTGAGAAGAAGAAAATGGAGAAGAGGCAGGTGAAGGAGAAGAAGGTGGCAGCAGCAAATGTAGATGCATCAGAGGAGATACGAGAAAAGAAAGAGCAGAGAGGCTGACAAGGAATGCAGAGAGGATGGTAAGAAGGGAGAGTGGAGCAGAGTCTGCAGCAGTGTCCAATAGGTTTTTATACTTCACCCATTCCCCTACATGTAAATCAGATCCAGGAATAAAAGTAATTAGCAATGCATTTTTCATAATCATATCCAAAATACTGATGATTATTCCTTTTAATTGGTATAAACAATATACACTCTTACAAAGTAAGAAATGGGAACTTTGTGAAAAGAGCAAAATAATACAACCTAGAAAATTCATCTATTTTAGAAATTACATTTTATTAGGTGTCAAATACAAAACAGCAGTGATATGTAGGCTACATACATATATATGTGTGTGTGTGTGTGTGTGTGTGTGTGTGTGTGTGCATGAATCTGTGTATGTAAGCATTTTATATATGGATATCAGGTGGTGTGTACATATCCATTTGTGATATTTAAGCACATATACACATACACATATTCACATACACATATTCACATTGGACTGGGATATGGAAACCACAAAGAAAATTTAAGTACTACTGGGATAGGCACAACAAGGCAGTTCTAGAAACATCAAGTTGAAAGGCAAAGGAATTAGGCAAAAGTAGAGTAAATATCCCAAAAACTTTCAGAAAGCAACTAATATATTGCTTTGGCAACACACACTCTAGTACCCTGCCTTTATAGTCTTTAATGCAAGATTGTAAAGTTCTTATTTTTTCTCAATTTGTAGCAGATGTTTTTGAACTAAATATACCCATATATACAAGCAAACTACATACAAATAGGCAGACTCAAACACACTGAAAAACAGCAATGCTTCTCAGAGCAATTAAAGCCTCAATTTTATTATAAGTTCATTTTTATCTAATTATAAAATAATATGTTCAAATTGCCCTATAGGTAACAGGAAAGTAATTATTTTATTTTTATATAAAAATTGTCCAGTACTTTTCATTCCTTGGTTTTTCTGTGTGATGTTTTCTTCAGTGTAATTCAAAATGGCTTTCTTGTGGATGTAGGAAACAATGAATACAGAAACAGAGATTTTGAACTCCTCATCTCAGGATATACAGTCCTGAGCTAAAATCTGTATCAAATGACAAGGGGAAGAATAGGGTACATTGGTCTGCATGTCACATGTGCCCCATAGAAAATTTTTCTTGTTTTTCAGAACTATCAAAAACATGCTCACTCATTGGAGGTAGAAGAGATGCTTTTTTTTTTTTTTTTTCTGACTCCTGGAACTATGTTCTTAACTACAGCTCCACTTTTCTGGAAATGCTCAACCCACCTGTTGATCTAGTTCTAAAGTAGGTGGATCTTTGCTCAGCAGGTTTAAAACCTATTCTAAAATTATGACAGCAATTCATACACACAGCACATCCACCACATTTTCAACACCTGCATGAACAAACATCCTTGTACTCTTAGATTGACTGTGTTCTCAACACAATGATAATTCATTTCTTTAGAATTGTGGTTTCTGATTTTTCTGCCATATTTCAGTTAAAGTTTTCTATGTTGGTAGCCAAAAATGAAGGAGCCAGATACAAACTTCATGGGTCAGCATAGCCTTTATTCTGTGATGAAATTATGCATGTGGTGGACCCACTGTCCTGATGGAAAATGAGCCATGGGCCAAACAGGGAGTCTGTGTTTATATACAGAGATTGTCCTGTAGCTAGGAAAGGATATATTGGGAAAGGATCAGTGTTATCAATGTGTTGGCTTCTTCCTCACTCCCTCTTCCCAGGTCACACTACTTTGAGGTTTGTCATTTCCCATATCTTACACAAGTAATAAAGCATTATGTAAAAACAAGATGACCTATCACTTGTTATTCAAAATATGTATTGTTTTTAATGATGCAAAATATATGTAGATGCCAAAAAAATTACTCCCATCTTTTGTGTTTAAAAATCTAGACATTGATCTTGCTCTTTTTCTTCCTTTTCTCACTTTTATTTCCCCTCCTTTGATTAATAATCACTTCATTGAATAGATAGATTTGTATATAAATATATATAAATAGATAAATAGATATATAAAGTATATAAATAGATATATAAATAGATATAGATATATTTTAAATAGGTATATAAATAGATAAAGATATATAAATAGACAAAGAGGGCAATTTGAATAGTTGGTAGAGTAAATAAGAAGCATTAACATTTCCTTCCATTTCAAGCAGTTCCATCTTCCTCCTCTAATTCTTATGTCCTTGTAAGTAGATGAGAGAGAGGAACTTTTTGCACTGTTTGGGAACATAGGTTTTTAGTATGACCATTATTTAATTAATTAAATGTGGGAAGAACACAGGATTACCAACTATATCTCCTGAAGAGCCAAATTAGTTAAATTTGTTCCTTTAATTTGTTTTATTCCAATTTCTCTATACAATGAGTCCTATTCTGCATGATTAATGATGAGCTAAAAATAGCTCACAGAATAAAAATTGTCAGAAGTTCTCAAATTACACAGTAACTGCCAATTATTTTTTTCTTACTTCTGCCTATCATGTGGTTCCTTGGTTATTCTAACAGTTCTTAACTGCAGATCACATCAAAATGACAGCAGAAACTCTTCCCCACTTGAGGCAGGGTCAAATTTCAAGGAATAAAAAATAAAAGTAGCTTTCCTCTGTAAATTCCAAATTCTACTCATACTACTAAGAAACAAAATATTGACATACGTAATGGACATATTGTTCTCTTCTTTTATGAATAGGTGAAAAAGGAAACTGATAAATCCCTCCTTCTTTATCTCATCTATTCATAAATGTATACCACATTGATTTAGAGGATGAGTTACATGTGGCAAATAGATGATAACATCTGGAAATAGTGTCTCATTATCTTCTATACATATCACCATTCAAGACTGAGATCATGGATTGCAATAAATGCACCAAGTAATCAAGGGATTATGTAGCAGTTATATATTGTAAAAAACGATGGCAACAATTCATCTCTCAAACAGCAGCATTCAAAAATTAAACATTCCTTCTCACATTCAATGAGTCTGACTACTGGACATCCACTGACTGAAACCAAGCTCAGCTTGGAATCTATACTATTCAGAGACCATGCTTGGCTTTTCACTGGAGACCAGTCTCAATCTATTGCAACTGAGTTCTGTCTGGGTTCCAGACTGAAGGAATTACTCAGAGAAAAGTCTTATCTAATGATAGAAGCATAAATGAATGATCTTACTCATAGAAGTATAATTGTTTTTCACATATAAGATTAGTCCTTTTATCAAAGCAAGTCATATGGAAACAACCATAAGAAAGGTATAAGGAAAAACAATTGGCCTTCTTGGCAGCCTAAACCTCACAAGAATGGATTAAGTACATACACAAAAAACAAATTCCCTTGACAAAATATATTTATATACACATAAGTATACACACACTTAAACACATGTTTGTATATGTACATGGTGTGTAAATTATAACAATGACACTTTGAAAACATGTACTTTTTAAAGACAATGTTCTTTGCAATTGTTACATCCAAAATCTACCTTTCCTGTTATCCTAAGGCTTTAGGGATTTTATTAATGACCATGAATGAGATGAGATCACAAAGTTGAGTGTTTATAAATTTGAATATAATTATTATTAGAATATTAGTTGGAAGAATGTTATGATGACATTTTATATGTCAGTATTTTTTAATGTCAACTATGCTAGGTATGCCAGGCATAGTGTCATAAGCCTGTAATCCCAGCTGCTGGTGAGGCTGAGACAGGAGGATCATGAATTCAAAGTCAACCTTAGCAAATTAGTGAGGCCGTAAGCAAATCAGTGAGACCTGTCCCTGAATAAAAATTAGTAAAGGGCTGAGAATGTGACTCAGTTGTCAAGCACCCCTGGGTTCAATTCCCAGTACCAAAAAAAGAAAAAAAAAATACATTGCTAGGTGAGACGGTGATTACAAACAAAAAAACAAAATCTTTGCTTTTATGTAATAATTTATTTTAATCAAAAAGGTAGAAGAAATCTAGGGTAAAATTACCAGAACAAATTCCATCTATTTTTGCTTATTTTTGAATTCACTTAAAAGCAATGACTTTTTATATGTAATCACAGAAGGTAATTATCATTTGAAATAGCTTAAAATTGACATTTAATTTTAAAATAAAACTTTTTAATTTTATTATCTCACTAAGGACAAAATTTAGAGTGCCTTACATTAAAGAAAAAGTTTAAGAAGGAAGCAGTTTATTACTGAACATAATACTGGTAGATTTGGTAGTATTAGGTATAAAACAATACATGTTGAAACAAATTTCATTTGATAATTAGTAAAGTAGCTAAGATTTAAATGTTACTAAAAGCAAATCTGCCATTTTACAATTACTCCAAAACTTTCATACCTTTCATTTAAAAAATAAACCCTGTTAATAATCCATATGCTTTGTTTTAGTTACACCAATAATCTGAATATTTTGGAATACATGTTTGGTTTTCTCTTTTCAAAACTCAGTATTTTTCTAGTAGAAAGTATGGTGAATAATGTGTACATGTCCATAATTTTTAAGTAATAAATTCATATATAAAATCTCCTCAAACTCCCAAACCACAGTAAATTTACTGATGCACACAGTAGCTTTAAAGAAGCCACATTTAAAAAAAATTTATTATCAGACTAATTAAATAAGCATAACATATCTAATTATATTTCTATGTGTGATACATTGAGGCTTGTATTTGGTTATACACACAAACTTACACATACACACATACATATAAGTGTGTATATATGTACATATATGTGTGTGTATATATATATGACAATATAGGGACTATTCTAAAGAAGTAAGGCAACAAAGAATATCCAACGGTTAGCAGTACTGAAATCTATGTCATATGTTATAAAAAAATCAATTTTGCTTTTAATACCATCCTCAATTATTTCCAAGATACTGAGTCTGTTATTAAAGTTTAAATGCTAGAAATTTAGAAATCTGACACAAAATCTCTATTGTTTCTTAGCAGATAGATATAAATTCAAGTCATTAAAGAGTAGATATCCCTTTAAGAGCAAATCAGAATACAATTTGGTAACTTGCAAAAAATTTAGTCATGAAAGAGCTCTTATAGTTTGAAAGAATCTGTTGCAAATGATATAATTTCTTAAAACGACTTTCCTCTGAGTTCAAAATATCCATATAATTATATTATACCAATGTCATAATCTGTGTTGATAATAACACCATTATTTTACTGGTATATAATATTACTAAATATTATTTACAAATGCATAGCATTGATTTTGGAAATATTGGAATTAACACAAGTGAAGTTGATACTTTTACAAATACTTGAATTTTTAACTATAAATTTATGCTATGCAATAAGCATTTTTATTTACTTATAATTACTTGATATATGCAATCCTCTAAATGGAAATAAATCCAGGTCCATCATTTTAATATTCATGGTTATAATGTTATCTGAAAAGTACATGACTTTAATTTTTAATGGATAATTATAGTCTTATTCAAAATAGACTTATAAAAGAAAGAAATTAAAAATATGAATAGGAAAAGAGCTCAAATTGTCTCTCTTTGCTGATGACATGATCCTATATTTAGAAGACCCAAATGCTACATCAGAAGACTTTCAAAACTCAAATTAATTCAGCAAAGTAGAGAGACAAAAAAAAAATCAACATCCATAAATCATCTACATTTTTATATTACACTGATAAATATGCTGAAAAAGATATTAGGAAAACTATTCTATTTTCAATAGTCTCAAAGAAAAATTGGGAATTAATCAAAAAAAGAAAAAGAAATGTAGGATCTCTACAATGCAAAGTATAGAACACTGAAGAAATAAATTGAAGAAGATGTTAGAAGATGGAAAGACTTCTCATATTCCTGGATAGGCAGAATTAATATTGTAAAAATGATCATATTGCCAAAAGTGCTACACATATTCAATGCAACACCCATCAAAATTCCAATGATGTACTTCACAGAAATAGAAAAAGAAGTCTTGAAATTCATTTGGAAAAATAAGAGACACAAAACAGCTAAAAAAATCCTTAGTAAGAAAAATGAAGCAGGAGGCATCACAATACCAGACTTTCAATTATGTTACAAAGCTATAGTAACAACAGTGAGCAACTGGCACCAAAACAGACATGAAAACCAATGGAAAAGAGTAGAAGACAGATAGAAATCCACATAAATACAATTATCTCATACTAGAAAAAAAGTACCAAAAACAACATATTGAATAAAAGATAGCCTCTTTAACAAATGGTGCTGGGAAAACTGGAAATCAATCCGAAGTAGAATGAAATTTACCCTCTGTTTCTTACCCTGGAGAAAACTCAACTCGAAGTGAATCAGAGACTAATGAATTAGACCAGAACCCCTGTACCTGCTAAAAGAAAATGTAGGCCCAACACTCCAACACATGGACTGTAGAACTGACTTCCTTAACAAGATTCCTAAAGAGCAAGAATTAAAATTTAAAAATCAATAAATGGGATGGCATCAAACTAAAAAGATTCTTCACAGCAAACACTCAAGAGAGTGAAGAGAGAGCCCACAGAATGGGAGAACATCTTTGCCACCTGTACCTCAGGTAAGGGATTAATTTCCAGAATATGATGAAAACCTAAAAAGCTTAACACCAAAAAAGTCATAATTGAATCATTAAGTGGGCAAAGGAACTAAATAAATACTTTTCAAAAGAATATATGCAGTCAGCAAATATAAAAAAAAATTCAACATCTCTAGCAACTAGAGAAATTCAAATAATAATAAAAGCTGGTGAGGATGTGAGTAAAGAATACACTCATACATGGTTGGTGAGACTGCAGATTAGTACAACCACTGTGGAAAGCAATATGGGGATTCCTCAAAAAACTAGGAATGGAATCACCTTTCAACCCTGTTATCCCACACCTCCATGTATATATAAAGCATTTAAAATCAGCATACTATAGTGACACAGCCACATCAATATTCATAGCAGCATAATTTACAATATGTAAGCTATTCCAACATAGGTGAATAGACAAAGAGAATGTTATATACACATATATGTGTGTGTGTGTATACATATATATATATAAAACATTGATATATATATTATATAAATAATACATATTATATAAATGATATATATAAAACCTTTATATACACAACAAACACAATGGGGTATTACTCAGCTGTGGGAAGTCATCCATATCTAGTAGAATCAGACATGTCCCTATCTAGTTCCCCTAAGAGAATGGCTCCCCTAACTCCACCCTATCCTGTCCTTCACAGAAGAAGCTCCTCCGATCTTGGCCCCTTTTACCTGTGTGTCTATAAATAAAAGAGAGTTGGGCTACTCCATGTTGTTAGAAGTCAAAGCTGGTATGGTTAGACCTATCACGCTCCTTCTCTTTTAACAGGAGTATTGGCGCTTGTGTGTTTATTAAGTAGATAAATTTATGAGTAGTTGATTGATAAATAGCCAACATCATCCTCCAGCAGTTAACCCTTTTCTCATCCATGTGGGATGTAACTGAGAAACCCCCATGCTCAGACATAAAGAAGAATGTCTTTAGGTCCTTTGTTGGTAAAGGGATGGATCTGGAGACTATTATGCTAAGTGAAATAAGCCAATCTAAAAAAAAAAAAAAAAGCCAAAGGTCAAATATCTTCTCAGATATGTGGAAACTTAACCTTCAAAAAGGGGGTGGGGGTAGTAGTTCAGTTGATTAGACAAAGGGGAATGAAGGGAAGGGAGGGAGTATGGGAAAAAGAAAGTAGAATGAATGTGACGGACCTTTTATTCATATATATAAATATATATACACCACAGGGAATCTCACCATCATGCACTTCCAAAAAAATTGATTAAAAAGAATACTTACGGGTAAATGACAGAAAGATCAAGGTAGTAGGTGATTGGGGAAGCAAGGGGAAGGAAAGGCAATGGGGAACTGAATTAGAACAAGATATAGTCCATGCTTTTATAATTATGTCAAATGGATTCTACTGCCAAGTATGACTAAAAAGAACTGAAAAAGAAAAAAAAAGAGAAATCAGCAAGCTGAACTTCATTACATTGAAGCACTGTTTTGCAAAAGACAATGACAAGAGAATGGGAAGAGAAGAAACAGAATAAGAGAACATACTTATTAAGACACTCAATAATAAATAAGTAAAGGTTTATCACCCCAAATATACAAAGAACACTGGAAACAATTAAAAAAAAAAGCTTATTTAAAGACTGAACCAAAAATTTGAAAAGAAACAGTAAAGCATACAGAAGGCAAGCAAGCATGTAAAAAAAGGTTCCACATCATATGCCATTAGGTAAATGCAGATTAAAGCAATGAGAGTCCACTGCACACCTATTCAAATGACTACAGTCTGGAACAATGATAATTATAAATGGTGACAATAAAGTTCTGAAATAGTTCTCACACATTGTTGGTGGGAATATAAAATTTACAGACACTTTGAAGATAGTTTCCCTGTTACTTATAATTTAAGTATATTTTTTACCATACAAATGACAATAGACTTTTTATTTATTCAAAGGCATTGAAAATATATGTCCACAGTAAAACCTACACATGTTTATATTTACAGCAGTTTTATTCATAACTACCACAGCAGAGTGCTATGGGTTACACATGAGGTGTTCCCCAAAAGTTCATCTGTGTATGCTATAGGAGTTAACAGAAGTGTGATGAATAAGTTTTAAAAACTGTAAACTAATCAGTGGATCAATCCACTAATATGGATTAACTGGGTGATAGCTATAGGCAGAAAGGATGTGACTGGAGGAAGTGGATCATGAGGGACAGGCCCTTAGTGTTTATATTTTATCCCTGGTAATTGGGACTCTCTCTGCTCCTGGCTTTCGTGTTCTGATCTCTTTTCCTCTGAACACCCTCTAACACGACCTTCTGCCTCACCTTTAACCCAGGGAATGGAGTCTGCCAACCATGAACTGAACCTGCGAAATTATGAGCTTGAATAAACGTTTCCTCTTCAAAGCTGTTCCAGTTGGGTATTTTGGTCAAAAGCTGACAAAATCATGTGGCATAAACAGAGATTCAATTCAATTGGTGACTACAAAATGTGGAGTCTCCCAACCACGTCCTTCCTGGATGAGAAAAGGGTTAACTACAGAGAATGATGTTGTCTATAAATCAGTCAATTATCCATAAACTTATTTAATCAATAAACACACAAGAGCCAATACTATTTTTAGATGAGAGGGGGTGTGACAAGTCTGGCCATACCAGCTCTGGCCTCTAACAACATGGAGTAGCTCAACTCTCCTTTATTTATAATATACAGTTAAAAGGGGCAAGGACTAGGAGGAACTTTTTTCTGTGATGGACAGGAGAGGGTGGAGTTAGGGGAGCCATTCTCTTAGGGGGAAAATTCCAGAAGGAGATGGGGAACCACTCCCATGCTGTGCAACATACCTCCTGGCAGTTCCTAGAAGCCAGGCCTCTGTGTCCCATGGTTCAACATAGTATGATTCTGCTAAATAAGAATGGCTCCCCACATTCCTTATTTGTGTATATTTTATGGAGTTTGGATGATAATGATGGTTCAAAGTATGTTCAAAGTTGTAACAACATCACTTCTGTGCAAGGGAATATTAATAATTATATAAATGGTACAAATTCATCACATTGCTGTGTATTGTAATAGAATAACACTTTGACTATGCATGTATCTTCCTCTCAGTTTTACTGTGAACATATAATTGCTCTTAAAAAAGCTGGGTGATGTATGGCTTAAAAATTTTTTGACTCAGTAAATCAGGAGAAATGATCATGATTTTACCTTTCAAATGCACAAAAAAGAGAGAAACATATTTTTGAATTTCAAATAAATAGTCTTATTGCAAGATATCATATCATAGCCACACTAAATTCCAAAGAGTCATTTTAAATCTTCTGTGAATGATTCATATTTCTACTGTGTGATCAAGATCCACTTTGAAAACTCATGATGTTTATATCATTATTCTTATAAAAATATAAAATAAACATTCACATAGTTTTTATTTAACTCAGTTAATGAGGGGAAAGCAAGATGTTATAATTTATTTAAGGTATTCTTGAGAATATATATATATATATATATATATATATATATATATATATATGTATTTCAAAACAAACAGAGAGAAACAGAGACAGAGAGCAATAAAGAGACACAGAAACATTTTCCAAAAAATTTGAAGTACAATGCTTGGGTTAGAAACAACAATGGCAATGTTTTAATGCTTTACAGAAAAATAAATCTTAGTGTTTATCTGTTCCTCTGGACAGATTTATTTGCATTTCTACCAAACAGAGATCTATAAGTTAACCTCTTGTCTCTGTGGAGTTTTAAAAGAGGCAGGAAATAGGAATTCATGTCCAGCATGAAAGAGAAACTAGTAATTTCTTTTGTCAGTTTTCAAGCTTTGGTTAATATTTGTGATATCATTCACACTTATATCATTAAAATCTTGTTAGTATATTTTTCTTCTTTTCCATTATTTTTGTAATACACAGTTTAAATGAAACATTGAAGATATGAAAATAATAATTGATCAAAATTAATATTTTGTAATATATGTTCATTAATCTGCACAAAGTCATTAACAGATATAATAATTATTTCTTGAAATTGGATATTTAAAATAAATTTGAGCTACATTTCAGTTGTTATTAGAATATAAGGTATATTAGGAGTTCTTCAAACAAATTAGAAAGAAAATTCAATAAGTATAATAATTTCAAAATTAATATACTATGTGATATAACTGATAGTTATAGGAAGAAAAAATAATTCAAAATGATTTTAAAGTTAAAATGTGAGGAGTTCTTTGTGCTTCTCAATGACTTTGTCATGATAGTTTAAGGAAGTAGGGGATAATTGAACAGTAAGAGGTAGATGTTGGGGCTGACAGACAGAATATCCAGTTCATAATTCCTAAGAGAGGGTCACCTCAGGTGCAGACCAAATTACTAATCAAACCTATGTCAAGGAAGATACAAAATAAAAAGTAGAATTTCTCATACATATTTGAAAAAGTATTTTTTTTTAATTTTATACTATTTCTTAGAGTGTATTACTTAATATATACTTCATGGCTTATTGTAAAAAGGAGCTAAAAATAAAAATTTTAAAAATCTGAAATCCCATGTTATTCTCAGACGGTTTGTATTTTCCTGAACCATGACTTTGAAAAATAGTGATTGCTATAAAGTTTTCCCAAATCAAAGTGGTAATCTTCTCAGTCCTAAAAATTTATGGAATTTGTGTTGGGTCTTAAGCCCCCTTGCTCTTCTCTACCAATGGCAAGGGAAGGGGGCACTCCACAACAAGTCCAGACCAGGATAGGTAGGGCCAACTGACCGCCCGCACCCAGCCCTCCAGGCAGAGGACAGTCAGACGCATGAAGAAGACCAGTCACAGCAGGAACTCGTTTATTGAGGAAATCACACAGCTTTTATGTAGGGTGGAGGCTAGGCGGGAACCAATCAGCTTAAAGGTCAGCAAGGCACCGGGGGTTCACACAGGTGAGAGTCCCATAGGACTGTATGGCAAGCATGATCTGATCACGTTCGCGGAACTGTTGTTAACCAATCCCTGACGGTGATTTATCATCATTAACTTTTGAAATCACCTTTGAGGGCTTGATCTTGCTCACCCACCAGGGAGTAAGGAGTCAGCCTGAGTTAGTTAACATGTCATTAGTCCCAACAGACTTGTTTCCCTCAAAATAAATATTTTTTTCTTAACTCACACTATCTTGATTAGCTGGGCATGCTGGTGCATGCCTGTAATCCCAGTGGCTCTGGAAGTTGAGGCATAAAGATCCAGAGTTCAAAGCCAGCCTCAGCAAAAGTGAAGCGCTAAGCAACTGAGTGAGACCCTGTCTCTAAATAAAATACAAAATAATGCAAGGGATGTGACTTAGTGGTCGAGTGCCCCTGAGTTCAATCCCCAGTACCAAAAAAACCAAGATTGCTCTTTCAAATTATCTTGATTGTATTCCTAGACACAAATAATATCAAGACTATTTGGAAGGACACATTTCAAAAATCAATTATTTTAAAGGACTCACTATTTTCTTGAACTTTAGTAATTTACACAAGTTTCCTGCTATAATGTAATAATGTATACTAAACCAGCATAAACTTGTTGGACATACTATGTATCATAGGCTGTTTTGAAATTTTATTTTATTCATGTTTCTTTGTTCAATCACCATATTTTATTTCATAAATATTTTATGTAACAAATTTAATGGCTATTTACTTATTTATTTTAGAAAAGAACTGATGTTTGATCTAACTTTTCACAATTTAAGAATATCAATATTTAATGATATTGAACCTATATACATAAAATAAACCTTAACTCAATGTAAAGAATCAAATAGAAACCAACACATAATAGTGATTTCAATACACCTCTCTCACCAAAAGATGGATCATCTGGACATAAAACACACACAGACTCTTTAGAACCAAACGTACTATTAATCAACTGAACTCAAATATATCTATAGAATATTTCATTCACCAAAACCAAATTTACTTTCTTCTCAGTGGTGCATGGAACCTTCTCTAAAATAGCCATGCTTCCGTGCAAAACACAAGTTTTAGCAAATTCAGAGAGAGAGAGTGAACATTCTTTGTTTTCTATCAGATCATAATGAAATGAAACTAGAACTGAGAAGATTTTAACGCCTGGAGATTCAAAAGCACACCACTGAATAAGAATGTCACATAGAAAAATCAGGGTAGAAATAAAACATTGTTGGAAAGTAATGGGAACAAAGATAGAACATATCAAATCTCTGAAATAGTGTAAAGGCAGTTCTTTATTATTATTATTATTATTATTATTATTTTGTTTTTACAGACTACATTTTGATTCACTGTACATAAATGGGGTACATCTTTTCCTTTCTACGGTTGTGCCCCATGTAGATTCAGACCATTTGTGTAACCATACATGTACATAGAGTAATGATGTCTGTCTCATTCCACCATTTTTCATATCCACCTCCCTCTCACTTCCCTCTGTGTAATCTCTAAGAGGAAGGTTTATAACATTGAGCAATGTGTCAAGAAAATAAATTTAAAGGATTAGGAACAGGAAAAGAAGAAGTCATAGAAAAATGCCAAATACATAATCTAAATTAATAATATAATTGATAATCTAATCTGAGTCATGCCAATCTTAATCTCAAGGCCCTTGAAAAGAAAGAACAAATTAATTCCAAATTAAGGAGAAGACAGAAACTCATTAATATTAATGCTAAAATTAATAAATTTGAGAATAAAAAATACAAAATTTCAATGAAACAAAGAGTTGGATTTTTTAAAAGATAAGCAAGATTGACAAACTCTTAGCTAAAATAAACAAAAGAAAAAGAGGGAAGACCCAAGTCAACAAAATCAGCGATGAAAATGAAGACATCACTGAGACTACTCTGAAATCCAGACAATCATTACAAACTACTCCAAAAATGCTTTCTCCAATAATCTGGAAAATCTAGATAGCACTGACAAATTCTGGACATGTATGACCTACTAAATTGAACTGTGAGGGTAAAGAAAATCTAAGTAAACCAATATCAAGAATTGTGATTGAAGCAGCAACTAACAGCCTTCCAATAAAAAGCCCCAGACCCGAGACTTCTACAAGGTATTAAAAGAAGAACTGAGATCAATCTTCCTCAAATTATTCTGTAAATTGAAAGAGAGGAAACACCCTTAAATTCATTCTATGAAGCCAATCTCACCCTGATGCCAAAACCAAAGACATATCAAGGAAAGAAAACCACTGACCAATATCCCTGATGAACACAGACAGAAAAATCCTCAGTAAAATACTGGCAACCTACATTCAAAAACATATTAAGAAGACAGTACACCATGATTTTATGGGTTTCATGCCAGGGATACAAGATGGGTTCAACATATGTAAATCGATAAATGTAATTTGACACATAAATTGAATTAAAGATAAGAATTGCATGATCATATTAATAGATGCAGAAAAAAGATTTGAAAAAATCCAGCACCCATTCTTGTTAAAAATGCTGGAGAAACTAAGGAGAGAAGGAACTTACCTCAACATTAGAAAGGTTATATAGAAGAAACTCAAGGCCAACATCATTCTGTAGGGAGAAAAATGAAAACATTTTCTCTAAATTCAGGAATAAGACAAGGATGTCCACTCTCACTTATATATGATATAATTATTGAAACTATAGCCAGAGCAATCTAGCAAGAAAATAAATATAAAGGTATATGAATAGGAAAAGAAGTCAAATAATCTCTGTTTGCTAATGACATTATCCTACATCTACACAACCCTAAAAACCTCCACCAGAAGACTTATGGAGCTGACAAATTTAGAGAAGCAGGAGCATAAAAAATCAACATACATAAATAAATAGCTTTCCTATACTAAAAAAAAAAATGAATTTTCTGAGAAAGAAATCATGCAAACTACCCCATTCACAACAACCTAAAAAAATACTTGGGAATACATCTAACCAAAGAGATGAAAGAATGAAAATTATAGAAAACTAAAGTAAGAAATTCAAGAACTTAGAAAGTGGAGCAGCTTCCCATGATCTTGGATAGGCAAAACTAATATTGTCAAAATGGGCATTCTACTAAAACTGTTAAACAGATTGAATGCAGTCCCCATTGAAATACTGGTTACATTCTTGACAGAACTAGAAAAAGCAAACCTAAAATTCATTTGGAATCATTGAAGACCCAGAGTGCCAAATCAAACCTGTGCAAGGAAAGCAATGCTGGAGGCATCACAATTCTGTGTTTCAAATTATACTACAGAGATACTGTAACAAAAACACCATGGGGGTGGCATCAAAACAGACATAAAGACCAGTAGAACAGAATAGAAGAAAGAGTCAAATGCACATAGGCACAGGCATCTGATGCTTGACAAAGATCACAAGAATATACATTGAAGAAAAGATGACCATTTTAATAAATGGTGCTGGGAAAAGTGGACACCCATGTGTAGAAAAATGAAATTAAATCCCCATTTTATACCCTGCAAAAGAGTTAACTCAAAGTGAATCAAAGACCTAGGAGTTAGAGCAATAATTCTGGAGCTGCTAGAAGAAAACACAGGCTTTGTCTGTCAACATATTAGAACAAAGACGGACCTCTCTAACAAGGCACCTAAAGCCCAACAAATAAACCAAGAATAAATGAGACAGAATCAAATTCGAAATCTTCTGAACAACAAAGGATAGTTAGAGCATGGAAAGACATCCTAATAAATAGGACTTGTTAGGCCTACCTCCAAAATGCTATAAAATTTTAAATATTTTAATGCATATTGTCGGGGTCTTAAGCCCCCTTGCTCTTCTCGACCAGCGGCAAGGGAAGGGGACACTCCCCAACAAGGTCAGATCAGGATAGGTAAGGTCGACTGACCGCCCGCTCCCAGCCCTCTGGGCGGAGGACAATCAGACGTGTCAGGGAGACCAGTCACAGCAGGAACTCGTTTATTGAGGAAATCACACAGCTTTTATGTAGGGTAGGGGCTAGGCAGGAACCAATCAGCTTAAAGGTCAGCAAGGCATGGGAGTTCACGCAGGTGAGAGTCCCATTGGACTATATGGCAAGCACAAGCTGATCACGTTCCTGGAACTGTTGTTAACCAATCCCTGACAGTGGTCCGGTTTATCGTCATGAACCTTTGATACTGACAGGGAGTAAGGAGTCAGCCTGAGTTAGTTAACATGTCATTAGTCCCAACAGCATATTAAACACACTTGGAAAACAACAAATATCATTTTTACCCATCATTCTTTTATGCATTCATAGTTTAATTTGGTTTTAGATATATTACACATCAATGCTTTCATTTAGGAAATGAAAGTTTTATGTTACTTTCATGTATAATACAAATGATGGATTTAGTGCAGTGAACAATTTATAAATTTGTATAAAATAGGATTTTAACATCCAATTATTTATCTAATGCCATCATGACTGTAACACTACACTTAACTGGAATGATGGTTTACTAAATGACAATTATTTCTATAGGCATCAATATTTGTATCTATATATGCATCGGTAGCTATGTGTATTTACATATTTATTATATGATATATATGTATATATCATACACACATATATATCCTAAGTTTAATAGTTTGCAATGTATAATATTAAATGATCATTTTTTTTTAGAGTATACCATTTTATTTAGTTTATGCCAGTTTATTTGGATAAGAAATAATATTGGTATAGTTTATGCTAACCAGAAAGAAACAAATATAATAGCAATAGTGATTGTGTTTCTTTCAGTTTCCAAGATTGTCTTGGTAGTACATTTTATACTTAAAAAGCAGCATGCCTTTTAATGGATTGCTAAGGTCTTCTTTAACCTAATGCACCAGGAATGTTAAATAGTACCCTAAAGGTCCACGATTAACACCCAACTATCTTCAGTAAAAGTCTGTTCATTTGGAATTCTACCAGCCTCTATCCTCATGACTGACTCAAACCCATACACACTGAAAAGTGATAATAATACATACTTGTAAGAATAATTATAAAGAATTTTGGATTCTGTTCTTTGAAGGAATAATATGTTTAACCGGGTTCAGCACTGAGGTAATGTTATTATGCTTCAAGACTTTTCAAATGTCTAGTCTTCATGTTATCCAGGATATATAACAATTAACTGAATTCTTTATACACCCTGTGGCATTCTGGGTAATTAAATTTACTGTATTAAAAATTACTTTTAACTCAGTGGATAATAGAAGCCAATTTTTTTTTTAATTTAAAAATTAATGCCCAGGGCAGGTTTACTTAACTTCTGCCATAATGGTTTTTATTTTCTATTTATTAAGTAGTAATATGGACATGCAATCTACTGAGTTGTCTTATACACAACAGGTACTTACAAAGTAGTATAGCTTTATAGATGTTATAGCTATAATAATACAGTGTCTGTTCATTGACTAATTCTCATCAAAAGAGACAATGAGAGTAGTGTGGTCAATGGGCTACACTATCAGATTGTTCAGTGATTAGTTCATATGTAAATTGGTCTTAAATTTATTGATTGAATTACCGAACTTATTTTTTTTTCATATTCAAAATAAACTACAGAAGTATCGTGACCTTTAAATGTGACACATTTATATATGTTAAGAGTTGATAATTTATAACTTTATGTGATTATGGAAGCAGGTTAAATCTTTGATATGAACCAAGCCCAATAATTGAAAAATTTTATGAATGTGTATAAAAGTTGGATTACAAAATTTAAGTTCTCTAACTTATGCAAATACTAATAGCATCAAAATCAGCTCAGAAGTTTCTGGAACTGAAATGATGAAGAATGCATGTAAAGAAAGAAAAGATTCCCACTTCTTTTTAGAGACAATTTCATATCTATAATGAGAATCTGAAAGCATTATTTTTATTGTGGAGGGAAAATAAAACAAGGTTTATTATCTACTAAAATGGCATTTCTGCTTATTATATCTTAAACAATGTAATCACTTCATGAAAAGTTGCTTGTATGCTCAACAATTAATATACTCCCAGTTTTGATGAAGACACTCAAAAACTAGTCTGCAATTATAATTTTTTGATGTTAAGGAAACAAAATGATTTCATTTGTGATGAGTGTCAAGGAAGTACAAAATGATAGTTTGTTTAGTTGAATATAAAATATGCAAAGTGTTTCTGTTTTAAATAGTGTTGACTTGTGGAAAAATAATAAATTTTCCAAATGCAGATGTTTTCCACAATTGGACAATGCTTATCCAAGGACAGTGAAGATTAAATAAAAGTGTATGTTAAAAATAGTTGCATAGTTTTCTTGAGTATATGTTCTTACCCTTTAAAGGAATTATAATTATGTACAGAATGATTATGTCTTTAAATATTTTTATAATTCAGTGAAGGGAAAGTAGAATAAAATTGAATAATAGATACTTGCCTTCAGAAACAAGTGAAGAAATTAGTAAAAATTCATACAGTCTTCATTCTACATAGCTTCTGGAAAAACAGCTGTGTCTTTAGCAATACTCTTGGGTCAATAAATGGCATATTTTACAGTTCTTTATACAAAGGTTTTATTTCTACATAAGACACAGAAGAAGAGATTTTGACCTTCAGATCAAACCTTCCAGTATAGATTTCAAAACTGTCATAGGATGGAAGTGTATTCAGAGGAGTTGTTATTGTATGAAATCTAAAAGGAAACACAATTTTAAAGAGATATAAAATATTTAGTTTTTCATAAAAATTAAATGCTTCATTTGATGAACTATATAAAACATAGTCATAACTTTACTACAATTTAAAAAATAAATGCCTCCTGGTTTTTCAAAATTGGTCTTCTTTTTGTTTTTACTGAAAAAAAAATGTTTTAATGATGGCTAATTGAGACAAAAAATCAATCTAATAACTATGTTGTCAGTCTAGTACTGTCAGGTTTAATTTACAGGCATATCATTGCTTTTTAAACCCTCCAACTCAAGTATTTGAACCCTTAACATCCTATGTTTATGTTGAATATTATTGGTATGGTATGTGATGGGGAAAATCATGCTATTACTCAAAATTAAATAAAAAATGGTAATGTAAAGGAATCTAGGCTGATGCAGTGGGTGCTCAATACAGATTTTATAATTAAATTTTAAGGTGTAGGTAAGTGCACCTGTTTTAATTCAGGGTGCTATAATAAAATACCAAAGAGCAGGTGACTTAAACAACAATTTACTTTCTCACAGTTCTGTTGACTAAGAGGAAGATCAAAGTATTTTCTGCCAAAAATTATTTTCTTTCTTTGGTTTTACAGCACAGGACTGGGATAGAGAGCAATCTCTCATGGCCCCTCTCATAAGGGCACTAACTTCATTATAAGAGCCCCAACTTCATGACCTAATTACATTCCAAAGACTTTACCTCCTAACCTCATCACATTGGGTGTTAGAATTTTGACATATAAATTTTATTTGGGGGGAAGGCACAAACTTTTAGTTTATGGACATTGCTATAATAAAAACATGTTTTTCTTTTGTTTTATTATCATTGATTTTTTTTGTTTGTTTGTTTTCCCCTTTCCATTTGCTTTTCTGATATAAGAAAAAACAGAGGGAAATGGAACATAAAATCAAGACCTTAAACCTGAAGGAAAATTGGGTGATTTGAGGACGGTTATTTGCATGTGGTTTGTTTGATTTTTTGTTATTAATGGAAACCTCACGACCAGAAAGTATGATCCTGAAGTAATTGTTCCCCAAAATGAATGAATATTTAAATTAATTCAGGAAACATTAATAGGATATGGAGGAAGAATAGATAATTCTCAAGATGTATTAGATGCTAATTAACTGAGGAGATAACTTTAAGGAAACTTCAGTGCAGCCCATATTAGTTAAGGAATCTTCTCTGGGAAAGAAGTTATCAATGAAATAAATTCCAGACTAACAGACTGTAGAATGTTTCCTCATGATAACAATGTTAGAAAAGTTCCAAGGCATACTTTTGCAATCAGAATAATGATTTTTCTGTGAGGTACTGGGAATTGAGTGCCAGGGTGCTTTACCATTTTACTACATACCTTTTTGTTTTGAGACAGTTTCACCAAGTTGCTGAGACTAGCCTTGAACTTGTGATCCTCCTGGCGTGGGCCTCTGGAGTCACTGGGAGTAGAGGTGTGTGCCACCACACCTGGCTCAGATTAATGATTCATAAATGAGGAGATAAGAATAGAAGATTTTAAATCAAGGTATGAAAGATAATTAACTTAGCATGGCTAGTTGCTCTTATGAACAAGATGTGCCCCTTAAGTCAAAGAAGCAAGAGTCTGCTTTTCAGTATGAAAGCACACTCAATCTAGCAATTGAATACTAGTAATATATGAATTTAAGTAGACATGAAAATTAAAATATAGAAGAGATAACTAAGGTAGAGATAAATAATTTAGGAAAAATCTGGAATGAAGACATTACATTATTTACTGTTTCCAATGTTCCATAATGTTCTAAATTTCAGGAGGGCAATGAATATTCTCCTAGGGAGGACAAAATGTCCTTTTTCTTCTTCTTTTTTTTTTAAATGATATACATTTACATAGTATTTGAAAAGTAGAATATTGCAGTTTCCTGGTAGACAATATCTCCAAAATGTGTTTAAATTCTCCCAACTGGATTACAGACACAGAAAGAATTATGGCAAAGTAGAAATCACCAATCCATTACTTTTAACTTTTTAGTCACAAAAGTTAGTTTCTAGTTTTCTATCTATCTCAACAGATATTCTTTTTGGCCTATGGTCTATGCTGGTAAAAATCTTGATTCCAGTTTGCAATATTTATTTATATCCTGATTCATGCTACTGAGTTTGTAGCTGTGCAAAAGAGTTCTATCAATCCCATTGAATATTTGAAACTCTGAGGAAGCGGTTCATGAGAACACAGACATAGTGGAAGAAAAAACTCATTTTACCAAGCCTGAAGATGCTCTACACTAACACAGAATATCATCATAAGATGTATCTGCTGAAGGAAGGGTGTAAGGGATCCCACGAAAACCACACGGGACATGGGAAATCACATAAGGGAGTTAATTAAGCAAACAAAGTGTCTCCCTGCAGGGTAAGGGAGAAAATGAGGGGAAAAGAAAGGGAACAAGAAAGGGTGTGCACTAGAGAGAGTAGAAAAGCGAGAATAGAGAAAGTTAGTAGGAGAGAGAGAAGCATGAGAGAAAAGATGGCAGGATAGCTACTGTGAAGCAGTTGAATTCCACCGGGGTAACAGGGGACCAATAATGGAGAAGGATACTTGCAAGCTGACTGATGAACCAATAGCTAGCTAGGATGTTCACAGATTGACAAGTGGTTGAGAGACGGGGAAAATGTCTGCAACAGAATGGGCAGGGGAGCAGCTTTATACATTACATTACATTACATTCCCCCATTTCTGTTTTTATAAGAAAATCTTTTGTTCTCCAGTTCTTTCCGAATGCCTTCTCTCTCCTTCTTGCCTAAGTGACTGGGGCTGGTTTTACAGGTGAGATTAAAACCATTCTCCTTCCAGACTTCCAAAGGCAGATGGTTTTCATGGACTTTATTTCCTCAATTTGACTGATCCCCTATTTTTACACACACTGCCGTCCCCAATTCTGGCTTTATTCCCCCCTCTAATTTTAGGAACTTCTTTGCTGTAGGGAAAGAGGGTCGATGGCCACTATGGCTTCTTCAAGCTGGAAGGGGGCAGCCTGGGGCAAGCAGTTTGGAGTTCCCTTTTTAGAAATCCTGTCAATTGAGGGGTTCATGGAAGAAGTCCAGTTGGGGAAGAGCAGGTTGTAAAGGCATATGGGGATGGGTGCTTCTATGAGAGAAGAACGAAAAGACATGAGTACTGAAATGAGATTGATACAATATAAATGTTGCAGAATCTGGAACATGCCAATGAATATCATAAAGATGGCAGAAGTCAATAATTCCTCACCAGGGGGTGGAAGAACGGAGAAGTTGTTCCCATAACAAGGCCTAGCAAAGGCTGGAGAGGACAAGGCCTTTATTTGGGAACTTTAACGTTGTCCAGGTTATCAGGAATGTAAACACAACATTTAGTAGAGATCTCTATACTTCTGTTACGAGCAAACATAGATTAAGCCTACCTGTGTCTATAGGCCTTAAACTGACTAAAACTTCTTACTCTGGCGGTTTCTCTTGATAGTTATCAGGCACATTTGCCTAAGAATCTCTCTTTTGTAGCTTTTAGTCTTTATTTCTAGTGGGCTAACACAAGTGTACATCTTAAGTTACATTTAACTATTATTTATTTTAAATGCCCAAGAATAACTGTATTTTGGTTTTAACTGTTTTGCTAGGTGTTTAAGATCAAGTTGGTCAAAGTGACCTGTTCCTATCTTGTAAAGAGTCAGTTGAGTTCCCACAGGGGTCACTTGTAGAGAACATAAGAGCAGCTTCTTAGCTCCACTAGTGCCATTGGTTAGGCAGGGTCTCCTCGATAATGTGGCTTCCCTTGAAAGCACCAGGGATGTCTCCCTTTTTCCTTGACCCTCCTCTGCAGCAGGTGCACTGAGTGGCTTTTTCTCTAGTGGCCTCATCAAGCTCCTTGATCAGGAGGTTGTGTGACCCAGAGTTGCAAACCTCCTTAGAGAAGTCTTCTTGTTCCCTGGGTTCAGACTGACTTTGAGGGCAAGACCCAAATATGGACTTTTCTTGACCTCTGTGTTTAATCTCAATCTCTAAGTTTGATCTTAACCATCAAGCAAGTCAGTCTCACCAGTCATAAAGCAAGAGTACTGGGCTTTAACTTCAATGTCTACAACTTTACAGTTATTTACCCCCTTTTATCTAATTGGGGTTTACATTATCTTTCCTATATGTGATGGCTTACTATTCCAAGTTAATTTACGGTGTTTGCTCTTGAAGCAGTACTTCTGCAAAATATTGATCAGGCAACAATTAGAGTTTACAAGGAAAATACAAAATGGAATCACCAACAGTAAAACACTCAGTTTGTGCAATAGTTATCTTGAATTTTGGCTGAGTTATTCACTATATCCCCTGTTTGAGATCACAGTAATCTTTACAACAAGCATCAAACTTTTGAACACAACTTTAAATGAGTTAATGTCTGGCTTACTTTGGAGCCATTCTAATGTGCAGCAGGGTTATGAGGCAGAGCTTTATCTCAGGTAAGGCGGGGCTTTTAGCTGTGTTCTCTGATGGAAATGCAGATCTAAAGACTTATATCAGCAATCTTTATATATGTGCAATGTTCGGTTCCAAAGTTACCGTAAGATGGGCAGGAACCAGAGAAGAGAGCTGATGAAACACTGGTTATCTAGCAAAAGAATTCCTTCCTGCCCAAGAGCTGTGTGCCTAAAATCAATGTACTGCCACAGCAGTTAGGCATATTGTGCCCCTGCACAGGAGCACTCCCAGGCACCAGGCATGCCACAGTCATGAGGCCAGAGACCCCAATCTCAGTCACTGTTGTCCCATTTTTGCTACTGCACATTACACTCTTTCTTAAATGTCATTTTAAGAAGTTTACATATATTGACTCCTGAGTCTATATGAACATTAATTAACACAATTTAACATTATATCTAAAACGTGAATTAAAGAAAGTCTGAGAGAGGTTTTAAGTTTCCTTTTTTTGTGGCAAGTGGTAAAATGCTTTTATGTTTAACCTTTAAACAAATCAAGCTCTCAATAACTTTTAGAAATACATTTAACAAATTTTACATATACCCTATTGATGACAGGTTCTATATAGAATATTAAATGATAGGTTTACCATTACAGGCAAGTTTAATTTGGAGACTAGCGGCTTGATAAATTTTCTGCTTTAAAGGCTTGTATACCTGGAAAATATGAACACATTTAATATACGAAGAATAATGTTTTTAAGTATGTTACTGCATGGAATAACTTGTAAATTATTCAGATGTCTCTAATAAACACGTTTGAGTAATCCCATACATGTCAACTCTAATTCACTCATCTTATTGTAAAAAATCCAAGATATCAGAAAAGTGCACCAGCAGAATTTGCCGTCTCTTTCCTGTGGAAGAAAAATCCTAGAAAAATTGATGTTAGACATTTTATAAACATCAACATTTTATTAGTGTGACCACCTAGAGACTTGTGAGTTAATTTTAAAGACATTTTACTTCTATTAATTTACCCAATTTAAATTGAACCTTTTTAAATCATGTGAATTAAAAATATTTGGATCCATTTTTAAAATTTTAATTTTTATGCACACTTATATTTAACACAAAAGCAAAGGCCTTGTAATGCTTATCTCTATTGCAATGTAACAGATGTTCAAAAATAACTATATAGTTGGATTAAAAAAACTGATCAAAAATCATTAACCTAGGTATGTAGGATCAAAATTGTGAGCTCAAAAATACAGCATTTAAGAAAACAAGAGTCCTAGAAGAAAAATGATAATGACCATTAATTATAGCATGAGAAAATGGGGAAAAAAAAGGGCAGAGAGAAGAAGAAAAGGGAGAGATAAAGTGTTGTGTTGCAGCCCAAGAGAAATTTAAAATGGACATTTTTTAATTTTCCTTGGGTTTGAGACTGGTCTCCCACTGAGCCTTCCTCCATTTACATTTCAATGTAAGCCTTGACTCAGATCTGAAAGGGGCTAACAGGTCATACTCCTTACTAGGACATGCCACTGATGGTTGGGCTCGTTACTTCCTCCACACTGGCATATGTGGGACCTCGTGGCAAGAGGACTAGGTGGGCTGGGCCAGGGAATGGAAGCAGAAACAGAACGAAGTAAAGGAGATGGAGAAGCAGGGGGAGGTGGAGAAGCAGGGGAAGATGGAGAAGCAGGCTTGGAGGTGCCCAAGCCTGCAGGAAGAGCCAAGAAGCAAGAAATTAGAGACTTGAAGATAAAGAATCCCTTTCCATCTGCCCACTTGCTCACAGAAGCTGTGTGCCATTACACAAAGGAATTTTGATGACTTTAAGTCAGGGGTCAGGCAAAGGGTTGAATCTGCCAGAATGGAGGACCCAGATCCCATGGTGGAGACTGATACAGCCAGGGCGTCCCAAGGCCAGAGTAGTCAACTGGAGACGAGAAGGCAATACATAGATGGTGTCATCACACAAACGTCAATGTGGGGCCAGGCAAAAGCCGAGAAGTGTTGACGACCTGACGTCAGGGTTTTCGAGTACAAGTGCAAGCGCGAGTGTGAGCATGAGTGCGATGAGCCTCAACCCTGAGAGAGAATCTCCACCATAAAATCAGGAATCCACCCGGCAGATAAGACTGACTATAGGGGCCAGCCGTAACTATAAAAGTTGTGACTGGGGTACCCCCACCCCTCAGTCACCTCGAGAGCACCGGACACTTGGTGGTTGCTTCTCAGGTCAGCAGAGGTGTGTTTAAGTGGTCTAGAGTGGGGACCTGTTTAAGGGAACTCACCAATCTGAAGTCCGGTGTTGCATGCAAAAAACTGAGTGTCCAGACGAATGGAAGGTGGGGCCATGTCCGGGGGCACTGGGGCTCAGATGGGGTTCCACTCCCTTAAGAGACAGTGGAAGAGCCCATCCGAGTCACAGCATCAATGTAAGTGATCCCACGAAAACCACGCCAGACACGGGAAATCACATAAGGGAGTTTATTAAGCAAACAAAGTGTCTCCCTGCAGGGTAAGAGACAAAATGAGAGGAAAAGAAAGGGAACAAGAAGGGGTGCGCACTAGGGAGAGTGGAAAAGCGAGGAGAATAGAGAAAGTTAGTAGGAGAGAGAGAAGCATGAGAGAAAAGATGGTGGGGTAGCTACTGTGAAGCAGTTGAATTCCACCGGGCTAACAGGGGACCAATAATGGAGAAGGATACTTGCAAGCTGACTGATGAACCAATAGCTAGCTAGGATGTTCACAGATTGACAAGTGGTTGGGAGGCAGGGAAAATGGTTGCACCGGAAAGGGCGGGGAGAACAGCTTTGTACATTACAAAGGGAATAAAACTCCACTCAGCCTACTTTTAATAATACTTCATAGTGGAGGGCAGAAAAAATTATTAATGCCTATACATTTCACAGTTTATGGGTACAGGTGGTTTTTCAATGGCTAGTTCTGACTCTGGATCAAGACATTGTACATTCTGCATTGAAAGATTCTGGGAGTCCTTGTTTTCAGTAAGTATTTAAAAATAGTACTCTTGCTGGGTGGGGCACACACCTGTAATTCCAGAAGCTCAGGAGGTTGAGGAGAAAAGATCTTGAGTTCAAAGCCAGCCTCAGCAAAAGCAAGGAGCTAAGCAACTCAATGAGACCCTGTCTCTAAATGAAATACAAAATAGGACTGGGGATGTGATTTAGTGGTTGAGTTACCCTGAGTTCAATGACCAGTACCAAAATAAATAAATTAATTAATTAAAATAGCAGTCTTACAGGACACATGCAAGACCTTTATTACTGGGAAGGGTCAGTTTTTCAATCACACCACTTTCCTTAATAATGTTATTTTTCCCTTCAGAGGAAGAACTGTATGGGTTTTATCATCTTTACTTACTTATCCTCATACCTCTCTCTCTCTCTCTCTCTCTCTCTCTCTCTCTCTCTCTCTCTCTCTCACGCACACACACACACACACACACACACACACACACAAGTATACATGGCAGAGGGGAAAAAGGCATTATTAGAAACAAATAAGAAAATTAAGATAAAGAGATACTATAACACTCACCTAAATTAATTTTATCTTTCCAAAATGAACACCAAGGTAAAATCTCTTAACTTTAACAATCTCTTCTCTCTTAATGAGGTATTTATGTTCCATGCAAGTTGTTTATCACGACAATCACTTCACCAATTTCAGTGAATCTTAACATGTCTTTACATAGTGCACCGATTGGATTGTGGTTGTGCTAACTTCTGTTACCCACGATAACTTGCTGAAGCTGTTTGTACTCACTAAATATCATTTTACCTGTTTGCAAACATCCATCACCATTGTTTCATTAAAATCAAGGACATAACTAAGCATGGACTTTTAATTGTTTTAAAACTGGGGAAAACTATAGTAGTTTAAGATTTAATACATTGCTATATAACACACCACAAAAACAGTGAAACAAATTTTAGTGGGTTTCATCATCTTTATAAGATTTATCTACTGTAGGAAGGGAACAAAAATCAGTTTAGGCAGCTTTTAAGAATACTCTTGATAGTGTAGTGCAGAACCAGCAAAAAAATGTTAAGGTAAGCCTTTAGAGAAATGTACTGATATTATTAAATTAATTATAATATTGTTATGCACAATATTATTACAATTCATTTTCTCTAATAAATATTATTTCAGTTTTTATATTTTAAATTTTGTACTACTTAAAATGACAGAGTATTTAATTACCTATAAATAATATTATTTATAAAATATTACATTACCTAAACAAAAATAAAAATAAAAACAATTATAATACTGTTTTAATGCACAAAAATGGTACACATTATATTGTTCAGTGTGATATTTTCATACATGGACATAGTATGCACTGATTCAACCTAAATTTCCTTTTTCCACCCTGGCCCTCAATACAGTCTTTCCAATTTCTAGTAATCATTTTTCTTTTTTCAGGCAGACTCATTTTAGCATCCACATATGGGAAAGAATATGTGGTTCTTGTCTTTCTGTGTCTAGTTTATTTTGTTTAAATAATGCCCTTCAGTTCCTTATATTTTGCTGAAAATGACAGGATTGCATTATTTTTATGGCTGAATTCTTAATTATGTATATATAACATAGCTTCTTTAGCCATTCATCTACTGATGAATTGGTCTAAGCTGATTCCTGTATCTTAGCTATATGAATATTGGCAAAATAAAATAAACATGGCTATGCAGGTGTCTCTTTGATATGCTGATTTTCTTCCCCTCCCTCCCTCCCTCCCTCTCTCTCTCTCTCTCTTTCTCTCTTTTCTTTCTTTCTTTCTTTCTTTCTCTGTACCCAGGATTGAACTCAGGGGCACTTGACCACTGAGCCACATCCCCAGTCCTATTTCTTTTTTTTTTTTTTTTTTTAATTTAGAGACAGGTTCTCAATGCATTGCTTAGCTTCTCACTTTTCTTGAGAATGGCTTTGAACTCACTATCCTGCCTCAGCCTCCAGAGTCACTGGGATTATAAGTGTGCACCACCATGCCCAGCTGATTTTATTTCTTTTTGACATATACCCAGAAAACTGATAACTGGATTGTATGGTAGATATAATTTTAGTTTTTTGATTAAAACATTTAAAAAGTTTTGTTCTCTTTAGTGATACATGACAGTAGAATACGTTTTGACATATATGTACATGGAGTATAACTTCTCATTCTTGTGGTTGTATATGATGTGGAGTTACACTGGTCATGTATTCATATAAGAACATAGGAAACATCATGTCCAATTCATTCTATTGTTCTTCCCATTCCCATCTTTCCTCCCTTCTTCCCATTCTCCCATTTCCAATCTGGTGAACCTACATTCTTCTTCTACCCCCATTGTTGAGTCAGCATCCATACATCAGAGAGAACATTAGGCCTTTGTTTTTTTTAGTTTGGTTTACTTCACTTAGCATGATAACCTCCAGTTACATCCATTTACTGACAAAGGCCATAATTTCACTCTTCATTTCAGCTGAATAATATTCCATTGTGTATGTGTACCACAATTTCTTTATCCATTCATCTATTGAAGTTCACCTAGGTTGGTTCAATAGCTTAGCTATTGTGAATTGAACTGCTATGAACATTGATGTGGGGCTGCTTCACTATACTATATTATACTATGCTATACTATACTGATTTTAAGTCCTTTGTGTATATGCCAAGAAGTGGGATAATTGGGTGAAATGGTGGTCCATTCCAAGTTTTCTGAGGAATCTCCATACCGCTTTCCAGAGTGCACGAATTTGCAACTCTACCATCAATGTATGAGTGTGACTTTTCATGCATAAATCCAGAAATAACATAAATGATCAAAAGTAGATATATAGTGAAATAATTTAGAGCTTTTAAAAATAAAAATAATAAGAAAATATTACAGTAATATAAATGTTTGTGAACAGAGAGATTTTAATAATGTATCATGACATTAAATACCAAATTTCAAGCAAATACTTGCAATTTTATTTGAAAGTGTTTGCAATATTGAAACTATTAAACATTATCTACATCCACTCCCTAATTAATGTACTTAGAAAACTGTATTCTCTGATACTTGCAGTAAGATAAAGCAATATCAGCAATATTCATACAATGAAAGTTGAAGTGATATATGCTTTAACTAGTTCATAGGAAGCCCCTATGTTCAGAGAAATACCCTTCTGTAGTGTTCTCCCCATCCACATCACTACCATGGTGACAACATGGCTAATCTTGATTTTCTACAATTGCCTCGAACTATTATATAGCAATGAAGAGTTTTTTTTTTTTTTTCTTTAAATCACTATGTGTTGTAGTTTTCTGTTGTATCCTCAGGTTATTCTTACTTCACTATTGCTGTGGAAGAGCTGTAAACTATATTAGTGTCATATAATTGTTAAGGGAAATGCCTCAACAGCTTTATTATCTGGGTACATACCTTGCCTGTTGGGCAGGTTATTCAGTCTCTCTCTCACCCAGTTTCGACAACCGTAAAATGTGCATTAAAAGAGTACTCAATGCTAACAAATATTTAAGTAACTTGAAAATACGGCAGAAGTTGTTTGAATGACATTTAAAAATGTCAAACTGAAACTGTATCTAGTGGGAAAACTCAAGGATCATTTAATTGCCTAAAACATGCACTTCTATTTATTATTTACTCTGGAAAAGTACATGTTAATACATATTCATTAGTGATGAAAATCTTTTAGTTAAAATATCTTAATTTTTAAAGTTATTATTGCCATGGTAAGGCAAATATATTTGCATTTGACTTTGTGATTTTTATGCCAACATTCTTTTTTCAAATGCCTATAAATAATAATTCTTAAATTCTAGTTGAATAACTTTTGCTATTCCTGTATGGTGCTCTTAATGGGTCAAATAAAACTTTGACACATATAATTCCCTGAAAAACATAAAATATGGGCATAAAATAGATGCATTACAAAAAGTTCTATATATAATTAGAAACAATAATTGTTAAAAAGTGATACATATGTTTTTACTTATTTATATGTGTGTATATGTATAAACATATAAACTATTAAGATAAAAGTTGTACATGTTTCAGTATTCAGTATGATGTTTTGATACATGTGCACATTGTATAATGTTTAAATCAACTTAAACATAACCTCTCATCAAACATTTATTATTTCTTTGTACTGAAAACACTGAAATATCTATCTTCTAGTTTTTTCAAATTTCAGCATATAACTGTCATCTCTAACCATGCCACTGTGCAATGTTATCAAGAACCCCTTACTTTTTTTAGATTTCACATATGTGTGAGATCATTCAGTACCTGTTTTTTTGTGCCTGGCCTATTTCACTTAACATAGTAATTTCTAGATCCCAACATGTTATCACAAATAAGAGGATTTCAACCTGTGCAGCTGAATTGTATTACATTGTGTGTTTGTAAAACATTTTTTATCCACTCTTCAATTGATAATCATGCAGGTTGTTTTCATTTCTTGACTATTTTGAAGAGTGCTGCAATAAACATGGGAGTGCAGAAGTCTCTTTGACATACTGATTTCATTGCCTGTGGAAATATACTCAGTAGTGGGTTTGCTGGGTCATATTTCTAGTTTTAATTTTTTGAGGACCTTCTATATAATTTTCCATAATGACTATACCAACTTATACCCCCACTAACAGGCTGCAAGGACCCATTTTTCTCTATACCTTCTCTTATTTGTTACATTTAATCTTTTTGATAATAGCCATGCTTATTGGGGTGAAGTGATACGTCATTGTGGCTTTGATTTGCTTTTTCCTGAGAATTAGTGATGTGGAATATTTTTATTCATAAACCAGTTGACTATATGTGTGCCTTCTTACTATGTACATGCACAAAGAGGGAGGTCATTAGACTGAAGTACAACCAGCAAATAACAGAGAAAGAACAACCAGCATATTACAAACCCTGTAGAGTACAGTCATTCCTGCTATCCACAGGAGATTTATTCCAGGAAGTGCTGCAGATACCAAAATTCATGGATGCTAAATTCCCTGAAAAAAAAAATGACATAGTATTTTCATATTACCTGTTATGGTTTGGAAGTGAGGTGTCCCCCAAAAACTCATGAGTCAGACACTGCAAAAAGATTCAGAGGAGAAATGATTGTGTTGTAAAAGTCTTAACCCAATCAGTGATTTAATCCCCTCCTAAGAATTAACTGAGTGGTAACTAATGTGGTAAGTTGTGACTGGAGGAGGTGGGAATTGGGGCTTGACTTTGGATACATATTTCTATCTGGCAAGTGGACTCTCTCTGCTTCCTGATCACCATGATGTGAGCTGCTTCCCCCAACATTTTCTCCCACCATGATGTTCAGCCTCACCTCAAACTCTAAAGTTGACTAAAACATTACCTATACTCACTCTCTTTTATTTTACATCATCTCTATGTTATTTATAAAACCAATACAACATAAATATTTCCTATACTATTTTTTTTAAGAAAACTTGTCTCTTTATGTTCAGTACAGATGCTATATTTCAAACAATATTTTTAATCTGCATGGGTTCATCATGTTGATGTGGACCCCAGTTTTGTGAAAGACTGAAAGTTTCAGGTTTGGAGATCATTGAGGCAGAGGGAATTCATTTATATGGAGACTCATTGATCATTTTTAAGGAAGTCATCGAAACAGGGATCTATGTGAAACTGTGTGAGTAGATAAATGCCTTCACCTAAATTATGTTTAAACTTGAAAATATCTAACTTTCTAATTGAGAAAAAACATTTCAGAAGAACAATGACATCATCTGTTCTTGTTAGGAAAGATGAAAGTAACAATGGTGATCTCAAAAGAAATGTAAAGAGCAATTGGTTTCTGGAATACATTAAAAATTAGGGCCAACCAAACTTACAGAAGGAGGATAGGTCATACATGTAGATGCAAAAGTCAACATATTTAGCACAGATATTTTTTAGGCCAGTAGATTACAGATGTCACATGGAAAAATGGTCAAGAAGGAAGAGAATAATATACTAAGTCAACGTGTCCTCCATCTTTACATGATGCAAAGGAATGGAACCAGAAAAAGATAAGGAATGGTCTATGAAGTAAAATAATCAAAGACGAAAATCCCAAAAATACTGAAGTCAAGTGTGACATATTTTCAAAAGATGAAGTGATTACCTATTTCCAATACTGATGATGGATAATCTTAGAAGAAATTTCAAATTTCACCATAGTAAAATCACACTTATGTCACCGGATATTCTGACAGAAGCATATTTCATTATTTGGAACTGTTTGGAGTCGATTTAAAATATATAAGATTTAAGGAAGAAGCAAGATAGATTTCCTTTCTCATTTCATTTCTTCTTTAATTGTCACAAGAAAATAAACTGGAGAATCAGGACAGGAAAAACAAGAGCCCAGTGACAAAGTCTATAAAAAATAGATATCCACAAGATAAGGTAAAGTTTCTGTCTTTTGTTTATTGTTTGTTTTGTTTCTCTCTTGACTGTTAGTTGTAACTTTTTCCTACTAATAGATATACACTGATATATAGACAAAAATAGTTCATATGGTTCTCTTTAAAGTTAACTGTTTAAATGATATTGACAGAATATTACCTATTGCACACCCAATTCTACCTAAAATACTCATTGGATTATAAACACTGTGTGAAAATAGCCAATGGTTCTATGATGAACTATTTAACAATTAATACTTGATGTAAATAGCATATTATATATTTACTACTATAGCCTCTGGCACCTGTCAATTCTGTGTAGGTTATAAAAAGTTAATGCCTCGTACTTGACAGGTTCATTAAATATGTCAGAGGTGTGTGAGAATAGACTTCTCACGATATTGAAAAATATTAAATGAATGCCACATTTTCAAACGTCTGACACATATCCATGAAGTTTCATCAAACATGAGCCATGTTTGGTTGACAGCCTGCTCTTAAGAGATTTGGTAAAGAAGGTGTAGGAATTTGAGACAACTGACACTTGAAATACTGTATTTAGAGTGTGACCTTTCAGTTGAGATGGTTGTCCTAGTTCTATAATAACACAAGTTTAAGGCACTAACTCATAAGGAAGTAGATATCAGAAAGGGGACCTGGGTATGATTTTATATACCCAGAGTAAAGCTACAGTATGATTGATAAGATACGGCAGACAAGCAAATTAGGGAACTTATATTAGCCTCAGTGAAAGGCATAGTTTTAATAAAACACAAAATCAAATACTTAGAATATCTGTCAAAATTTTAAAACAATGTGTACTTATTTATTATTATGAAGTGGTGCAAATCTATTTACAGGAAGATGTACTGAGTAATGAAGGAGACAGAATTCTGATGTCAGAGGTCAGGAGAAGAAAGATGTCCTAACTGAAGAAGAAAGAATTCACTCTTCCTCCTACATTTTGTCCCATGAGGGCCCTACAAGGATTATATGAGGTCCATCCATATAGGTGAGGGGAATCTTCTATGTTTGCTCTTATTCAAAATATTTATCTCTTCCAGAAAGACCCTTATAGAAACAAAGTAATTGTCCAACTATCTGGGTCTCCATAAATATAGTCAAATTAAATCATAACATGAACCATCGCACTAATATTTGGCAGAAACCTTGCTTATAAATGCTTTTCTTTACAAAACAAACTGTAAGCTGAAATAAAGGACCAGTAACCCTGCTTACAAAAAACAACTATACCCTAATTCATGACCATAATTCTTTACTTGACTAACCCAAGCAGGCATTTGGGCTTACCACCATTAATATGTACTTTAGTCAACCTAACTATGGTCCTCTTGCTCCATCAAGTGGTAAATATTATGAAAATGAAGAGGCATCTGGTAATTGGGAATTATAGGAAAAAAACTATCATTGACTGACTATAAGAGAAAAAGACCTTAGTAAGTAGAGGACCAAAGTGAGCAAGAACGTTGTATATAACAAATGGCACTATAATCATTATTTTGGAGGTAATATAACAAAGATGTAATGATAATGGATTCATCAACTAGTTAGATAAATCTTTCAGCAGTGTAAAAGTGGGATATGAATGGCTCAAGCTTGTGTTGATAGGAATGAGCTAAATTATCACTAAAATGCAGAAGAGAGAAAAAGGAAAACAATGTAGGAGGAAATGAAGTTTTCAATAATATAGGAGATAAAGTTGTCAGCATTTGGGGATGGATAGAATTTAGAAATTGAAATGTGGTAGAATATAGTGTGATTCTCAATGTGGTAGAATATAGTGTGATATCAACTTTAGGTCAGGAAAGAAATAGCATCCTAAAGGAAAAGTATATTCATAGTAGATAATTTCAGGTTTTAAAGTCTTGGGAGTTAGTCATAGTATTTTTTTTTTTTTTGCGTTTGATAACTAAAACTGTTGTTGGATCAAGAATTAGTCAATACAGAAAAGTGTCTGGCACATAGGTATTCACCCAATGTAAGCTGTTATTATCATCAGCATTAACCACCATTATCTTTGGTAAAACGTTCATTATGAATTCTGAAGCATAGTTATAGGTATTAGAGCTAAATTTATTTTCATTTATTGGTGAAAACATTTTACTAGAGAAATAAAATTAAAGCAAGCTACATTTGACTTCTATTTTTAATTCTAGATTCTAAATTCAAATATTAAATTGTTTAATATGTTTAAACATACTTGTTCAAAATATATATTAGAACATTTAACAACATTTTCAAGATCTCCATTTCAATAGTCTGCTAACCATATTGCATTGTACCAATTGTTTTTATTTGTTTACACATAATTCAATACCCACATGGTTTTTCCAGAAGAACACACATAAATGATTTTATACTGAGAAATTGAGTGCAGGTGTACTTTGAGTTGCTTTGACATGTTTCTCTATCTAAATAATTATTTTGTAAATTATACTGTGTGTTTATTTGTAATTAAATAAAAGTTATTTTAATAACAAAGGAGCAAGAAGCATACTAATTCTTCAGCAAAAAGTTCATACATCGTGAAGCAATAAAAAGCAGAAAATATTTGTTAGTAAAAATTAGTTAATAATAAATACTGAATCATGTCTCATAGGTGTTGATATACAACACTCTGTGCTATGAAATATATATCCTTCATATTCAACTTTTCTTCTGGACTACAGAGTACATAAGACATAATTTTCTTTTGGACTCTATAGTTGAGAAGAAAAGCAAGAATAAACATGTGATTAGGTAAAAAACATAATCAAGTTATGTTTGTGCAAATTACTAAAGAAAAAATATCTTTTCCAGAGAATAAAATGAGAAATATGGAGAAAACCGTGGACTTTCTCAGATTCTTCAAAATACTAATTGTTTTTATCACAACACTTAAAAACAAATTTTCTTATGATTTTTCATGTGGAAATTCTTGAAGAAAAATTTCATACTAAATAATCATTGTTATTATTTGATGCAGTTATCCTTATCTGATTTGTTATTTTTAAGAAAAAAAATTGAAATTATATTTCTGTTCCTAAGAAGTGAAAACAAAATAAATATTTAGAGGTTATGTTTCATTAACAATTCATAATTTATTTTATTATTCAAGTGAAAATAACAAGACTTTTTAATAAATTATCATTTAATCCCTCCTCATCTACATCCTGAACATGAGAAAAATATTTTTAGTGGTGGATAATTTTTTAGTTCTTGTTTTTAATTAATTTTAAAACAGTAAAACTATGGATAAATATATGTGTTCTGTTTCTTTCTGTTGTTAGTAAATATTCTAGTCAACTTTTTCACTGGTCTGAGTAACAGCTCTGACTAGAGCAAACATAGAGGAGGAAAGTTTATTTTGGGACTCAGTTTCAGAGGTCTCAGTCCATAGACAGTGGCTCCATTCAGTGGAGGTGAGGCTGAACGTCATAGCAGAACAGCGTGGTTGAGGAGGCTCATGTAATGATCAGGAAACAGAAAGACTCCACTGGCCATTGTTTGCTCTCAATGACTCCACCTTCTCCAGCCACACCCTACTGGCCTTCAGTTACCACTCAGTTAATAGCCTTAGGGGATTAATTCACTAATTGGGTTCAGACTCTTATAACCCAATAATTTGTCCTTTAAACCTTCTTACTTTGTCTCACAACTCTTGGGGAACACCTCATATCCAAACCATAAGCCATAAATACCATCATGTATTAAATGAAATTAATTGCTATCTTGATATTTTTTTAAATCTTAAAAGCAGATCTTAAAGTTATTTCATTAGTACTTATGGACCCACATTGATGATGTAATCTCCTGAAAACAGGTATTTTAAGAATAGAATTGTATTCTATATATGTTGTATGCATACAACATATATAAATCTAACCTATGAATAAATAATAAGGAAATTTTAAAATAAAATGTAACAAAACCTTTTTTGATATGCCCAGGAATCATAGTATTCTATTCAACATGGAAAAATAACATGTAGTATCTTCAAATATTTTAAATTAATTATTGATAAAGAGCACTACTACTCTCTGTCACTACAGTGCATGGTAACACTAAACATTATGTATTATAAGCATTTTGCTTCAATATATTATTTATGCTTCTTAGTTAATGATATTTTTATTAGTTAAAGAACAATAATGATTTAGAGAATGGTAAGTAACAAATTCATGTATTTTTAAAATTATATTATTTTCTTTTACTAGTCTCTAGAAATTACTGATAGTCCTTAAAAGGTATTTGATACTCTTACAAAGTAATCTGTCATTATCATGCCCTGAACCTTCATTGTGTGTAAATGAGAAATTGAAATAATTTGATCTAAAACATGTTTTCATATTTTTGTTTATGTATCTGAAATACAACTTTTCTCAAAGTAAAATCTAATTGTGAAACTTGTTATTAGACTAAACAAATGCACTTAAATTGCTTACATATGGCAATTCCCATATTGTCTTTTAACACTATCATATTACACAGTATGACAAAATTTTGAGAACTAGTTTTTAAAAACAGCAATTCATATACAACATGTGATGTGCATATTTCTCATTATCCCTAAATTCCTTATTATAATACACAAAGCATGTTACTGCCCAGTTGATACCATGTAAGCCTTTATTTAGAGGTGTATTTGTAATATTTTAAATATACACACTCATAAACAGGCACACACAATCCATACATATCCATAAACACACACACAAAGAAAACTAAGAAAATACTGATAATAAAGTGATACAAATTTGATGAAGGCAAGACCAAAACAAAACTATCATACTTTATGTTTGACATGTAATTTCACATAAGAAATCTCAAAAATATTGAAGACACTATTGTATAGAAAATTAAAAGGAATATTTGAAGCAAAACATGATATAACATTTGAGAGTTTTTCTTTATCAGTTAGTGCGGTATAAATGTAATCATCAATATATATTGACTATATCTCTTATTTAAATGGAAATTTACTTTGTAGGTATAATATGTGCTTTTCTCTCTTTTTTTTTTAACATACTGGTTTAAGTATTGAATGACTTCTTTGTGCTGAAAGGCTTTATGTGAAAAGCATTTGAGTGATAAAAGAAGTCAGTGTGCTATAACAAAGAACTGGGATTGAGTTTGACATGAAATGGAGGAGAAGGCACAGCATGAGAGACTAGTCATAGAAAATAGCTAAGCAAACATAGCAAATTAGATATCAGTGTAAGGTGTGATTCATGGATCTATTAAGGTGAATATGATGTGATGCCATGAAGTATAGTGTTAGAAAATTCAAATAACAAAGACAAAGTATTGAGGTGGCAAGTATAGGAAGCAAACTAAAACGAGATACAATCAGGGGAGATGTGTAAATGGCCTAATGGTATCTACTGCAAATTTCAAGGCCCTACCCAGTGTTTGAAGCCAGATATCAACAATTTCAGGAGAGCAATTGATAAAATGATAATACATTTATTTCAAAACACCCAAGCAAAAGTCTCATCCTATTGTTAATTATGGCACATGTGCCAGATTTTACTTATGGTAGTCTAATTTTATCATCCTTTTTCTTCCCTGTATAATGAATCCTTTGTACTATATTAAAGTGGCTGAGAATTTGTTTCTGAAAAATCTATTTGATCTCATTGGTCTAATGGATTATCTTTGCAAAAATCTCACACTGTTTTAATTCTTCTAGATTTATGAGAGTTCTTTCAATATGGAAATATGGTTAGGTACATTGTACTTTTTCAAGCTTTTCTTTTCTTGCTAATTTTGTTCCTGAGTATTTTTACATGAATTTTAGAACCAGATTGTTGATTTTGAGGAAAAGAATTACGAGTGTACGTCTTAAAGTCCATAACTTAACTAAAAATATGTAGCATTACATCATTCAATTTTCCTGTAAGTGAACATGAAACACTCCTATTGAAACCAGAATTAAGGACAGGTAGTTGGTGTAGAAATAGGGGATCTGGTCAAATTGAGGAAATGAAGGCCATGAAAGCCATCTGCCTCTGGAAGTTGGAGATTTTTCCTGGAAGAATGGAATGTCAAGATCTCCAGAGCCCATTGATTACCAAATTTACCTACCTTTAGCAAGGACTGCAAGCATGGAGCTGCTAATTAATGCCCCCTGGGCCCTTATCTGCCTGAATCACCTTGGCCCTCCCCCTGCCCATGCCTTCTCACTTAATGCAAAACCAGGCCTAGTCATGTAGGCAGGAAGGAGAGATAAGGGGAAGAGAACTGGAGAACAAAAGAGACTTTAATCTATAAGAGATGTAGGGTGCACTCACTTCTTGGGACTTTAGAACAACAGCCATGGCCCCCTTCTTCCTGCCAGAAGAAGTCTGTATTATTACCTGTGGGGGCTGTGCCATGTGGGTTGCTCCGGGATGGCGCCTGGTGGCCAGTCGGAGGTTGCTTTGATCACATCGATGGTGAGGAGGTTAATTAACATAAGCACACTCAGGTGATTTATCACTGGCCGTATTCAATTAAGTCCACGTACACAACGTGTGCACAGGTGTTCCCGTGTGCTCCTGCTCATGCCTGCTCATTTTAACCTTTGCCGTGATAGGGCAGCTGGCTCCTCACCTGATCTCAACTGGCGCAACCCTGCCCTCTGCCTCCTGGAGGGAATATAAGCAGGCAGTAGGTGGAAGGCAGGGGTAGCAGCTAGCAGAGAGAAGAAGCAGCAGTAAGCAGCAGCAGCTAGCAGTGAACAGAACCAGAAGTAAGAAGCAGCAGTAAGCAGAGAGGAGAAGCAGCAGTAAGCAGAAGGGGAAGTAAGAAGAAGCAGCTAGGAGAAGCAGCTAGCAGAGAAGCAGAAACAGCTAGCAGAGAGAAGAAGCAGCTAGCAGTAAGAAGCAGTAGGCACTGGCAGAAGGCAGATCATAGAGCGGAGAACTGAGAACATACCTCTAGGTTGCACCCTTTAGTTCACAGGATGCAGGATGCACCTCTAAGAAGAAGCAACAGAGTTTAAGAAGAAATAGATCTCTGATAAGCGTAGCAAGCCTTCTCTTTCTCTAAAACTTCCTCTAAGCAAAGTTTCTCTTCCTCTAAGCAAAGTTTCTCTTCCTCTAAGCAAAGTCTTTCTTCCTGATAAGCAAAGTTTCTCTTTCTATAAGCAAAGCCTATCTTTCTCTCAAAGTTTCTCTTCCTCTAAGCAAAGTCTCTCTTCCTGATAAGTAAAGTTTCTCTTCCTCTAAGCAAAGTCTCTCTTCCTGATAAGCAAAGTTTCACTTCCTCTAAGCAAAGCCTATCTTTCTCTCAAAGTCTCTCTTCCTCTATAAATTAGTGAATATAGGAAAAGTAGTTTATTTTCAGTTCACCTCAGTTAAATACCCGCGCAATTGTTGCCGCAGGCAGCGACAATTACCTTTAAATAAAACCTGCTTAATATGCTTGCCTTGGCGTGCTTCTCTAGTGTTCAGTCTTCAACATTAGAAGGAGCAGAACTCGTCACCGGCAAACGGCGGTATCACTATGTTTACATTGGTCATCTTTAATTTTCCTCATCAATGTTAAATAAAAGTTAAATTAGTGGTGCTGAATTTATTTTTGTTAAAATTATTATATCACCTTGATATTTTATGCCATTGCAAATGGTTTCAGTTGAAAATATTATTTCTTAAATTATTTGTTTGGAAAATATGCCTCAATAATATTTTATAGTTTTGAGTATAGAGTCTGAAGTTTATAAAATATTGCATGAGATTTATTATTATGTATTTGGCTTGTTTGCCTGTGATTTTTTTCTTGAAGTAACTGATAGTGTTCTTTTTAGATTCAAATATCTAATAACCACTGACATAAAGAAATATAACTGAACTTTATATACTGTTTTTTTGTATAGTGAATTGCCAGATTCCCATAACTTAGCTACTTTGTATATTTAAATATTTTATATATGTTTAATCATTTTGTCTACTTATATTGAAGTTTGTTTATCCTTTTAGACCTTTAACACATATATTTCCCCTGCCTACTGATTTCCACTAGAAAGGTTAAAAGCAATAGTGAATGTGGGTATTCATGTTTCATGGGCAAGATCTTGGAGACAGTCTCCAATAATATCGCCTATGACACTAGACATCAGTTAGTGATATTTTGTGCTCTTGCTGCTGAATGCTATTGTATTTCCCTGTTTCTACTGAAAATATCACATCTCTTAATTAAAACTTATATTTATATTAGTATAGCAACTTTAAAGTTTAGTAAATTTATTGTACTGTAATGGAGGAACAAGACCTGATTATAAAATGAAATTATAAGAACATTCCATTGAAGAATCAATGCCTGGGGAAAAGGTTAATCCCCCTGCCCCTCCACCCCCCAGTCAGCTCCCATCAGGGAGCCTAATTAACCGTGGGTCCTTTTCTATTGGATTGTAAATAGCTAAAGGCATGAATCTCTCTTCACATGTAAACATCCCTATGACAGGTTTCCAAGGTAGGAATTCAACAGGTGCCTGTGAAAAGAGTCATTTCTTCTCAGACTTTGAAACTTTGTGAACTCTGTAGGAATGTAGCTGCATCGCTTAATTGTTATGCCAATTAACTGCTGTCCTAAATTATAACTTTGTAGGCTTGGTTCTTAGAAATATAGTTCTTAAGGACATAAACTCAAGTCATCTTGAGTTACTGCTGCCTGTGGTGAAGGCCAGTTCATGATAAAACTCACAAGTATTTTATTGTCTTTGCTCTATACCAGTGAATTATTAATGGTAAATTCCCTGTGCATGTCCTTTGGTCACCATAGGCCAAGAATTCAAACACACCAATGTTGTAAAAGTTGAGAAATTATGTCCAATTTCCTATAAAAATCCCGTGTAACCTCCGCTCACTGGCTCATCTGGGTTCCCTAAGCATAAATGAACCTGAGTTCTCCAACCCTAGAATAGTGCTTGGTCTCTTGCTGAGTATGATTTCCATAACAGCATAACCTTTCTACTTTCTTAATTCAAAATTTATATATATATATATATATATATATATATATAATGTGTCATTTTTAAAGCAGTTTACATTTATTTCAAAACATTTTGAAAAACATTTTACTTTTTAATGCTAATAGTTCCTATTTGTATTCATTGTAATTATTGATATATTTGGTATCTATCCTCATACTTTTAGTTTTTCATCTGACTCAGTTCATAATAGTTTCTTTTGTATTTTGCTCTTTCTTAGATAATTCAAAATGTATTTTTCAATTTTTTCATTTATTAATTTTCTATCTTTACAACTTTTCCTCTTCTTTAGAATTATCCTAAAATTTACACATATATTTAGTATAATTATTGAACATTTACACCATAGTACTAACAAAGAACTAAAGACACTTTAACTTTATATACCTTAACCTGACCTTTTTATTATTACTCATAATCATTTCAATGAAGCCCATATTTTAAACACAGGAAGATATAAATGCTATTTCATGTAGATATCATTCTTTTATATTTGTCTGTATAATTACCTTTTGCAGATCTTTATTTTTTTCTATTTTATTTAGGTTAATTATTGTGCTAAAAGTGAATTTCACTTCAGTGGCTTACTTTTATAACCTTTTTTATATTGTGTCTGCTGGACCTGAATTACCTCTGTCTTTGTTGTGTTCAGATGTCTTTGTTTTGCTGTCTTTTTTAATATGATTGTTGTAAAAAGCAGTATGTCAGCAGTTGTTCCTTGTAGCACGTTAAAGATGTAATTATATTATTTTATGATGTCATTCCTTTCCATTGAAAGGTCAATCATCTCTCTTCTTTACTTCTTGGAATTGATCGACTTGTTTCTAAAATAATCTGTTTGCCTAAAATTATTTTATGAATCTAAAAATAATTGTGATTCTCTATAATTTTTTTCTTTCCCATTATTTACTTTTATTTCATCTATTTTAAAACTTTGAATTTTTTCTAATATCTTTCATATATTTGTATTTTTTCACATTTTCTTTATACTTAAATTTAATGATCTATACTGACATATCTTCTCATCTACTAGTTCACTGTTCTAATTTAATTTGCTTTTGAAACCCTTTACTGTGTTAATTTTGTTTTTGATCACAGAAATTCTGTATGATTTTTCTAAGTATAATTCTGGTAGAGTTCTCCGTCATTTTATTTATTTTTCTTCTCGCTTTCCTTTTTTGTATTTTCTATTTTTCATAGTTTTTTTATGGTGTTTATATGACAACTCTAGTATTCTAATATTTATTTACTTATTTTTCTCTGTGATTGGGTCCTATGGTTCTTTTTCTTCATGTGCTCATTACTCTTAATTTATTATTAAACATTTTGCATAAATAATTATAGAGACTATGAATTATGATAGTTGCCTTTAAAGAGAGAGAATTCTTTTCTGGTAGGTAAGCCAATATTTATCTTAGTGTAATTAGTGAATGAATCAATTTAAGCTGTTTTTCAGTTTTTGTAAATTTTCTGATTTACAACCTAATCCTAAGAATTAATCCTCCTTGAAGTTTCAAGGAAACACTGAATTATCTATGATTTTTCTTCTTTCTGGTAAGTTCTGAACACTGGTTAAGCCCTGTCTCCCAAAACACAAAAAACTTAAGACTTGAGAAGTGATACTTCTTCTACAGCATACCATAGACTGCACAGATTTCCTCATCATTGGTATCTCTGCAAGCAATAATGATTATTGAGTCACATGATTCAGGCAGCAATGTTATTTGAACTTCTGCCTACATCAGTTGAAGAGTACATTCATGTCCTGAATTCATTTCAAAAAGACAGCATTCCATATCACCTGTGATATGAATTGGAATAACATTCTCAGATACAGACTATGCTGTCTTCAGTAGCCAAAGAGAAATAGAAGGTGCTTTTATTTGAATCTGTGTGTATATGTGTGTGTGTTCTGCATTATGAGCAGTTCTAAAAAAAATAAATTTTAAAACAGGGGATGCTGAGGGTGTTGTTTAGTGGTAGATATTTGCTCATCATATAAAAAGTCTTGGGTTTAATTCCCACTGAAATAAACAAATAAAAAGAAGGCTACTATTGAATCTCTTAATGGGATCCTCTAACCAGCATTTTTAATGCTGCTGATAAATTGTACATTATCCAAATATTCCTTTGAAACATTAATATAATTATGCACAATTTATCCACTTTTCTGAAACCTTAATTCCCTTTGTTCTTAGCAAATTTACAGATCGACTTATCCTGGTAGTGAGTTTGCATCATCTCATGGAATAATTACCAGGACTTTAAATTCTTCATTTGAAAACTTGTTCCCAAATCACCAATATTTGCCCTACTGATCTTGTATTCTATATTCCTTATCAAATTGATTTCCATGGATATATTTTTCTAAAAGAGAGGGACTGTACTCTTGCAGAGGGTCTCAAGATTCAGGGCAATGTGGAGTTGAGAACTCGGTAGGTCATCATCTTAAATTTCCCCAAACTATGTGCCAAGGCTCAATTCATTCCCAACAAGGACTCTAATGTTGTCAAAGTGTACCTTCCTTGGTTCATAGTTGAAAATTCTTTGGGAATTTGTTGCATAAAGCATTAAATATCAGGTCTTCACTTTAGAATGTTTTCTTTTACTCTTTGTCGTGCAAAAGAAGAGACTATGTTTTTAGTGGGAGGAAGATAAGAAGACAGTATCTTTATCTTTATCTTTATATATTGTTTAGAAGAATCTGGGAATTTCCACTTGGCTTTCATTTCCCTGTTTATTACTATGAATCATTTCCTTAGAATTTCAGTAAGGTTAGTAATAGCTATTGCCACTTGCCGCCGACCAGCGGGACAAAGGACACGTACACTTCAGAAGTTCATGAAGCAGCTTCCACTTTATTCGGATAACACTCTCAATATATAAGCAGTCTCATGCATAAGCAATTGTAATCAGATATGTCCATCCAATCCTATTAAAGGTCAAGCGATCATGAACTCAAGCATACATGTAAGATATATCTGTCCACACACTAAGCAGCTGAACTAATTATCATACAGCCAATGGTAAACGCTTCCTGTTTTTCTCAAGGCGCATTCAGCAGCCCTCTGGCTCTCTGCCAGTCGCCATCTTGGATGCATGTGGCATAACCCTGGGCCCCAGGTCTCACCTGCCACAAGCTATCCTGTCCCATTTTTCTTATATATTTTCTTCCCTCATGCTTTTTAAACTCCTGTACGTTGCTATCCATAGTTAGTGATTTTACTTTCACTGAAAGCCACTGAAATTCATCACTGAAGAAATTTCTTATTATCTGCCTATCATTGTATGTCTGGGACAATCAGTGTGCCATGGGATAGTTCCATTGAGTGATGGAGGTCTCTTTGACAGCCAAGCAGTGTGTTACTCATCCCCAAGACCAAATTACTGCAGATTGTTTTCTATAAGGTACAGACTTTGGTCCAGTACAGTACACGGGGTGCTTATTAGGTGCTATCACTGATTTAGCAAATTTGGAGCCAGGTGGGAGAGGTGGATTAAGTAATGAGAAAACTCTTGTTTTGAAAACCAACCAGTTTTCTCATCAGATTCCATTGGAGGGACAGAGCAATTTTCTATGTTAGACAAACAGAGCAGAGCCCTTGATCAGTCTTTGCATAATGGCTAAAGGAGGTCATCTGCAGCTGAGTCAATCCTAACTACACTGACAGCTGAAAACATTCTGCAGCATCACTTCATGGCTAGGATAGGTGAGATACCTATCCTTGCCTGAAGAAATATCCAAGCAGTGCATGACCATTTTCAGCACATATCCATGTTCTGTTTTGTTCTATTTTTGTCATGTTCTAAATCAATCTTGATTCATTACTATTATAAAAATGACAAAACAAATACTAAAACAAAAAAAAATCTCCCATAAGGTTTTAGCGTTTTAATATGATTTTTTAACTCCTTTTGCCTAGATTGCTAAATATTTAGGAAACAGTTGAAGAGAAAATGAATTAAATAAATTATATCAACTTCTCTCTTCTTACAATCTACTCCCTGAGGTCAAGATCAGGCTTTCGTGACAGCTCCTCAATACAATATATTTAATATAGGGCTGGGATTGTAGCTCAGTGGTTGAGTGCATTCCTAGGATGGGTGAGACACTGGGTTTGATCCTCAGTACCACATAAAGACAAATAAAGAAAATAAAGGTTAAATTATTTAAAAAATTATCAGAACTATTAATTAAATATATATACATTTAATATAGACACAAATACACAGTCATATTTCAGTTATTATAATGAGAAATGAGGCATATTAGTCTTGTATAAGAGATGCCTTCATTAAAAAATGGAAGACTTTTTCACTGTTTAAAATATACTAAAATTATCTGACAGCTTCTTTCTATCATATACTTGCATGACACCTGTTATGCACCATCCTCTAGATAAAACCGTGCTATTAGAGTCTTGGAATCTGACCTCATCGAATTAGCTTTTCCATGTTTGGAAAAAAGGAGAAATGTGGAACATAGCTGGAGTTTTTAAATTAATCTTAAATGAACAGACTTGGGAACAAATTAAAGTTGGATGAATTATATTCCACAAATTGGTTCTAATATGAAGTGGCAGAGGATAACAATACATTATAGTTGTTAAAATCAGTTTAGTTTTTATGAATGAATTTTCCATGCATGTTAGATAATGTTTTACTCCTCTATACTGAAAAGTTAAATTCAATTAGTTACTGAGGTCAAATACTCTCAGGAAAGGAAAATATTTACATTGCACGGGATAAACTATCTAGAGAAAGAGAAATATAAAACCTATACACTGAATATAATCAATTTGAAATACTGAAAAAGAAAAAGAATATTCCTTTGACTTTGACTTAGTATAGTGCATAAAACAGTGTGGATGATATTCTCTGTCAGAATTGATTTGTGTTTTTTATTTTCTTCTTCCTTTACTCTTGTTTTAGCATTTAACTTTTTAAATAGTAAAACATTTTACTTGTAACTTTCTTTTCTTAATGTTATTGAGGTATGACTGACAAAAATATTGCATATATGTAAGGTGATGTGATGTGATATACATTTTAACAAGATTGTCACAATCAAGTAAATTAAGATATACATCATCTTGCATATCTACCATTTTTATTGCTGTATGACCACTTTAGATTTATGTTTTAAAAAATATCAAGTGTATAATATAGTGTTATTAACTATACTCACACACTATACATTAAATCTCCAAAACTTAGCTTATAATTGCATGTTTATGTCCTTCAAAAAATCTCTCAATTTTTCCCAAACTCAGTCCCTGCAATCACCATTTTACTCTGTTTTATGAGTTCAATCTTTTTTAGATTCCATACATAAGTGAAATTTCCTGCTTTTTATTTTTCTGTGTCTGCCTAATTTAATTTAGCATAATATCTTCTAGTTTAATCTATGGTGTTATAGGTGGCAGGATTTCTTTCTATCTTAAGGTTGAATAATATTACATTGTGTATTGCTATTTTATTTATCATCAACTTATGTATCATGAATACAGACAGCACTTTAAGATCCAGATTTCATTTCTTTTGGATATTGGATTATTCAGTCATCCATTATTCTAACAAATACTTGAGATGTTCAACTTAGGAAGTATAAAGGTTTATTTTGGTTCATGTTTTTGGAGGTTACATTACATGATCAGTTAGCTTCATTGATTTTAGGCCTTCTGTGAAGTAGTTTATCATGAGATCATGTGGTGGAGCAAAACTCCTCACCTAAATCCCAGGAAGAGAAATAGAGAGGAAAAAGGGACTGGGCCCAATATTCTCTTCCAGGGCATGCCCCAAATTTTCTGAATATTTCCAACTAATCTCCACCACTTAATGTTTCTACTACCTCTGAAGAGCACCAAGGACCATGCCTTTAACACAGGGATTTTTGGGGCATGCTCCAGATCCAAGCTAGAGCAGATATATAACCAAAAGTAGGATTGCTGAACCATTCGAAGTTCTTTTTAAAAATTTCTTTAGGAACCTCTCTTCTGTTTTCCATAGAATCATTTTTAATATTCATCAACAATGTTAAAAGACATCTCCCTTTACTCCATGTCCTTGTCAACACTTAACTTTTGAAGTTTTGATTATAAAAAAACCTCAATAGATCTAAGATGATCATTCAGTATTGTTTTTATGTTGAGCACCTTTTATTGTACCTGTTGACTACTGGGTATTTCTTTTTTGGAAAAATGGACTTTCAGGGACTTTGTCATCATTACTTGGAATATTTGATTTTTAAAAATTTTTGTTTTTGTTCTTTTAGCAATTGAATTGTATGAGTTCTTTACACCTTTTAGATACTAACCCCTTATCAAATATACATCTTGCAATTATTTTTTTCCTACTCTATAGATTGCCTTTTCTTTTCTTTCTTTCTTTCTTTTTTTTTTTCTGATTGTTTTCTTCTGTAGTAGAAACTTTTAGCTGCAGTTTGATGTGTTTCACATAATTTTGTTTGCTTGCTTCCTGCACAATTTGAGTTATAGCAAGAAAATCATTGTCATGCCCAATTTCATTGATTTTAAATGTTCTTCAAGAAATTTTATGGTTTTAAAAATTAAATTTATTTTTAATATATTTGGAATTTTATATGTGTGTGTATTTGTAAAACAAGGGTCTAATTTCATTGTTTTCCATGTGGATATTCAGTTTACCAGCACCACTCACTAAAGAAATTAACTTTTCCCATCCTGCATTCTTGCTGTCCTTTTTGAAGATTAGTCGAGCTTATACAACTTGGGCTCTATTTCATCCACTGGTCTGTCTGTTTATATACCATTAATTTTTGTTTACTATAGTTTTATAATGTAGTTTGAAATCAGGAATATGATGTCTTCAATTCTGTTTATCTTTCTCAAAATACTTTAGATGTTCTATTTCTTTTATAGTTCTATAAGAAGTTTAGGATTTTTTCTATTTCTGTAAAAAATTACTATTATTTTGTGAAGATTGCATTGAATCTATAGATTAATTTGGGTATTATGCTTGTATTAACATATTCTAATCCATGGGCATGGAATAAATTTCCATTTATTTGTATAATCTTCCATTTATTTCATTAATCATATCATTTTCATGTGTTTTTTCTTATAATTGGATATTTGTAAATAACTTGCATTTTAGTTCAATAACTTTTTTTTCCCATGATTAAGTAAATAGCTTAAATTCTGCTAACTGTTTTCAGGTCTTCCTTTGTATTATTCAATACTAGAATTTCTATTGGGCTAATAATATCCTTTCGTTCTTTACTTTTACTTTCTTACTTTTCATTGAGCTTAGAATGATTGTTTCACATTATTTTCCATCAACACATGTATCTCTATTTCTTTGGGTTCAGAATTTTATTAGTATCCTTTGGTTGCTTCATTTTCCCATTATTCTTTGAAATCTGTGTAGCCTTGCACTGGTGGTTGTGAATGTGAAGAAATAAACATCTTGACCACTTTTACTGGTTGGTTTCAGTAAGTTGAAATCTTGTAAGTTTGAGCTGACAGTATTGAATCTGGAATAAGGGTTGAGTGAAGTTGTATTTAATCATGTGGCTGCTTTTGTGTGAACAGTTGTATCCACAATTGGTAGACCAGTTCACAGCAGCTATACTAGGCATAGTCTTATACTATCCTTGTTTATAGTGGACTGTTTCCAAAACTTTAGGAAACTGAGTAAAATTTCAGCTTCACGATTTGCAGTCAGTGAGCCTACTACTATGTCCTGGATGAATATGGCTTCCCCCTGGTCCTTGGAAGGGATTCCACTGGATGAAAATTAGTGGGTCTCGATTTAGGCTGTACTGCCTCAGTCATCAGCTGAAAGTGCCTGTGTGGGAATTACATCAAGAACAATAAGCAAGTCTGATAATTTTAGAGTTGTCACTGAAGTCATGAACAGGTATTTCTTTTCGCAAGTTTTTGGTCAGACCAACTTGCTGTTAAGGTCACAGTTGAAAGGGGTTTGAGATGATGTGTAGGGTAATTTGAAGATTTACAATGAAAATTAGGTCATTAAATCAGCCTAAAGAGGAACTGCTGAGCCCATTCTGTGTCTGCTGTGAGGCAGAGACCAGTAAGCCCCTTTTAGGCATCTATTTCTGGGTCCTTGTCCCAATGGGACTAATCTGGATCCACGACTAAGGATGCCTGAAATTGAATTATGGGGTAATTTTGAGGTAACAGATAGAACAATGGATCTACCTATGGAATTAGAGAATATGATTATTCTTGCAGCATTGGAAAAAAGTTTTGGTAGCAATAGCAGAGTCAAATATGTCTGTGGCTGAGTCTAGCAGAGATTGGAATCATTTTCAGATCTAGATCACAGAACACATCTGACAGGCCTGCCCTCAAAAAAGTCATTCTTGTAGGTTGTAGGATCCAGTGGGGTTTAAAAACCCTGATCTGAATCCCAAGTATCCCACTAGGAAGTTTTGTCCCTGAATGACTGTAAAATTGTTATTACTATGGGTGTATGTGATTGGGAAAACACCTAACTGATCAACTGCTGACATCACTGTTGATTCGATTTGAATGTTATATTTTTTAATGACCTAATATGTGGTCTTTCCTGAAAAATGTTGCCTATGAACTTGCATAAAAGTGTATTCCGTTGAAGTTGAATAAAATGTTTTGGACATATTAGTTGCATCCAATAGGTCTGAAATGTAATTCAAGTTCAATGTTTGTGTGCATTTTGGTGTTTTAATAATTTTTTTAAAGTGAAATATTGATATTCTTGTTATAACATTGCTGTATATTTTCTATTCATATCTATTAATATTTGCTTTATGTATTAGGTGCTCTGAAATGCATGCATATATATTTGCAATTGTTATATTACTTGCAAAATTGACTCCTTTATCACTATATAATGACATTGTCTTTTTTTATAGTTTTTGACTTAAAGTGTACTGAAGATTCTTAGTAGAATGTGTGACTTTTTGTCCAGTCCTGAACCCACGTTGCTATGAGTCTTTTACCTCTCTTTCCCATCTATTTCTAGACACACAGTCCTGAGGATTCCCTCAATATTTTGTATTGGTGAGTGACCAGCAACCCTCTCATCTAAGAGAGCTGGATCTTCACCCACTATTCTCTCTTCTCTACAGGTGGAACTGTGGAACAAAGACATCTCACTTAGCACTGAACTATGTGACTTTGGGGAAGATGTGATTAGTTAAAACATTTTTGTTGTTGTTTAATCACCTTAAATGTAAATGTGCCTACCATTGAATTTCTTACTCTAAGATGTGCCAAACACCCACAAACCCACTCCTATCCTTGAGTGATTACTATACTCAAACACTCTGTGGAAATGAAAATAGAGAATGCCTATTTCACCACCTTACTGATGTCAGTCCTGATTTGAATTTGAATTAAAAAAAAAATGCCAAAAAAACAGAAAATTGCAAGTGTTTAAATACATATTACGAATGTCCTTACATTTGCAATCTTTAATGATTAAATTATTTGAAGTAGATAGTTCAAACTTAACCTAATACATCCTCCCCCAGTGTAATTTATTAATGGAATATCTTACTATAAGAAAACACATTTAATATTTCAAAGTGTTTTGACTATGAGGTCTATCTACTATCATATAGTAAGGTCATATTAATAAGGATTCCTCTCCCCCATGAACTAAAATAAGTGGTAAAATGTATTGTATTTTCTTATGATATAAAATTCAATGTAGTTGTGTTGATAAACTTTAGTATACATGAAACACTTTAAAATGAAGAAATTTTATGGCAAACCTTAAAAAAAGTGATAATTATTTCTCACTTTAATTTGAAACAAATACTCTAAAATGGCTGGATTGTTGAAAATTTTTCAATAATTATTTTATTTGATGGAGCACTTACAATTTTATTTCATATTATGAGTATTTTAATGTATTTTCCTTTCACACATATAAGTTAGACAAAAAATGACATCCTTTACATTATTACCTTTTTTTCAGAAGCCTATGGAAACTAGAATTATTTTCCCACATATTTGAACTTCTAATATGAACATAACTTTGGTTGAAATTAATTATTCTGGTACTGGATTGTAAGGAAATAGAAAATCTAATATAAAATATTTTTCATATCACTGTCTAACTACATCAAAAGATATAGAACTAGAATAACCTATTATTTTTACTGTGATCAGACACAGTTTGTCCCAAATACCACCATGTCTGATAAAATTTGATGATGTTTATCTAATTGATACCTTTTTATACTCTAATTGCTGTTGAAAAATGGAAAGCCTAAATTCTATACCTAATGTCTGAAATAGTAAGCATTCTTTTCTGATTTTCCAACATTTAAAAATGTATTTATATAAAAGTTTTATATTAATAATATATCTTAATTGTGCTCTGTTCATATGTATCTTGTGAACTCGTAAAAAGCAATACTGTTTTCTTTTCTATGACTGTTAACTATGATCCTGAAATACAATTTAATGGAGTTCATATACAAATGTCCTTAAAAATATCTTTCTAACTGCAATCTAACTCAGCCTTCCCTGTCACTTTTCTTTTTGCCTCTCTGAATTAATTTTACTCACTTATAGCATTGAACAATGTTCTCAATGGTGTTAGCAATGAACAATGTTCTCAGTTGTGTTGATGTTCCAAAATACTGATTCTCTAATAAGTCAGTTTTCATGTACAATATTATAGGCTCTGGTTTGGCTTTATTATATTCTCATGTTGTCATGTAACATGTTCTATCATCCCTGTAAAAATCTAAGTCTGGAGATTTGACTATATCTAGGTAAATTGGATCCAAAATCATTTCTTAAGTAAGATTTTCCATTTCATCCAGTGCTGTATCAGGAGGAAGTAAATGCGTTTGTCTTATCCTTAGAGATGATGTTTCCTTGTTTGCTCAAGTTAGTGACTCCTGGATTTATCTGTTTAAATGTGCTTTCCCCATTTGTAATGAGTAAATTAATGCATGAGGTTATAATCTGATGATAGAAAGTGACTTATTCCTCAATACTCTTTCTGCTGATAGTCTCTAGCTTTATAAGATGAGTCTTTATAACCTGAATTTATGATTACTGCAAGGACTGTAAATGAGAGACTCTTTCTTCTGATTATATTTATTAACAGTTATTACTCTATAAATCATCATTGTGCATTCATGAGTTTTTTTATATCAGTGCATTATAGGTAACCACATTAATTATTCTTTTAATGCTCAAAGTACCCCAAATGTATTACAAACCCTCCCCTGTATCCCTTCACATTACTCATTACATTTCTGTTGGTTATACTTTGTTTTTGTTTGTTTGCATTCTACAATAATAAGAGATGAAGATTCATCATGTTCTTGTCCTGCTCAGACATGCTATGAGACATTTCTCCAGGGATCAGGAGTTTTTTTTAATAGGTATTGGTATTGAACATAAATGGTGTTTAAAGACAAAGGTATCTAAACACGATGACCTGGGTACTAGCTCTGTAATTACTTCTGAAGTATCATTGTATTTAGTCCTGAAAGTATGAATTTGTGCTATTGTGCTATTAAATTATAAATCTTTGTCCTAATTATCTTTATATTTGCCTCTATTTTTACCAAGAAAAATGAAAATGATTCTACATACAATAGTTTATTGTATAAGAATTTATATAATATAGACATATTCCCATATAATGAAATACAAAAATTTACAATATTTCTTATGGTCATCTTTTGGTATCCATGGGGATTGGTTATAGAACTTCCCAGAGGACTTATACTCAAATCCTTTATGGCACTGTATTTGCATGTAAACTCTGCACATCTTCATGTTTATTTTAAATCACCTTTTAATTGCTTTTAATACCTAATGCAGTGTAAACATTATGTAAACAGTTATTATATTGAATTTTTTAAAAATAATGGCAATGAAAAATTCGTACATATTTAAGACAAATTGAGTTTTGAAAATTATTATTTTTTTCCCATAGTTCCCAGATTGGTTGAATCAATGGATTCGGAAACTACAGATATGAAGGACTAAATACATATATGATTTTAAAATTACACATTAAATATCACTACTAAAAACATAACAGAAAAGTAAAGCCTAATTTTTTGTATTTGGAAAATATATGAATGATTGTAAGTCAAAAACACTGTGTGCCAAATCAATTGGAATAATTATTTTCTCTATGTAGTTATTTTAAATTTGATATATATTAATTTATTTGACTTTCTCTTAATTTTATTCAACTCAGTTTTGGTTTCTTCTTTGAATACAATTTTATATTTAACTGTAAATCTGTCTCACAAATATTTATATATTCATATTAGAATGAAATACTTAGAGAAATTTAATAGCTTGCTCTTTCTTTACTCTGAAACTACCCAGTCATGCTACCATTAGACTGTTTCCAAGTGTTATGAATAGCATTTCAATATATAACTTTGATAATGTGTTTCTCCAATTTGTGGAGTTTTTTTTTTTTTTTATAGATAGTTGATTTAGAAAACAAATGCATACATATTTTTTCAAATTTTTTAATTTTATTTCTGTAGGGGTTGTATAGTTTTGGACCTCTACTGACAATAGATGAGAATTCTTTCCCTGAGCATTATCAACAGCTTTATGAGTTTTCCTTTGTTTTCAAAATGATGGGTAAGAAGTGGGACTTCAAGGTAGGTTAGTCAGGTCCAAAGTAATGAAAGAACATGCAACACTTCAGATAGTAAATTGTAGGTTCACACAGAAGCCTATATTCTTCCTTACATCTATGATGCAGTCTCTGATTAAAGTCTTTAAATTTACCTAGTCCTAGGTAAAACAATCCTGAAATGAAAAGAAATGGCAAGTTGTCATTAGTACTTAGAAAAGATTGGTAAAATTCTCAACTGTTAACACTACACCAGAGGCCTCTTCTGGATTTTGAACAGAAAAGAAGCCATCAATGGGAGCAGGCAACCTTATACATAGATGGTATGACCACGATTCACATCATACGTTTATTTTGAGGATTGAGAAAATCTCCATGAATGTTTACTTACTTTTTAAAAAAGTGATGTCTTTAAATAAAAACATTATAATGTATTTTATTTTAAATAAAATTGTGAATTTGAATCTAATATAATGAAAATACGTATCTGGATTAGCTATATAACGTGGAGATTCAAGCACTGAGTGAGGAAGCTGATATTGAATCTCAGGTATGTTTTTTTTAAAAAAAACTTCTAATATTCTTTAAACTACAGTTGTAGACAAATATCACTGGAATTTCAGAATAACATGATGCTAATCTATCCTTTTAACATTTTCATGGAATAAAAAAAATTAAAAAACTTATTTCAAATGACTCCAAATTTTGACCTTTTAGTACCTTAAGAAATCACCCAATCCAGACCATGATAAGAAATTATATTATTAAATGATTCTTTCAGAATTTAGAGCATTATTAGGAGCTGATTTACTTCAGCCCCAAGAGGCATTGACATCATCAATCTTCAATCAGCACTTGGGGGCAGTAGTGTTCCTCTATTCTGCATTTTCCTAAAATTTTAGTGTATTTTGCTGAGTTTTTTCAGAATTTTTCTACATTGATATTTAAATTCTATACATTATGATAAAGGATCTCTTTTATCTATTTCCCTGTTATAGATGAACTTACCTGTGAAATAGGAAAACCTTGCCATAGCTTGACCAAAAGAATTCATTCATAGAATGAATACAGAAATTTCGTCTTTGTAAATAATTTAGAGATAGGTAATACAAAATAATCATTTATATCTGAAAAAAAAAGGAAATTCTGAAAACATGATATAATATCATAAACACAGTTTAATTAGTCATAGATTCATGACACTGTCAAAACATGCAATCTTAGTTATACAATAAGGATTGTGGTACTACTTAAAATATAGGAACAAGTCACTGAAATTCAGAAAAAAATCGATTTTGTTTGGGAAAAACTGGGTAACATTTTCACAATTATAGAACTAATTTAAAATAAATATTTTGTGAATTAATTTAAATAATTTTTTTTTCTATTTTTTTTTTTTTTTTTTTGCCATGCTGGGGATTGAACCCAGGGCCTTATGCTTGTAAGGCAAGCACTCTACCAACTGAGCTATCTCCCCAGCCCTAAATAATATTTTTAAGTTGAATATTTCTTATGTAGAAAAGTGGGATTATTGAAAAATATTTAATATAGATTTATCTAAATCTCATGGGTTTTATAGTAAACATGGTTTCTGTGTCATTTTCATATTTTAAAATATTTTTAAATATAATATTTCATGTTATTTCATATACTGGCTTCTGATTTATGAATTGAGAAGGAAAAAAGATTTTATAATTCACTTTATTGTTATTACTAGCAATATTAATTTCAGCATGAAAATATGAGTGCTGTTATCATTAAAAATAAAGAGGTTGAGTTTTTAAAGAAGTTTAAATGACATAGCATACTGTAAAACCCTCAGAGTCTCTTATTTAGGTGATCGTATTATATTTCTGACAATTTCAGTTTCACAATATCTTCAGGTGCTTCATGGGTATAATTTGCTCACTTACATTCTTTAGCTTTAAAAGACTGGAAATCTCTTATAAAAGTACAGAGAAAATGTGTAACAGTAGAGGTTTCAATTGCTACAAGTGGACTGCATACGAGTTTACAAACTATAGTTTTGCATCCTGTTTTCTATCCAGTGTTTCAGAAGAGTACATCTGCTTTACTTTTGTAAACAAGGAAAGGACCCTTTTTCTCAGGGCAAAGAGAACTCGGGAAATGTCTCAGGTGAACATCAAGTGCAGAGATGGATTTACTTCACCATTAAAAGCAAACACAAAACTCTTTGTGTTTTTTGGTAAGTCTAAACCTTCCACTCTACAACACACAAAATAAATCACGATAAATGATAGGTCACCCTATTGATTATCCCATATATCCTGCTGCCCAATTTTCCAAACACAATTAAGCTTTCCAAATAATTTGATTACAGAAATAGAAGAAAGTTGGAATGGTTTTGATCATGCTCTTCTACAGAAACAATACAAAATAACTAAATTTGAAGCAATCAAAATGAGAGCAATATATAGGAATCTCTAATTCCCATCTCTAATTCCTCATCAAAATACTGGGGCTGTAACATTGCAGAAATCAACTTTAGACTTATTTAGACACTCATCACAAGTGAAAAATGAGCATTCAGTTTCAAATGTAATTGTTAACATATTGCACAGAGACTCAGGTAGAGTCCTTTTTTTTTTTTTGGCACAGGACACTCAACCACTGAGCCACATCCCCAGCTCTTTTTTGTATTTTATTTAGGACAGGGTCTTTCTGCATTGCTTAGGGACTCCATAAGTTGCTGAGGATGACTTTGAACTCAAGATTCTCCTGTCTCAGAGCACACACACACAACCCCTCTTCCCCAGCCCTTTGCCAGCCACAAGGATTACAGGCGTAATCCCACGGTGCCTGGTTCAGGTAATAGTCTTAATGAAAAAAAAAAGTGATACTTTTAGTTTAAAAATACATGCTTTTTGGTGTGGCTTAAGTGACAGTTAATTTTTCTTCCCTTAAACCATGGTGAAAAATCACATATATATGTATATACAAACCATGGAGAAAAATCATATATATATATTTTTTTCTATAGTAATTCAGTGAGCATTTCATTAAATAACCTTTTGAATTTCTCTTAACCATTCCAAAAAAGGTATTATTGAAGATAACATTTTGTCTTACTCCAAGTGTAAAGATTTAATACAAGGTATAGAGTAAATCCTCTACATATTTCTAAACTCACATACTATAGCTTCAAAGTATAATTCAAATATGACATTTAATTCATAACTAAGTCTATGTCACTAATTAATAGCATTATATGTGGAAATTATTCAATTCTTAATTATTAACAATTACCACTCATTTAATGTATTTTTAACTTTCCAGCAATCAATGAAATTGGGATCAGGCCATTTAATGGTGGCTTTATATATCAATATGACCATATTCAATTGCAAAAGGAAGGCACATAACTAAAATTAGTTGTACAGAAAGGATAAATGTCTATTCCTACTGGAAAAGCTAGTGAAATTAATTTTAGAATGAGTAATTTTATAAATTTATGATGGAGCTCTATTTCTCCCTTTATTCACCTGACTGCTTTATATTTTGTTGGCTTTATTCTACAGAAATCTGATCCATTAACTATAGCATTTTCAGATTTTCATGATCTGTTCTTACTCTATGCAATCTTCAAAACAATAAGATTTTCTCTTTCTCATCTTCAGAGTCTAGGGTCGTACTTGCTCTGCTCTCTCTGGTGACTTGAGTATGTCTACATGGACCCTACAAACCAAAGCCTGATAACAGTTTGAACCTTGGCAGAACACCCTGTGATCCTCCCAGAACAGAAGGTGAAGGTGGACAAGGAGCTCTTGGAGATCCTCTGGCATCCACTGGACATTTCCTTGCGAGATCCTCCAAAACAGTTTCTCATTGCTTCCTATCTTCTGAACAGCCATGGAGCTCTCTGTCCCAGACTCCTTAAAACAGAGCTTCAGAATATAAAACGTTCAATTGCAGGCTAGAATGAACCCCACTGCAACAGAGTAGGTCAACTCCCATTGCAGTTCGTGGTCCCTTTTATCTTTGTGCCATCCCATTCTGTGTATGGGACACAGATCATGAGGATCTGACATCTTGCACTTCTTCTTTTCACTGGCTACTGTAAACAAGAGTGTTTCACTCAATAATTACCAGTCAAATAATTAGGCCTTGGCCATGACCTTGCCTTGTCATATAGGTGCTTAATAGAAAGATGAAATGCCCATGCAGCCTATAATGGTTAGAGACAAAAAAAAAAAAAAAAAAGGAAAACCAACGACAAAAACTTTTCATAATGTGAATGAGAGATTCAAAAACTTGAAACATAGAAATATTAAGTAGTATATAATATATATATATTTTAAAAATTCCTCAGAATTTTTATTGTATTCATTTTCTATTGATACTATGATAAATGTCCAGAGATTTAGTGGCTTTACAGAACACATATTTATTATCCTAGTGCTCTGAAAGATAGAAGTCAGATGATTTTGCTGGGTTTACTCTTGGGGGCAATCTATTTCCTTGCCTTTTCACCTTCTAGCTGCTGCCCACATTCATTAGCTCATGGTTCTCTTCTTCCATTTACAAAATCAATAATATTGCATGTCTGACAACTCTTCTGTCATCACCTCTCTCTCATGACAGCTTTTTGAACTCATATAATTAGATTGGGATCACAGAGTAATGATAATCTGGGATAACTTCCTTGTCTCTAGGCCCTTAGTGTAGTAACATATGCAAAGTCCCTTTTGCCATATAAAGTAATGTATTCACAGGTTCTAGAGATGCGGACATGGACATCTTTGGAGGAGATGTTATTCACACACCACACTGTACACTTGCCATGAGAAATTACTTGGGAAAGTTCTTCAGTGTTTAAGAAACATATTTGTAGCTATGCTTTCTAAACTTGGAATGTCAGCAACAGGGAATAAAATAAAAACTTGACTCCACAGTTCCAGAAGCCATGGGAGAAACCTAGAGTGAGCATTAGCAGTTGTTAGTAGGAACCACAGAAATCAAAATATCATGATCATTATGAAAGGCAGAAGCAGATGGACTATTCAAGACTCAGGGAGTGGTCTTACATGCAGAGATCTGACTGAAAATGCATGGCTTTCAAGAAGGAAATCAACAGGCAACTAAATTACTAAACAACAGGCAACCAAGGAACTGGTAAAGCTAAGATGTCATAATTGAAGACATCTGGATCACCACAGGAACCACAGTGCTCTAGGAATCACAGTTGTGTCCTAGATCTGAACCAATTAAAAACATTCAAATGCTTTGAGTAAAAAAAAAGAAACATAGATGAGTCTCCTAAGAAATTTTGTTATAAAAACATAAATATCAGCAAGAAACATTGATCTGATTCCTCTCCAAGGAAGTGTCTCATCAGTAACTCAAAACAAATCAACCACAGTTCCATCAAGAAACCTTCATGCACTAGACTGAATACAACCTTATCAGGAGTAAACAGAATCCTTATGAAAGACTTCCTTGCTGTTCTAGAGTTGGCTTAAATCATCCAGTACATATTTACTCATTCCTTGAGGGCAGGTAAATCCCACACTTTTCTATGTTATAATAGTCTCAGAAAATGACCAAATCAACATGGCATCTTAGGATAAAAGCATGGATATTCTTATAGTAATGGATTAGCTGGAAGTTTTGACTTTCAGAGGAATCTCCTGCTACTCCATGTGCTAAGGGGTTCAACATCACAGGCCTCTATAAACCAGCCATAGCACTGTGCACGAGCTATTCGTTGGAAGATCCTGTTTCAGCGAATAGCTTCAATTGATACACTTAGCAACAAGCGAATCCTCCCACCACCACCTTTAAACCATGTTTTAAAAAACCTCATGCAGAAATGTCTAAGCACTTATTTTTGTACATCATACAAATGTGTTCCGTATTACATATCTGCACTTACATAGATGCAATATCATCAGAAGAGTTGATTCTTACTTAAGGAGGTTATACAGTGCTTTTATTGCAAACACCAATTCTGGTTTATAATTATCAATTTTCTTTTTGCTATCCTTGCTTTATCTGAAGTCAAACATTTTAAATATCAATATATCCACAAAAAATATGTAGTAGGCAGGTGTTTTGATTCCTTAAACATTCCTCGTAATTGTTACTTTTTAAAAAATGAATAATTAAAATATATTTTTTAAAAGGTAGGAGACTTGAAACATTGCCATAAGTGCTACCATTATTTAGGTCATATTTTCTATTGGAGATGCGGTTCTGAACTCATTTTCTTTATTTGACCATATGATAAGAAATTGGAAGTTAGAATAGTAATGTTAACCTGATAAATTTATGCTTTTATATATCAGGAGTCTACAGACTAGCTGTCTGTTTTTGTCAACAAAGTTTTACTGGAACATAGCAACACCCATTAATTTACATATTGTGTATTACTGGTCTTACATGGTAATAACTGAATTGAGTGTTTACAAGAACTTCTTGCACCATAAAGTTTAAAAAAACTCTCTAGTCCTTTAAAGAAGGAGCCTGTCAATCTCTGGTTTATATCAATAAGGGCAGAGCATAGATGCAAAGAAAAAAGTGCTTTTACCTGATGAGAATTGAAGTGACCTTTTAGTTTACTTATTCAGAGATTCTTATTTGTTTCTCTTTTCCAGGTTATACACAGAGAACCTGATCATCTTATGATAACTGATGATATTACATTGGTTTCTTTTATCAATGACATCATACTGATACAGCTGGGAAGAAGGATGTAAATGGCACTTTAGGTGCTTTCTTAGTTCATCTGTGTGGCATATGAACATTATTCAGAATATAGAGATCTGCCATTTCATTGAAGAATCACATTTGCATACAAAAAAAGAGGAAATTCTCTATTTAGTCTGAGTACAAAACCCTGTAAATCAGCAGATTAATGAAAGTTATTTGGCAGACTGAGAAGCTATCTAAAGTTTTCAGCAATCTGTTATTTTGATAATTTTAATAATCAGCCTAAAGGCAAGTATTGGATTATTCTGGCTTTGAAAATACTAGAATAGATATTATAGAGAGATAAGGAGCAATTGAAAATTACATGGATGATATTATGGGGAGTTTAGAATGAAATTAATAACTTTTAGTCCCATGAAATTTTACAGAAAAGTATTTTACACAGACACATTTTTAAAATAGCATACTGGGAAAATGTTAATAAAACTATATAATTAAAAGAGGATACTCTGCATTCATGATAATTATTACTGACATATAAAACACCTAACCTTGTATGTCACTCTAGTACATTTAATTATATTTAAAAACACGTAATAAAATCTCCAGTGCTAAACTAAGTTGTGTTGGGTATTCATTAACTGGAGTAAGAAGGCAAATTACTTAGTAGGCTGAAAACTGAAAATCACATCTTCATGTGGACATTTCTTACAGGTCATCAGGTGTGAGAAACAATTGTGACCAGCATGAGGCTATTGTGTCAAATGATAATCAAAGACCAAATACTTATATTCTAATCCAGTCTATGATCTCAGTATTTGGAAAGCAAACTGAGGATTCCAATAATGGAAGTTGGATAGTGGAAGTAAATTATAAACCACTCAACTGACTTGATTTTTACCTTATTTCATTAAGTTTCTTTTTAAACTATGAGATTAAGCTTACTAGTAATGAAATTAAAATCTGCTATAATCTACTCTTTTCTGCCTAATTGAAATAATGGCCCATAAAATGCCCTTCCAGAATATATTCATTTGAAACTGAGAATGGAGGAATATTAGGACAAATATTATTTGAAGAAAAATAATGAAAAATTTTTTTCTGGTTTTCATCAATAAAATAACATCCATTAATTTATATTTGTACTTTCATGAATATGACATGAGTAGAATTGGTACTTGAACATTTTATATAGCTCCATGTTTAATTTGTCAAATTTATTATCTATGGGTTTGGCTATTGTCCATTAGTGTTTATGATATGAAATGTTTTATTTGTTTAAAATCAAGCCAATTTCCTGGTGAGGAAGGCTTGAACATTGACTTTGAATGTACATGTGGCATTCACTCCATTGACTATTCAACTATATCCACTTAATATGTGATAGCATAGTAGTCCATAATATTAACTAAATTGCAGATCAATAATTCCTAATAAATACTACAATTTTGGTTTGAGGTGTCTCAATTATTTAATGTTCCAATAAACTTGGTGGAAAAGAATCAGAATATTATTTAAAAATTGCTGAAATTTGTGTTGTGTTTCTGTTTAGACATCATACTATCTTATTCCTTCTATCCTTGGATCAAGTATTCCTAGATATTCTCAATCTCACAAAATGTTAGTCTGTTTCTTCAACCTTTTCTTCACCTACTTATGTTCTTTTCAGTTTCTTGATGACAAAAATCTGTTATTGTTTGAAAACTGAAAGATAGACCATGTATTTAGAAGATTAAAATCTTTACCCTTAGCTTTGAATTGGTATCTTGCTTAAAGATAGACTGATCATAGAAGAAAGAGGCAACTAATAGCCTAATATGGAGAATGACCTCTCCCTAATACATTTGATGTAATTATTCACTCCTCAGTACAGTACTGGATTGCAGAGTTCTTCCTCTTAGAGAAAAAAAATAGCCCCATTGCTCTCTTGGTTTGCCTTACAACCTAGATTATTAGTCAGTGCCTAGAAAGTTAGATTGTAAATCTGCTCATTTTAAAATTTTCTTTTCATAAGATTTCTTTAACCACCCTCTTTAAAATATCTACTAATCTTCTTATTATCTTAGTCAGCTATCGTAGAAAACCAGAATCTAAATTACTTACAATTAAGACATGTTACTTAGCAAAGGCATATCATCTACTCACAACCTATTTTTCCAACCTAGACTTTTACTTTCCAACCATAAACTTCTGCCACATTTTTCCCAGTACATGAAACTCTCTTTAAATCTTCAAGACATAATCAACGTTATGTCTCCACTGGAATATGCTCCCTTTTGACCATTGGTTTCAATTCTGAGTATAGTATGTCCTTCAAGTTGTAAACTTGGTCCCCAAAATGGTAATATTAAGAAGTGGGTAGGCATAGGGGAATGTCATTAGGTCTTGCTGGGATCTCTGAATTTGGAAGAGATTGAAGTAGTTTTTGTGGGATACTGAGTTAGTTCTCAAAAGAAGATCACTGTGAGTGGTCCATGTACTGGTCACTCTGCCTTTCGGTTCTGTGATGTGATCCCTTCTTCTCACATGAATTCCTGTAGTTGTGCTGCTATCCTCTAGGAGGTCCTCATTCGAAGATGCCCATGCCCTCAAACTTCCAAGATTATGAGTCAATTTTTTTTTTAAATCACCGATCTCATATATTTTGCTGTGATAAAAAATAGATGAATACAAATACCTGAAAGATTAGTAGTCAAGCACTCTCAGTTGACTTATCTCTTGGTAATAGTTTCAGTTTTCTGCAAAGATTCTTGCATGGCTTTGTGGTCATGCTATTTCTACACACACACACACACACACACACACACACACATACACACACACACACAAATACATGATAAAAGATAGGGGGAGGGTGCTTTCAGGGGAAATTATAACTCATATGAAGATCAAGTTTACCGAAGATTTTTTTAATCTTAACTGGAACAATTTCACATTTAATCATGTTACAAATAAATATACAAACCTTACTCAGTCTGATATCTTGAAGTAATCCTGGTTCAAGTGGTTAATACACATTAATAATAGTCCTTTGGAGGATGCTCAGTTAATGACATATAGTGAGGAATGAGCTGGTCAGATTCTTTAGATTTCTGTTAGTTAATATGTTTTCCTGAAATGATTTGAAGCAATTTTAGTTTAATTAAAGTCTTTCTTTCAATGCATTGTTTTTCTTTTCTGGTTTATATTCTAAATTTAGTTTCTTTCCCAAAGCTGCACACTTGGCAAATATTTCTATGGCCAGTAACTGAAGAAAACCTTTCATTACCATTTGGATTTGTTTATATTTGAGATCTAGTGATATCCTGTTTCAGCTGATTCTAAATAAATCATATGAACAGAAGCTGTGAAATTCAAGTTAAATCACACATTATTTTAAAAGTGACATCAATATATTATTCATATATAATTTTGTAATTGATTATTTTGGAACAGACATTTATTTATGCAAGCTTAGACAATTTTGTAAAACATGCAAATTGGATGACATGTAGCATCTTAAATTAACAAATATATAATCTCAAAAGTTTTCATGGGAGTAGAGTTGAGTATAGCCTAATTTGATCATCCACTCAGGCTCCTGTTAGGTTGCAGGAGTAACTGGGCTGTACTCTCTGTCAACTTCTTTAGAAGATATTCTGCCTCCATGTACACTCACACTGTTGGCAGCTTTTATTTCCCTGAATGGCTGCATTTGAGGGTCCTATATTCTTATTGTTCATTGACCAGAATCTACCTAGCTTTTACAAACTGAAATGCTTTACCACAACGCTGTCCCTGAAGTTCTCTAAAGTCTCGAAATATGGCAGCTCAATTTAGCTAAAATGAGCAGAAGAATTTCCCTCAGGTTAGGGGGAACTAGTCTCCTTTTTAAATGATTTATACTCCAACTACAATAATGCATGTTTGAATAAGTGTAAATCAACTGATTTGAGATCTTAATTATATCTGCAAAATCCCTTCATCTTTATTACATAAACCATAATACTGGAAGGACAATCCATCATATTTATGGGTCTTGTTTACACTCAAGGAACAAGTACAAGTCCACAGGTTGTCTTAGAATTCTGCCTATCACAGGCAGAATTAATATCGTCAAAATGGCTATACTACCTAAAGTGCTATACAGATTCAATGCAATTCCAATTAAAATCCCAATGATGTACCTTGCAGAAATAGAGCAAGCAATTATGAAATTCATCTGGAAGAATAAAAAACCTAGAATAGCTAAAGCAATCCTCAGTAGCAAGAGCGAAGCAGGGGGTATTGCAATACCAGATCTTCAACTCTACTACAAAGCAATAGTAACAAAAACGGCATGGTATTGGTACCAAAATAGACAGGTAGATCAATGGTACAGAATAGAGGACATGGACACAAACCCAAATAAATACAATTTTCTCATACTAGACAAAGGTTCCAACAATATGCAATGGAGAAAAGATAGCCTCTTCAACAAATGGTGCTGGGAAAACTGGAAAACCATATGCAATAGTATGAAATTAAACCCCTATCTCTCACCCTACACAAAACTCAACTCAAAATGGATCAAGGACCTTGGAATCAGACCAGAGACCCTGCATCTTATAGAAGAAAAAGTAGGTACAAATCTTCAACTTGTTGGCTTAGGATCAGACTTTCTTAACAGGACTCCCATAGCACAAGAAATAAAAGCAAGAATCAACAACTGGGATAGATTCAAACTAAAAAGCTTTCTCTCAGCAAAGGAAACTATCAGAAATGTGAAGAGAGAGCCTACAGAGTGGGAGAATATTTTTGCCAACCATACCTCAGATAGAGCGCTAATTTCCAGAATCTATAAAGAACTCAAAAAACTCTACACCAAGAATGCAAATAATCCAACTGACAAATGGGCTAAGGAAATGAACAGACACTTCACAGAAGAAGATGTACAAGTAATCACCAGATATATGAAAAAATGTTCAACATCCCTAGTAATAAGGGAAATGCAAATCAAAACTACCCTAAGATTTCATCTCACCCCAATTAGAATGGCGATTATCAAGAATACAAGCAACAATAGGTGTTGGCGAGGATGTGGTGAAAAAGGAACACTCATACATTGCTGGTGGGGTTGCAAATTAGTGCAGCCACTCTGGAAAGCAGTGTGGAGATTCCTCAGAAAGCTTGGAATGGAAACACCATTTGACCCAGCTATCCCACTCCTTGGCCTATACCCGAAGGACTTAAAATCAGCATACTACAGAGATACAGCCACATCAATGTTCATTGCTGCTCAATTCACCATAGCCAGATTGTGGAACCAACCTAGATGCCCTTCAGTTGATGAATGGATAAAGAAACTGTGGCATATTTATACAATGGAATATTACTCCGCAATGAAGAATGATAAAATTATGGCATTTGTAGGCAATTGGTCGAAATTGGAGAATATCATGCTAAGTGAGATAAGCCAATCTCAAAAAACTAAAGGACGAATGATCTCGCTGATAAGCGGATGAGGACATATAATGGGGGTGGGCGGGGTTAGCATTAGGTTTAGGGTTAGGTTTAGAGTTAGGCTAAGGAGAGCGGTAAGAATGAAGGAAAGAAGGACTGTATAAAGGGAAAAGGGTGGGAGGGGTGGGGGGGAAGGGAAAAAAAAGAAACATCATTACCCTATGTAAACGTAAAAAAATAAAAAAAAAAAGAATTCTGCCTATCACAAATAATCTAAAATATCTAAATCAATTAACATTATGTAGAATTGAAAAAAACCTCAAGTGTGTTTGAATTGCATTCACTTATATGACACATAAAACATAAAGTTATACATATTAATGAGATTTCATGTGATATTTGATATATGCATACATTGTGTAATGTATAAATCATATTAAGCACATATATATTCAAACTTTTATCATTTCTCTATGCTAAAAGTATTAAGGATATTTTAACTAGTGTTTTTGAATACATAGCACATTATTGTTATCTATAGTCACCCTACTGTGGAATAGCACATCAGAACTTCTTGCTCATATCTAAAGTCTGTTCTGGGCTCATTGATCAGTCCCTCCCTATTTCTCCCTCCTCCTACTCTTTCCATCTTCTGGTAGCTACCATTCTACTCTCAAGTTCTGTGAGATCAATTTTGAGAATTTTATTTAGTATAGTCACTATAACAAACATTATTAATGGTCCTTCAAAAATTAAAAAAAAAAATAGAACTTACCCATGATTCAGAAATCCCACTATTTGATAGATATCCAAAGGAAATGAAATTACTGTGGTTAAAGGACATCTGCACTCCTATGTGTATTGCAGCACTATTCACAACAGCTGGACAAAGAAAATATGCTTCAAATACCATAAAATATTATTCCTTTATAAATGAAAAGAAATTTTGTGATTTGTGACAGTATGGATAGAACTGAAGATAATTATGTTAAGTGAAATAAACCATGCGCAGAAAGGTAATTACCACATGATCTCAATCACATGTGGAATCTGATAAAGACCCAGACTTATTAGCTTTGAAAAAGTAGTCATTTAGACCTAAAGGCAAGATAGTAAATCTCACAAGAAATTCATTTTTAAAAAAATTACAAGTCTAGATCAAATGAATGCAAAGGTCACTATACTTAGATGATGTATTTTGACAACTACAAATTCAACTTTAGTAACTTGGAACAACTATTCTGAACTATACTGAATAAATGAGATGTTTACACATTAACTTCAAGAAAAAAATTATGGTTACTCATTCGTCATGCTGTGTGTCACTGATAGAGAATGTAATTTCTTAAAACAAGATACCAAATCACTGTGTGACAGTTATTTCTTATTATTTTCAAATATCAATTAAATTTTCTTTTTTAATACTTAAAAAGTCTCAATGTGAAATGATGACTCTCAAGACGAGACCAACAAAAGCATTTTTGTGTATGCTTTTGTTTGTCAGACATTCATCCTTGTGACCAAAATACCTGATGAGAACAACTTAAAAGAGGAGAAGTTTATTGTGTTCCATGGTTTCAGTCCACAGTTGGGTGAAATCCATTACTGAGGGCATAAAGTGAGGAAAAGCATCATGGAATAAGGATATGGAAGAGGAAAATAGCTTAGCTCGTGGCAGAAAGCAGAAGAGAACAAGAGGAAAGAGGAACAAGCCACATTCTACCAATCAATATTTACCACCCAGTAATCCTTTCACATTAATACTCTATCAAATGAATTAATTCACTGATTAGCTTGTGGCTCTCATGATTTAATCATTTCACCTCTGAACATTCTTGCATTACCTAATACGAGCTTTATTTAGGGACATCTCATATTCAAACCGTAACAATCTCTAAGAGTTCCCTTAGTCTTAAAAGTTCCACCAGTACCTCAAAGTACAAGTTCAAAGTTTCTTCTGAGACTCAAGGCAAACTCTTGGCTGTGAGCTCCTATAAATATCAAAAGCAAGTTGCATATATCCAATATACAATGGCACAGAGTGAATATTTCCATTTCAAATGGGTGAAATAGTGTCATAAAAAGAAAGGAAAGAATCAAAGTAAGATCAAAATCCTGCTGGGCAAACAAGTAAGTATTGGAGTTCCACTTCTAGCACCTGGGCCACATGTTGGCGAGATGTGATCTCTAAAGGACTCCTCCCCATGATCTTGCTGGTTGCAGCCCTTAGAGGCTCTTTCTTGGCCTTACATCTGTTCAAAGTCATCAAATTTCCTCATCAGATATTTTATATTTTATATGCATCTGGCATATTTTTGGGTATTTTGACTTCATTCTCAGAGTTTCTGACCTTGCCCTCTCAGAGACTGACTATAGGGATTCCAATCCTGCTACTTTACCTAGCCTCCAAGACCTTCCTTTTAAGTCATTCTTTTAAATCTTAGTGGAAATTTCCATGACCCCCTAACTCCAGCATCTTGCATTTCGGCAGAACTATTATGACGTGAATGACACTAAGGTTTGCCACCAGCATAAATATTTTCTGGGTCTTCTTGGACCTTGGATGAGACAACCTCTGAGTCCCTGGAAACTGAGAATGTGGAGCCAAATCTTGGCAAAATGACTTCCTGGGTACCCTTGTATGAACCTTGGACCCCTTTGGTCTCTTACAGGAGTCATCATGTGCATACTTTCCAGAATGGCATGGGTGCATGCTTACTGATTCCTGAGATGCACTCAATGCCTCTTTTCTTGCCGGGGTCCAGCCCTAGCAGGAGTCCATGGGTTCCACACCGGTAAACGGGGCGCGGGGAGACAGCGTCGGCGATGGATGGAGAATGAAAGACACAGACTCTAGTTCTGGTGCAATCAATCCCACTTTATTCTGGGGAGGGCTGGGTTTATATACAGTTTTCTTCAGGCTATAATGGCAGTCTTGTGGTTAATATTAAAGAAGTTTTCAAAGCACAGGCATAAATTGTTTTTAACAAGGAACAGAAAATTATGAGAAAACAGTAACCTTACAGATTATCCTTACCTATTCACAATTGTTTTAAAAATATCAAACTATTATTATCTAAACTCTATGTGACCTAAAACTATTCTTAATATTCTCGTGGTTAAAACAATAGACAAGTAATCTCATGTGACTATCTCTACTAGGTCCATCTGGTTAATATCTGAATTGCTGAGTTAAGGGGTACAGGAGGGCAGCGGTCTCAATTGTAATTGTGTACCAACGTTTATTATAGGGGTGACATATTCTTTGTAGGAAGGAAGGAATGTTATGAAACCTTATTCTCTTACCTCACCATCACACATGAACAAAACCATCGTTAAAATTTAACCAGCCTGTTGGAGACAAAGGCAGATCTACAACTATTTTCTCCAGAGGCTTTCAGGGACTCATTGCACGGTTGCAAAATTATTTTTAATTTTGTTAATGGTAAAGACCCATTGTTTTTCAGATTGTAGGTAATATTTTCTAGAATTTTTGTTGTATTCCCTTCATCCCCTTAAGCAATCCGTTCAGACTGAAATGAGTAATATATTATCAGAAAAACACAGCAGAGAAAACACCATGCTCCGGAGCAAAACATCCGGCAATTCCTTTTAGGATGAGCCTTTGCAATCATCCTCCAGAGGATCTTTGTCAAGCACTGGATGGAATTCCGGATGCCCCCGCATTTTCTGTTGTCTCTGTGCGAAGTACTTAGCTTCTTTTTAGTGAAGACAATCGCCTCAGAACTGTATCTTCTTTGGCCCAAAATTTATGGGAATTTTCTGGTCACACAGCAAGGTTTGCAGACTTTTCTTCTTGGTTTTCTGCTTCTAAATACTATAGTAAATCTGGCTAAAAGCAGCCAGCAATATTTATGCCACTGACTGAATACTGTGTTGCTTTCGAATTTCCTTTGCCAATTAATGAGTTCCTTATCTTTAAATTTGGTCTAACACCACATTTCAGAACATGGGAAAAATAAAGATGGGCTTCTTGCCAGAGTGTAATAAAATTGGTCTGTAGTCTAATTTCCAAAGTGTCTTCTTTTCTGTCTGAATATCATGAACCCAGTCTTTGCTGTGTGCATTCCTTTGGCATTCTGGTATTCTGAGCTCCCACCCAAATCACCCATTGAGATCTCCTTACAACATTCTAATACTCTCTAGCCTGCATTTCCAAACTTTTCAAAATGCCTCCCATAAATCAGATTCAAAGTCTTCTGAACCAATATGTTGTTTAGAGCAATGGCTCCATTTTTTGGAATCAATTTCTTATGAGATGGACATGAACTTTTGGAGACCAGGAGTGGATTGTAATAATTTGTATATGAAGTGTCCTCCCCAAACACTCATGTGTTAGTGGATGAGGTGAAATGATCAGATCATGTGAGCTGTTAATTAATCAGGAGATTAACTCAGTTGATAGATTAACAATTGGAATTAATGAGCTGGGTGGGTGATCAATTTAGGCAGATTGGTCATTCTTTGTGGAAGTATGACACTGGGGGCATGCCCTTGGGGATTATATTTTGCTTCTTCTCCTTGTTTGTTCTCCATCTGCTTAGTGGATGCAATGAACTAAGCAGCTTTCCTCCATCACAATCTTTTCCCATGATTATCTGACTTGCCTCAGGTCAGAGCAATGGTGTTGTCTGAACTTGGAGTGAAACTGTGAAACTGTGAATGAAGATAATCGTTTTCTCCTCTAAATTGTTTTTATAAGGTATTTAGTTAATAGCAATGAAAATCTCACTAATAAAGTGTTCAAAATAAAAATCATAGCAGTTAAGTTTTCCAAAGTACTATCAACTTGGTAATTAGAAGTCAATTAGAGCTATATAATGCTCATTTAATTGATGATGTTCTCTCTGGTACAAATGCTGCTATGCCAGTTTGTATGATTATTTAACTTGAGGATATTTGAAAAAAGGAGCTAAATGTCTCCTCATTTTCTAAGGAATTTTGTTTTTCTTATTTTTCTTAATTATGAATAGTGCAGATATGACATCTATGCAGCTGTAACTCTAACCACACACACACACACACACACACACACACACACGGATAAATAGTAGCTCAGAAACACAACATAATGAAGCTACTATCAAAATCTAAAGAAGTATGAAGAATTAATACTTAGATATATCTAAGTCACCGTGTGTATTTAAGTCAATTATAGCTTATAACAATGACTTTTTCACCATAACACAATAATTAAAACAACAACAAATTAAAAATTAATTGCAAGAAGTGGCTAGCCAAATTCAATTGATATCTAGGCTTGTGCCCCCGATTCAAAGAAAGATACCTCTCATAATTTAAGGTGAGTCTTCTACAAATTTCCCTTTCACCTCTTATAGTAATTTTCTCACTTCACAAATTCATTCTTTTCAACACATAAACATCCTCTTATCTTTCTTATACTTTCTTGACTCTTTCTCCTCTTCAAGATACCTATTGTTGCTTAACTTCTCTAGAAAGTAATTTTAAAACAAAATTCTTTAAATGAAGTCTTTTACTTTTTAGTCCTTCTTGACCTATTTTCTCCTTATTTAGGTTTTCTTCTACAGTACTGTTCTTCAAGTCAATTTACTGACAATTTTCAATTTCTCACTATAAAATATACAGATTCACCTTAGATCTTTCCAACTTCAGTGGATGATTGGACGTAAAATATGCCTTACAGTCATCTCATATACAATAATTTCAAAACTGACCATGTAGGAATGCAAACCAAAACTTCTCGGAGATTTTTATCCTACTTCAGTCAGAATGTAAATTATCAAATATAATAAATGCTGGTGAGGATGTGAGTGGAAAGGTACATTCATGCATTCTTAGTGGGACTGCAAATTACATAGCTATTCTGGAAAGCAGTATGAAGATTTCTCAAAAAACTAGGAATGAAATATATATATAAATTATATGCCAGTTGTGTGCAAAGACAGCACAAGAGAGTGACCATGTGGGCTATGATCAGCAAAGCCATAGGTCAGGGATACCTAAGTCTGTGGGAGGCCACATTCTACCACCATGTAGCAAGCATTCGACTTATTCTTATTACCCTATTCTTCTATTTTAGAATAGGAATTCTTGCACTGTGTCTATCCCATCACTCTATCTTAAAAGTACATAAATTTAAAAAAATGTACTAAGGTTCACTGTTGAGTTTGCTTTTAATCTTGGTGGAGACTTTGTACATGAACTTTTGAGAACTACTGGCACAGTCAACCTTTGTACTCTAATTGTTAAAGAAGAATCATTTTGTAATATGAGATAGACAGGAGTTTATGGGGGAAATAAGTGGAATATTATGGTTTGGTTAGTGTCACCTAAAGGTCCATATGTTTAAAGTTTTGGTCCCCAGAATTATAGTATTGGGAGGTGCTATGGATTTTAATAGTTGGGAGCTAATAAGAGGTCCTTAAGTAACTGATGGTGAGTCCTCAAAGAGGATTTTAGAGACTCAGCCTCTCAGTCTTGCTGTGCTTCCTGACTTATGAGATGAGTAGTTTGCTTACAAAGAAATATAGCTGCCTGAACTTGGATTGGAGCCTCCAGACCATAACCTTTACTCATTATGAGTTAATTGTCTTGCATACTTGGTTTCAGTAATGTGAAGCCTAATGATACACAGAAATTCCCATAGTGCAAGAGGGAAGGAAGGTATTTGCATGTGTTACAAAAACGTGTAACTACGTACCAAACACAGTGTTTCTGTTTATTCATTTTACTTGTGTGGAAAGACCTTTCTCACTTTTACCACTTAAGGAAATCTTACTGAAGCTCCAAATCACATTTGGAATGCCACTTTCTCTCACCAAAACAATCAAATCTGTTTGCTCTTTGAGGGTATTAGTTCCTATAATTATATTCTTCATGAACACTTTAACAAATATTTGGTACATATTTGCTTCATAATTCAATTGACTATTCTTAAGTTTTTGCCTTAATAATTTTTTCTGATCCATTAACTGCTACAGAAACATTTTGAAAACAGTGAAAAAAAACCCTTTCCTTCTCTTTCACATATTAGATGTGGATTTGCCCTTTTCTTCTCTTTATCTCATTCTCTTTGATTGAAAAAGTCAAGTCTCAAAGTCACCCATGTCCTTAAAATTCCTTCTAAGTATAAACATTGTGGGTATGATCCACATACGCTTGTGCTTGTGCAGAAAATAGTAATGTTCTATTACTAGATGACTACTTTATTGTAGTTATGTTCCTATTCAATCCTACGGCTCACACAAGCCACAGTCCCTGATTCTATTGCTAATCGAATAGATGCTTTCTTCACATTATCTTATTGCCTTTCTGCCTATATGTCTTGTATTTTTTTTCTGCAGAAGACCATCTGCAAATTTTCAAGATGAGAACACAGAAATATAGTTACTTAAGTTATTAAGTTACATAGAAAATTTTAATCCTCTCTTTCTCACACAAGAAAATCTTTTTTTATATCTTTCAAAGCAGGATGTTAGAACAGGAGAGTTAATACTGTGATTTCTAGAAAACATTAACAAAGTGTTAATTTTGAAGACTTTTAATTGAAGCATTGATTTATTAAGTATTAATGTTGATAAGAAAATACATAATACTGTCCTAATAGGTATTTTGAAATTATCTAAAAGTTCTAATACTTAAGACAGCCTTATTATATGCTTTTGTGTATCTCTTTATAAACCAATAGTACCTAACCACACCTGCAAGTGACTGCTCCAAAATACAAGAATTAAGACAATTTGAATATGAGGGTGATAACCCATATTTTTAAAAAGTTACTATGGAAGAGTACTTTAGAATGCTTTCTGTCACTTATTACCTATGTGACCTTGAATGCCTTAGTTGATTTCTGCAATCCCTAGTTTCTCCAGTTCCAAAATGAGGTTAATGATGCCTGCTAGCTTGCACACATGTAGTTTAGTTTAAATAGCATAAATTCTTTAACATACCTGAAACAGAGAAGACATTTAATTGTTTTTTAAAAGATTAATATGTTGCACTTGGAATTGAATTAAAATAGACAAATTCTGATTACACCCTACTTCTTTGAGTAGTAGGTCATTTTCTACCACGGTCAGGCACAATAAGTTAGTAATAAGCAAGTATGTCAAATTAGATAACCTATAGAAGATTTCTGAGTTTGTCATATTTTGTCAAACAGTTCAGTCTAAAGCTTTGTCTCATTCTGATAAGAGCTACTTCTAACAGGAAATGCAATTTTTGAAATAATTCATAGAAGACCACATGTTTTTAAGGGCACAATCTTTAGCTTTGTCTCCATTGAGAGAGAATGACTGGCGAATTTAAAGGGTGTATTTTCCTCTGAGTTTTAAGAGGCTATCTTTCAGGTTGATTTTAGGCTCTGTAAAATGTTGATAACAGCCTGTCAGTGTTGATGTGTTTACATTGATTTTTCATTGGGCATACCACATACATATTTTGTAATGTGATGGTCCTTAGAGAGTACCTCATGGCATTTGAAAAAAATCACTGTTTGGGAAAAAAAAAATCAGAAGACTTACATCAGAAGACTTACCAATATTCTGAAAATGTTATCACTTTTGAAAATTCTTTCTTTAATCAGGTAATTTATAATAACAGAAAATGTTGTTAAATAAGACATGAATGTAGATTCTTTCATATCTTAAATATATGGATTTTGCAGTAAAAAATAAAATGTCCTACAAACCTGAAAATATATTAAGATTAAAGTACCTTTTTAAATGAATGAAAAAATCAGTTTAGAATGTTTCCATTAGAAATTATCTTTTCACCCAAAATGAAAAAATGTATTCTTATATATTTCATAAAAATACTTATATTTTTACTGATGAATGTACTCAAACATTAAGTTAGGATGAAGTTATCTCATCTAGACAGAAAAATAACAATAAACTATAAACCCTGGTCACCAGGCACTGTCACCATTGTCTAACAATCAAGAAAACTGAGAGGAAATAGGAATAAAAATGCCAACACCATTGAGACCAATAACTTGAAGTATGTAAGAACAGGTTTCTTGGAGCACACAAAAAAGAAAAAGCTTTTGTTCAAAAAGAACTCAAGTTCTCAATCTTATCCTGTAGCCAGCAGTTTCTTTGTGTAGTGTAGGAGCACAAAATGTTTTTGAATCATTAAAGCAAAGGAAATGTAAAAATGTCCTTTTGGAGTTCTAGAAAAGTATTCTTCCTGATGTGCACTGTAAAATTACCTTATTCATTATCATTCAATGACTATATATAGATCTTCACACAAAGTTCTTCTAGTTTGTTAAACTGAAAAGCATTCTGGTAACATTACATGTCCATTAACATCAGTGAATATTGTATTTATATACTTTGTTTTATTTTTCTTTATATCTACCTACCTCTTCAGTAATTTTATCTCTCTTATGAATTACTCAAACCTGGATTCTGGGATTCTGCTATCATCTTTATGTAATTCTCTAATATATGTACAAAACTCTGAGGCTATCAACACCAAAATTACAATTTGAAAATAATTCCTGTACTGAGTCTATGGACTTTAAATAACATTCTAAACTGAAAGAGCATTTTCTCTAGGTATATATAAAAATTCCTATTTGGTTTTAACTGATATTTTCAAGGTCCTGTTTATTTTAGGTAGTTAAGCTATTCAAAAACATCTTCTATTGAATTCTGCCTATGGCTTTCTTTAAAGCACAGTTAGTTATTTGTATCTTTTTGTTAAAGATCACAAAAAGAGTACACAATTCAAGTAAAGGAGCACTAGAAAAGGTGTGAAGTATGGCAAAACATTTTCTAAGCAAATCTTGCCATATCTATATTTTAATAATATATTTCTATAATCTATATCTTATATAGTATTATACATGAAAATACATTTGAATGGCTTAAGGTTGTTTTATTAATTAAAATACTACCATAAATTCTACTAATTTTTACTTAATCAGAATTATTTAATGATTATTTTTATAAACTGTCATTTTAAATTAACTCCTAGAAAACTTTGGCTTATTTTTCCAAATAGTGATTTTTGACATATTACAAAATATTGGTACAAATGTAAATGAATGAAACATAAGCCTTCAACCTTTTAGAGTCTAAAGAATTTCCATCATAAATATGAAGAAAATGTAGGCTTAACACTCCAATCTATTGATTCAAGAAATGGAGTCCATAACAAGACCTCTAAAGCTCGAAATATAAAACCAATAACCAATAAAAGGGATGAAATTAAAACCCCTTCATAGCAAAAGAAACAAAAGCAGGAAGAGACAGCATATAAAAGTGAGATAATCTTTGCCAGCTGCTCCTCTGACAGGGAATTAATATCCAGAGTGTATGAAGAATTAAAGAAAAATTAACATCAAAAATAACTTCAAGGGCTGTGGAGATAGCTCAGTTGGTAGAGTGCTTGCCTTGCAAGCACAACGCCCTGGGTTGAACCTCCATCACCCCAAAAAATAAATAAATGAATAAATAAACAAACAAATAAATAAATAAAAATAAAATAAAATAAATTCGAGAAGTGAGCAAAAGAACCAAACAGACATTTCTTAAAAAAAGAAATTAAAATGGCTAACAAATATATGGAAAAAAACAACAACAACAACAACAAAAAAACATTCAACAATCCCTAGCAATCTGGGAAATGCAAATCAAAACTACATTGAAATTTTATCTCACTAGCTAGAATGGCAATCATCAAGATAACAATAATAAATGCTGGAGAGGACAGCGAAAAAGGTACATTTTTACAGTACTGGTCGAACTGAAAATTAGCACAACCTCTCTGAAAAGCAATATGGAGATTCCTTAAATGACTAGGAATGGAACCAGCATATGACTCAGTTATCCCACTCCTTGGCATTTATTTAAAAGAACTAAATAAGCACACTATAGACATACAGGCATATTAATGTTTATAACAGTGCAATTCATGATAGTCAAATTATGGAAACGTCCTAGATGCCCATCAACTGCTGAATGGATAAAAAAAAAATGTGGTAGATACACACAAGGAAGTTTTACTTAGCCATAAAGAAGAATGAAAGTACAGAATGAATCAAACAACATTACCCTATGTAAATTTATGATTACACAAATGGTATGCCTTTACGCCATGTACAAACAGAGAAACAACATGTATCCCATTTGTTTACAATAAAAAAAAAAAAAAGAAGAATGAAAGTATGGCATTTGGTGGTAGCTGGAGAATGTCAAGCTAAAGTGAAACAAGTGTGGTTCAGAAAGTCAAGGGTTGGATACTAGAGCAAGATAAGGGAAAAAAGAAAAGGGGGCTCAAAGGGATAGAGGAAGGAGATAGAGTGGGGAGGAAGGAGGGAAGAGAAAAGAGAGGAAGTGCCTAATGAAATTGACCCAGTTATGCTATGTACATACATCGATATGCCACAGTGGATTTCACCTTTATTTATGTCTATAAAACACCAATTTAAAAAATAACGGAAATAACTGTAAATAAAATGAATACCAATAGAATAGAGAAAGGGAAAAGAGGGAGAAGGAGAGAGAAAGAACAAATACACACAGAAGTGGAACAAATTATATTTCATGCATGTATGAATATGTGAACATGAATCCCAACATTACATATGACTCTAGTGCACTAATTAAAAAGTTAAAATATGACTGCATTTAACTAAAAATGAATAAATATATAAGTAAATAAATTATCTTTACAGAAAAGGGGTTATCTAGAAAAGGAGAAAGCAGTTCTAAAGAACAAACAACTACAACTTTTTTAAGTAAAATAAAGCATAGAAAAGAAAATACAAACTTTTTTACTTAAGTTATTCTACTATAGGAGTAATGCATACAATTTACTAAACAACTAGTATATCAGATATAGCTCTGGATACTTCAGTTAATTCCTCAAAGTTTCTTTTACAGGGCACAGGGGAGCACACCTGTGATTCCAGAGACTTGGGAAGCTGAGCAGGAGGATCATGAGCTCAAAGCCAGCCTCAGAAATTTAGTGGGGTCGTAAGTAACTTAGGGAGACTCTGTCTCAAAATAAAAAAATAAAAAGGACTGGGGATGTGGCTCAGTGGTTAAGTGCCCCTGCATTAAATCCCCAGTACCAAAATATTTTTTTAATTTAATTTTTTTTAATACAGAGTGCTTATGTTAGAGATTATTAGAGATTATGTTAGATATGAATTATAAAACTTAACAAAATGGATGATTTCCATCTTGGCACAAATTAAAATATAATTGGAAATACACTTTCCTTGGGAGTAATTTAATATAAATTATTTGAGGTGGTGCTGTCTGAACATGTAAGTGTGTTTCTAGTCTATCTGTAAGGGGACAGATAAGATCTGAAAGGAAAATATCTATCAAAATAATGGCAGGGGGTGTAGTGGAGTAATGGAGACAAAGAAAAAAATGTACCCAATGGAGGAAAATGCATAGAAATAGGAAGTCTCATAAATGCTTTGAGTTTCCCTCATTTGCAAATTAACAAGTTAGACAGATTAAGTTTTATAAACACAGAAAAGAAGCACTTGTTCTCCATTGGTTAGGAGAATAAAAAAGACACACTCATAGCCAGCTTAGCAAGTAGCATGAGCCTCATTTTAATGCCTCTTAACCTTAGCTCCTATAGCCCACAGGGGATGGGGAGGAGACTTTAAGCTGGTTCCATTCATGCTATATATACAGTGGGTTTGCATGACAGCTGAAGAACTCTAAGCCTAGGAAACCTGTCTTTTGTTAGGGGCTGCAAACAATCTACCAACCATTCTTCAGAGAGAGACATCATTTCAGATATAATGGACAACAGACACAACTGCCATTTGCTCTGAGGCAGACTCTGCAGCTTCCAAGACAGTTGTGTCTTATACTCTGTATTGGTAGTTTTGAAAAGTTAGTAGAACATAAAAGGCAGCCAGTGCAAAGGTTTGCACAATGTGTAGAAGTAGGGAGACCAATTTTGGTACAATTTATATGACATCAGTATTATCTTTCCTTAGGAAGATTGAAATAATTGATCCATGAATATATCTGTACGTATCCCTTTGGGTCAACTCCTAGAGAACAGTGATTTCATGATTGTCCCAACTTCTTACACTGTTAAGATCTGATGAGGTTTCAGATTTCTCCTTAGATACATTTTTATAGTTTACATTTCCCCAGAAAATTCTCTCTTTTAATAAGATATTAAAAGATTTTGTAAAGCATTTTAAAAAAAGCTATGATTTTGTAAAGCATTTTAGTGATACTTTTAATTTCCTCTTTCAGGGAGAAAAATTAAACTTGTATTTCTAATTTTGAGTTTTTGTGTCTGTTTTTTTTCCTGTTAGGTTCTGAATATTTTATTTTTGTAAATAAATTTTAAAATTTGAGGGTACTTCTGATCTTACTTATTTGATTTTACAAGTAATCTGTTCTAATTTTCCATTTACTTTTACCTCACTTGACTTCTTTAAACTGTGTGGTTCAGGTACTTAAAGAATCTATTTAACCATTGGTGATCTTTTAAACTTCTTATATCAGTAAATGCTAAAATTGTTGTGTTCCCTGCCACCCCCAAAGAGGATGTGAGTTTCCTTTCTGGGATAAAACCTTCTCAGTCACTATTTACTTCTGCTGCCTTCCAAGATTCTCTCTCTTTCCTTCCTTCCTTATTTTCTTCCTTCTGTCCTTCCTTCCTTCCTTTTTTTGCTTTATTCCTGTTTTTTTTTTTTTTGCCCCAGACAACCATCTTGAAAAACTGATATACACTTAGTTTCTACTCTTCTAAACTTTCTTAAGTTTTAAATTGTTGCTTTCTGATCTTCTGTGTAAATCAGTACTCTACATTCAACAGAAATTGCTCCTAGCAATACTCTTTATCACTAGTATAAGGCTCAATACAAGTTTATCTATCTAGACCTTGTTGTTTACATCTAGGATTTCAATATATTGATATGGCCAAGATTTCTGTCTCCAGTTGAGAGTTCTAAACTCCAAATACACATAATCATCAGGAGTTTAAAATTTTGATTTGTTGTCATAATACATTTCAGATTAACTTATTCAAAGTGATTTTAAGATCCATATTATTCTTGTAAATCCAAACATACTCCCCCTTCTGATTTCTCTATCTTACAATACAGTAAGAACCAAACATCTATCTTGTCCCCAGGTTGCAAACATAGGAATTACTATCATTTTTACCTAATTCATCTAGTGTTTCCCATCTACCTTTACCTTTTGTAATTATTTACTGAAATCATTTTATTTTTCAGTTTTCACCCAGGTGTCTACATTTGAACCATAATTTTCCAAATAAAATCATTTAATTTTTTCCCTATCTTTCAATTTTGATCAAAATATGGGTTGATCTACCATTTCCCAAACTTTAGCAATGTCAGCTTTGTGAAATGTGCAGCTGACCAATGACAAGTTCCTCAGTGGGTATGAAATTTTTATAAAGAAAAGAATCATACATATCTTCACTCAAAAATCAGTAAATTGAATTTATATTGAAAAAAATTCCACAAAGAAAACTGATGGCTCAGTGTTGTTATTAGTAAATTCCATTAAACATATAAGAAAAACAAAATCTTATTGAAACTCTTCTAGAAATTAAAGAATAGGGAATGCATTTTTGTATCAATTCACAAGATTATCTTTACGTGAATGTTATAGGTGAATTTCACTGAAAAAACATTCATGCAAAATCTTAAGCAGAATGCTTATAAAGTTAATAATCAGTATGTTCAAATATAATATACCACTATTTGGATGCATACATTTCAAAAATTCATATTTGTTAATCACTCAAAATTCACTACACATGCAGAAGAAGGGTGATAAATCACAAATTCATACTAAGAAATGTTTATAAAGTAATTCACAAAAAGCCAAAGTGAATTACCATAAGATTTTTTAGACCAATTATAAATCCAAAGGGAAATTTCAATGTAATAACCCATGATAAACATCATATTTAACATTCAAATGATAAAATAGTTCTAAGATATGACAAGAATGTTCTATCATGATTTTTTTGAACATTGTGCTAGAAGTTGTACTTGAGTAAATCAATCAAGAAAAACAATTAAAGGTTTTGGAAACTTGAAAGGAAAAATGTAATTGTTAATCACAAGTCACAATACTGAATAATTAATGCAAAAAATTCTTACTAATTTTCACCATTTTATAAATGATGCTATGTAAAACATTTATTTCAAGACTAACATGTGTATGTAGGTGCATATATGAATATACACATATATTATATGTATATAACATGTATACAATATGTATCTAATAAAGTTACATAATTATTTCATCTAAGAAAAATTATAAATTATTTGGAAACCATGCTTTCTTTATCAGCTATAAGTTCTCCACAATATTGTGATCTCAAAGTTGCAATACTATACTGCGTCTATTAAAATCAAGTTATCAAGGACTTCCTTGACCCTTAAAATACTGCGTTGCATAAGTGATACTTTCTTTGAAAAAAGATAGCACCATAATAATAATAGGTTGTCTGTAACTGGAAGAATATAAGTTTTAAGATGGACGGTACTTAGGATCTAGGTTATAGATAAAGGACTAATATTAATCATAGACAAGGAATTAAAAGAAGGGTTATTTAATAGTAATAATTTCAGTAGAGTAGCTATTCAGATGTCGAAGAACTACTACACAGAAACTCTGAATGAGTGACAGGTCATATGAGGCAAGGTGCATGTCATCAGGCCCATTTTTTTCTTTTTTAAATTTTTTTATTCGTTCTTTTTTTTTTAATTTATTTTTATTGTAAACAAATGGGATACATGTTGTTTCTGTTTGTCCATGGAGTAACAGCATACCATTTGCATAATCATACATTTACATAGGGTAATGATGTTTGATTCATTCCGTTATTTTTTCCTTCCCCCTACCCCTCCCACCTCTCTTTTCTCTCTACACAGTCCCTCCTTCCTCCATTCTTGCCCCCCTCCCACCCCACCTCAATTCACATGATATTTTTTGATTTTTGCCAGTTTTTAGTGGTTGTCTTGATTTTATGCTACTGTAATAAAAGAATGAGTAGATTTAAGAAAATCTCTCATTCTTGATATTAATCTCGCTGAATTAGTAATGAAGAAGATAAACTAAGCTTTATATATATGTGTATTTGTAAGACACATAAACAATCCATAAATTCTCTATGTGTCAATATATGTTTAATAATAGTAGTAATAATAATAACAAATTTGGGATCAAATATGAACATTAAAGAAAAAATGACTATAATTTTGCTACCCTAAAACTACCACCACTGAAATTTTGCCTTTTTGCTTTTATAAGATATGCAACATGTTTCTCTATTTTCTGCCCCCTCTCTTCAAATAATGATCTGAATTTAAATGTAAATGCTGATAAAATTGAAAAACAATATCTCTGTGTGTGTAACTGTATACTCACTGTTCACTTCAATCAAATTGGGTGAAAGTTCTAAGAGGAGTCTTAAAAGGTGAGGGGAGCTATGACATTTATATCTGCATATTATGTCTTGCATCTGTATATTATATGAAATTCACATATTTTTATATACCCTCTAATCCCAAACATATAATTATAATATATTATCAACAAAAGAAGAGCCTAGACATAAGAGAATTTTATTTCCCTAATATCATACTTGGATATGATACCAAATATTTATTCAAGGAGTCATTATTTTTAAGTTGCATTTAAAAAATATTGCTAACTTGCCCTATCATATGTAACATTTTCATCTCATTCAGCATTTGTTCTTAATTATATTGATTTCAACCATATAAACTGCTATAGCATTCATGCATTAAAAATTATTGAATAAAATTGAATAAAATTATTTCTGCACAGTAACGACTCCTTTAGTGTTATTTTTGCAGTAGTGCTAACATGTATTTCCGGATTGTTGAGGTAGTAGCTATTTTCTTCTATGTAGAAAGGCTTATGACCCTGATTAATATGAGCAGAAATCATTTCATTTGTATAAATATAGACACATGCATAATTTTCTAAAAATCCTAACTTTTCTGGAGGATTTTCTGGAGGATATTTCCTCAAATATCACCATATCTATAATATTTCATACCTCCTTATTTGATTTCCTTTCCTTGAAACATGATTAAAACCTCTCTTTATGTAACCATTGTAAATAATGCACTATTTTATTATTTAAGAAACTTCTAATAAATTTAATACCTCTGAAAACAGAAAACAAAAAAGAACTAAACAAGTATTTTAATAATTATAATCCACAAAAGCATGTTAGATTAGATCATAATAAACATTTTGTTGATCAACTTGACTAATACTGGATTTGAGAATTACTGAACTTTTTGAATAACAGTTATTAATACTGTAAACACAGATCCAAATGACTTTCATCATTTAAATCACCACTGTAAATAAAAGTATTCCTACCCAAATGGATAAAACTTTTTAACTGAGATAACAATCTCATGAGTCAAAGTGTGCAGATTTATTTTCTAATCAAAATTATTATTATATATATTTGACAGATTTATTTTGTACAGTGACAATGATTTCATCACTATAATGTGGGTTATAGATGAAAAGCTTTTTATTTTCACAAAGGATTCGGTGAACTCCTACTTAACATTCAATTATTATGAACAATCTTAAGCCCATATAGAAGCTAATTATAAGACAGCATGAATAGCCAGAACAAAGACAAATAATATCAATGTTCATCTTCTCACAGTGTGATTCTGTTAAACACTTACTATAAATAACTGAATAGTACCCCCCCCACCCCACCAGTGGTAATGTGAAAATGTGCTTAAAGAATTTCCTGGGCTATATAATTGCAAGCAAACCATTCTATGTTTCTACGTTATTCTGCTACACAATATATATTTTTTCTAAATTAAAACTCACTTTCTCCAAATATTGCTCTAACATTGAAGATGATGAATATCATGTGTATTGTACTATATAATTCCAAAGATTATCATCTCAAACCGAAGATGGGATATCAATTAAACAAGAGCTTTTTAATGATTGTAGTTATATTAAATTGTATTCATGGAAGATCAAGTTCTAATGTTTTCATTTGAATTACGACACTAAAATTCTTATGTTTAAAACAAGCAACAAAATGCTTTGAAAATGTTAACTGTGAGGAAAGTCTTGAAAATTTATGCATAAGCCAGTTTTGTGATAAAAAGCAAGCCATTTCAATACTAGGTCTGAAGGAGTAAGAGAAAAATTACGCCTATCATATTAGTCAGATTTCTGTCACTGTGACAAAATACCTGAGAATAACAACTTAAAGGAGGAATTATTTATTTTGGCTCATGGTTTTAGAAGTTTCAGATTAAGGTGTGCTTTTCCCACTGCTTTTAGGACTGTAGTAAGGCAGAGATATTTTGACAGAATGACGTGGTGGAACAAAGCTCCTCTATTCATGGAGGCTGTAAGAGGAGGCAGGAGACAAAATATAAACCTCAATGACACACACGAAGGATCCACTCCCTTCATCTAAGTCTCACACCCTACAGTTTGTACCTTCCACAATGGGCCATTCAGCTGTGAGTGCATCAATGGATTAATGCATCATGGATAAGGTAGGATCCCTCATGATCCAGTAACTTCCAAAAAGTCCCATCTCTGAGCTGCTGCATTGGGGAAACAGTCTTTAAGACTTGAATCTTTGGAGGACATTTCATAACATCTATAGTAAAAGCAGTGCTAATGAAAGTGGTGATATGTAAAAGTTAACAAAATTAATGAACAAAGAAAGTCAAATGCCAAAATAGCCATAAACAGCCATAGATTTAAAGGTCAAGTTTCCCAAGGAACTTAAAAAAAAAAAAAAAAGTTCTTTATTTTTGTCGTTATTTGTTTGTTTCTTTCTTTGTTTTTAACCAGACAAGTTAGTGTCTTCAAAGCTTCAAAGAAATTCTACCATTAGAAATAGGGAAGTACATGAAAGTAAATTTTGTTTAAAAAAATCTTTGAAATTTTATAGCATAAAAGATACATTTTAATTTAAATTCCATATAATGTAATTGTGTCAAGTCAAATTCACATTAAGAATGATTAAAAAGTAATTAACATTTATTTTAAATGTTTGACTTTTACAACTAAATTTTAGAAAGATAATTTTATGTTTCAAAATAATCATGTTTGTGTCTTTCTGATTATTTTAGAATTTATAGCCATTCTAAATAGTTATGGTTTGATATGTGATGTAGCAATAAACGATTGATATAAATCCAAAATATTTCAATGTGACAATTGATGTGAATATATTTACTTTCAACACTAAAAAAATTTATTTCACAAATGAAGAGAGATTTTTTTTTACTAAAAAATAGCTAGTCAAATTAGTATTCAGCGATCCAAGATGGCGGCCTAGAGGGAGACTGCAACCCCAGTCACTCCAGAACCCAGGAGTTAAGAAGGGGAGGCATTGAGAGACTCGGGCTGAAATAGAGCCACGGGTGAGTCTGCCCACTGGGTAAAGCTCGGCCCGGGTGGCAGGCCCAGATAGAGGTGGCTTATCGGAGCTGGGCAGGGCAGCTAGAGTCATCCACAGGCAGCCCTGCGCACTCCGGCGGTGGGCCCCGCCCACACAGACAGCTTCTCCAGGTTCTCGGAACGGAACTGGCCCGCTAGTGAGAGCCTTTCTGACCAGAACAAGCTCCGAGTCCCGGAGCCAGTGCAGCGCAGCGTACTCCTGCAACTAACCAGCAGAGAGCCTCGATCCGCAAGGAGCCTCTGGGATCAGGGCAGGACAGCCAGAGACCTCTTCAGGCGGTTCTGCCCACTCCGGCTGCAGGCTCTCTTCACGGGGCGATCCAAGATGGTGGCCTAGAGGGAGACTGCACCCCCAGTCGCTCCAGAACCCAGGAGTTAAGAAGGGGAGGCATTGAGATACTCGGACTGAAATAGAGCCACGGGTGAGTCTGCCCACTGGGTAAAGCTCGGCCCGGGTGACAGGCCCAGATAGAGGTGGCTTATTGGAGCCGGGCAGGGCAGCTAGAGTCTTCCCAAGGTAGCCTTCCACACTCCGGCAGTGGGCTCCTCCCACATGGCCAGCTGCATGGTGCAGGCCCACAGTGAGAGCATTTCCGCACAGAGCCAGTTCCAAACCGTGGAACCAGTAGGGGGCTAGGGGCAGTTTTCTTCGGATGCGCTGCTTTATCAGATTCCTCCAAGACATCAGGCTACTGAAGGCTGGGAGGTGATACGCTGGAAATCTACCGGGACACTATAAACCAATAGCGGAAAACTGCAATATCTCAGGGTCCCACTGACAGCTGACCAATATGAGAAAACAAGGGAAGAAAATGTCCCAAACAAACCTAGATACTACATCAATAAAACCCAATGACAGCACAGCAGAAGAAATGTCAGAAAGAGAGTTCAGAATGTACGTAATTAAAACGATCAGGGAAGCTAATGAGGAGATGAAAGAGCAAATGCAGGCATTGAAGGAGGAGATGAAAGAGCAAATGCAGGCATTAAATGATCACACCAATCAACAGTTAAAAGACCAAATACGGGAAGCAAGAGATCATTTCAATAAAGAGTTAGAGATACTGAAAAAAAAAAACAAACTGAAATCCTTGAAATGAAGGAAACAATAAACCAAGTCAAAAACTCCATAGAAAGCATAACCAATAGGATAGAACACCTGGAAGACAGAACCTCAGACATTGAAGACAAATTATTTAATCTTGAAAGCAAAGTTGGCCAAACAGAAAAGATGGTAAGAAATCATGAACAGAATCTACAAGAATTATGGGATATCATGAAAAGGCCAAATTTAAGAATTATTGGGATTGAGGAAGGCTTAGAGAAACAAACCAAAGGAATGAACAATCTATTCAATGAAATAATAACAGAAAATTTCCCAAATCTGAAGAATGAAATGGAAAACCAAGTACAAGAGGCTTATAGAACTCCAAACATACAAAATTACAACAGACCCACACCAAGGCACATTATTATGAAAATACCTAACATACAAAATAAAGACAGAATTTTAAAGGCCGCGAGAGAAAAGAATCAAATTACATTCAGGGGGAAACCAATAAGAATATCAGCAGATTTTTCAATCCAGACCCTAAAAGATAGAAGGGCCTGGAACAACATATACCAAGCCCTGAAAGAAAATGGATGCCAACCAAGAATCTTATACCCAGCAAAACTTACCTTCAAATTTGATGATGAAATAAGATCCTTCCATGATAAACAAAAGCTAAAGGAATTTACAAAAAGAAAGCCAGCATTACAGAACATTCTCAGCAAAATATTCCATGAGGAAGAGATGAAAAACAACGATGCAAATCAGCAACAGGAGGCGCTAGCCTAAAGGAATAGCCAAATAAAGGAGAAACCAAATCATGTCAAAAACAAATATGAGTCAATTGACTGGGAATACAAATCATATCACAATAATAACCCTGAATGTTAATGGCCTGAATTCATCAATCAAAAGACACAGACTGGCAGATTGGATTAAAAAGAAAAATCCAACAATATGCTGCCTGCAAGAGACTCATCTCATAGAAAGAGACACCCATAGACTAAAGTTCAAAGGAGGGGGAAAAACATACCATGCACACGGACACAGCAAAAAAGCTGGAGTATCCATCCTCATCTCAGATAATGTGGACTTCAAACCAAAACTAGTCAGAAGGGATAAAGAAGGACATTACATGCTGCTTAAGGGAAGCATAAATCAGCAAGACATAACAATCATAAATATCTATGCCCCGAACATTGGCTCATCCACGTACATCAAACAAGTCCTTCTCAATTCCAGAAATCAAATAGACCACAACACAATAATACTAGGCGATTTTAACACACCTCTCTCACCACTGGATAGATCGTCCAAACAAAAATTGAATAAAGAAACTATAGATCTCAACAACACAATCAACAATTTAGACTTAACGGACATATATTGAATATACCATCCAACAAAGAACGAATACACTTTCTTCTCAGCAGCACATGGATCCTTCTCTAAAATAGACCATATTTTATGCCACAAAGCTACTGTTAGCAAATACAAGAAGATAGAGATACTACCTTGTACTCTATCAGATCATAATGGATTGAAATTAGAAATAAATGACAGAATAAAAAACAGAAACTTCTCCAATACCTGGAGACTAAATAATACACTATTATATGACGAATGGATAACGGAAGACATCAGGAGGGAAATAAAAAAATTCTTAGAAGTAAACGAGAACAAAGACACATCATATCAAAATCTCTGGGACACTATGAAAGCAGTACTTAGAGGAAGATTTATTTCATGGGGTGCATTCAAAAAAAGAAGTAGAAATCAACAAATAAACGACTTAACACTACAGCTCAAAGCACTAGAAAAAAAAGAGCACACCAATACCAAAAGTAGTAGAAGACAGGAAATAGTTAAAATCAGAGCCGAAATCAATGAAACCGAAACAATCGGAAAAATTAACAAAATAAATAGTTGGTTCTTTGAAAACATAAATAAAATTGATAAACCCTTAGCCACACTAACATAGAGAAAGAGGGAGAAAACTCAAATTACTAAAATTCGGAATGAACAAGGAAACATCACAACAGACACGAGTGAAATACAAAACATAATTAGAAGCTATTTCGAAAATCTATACTCCAACAAAACAGAAAACCTCAAAGACATCAACAAATTTCTAGAGACATATGAACTACCTAAACTGAACGAGGAGGACATACACAACTTAAATAAACCAATTTCAAGCAATGAAATAGAAGAGGTCATCAAAAGCCTACCAACAAAGAAAAGTCCAGGACCAGATGGGTTCTCAGCCGAGTTCTACAAAACCTTTAAAGAAGAGCTCATTCCAATACTCCTCAAACTATTCCATGAAATAGAAGAGGAGGGAACCCTACCAAACTCGTTCTATGAAGCCAATATCACCCTGATACCTAAACCAGACAGAGACACATCAAGGAAAGAAAATTTCAGACCAATATCCTTAATGAACATCGATGCAAAAATTCTCAACAGAATTTTAGCAAATCGCATACAAATATATATTAAAAAGATAGTGCACCACGATCAAGTGGGTTTTATCCCAGGGATGCAAGGTTGGTTCAACATTCGGAAATCAATAAATGTCATTCACCATATCAACAGACTTAAAGTTAAGAATCACATGATTATTTCAATAGATGCAGAAAAAGCATTTGATAAAATACAGCATCCCTTCATGCTCAAAACACTAGAAAAAATTGGGGTAATGGGAACATTCCTAAACATTATAAAGGCCATCTGCGCTAAGCCCATGGCTAATATCATTCTAAATGGTGAAAAACTGAAAGCGTTCCCCCTAAAAACTGGAACAAGGCAGGGATGCCCTCTTTCACCGCTTCTATTCAACATCATCCTTGAGATTCTAGCCAGAGCAATCAGACAAACCAAAGAAATTAAAGGGATACGAATAGGAAAAGAAGAACTCAAACTATCCCTGTTCGCTGATGACATGATTATATATTTAGAGGAACCTGGAAATTCCACCAGAAAACTTTTAGAACTCATAAGTGAATTCAGTAAAGTAGCAGGTTACAAGATCAATGCTCATAAATCCAATGCATTTTTATACATAAGTGATGAATCTTCAGAAAGAGAAATTAGGAAAACTACCCCATTCACAATAGCATCGAAGAAAATAAAATACTTGGGAATCAATCTCACAAAAGAGGTGAAAGACCTCTACAATGAGAACTACAGAACACTAAAGAAAGAAATTCAAGAAAACCTTAGAAGATGGAAAGATCTCCCATGTTCCTGGATAGGCAGAATTAATATCGTCAAAATGGCTATACTACCTAAAGTTCTATACAGATTCAATGCAATTCCAATTAAAATCCCAATGATGTACCTCGCAGAAATAGAGCAAGCAATTATGAAATTCATCTGGAAGAATAAAAAACCTAGAATAGCTAAAGCAATCCTCAGTAGCAAGAGCGAAGCAGGGGGTATTGCAATACCAGATCTTCAACTCTACTACAAAGCAATAGTAACAAAAACGGCATGGTATTGGTACCAAAATAGACAGGTAGATCAATGGTACAGAATAGAGGACATGGACACAAACCCAAATAAATACAATTTTCTCATACTAGACAAAGGTTCCAACAATATGCAATGGAGAAAAGATAGCCTCTTCAACAAATGGTGCTGGGAAAACTGGAAAACTATATGCAATAGAATGAAACTAAACCCCTATCTCTCACCCTACACAAAACTCAACTCAAAATGGATCAAGGACCTCGGAATCAGACCAGAGACCCTGCATCTTATAGAAGAAAAAGTAGGTCCAAATCTTCAACTTGTTGGCTCAGGATCAGATTTCCTTAACAGGACTCCCATAGCACAAGAAATAAAAGCAAGAATCAACAACTGGGATAGATTCAAACTAAAAAGCTTTCTCTCAGCAAAGGAAACTATCAGAAATGTGAAGAGAGAGCCTACAGAGTGGGAGAATATCTTTGCCAACCATACCTCAGATAGAGCGCTAATTTCCAGAATCTATAAAGAACTCAAAAAACTCTACATGAAGAATACAAATAATCCAATCAACAAATGGGCTAAGGAAATGAACAGACACTTCACAGAAGAAGATGTACAAGTAATCACCAGATATATGAAAAAATGTTCAACATCCCTAGTAATAAGGGAAATGCAAATCAAAACTACCCTAAGATTTCATCTCACCCCAATTAGAATGGCGATTATCAAGAATACAAGCAACAATAGGTGTTGGCGAGGATGTGGTGAAAAAGGAACACTCATACATTGCTGGTGGGGTTGCAAATTAGTGCAGCCACTCTGGAAAGCAGTGTGGAGATTCCTCAGAAAGCTTGGAATGGAAACACCATTTGACCCAGCTATCCCACTCCTTGGCCTATACCCAAAGGACTTAAAAGCAGCATACTACAGAGATACAGCCACATCAATGTTCATTGCTGCTCAATTCACCATAGCCAGATTGTGGAACCAACCTAGATGCCCTTCAGTTGATGAATGGATAAAGAAACTGTGGCATATTTATACAATGGAATATTACTCCGCAATGAAGAATGATAAAATTATGGCATTTGTAGGCAAATGGTCGAAATTGGAGAATATCATGCTAAGTGAGATAAGCCAATCTCAAAAAACTAAAGGACGAATGATCTCGCTGATAAGCGGATGAGGACATATAATGGGGGGTGGGAGGGGCTGGCATTAGGTTTAGGGTTAGGTTTAGAGTTAGGCTAAGGAGAACGGTAAGAACGAAGGAAAGAAGGACTGTATAGAGGGAAAAGAGGGGTGGGAGGGGTGGGGGGGAGGGGAAAAATAAAATAAACATCATTACCCTATGTAAACCTAAAAAAAAATAAAAAATAAAAAAAAATAAAAATAAAAAAAAATTCGTATTCAGTGGTTAATATTTTGAAATGATTCATTGAAAAATAATATTATGCATAATATTCAACAAAATACTGCAAAATGAACAAAATTTCCAAAGACAAACAGATGAACAAGAAACACAAATGGAGATAATCCCTGATTACATATCAGTGTTTGAATTATAGGATATTTGAATAGATTAATATACTACTGGAAAGAGAAATCTCAGATATAGTTCTACTTCTCAAAAGTTGTAATCTATAATTTTTACAGATATATATTAAAATATTAACACTGCAAATTTGGAAAGAATTTAGAAAAAAATATAGGTCACTAATTAGAAAAAAGAAGTATGAGAAAATTATAATCCAATATGAAAATACGTGTTAGGAACATATGTTGTTTTTATTTTACGGATGGAATTGGAGATTATCATGCTAAGTGAAATAAGCCAATCCCAAAAAACCAAAGGCCAAATGTTTTCCCTGAAAAGTGGATGATGATACATAATGGGGGTGGGGAGGTGGAGGGTAAGAGAAGAATGGAGTAATTTTAGATTACATAGAGGGAAATGAGAGGAGGAAGGGGATAGGGGTATGAAAGATGGTGGAATAAGACAGACATCATTACCTTATGTACATGTTTGATTATACTAATGGTGTGAATCTACATCATGTACAACTACATCATTTGTGTACAATGAATCAAAATGTAGTCTGTAAAAATAAAAAATAAATAAATAAATCAAGACCTACTTCAGTTTGAATCGTTTGGTAATTTTTCTTATATATATGTATATTTTTTTTTTTACAGAAATCAAATATATAAAATGTCATTTTTTTAACATTTAGTTTAGTGTCATTTTCCAACATTTTTTTGAAAATAATCTTCTCTATGTCAGGAATCAGCAACCTATGATGAGTGGACCAATTCTGCTTTCCGGGTGTTAGGAGAATTTTATTGGAGACAGTCACCTAATCATTTGTGTAAGCATTGTCTATATATACCTTTCTTCTAAAGTAGCAGGATGAAGTATTTGCCACACATGTAGTACAGTCCACAGAGGTTAAAATATATACTCTTGAGTCCTTTAGAGAGAAAAAGCGTTTATTAACAAAGAGTTTAGAAAATTACCCCAATTTTGCTTTCTTGCTTTTTTCTCTTGTGTGATTTTTATTTTTTTTTAATTTTAGAGAATTTTTCTTTCAAAAGCATAGTTTTCTTGCTTGATGGAAGCAATCACTTTTGCCTCAGAAAACAATAAAACATTACATTGTTTTAGTTACCTGTTTAATTTTGCTTGTATGTTTCCTCTGAATCATTTTGTTTACTTGTATTCCAACCATGATGTCAGAACTATTCTTCAGATGGAAACTTCACTATCCAGCCAACACATTACTAAGAATGAGGTTTTAAATTTCTTACTGAGAGCTGGAGTTATGCAAAAATGCATGTGAATATGTATTGAGGGATTCTTAGTAAGCATACTTTAGCAAAACTACATGATGAAAATTTTCTTCTTTTTTTGCGGGGGGAAGGTATCCAACAATATGTCAATGCATTTATGCATCTAACAATATCATTATTTTGGCTTTTATCTCAGATAGTTTTTTCCTGCAGCAGCAGATTTCACATACAATTTTCAGGTGGACTGGATCTGAGGTTTTTACTTGGAAAGCATCAGACACTATTCAGATAGTTCAGAAAGCTGAACTTCATGTTGCCTTTAGGTTTTACATTCACTTCCTCTTTTCCGCCTGGATTCTTTTTGAAGTTGTTATATGAAGCTCCCATTATAAACCAAATAAAATGCAATAAATAGAATGAAATAACAAATAAAGTAGTCAATCAAAAATAAAGTATGAATCATTTTCTCATCATTTTTTTTGGGGGGGGGAGTATGTCATAGATAGAGGAGAGAATCCTGTGAGGACCACTATATGAGTACTTATATCCTAAAATATGTACGTATTAATGTGACTAACTTTGTCCCTAAGCTATAGATATTTTCCAAGGCTCAAAATTCTCCAGAGGATTCAGCTCTGGTTTACCTGTGTCTTGTTTATATTAGCATTTACTTTTGGAACACGAAGGCTGCAACTTCCTCTCTTTTATTTCCCCACTCTCTGATTTCATCTAAACATATGTTTAATTGACATGGGTACTATTGTTCTTTCTTCAACCCCTGTGGACCACATCACTTTGCCATCATTTTAATTTCTACTCTAGTAAGACAGGTGGGAATAAATGCATTGGTTCAAACAGTAATTATTCATGTTTTCCGCTAAAAGAAAAACAATTACCATTTTTTTGGTATAAGTGAATAAGTAGAACAAATTTAAATTAATTATGGTATAGAAAATTGATTTTTTGGAAATAGAGACCTTATTAAATTTCTACTATTTTAGTCTTCAAAACTTAAAGAAACACTTCATCTACCCTGGACCAAACTGTAATTATGGGCAGTAGACAGTGAGGAAGCCTTGAACCTACTGGGGTCTTGAAAAAGAGAGTCACCATTTACATTTTTCTCCTCTGACTGGCTACCAACCTGGAAACAGAATGAGAGTAAGGATTAGTGAGACCTATGAATTCCAGAAATAATATAAGTGATAGGGAGATCTGCGAACTTGAAGCTTTTACGGCCTTTGTACGACAGCAAAGTATTCTGGGTAAGTTCTATTTTGAATAAAGAGACACTTTTGATAATATTTAAAACATATATGTGTGTGTACACCTGTAATCCCGGAGACTCTGTAGACTGAGGCAGGAGGATTGCAAATTTGAGGTCAGTGTCAGCAACTTAGCATGGCTCTAAAAATCTTAGCAAAATCCCATCTCAAAATTAAAAAATAAAAAAGGGCTTGGTATGTAATTCAGTAATAAAGCACCTCTGGGTTCAATACCAGTACCAAATACATATGTGTGTGTGTGTGTATGTGTGTCTGTACATGTATTTATATGCCTATCTATATGATGAATCAATAGAAAGTCTTTAAGACCCTCAGAAAGTAGGAATATGTATTGAAAAATTCATAATTATAATCTATAATGTTGAAATTTAGAATTTATGGAGTAATATATATGTATATAATTTAGCAGATAAAAAAAAACATTCAACCAAATAATCATAATTCTTATGAAGGGATATGATAAAGATATTTAAACATCCAGGAATTTTAGACAATAACTTTCTTTTTATTACCTTATACTTTGTGGGGTATGTAGGGTGTTGTTGTTGTTGTTATTGTTGTTTTAATTTATCTTTCTTCTACACCTTTAGATTTTAGTCCCTTCTTGAATTGCCTGCCCTGAAGAGGCATCCTGCTCTTGTCTTCTTTCTCTTTTTCATTAGACTTCTAAAGCTGAAGGCTCAATAGTACTACCATGTCCATGAGACAGATATTGGAGTTTTTAGATTCTTCTGACTCAATCTTGTATTACTTGCCTATCAGTATCATGATAAATGATCACAAACATAGTAACTGAAAACAACATACCTTTGTTATTTTAATTTCTGATTTTCAAAATCCATGATTCCTTCTGTTGGAGTTAGCATCATTGTGTCATCAGGGCTAGTTATTTCTGGACTTGCCTGGGAAAAATCCAGTTTTGAAATTTCAAGTCTCTAGAACTACCTGTTTTGTGGTACTGTGGCTCCTTCCTCCATTTTCAAAGCCAGCAGCAGAGCACCATTACACGAGCTTCACAGAATTGACTTCCTTCATCAAATTGCTGTCTTGGCCATTGACCATTCCCCTCTCTTTTATAAAGACCATTGTGGTTATATTGGGCTCAAGAATCATCCAAAATAATTTCCCCATCTCAACATCTTTCCCTTTTTCATATCTGCCAATGTCTACTGGTAGTAAAACAACATTAACAAGTTCTGGGAATTACAACAATGACATTTTGAAAGTGGGGGAAGCATCATTATTCAGTCCAAAACAAACTCACTTTTTGGCAAGTTCCATGAACTTGAACTTTATGGTTTAAGGCAAGAACTTTCTCTGCAATTTAACACAGAAAGAGGTCTTCAGACAGAAAACAGGTATTCTCAAGTCAGGAAGAGAAATCATATTCAAAAACAACTCTGATGTCCTTCAGCATGTAGCTCTGGAAATGTGGGAAAATATGTTTCTATTATTTAAGCCACTTAGCGTAGGTTGTTTTGTTAATGTTAGCCCAAGTAAACAAATATAGCATTAAATGTGAAATACTTAAATAATTATCATCATAAAAAGTCTTTATCAAAACATATATTTATGAATATTCTGACATTTCTCAATAAGACTTGATTATAATTTTTTGAAAAATCAGAAACTTTTACTATCTCTAAGTAGGTGAATATTGATCTGCAATAACAACTTTGTAAGAGTAAAGCCTGAGCTTATCAACTTACACTTCTTTACAGTGTTGCAAGATTGTTCTATTAAATGTTAACACACGAGGAAACTTACATTTTAAAAACATATCGAAACACCAACTTAGAAATAAAAATATTTTAAAAAGTGTTGTTTTCTTATTATCATAGTAGGATAAGATAGCTGAAATGTGAACTTGACATCTTTTAGGTCAAAAAATTAAACTATTCAACTTAAAAATAATTAAAAACATTTTTAAGCACAATATTATATTATTTTGTTCGAAGCTTTGAATAGTTAAATTGTTTTGTAAATGACAGGTATGAATTGTAAATAAAAAGTCTCAATATTTTCATACTATCCTATTGTTTTTTTCTAAATATTGATATTAATGTCTTTTATTTCTTTTATGAAACATTTAAGAGCTTATCATTTTTTTTATACATTGCTGGAAAGCTTAGGCTTACAATCATAGAACTAGGTCAATGTCAACTAACAAAGAAAAGTAGCGTGGGTTTTGAACATGGAAGTGAATTGTTGAGAAAATACCCGGCTTTCACTAACAGAGCTTTCGTTCTTTTAGAATGCCTTTCTTATTATTTCACTGATCTTTATTTTTATGTGCTAAGTTCCTGTAATTTTCCTGCCCTTAATTTTCCTTTTTGTGTCCATAAAAGGACTAATCAAGTAAAGTTTTTTAAATATTTATAGTTCTCTCTGAGAAACTCCAACTTACAGTATTAGCTGTCAGGTGTGAGCATGATGGAGTATGATTTTGTTCCTTTCTTTGTTTCTCTCTTTATCCTTGGAGCTTGAACTATAAAGCCCATTTGTTAGTGTCTCTCCTAAGGCAACAACTTTCAGTTTCAAGCTGATGTTATCTGTGCAACTGCCTTTTTTCTCTCCATAATATACTGAATTACTTTCAAATTGGCTGAAAAGCTCTTGTTGTGTCTTCCTATAATTGAACTTCCCAGAACCCATCACAAATTTTTTATTTTTCCTATTGGGAACGAACCCTTGGGATTTGTTCTCCCTGAGCCTTTAAATTTGTTTTGTAGAGGCTTTTCCCTACAGTGATTTAAATCTTGGTTGACCCAGATATATGGAAGAGTTGACATTATCGTCACTGCCCTTACGTTGTTTCTTACTATACTGTGAATCCAATAATTGAAATTTTATTATTATGTATATGAGTATATAAAAAGTCAATAATGAAATCAGAAATAAAATTATTTGATTTTATTTTGCTTTGTTTTATTTAATCCTGGTTCAGAATATTAACCCTGAATATTAACCAAACGCTTCTGCATTCCTACTTGTTTTATAGCATACTTATTTGTTAAAATGGCATTTCAACTCTTTTATCTTAGGACTAACAAGAAATTGCATATTTCATAATCAAGTAGTAAATTAAATTTACAAAATTGTGTAGATTTGTTGGTACCAGTTCATTAAATTTGCTGAAATTTCTTCTTGGATTCTATTCAAATGAACAATTAGAGAAGTTTTGTTTATTTTTTATGGCGTCAGCTTTGGGCCTGTTTTAAGGTGAGTTCTTAGAAATAACTGGATGATATTCTGTAGACAAGGGGTACGTGGTGTGAGACTTCTTTTGCCTCACGTTGGTGAGTCTCAATGTGCCAACGTACCTGTGATCACATTGAGAACATTTGCATCTGTGAAATGGTGAACACTCAGAAATGATGGACTATTAAATAAGATTCATTCTTCTATCTGTGGAGAAGAGACATTTAATCCTGGGGACTATATTATACTCAGATACAAAGTCTGGTAGCCCAGGACAAAGAAAAACAAAACAGTCTTGCACCTTTTGCCGTCACTGAGGATGTTCAGTCTTTACGGCTCTTGGACTCAGACAACAGAACACTACAATGATTTTGACAGATCATTGTAATATGAGTACTTTATTAAAGAAACTTGGAGGCATTTTTAAGTTAACAGAATTTTTCTGAGTAAAAACAACAGATTCCAAAAAGTGAAAAGATTTTTTTGCATTCACATTATGGTGAAGGATGTTGCTAGTGAGAGAACCATCAGGGCCCGAGGCAGGTATTTGTGTAGGAAAGTAACAAATCATTGATCTTCTCAGAGGCAGGTTTGACCTGATTTAGCATAATCCACTTTCAACTGCTGCCTACTAATCTGAAAGAGAAAAGAGTAAGAATAGAAAAGTGGAAATAGTTCTTCACAAACCAGTGCCTCCAAAATTGAATTTAATGTCCAAACACGGGTTTCTTCCTATCTGAGAAAACCTCTCAAAACTGTATGTCAAAATGAGAGGATGTCTCTGAATCTGCCATGAATTAAAGACTTAAGGAGAAACCCTTGAATGCAATTCTTAATATTTCTGTCTATTGTTTAGTCAGTATTTTGTCCTTGTCACCAAAACACGTGATGTAAACAAGTTAAAGGAAGAAAAGTTTATGTGGACTCATAGTTTCAGAGGTTTCAGTCTAGGTTTAAACTGACTCCAAGGTGAAAATCTCATGGTGGAAGGGTGTGGCAGAGGGAAGCTGCTCAGCTCATGTCAACCAGAAAGCAATAGAGAGAGGAAGGGTCCAGGGACAAGAACAAGATGCAGTACCAAAGGGCACACTCCCAGTAACCTGCTTTCTCTTACCATGCCACCTCCACATACAGTTTCCATCTCCTCCCAGCAGTTCATTTAGCTATCACTGAATGTCACTGAACCCATTCAGTAGGACAGAAACTTCAAGATCCAATAACATCCCCAAACCTCACCTGTGAACATGGAATATTACTGACTTACAAAACAGACATTCAACACACAACTCTTGGGGAGATACTTTATATGGAAACCATAACAATTGTTTGTTAATCCTTCTCTAAGGCATTTCTGCTCTTGTGAATTTGGAGCCAAGATATTCTCATCAACACTTAAGCTTCAAATATACTCCGTATTAGTATATAACAATGGCAATGTCTGTATTTGAAGAGTGTTGATATGATCAGTGCTAAGACTCTGATTCAGGGAACATGATTTTTAAACAATATGGTAAGTTTTTGTATCAGTGAGAATTCTGATAACAATTCCAAGATGCACAGAGTCTAAGTAGGATATTCCAATGAAATATATCACATAGTTCTAGTTTTCTTTTTCCATACGCATTACATATTTTCTTTCAAGCAATGGGAAGTTCGCTCTCCAACAATACACAGTTTTTACAAATTTCCAGTGATAGTATCCTCTCTCCTGCTATTTAACTGTTTTCAGAGTTATGTTATTCTGTGTCTTGCATTAGGGAGGAGTAGATGGGATTTTATGGGAAATTACAAAAGCAAACAAGCAAACTAACTTATATAGAATAACGTATGACATATAGTGTAGTTTTCAAATCTTTAATTAGATTTGAGTTTTTCAAAACTCAAATATCTAATTTAGCATTGTGGAAAAGTCATAAAAAATGTTTATATTACATAAGATTTACATTAAAAATGGTTTTACAGTGTTGCTTTTTAATGACTGAGATTAGAAGTCCTGTATCCCAGTGATTTAAAAATGATATTAAAGCCAAATGTGTAGAAAAACAAACATGATCAGAAATTTTATTTTAATCATCATGAAACTTTTGGTTCAATATAATTAAATTGAACAGTTTAATTGCAGGTGCAAAATAGAAATTTCTTTTTTGTTTCTTTATTAATTTGTTCTTTTTAGTTATACATGACTGTAGAGTATATTTTGACATATTTATACAAACATGGAATACATCTTATTCATGTGAGGACCCCAGTCTTGGGCTTGTACATGATGTGAAGATTCACTGGAATGTATTCATATGTGTACATAGGAAAATTGTGTCAGATTCATTTCACTGTTGTTCCTTTTCCTGTCCCCCACTCCATTTCCTTCTTTCCTTTTTGTCTAATCCACTGAACTTCTATTCTTCCCCCATCCCCTGACTTGTTGTGTGTTAGTATCCACATATCAGAGATAATATTTGACCTTCGTTTTTGGGGATTTGCTTATTTCACACAATAGTCTCCAGATTCATCCATTTACCAGCAAATGTCATAAAGTCACCCTTTTTATGGCTGAGTAATATTATTAAAGTTTCTTTATTATGCCATTGATTATCATGAAAGCTAATATTCAATAATATGTACATAGCGTGTTCTTATTTGTAGACTCTAAACATACCCATTATCCTCTCTGATGGAGAATTCCTGATTGTGAGCCCTGATCCTACACCTCTCTAATATTGCATTAGGACTCCAAAATCCTGACCCTGAATTATCCCTGTGAAGTATGTATTACTAACACCATTTACTAACCAGTAACTATTAAGATTATAACAAATATTCAAACTGGAATTAGATTCAGAAAAGCTTCCTACAAAACATGTTTTTGAACTTTATTACATTAATTTGCTTTCATAATTTTTTTCTTGTTCTAATGCCAAAATAGCACATGATTAACAAGGAAAGGGCTTTGTTTTTCCCCATCATTTACATTTATGAATTCTGTGTATTAATTAGTGTTTGGAGTCTGTGAAAATATATGGGTCAGCAATGCATTGGGTTGCATTGTCACTGAGCCTATCAATTATACTTGGAAGTTAGACATCATTTTCTAGGATGTATTTTTATTATCTTTGTTAATAAAGATTTTAAGTCGTAGAAAAACACTCAGATAAAAGACTGAAACTTGCTTTATAACCTCGCCATCTAGACATGAGTTAAATATATATTTCATGTATGTTTATTATTTATGAATTTATACTGTTCTTACTGCAGGTTATTTTTTTACCTTAAATTTTTTTTTCAAATTTAAAATAATTATAAACTCACAAGTTGTCACAAATTGAACACAGAGAGATCCCAAACACTTATCACACACCCAGCTTTTCTCAACACTTTACATGACCTAGGACATTATCAAAAGCAGCAGGTTGCAGGTGCGGCAGTGCAGGCCTGTAATCCCACTGGCTTGTGAGGCTGAGGCAGGAGGATGGAGAGTTTAAAGCCAGCCTCAGTAAGTTAGCAAGATCCTAAGCAGTTCAGTGAGATCCTGTCTCTAAATAAAATTTTTAAAAGGGCTGGGGGTGTGGCTCAGTGTTTGAGCACCTCTGGGTTCTATACTCAGGACTAAAAAAATAAAAAAAACAAAAAGAAAGAAAATAAAGAAGAAAGAAAAAAAAGAAGAAGGTTAACAGTGGCAAAATAAATTTCGTTAAATCAATATAATCAACAGGATCATAGACTGCTTAGACATCAAAAGTTTCATGCACTCCTGTGTGTTTGTGGTGGGTAACATGGGTACACAATTCTATGAGGAAAACACTCAAGAATTATTTCTCTGTGTCTGCCATATTTGGCTTAACAGTATGATCTCCAGTTCCATAGATTTTCCTGAAAATTACTTCTTTATGACTGATTAACACCCCATTGTACATGTATGCCACATTCTCTTTAACCATTCATTTGTTTAGGGATACCTAGACTTTTTCCATAACTTGATTATGAATTGCATTGCTATATAAATGAGAATTCATGTACCTCTAAAACATAGTGTCTTTTATTTTTTTGGATAAGTACCAAGAAATGGCATGGTAGGATCATATATTAGTATCATTTTTAGTTTTTTGAGGAGACTCTATGCCTATTTTCTTAGTGACTGCACTAATTTAGAATCTCACAACTTGTGTGTAACAGTTCCTTTTTTCCTGCTTCCTCACTAGAAATAATTGTTGTTTTGTTATTTATTTTTTTTCTTCATTTGTTTGGTACTGGAGATTGAATCCAGGGGCACTTTACCACTGAGTTACATCCCCCTCCTTTTTTATTTTGTGACAGGATCTTGCTAAATTGTTTAGGGATTTCTAAGTTGCCGAGGCTGCCCTTGAACTGGCTATCCCGCTGCCTCAATCTGCAAAGTTCCCAGCGTTCCAGCTGTGCGCCACCAAACAAACCTAGCTTTTGCTTTTTGTGTTCTTTTGTTTTGTTTTGTTTTGTTTTTTCCTCTTTTCAAATCACTGACTTATTTATTTTTTTATTTGTTCCTTCCTTTTAGATATACATGTTGGCGAGGATGTGGGGAAAAAGGTACATTCACATCATTGGTGGGACTGTAAATTGGTGCAACCACTGTTGAAAGCAGTATGGAGATTCCTTAGAAAACTTGGAATGGAACCACCATTTGACCCATTTATCCCACTCCTGGATAAATCCAAAGGACTTAAAATCGGCATGCTACAGTGACACAGCCACGTCAATGTTTATAGCAGCTCAATTCATTATAGCTGAGCTATGGAATCCAACCTAGGTGCCCTTCAGTAGTTGAATGGATAAAGAAAATGTGGTATATATACACAATGGAATATTACTTAGCCATAGAGAAGAAAGGAAACTATATTTTTTGTGTTCTTGATGTTAGTCATTTTGACTGTAGTGAGATAGAGACTCACATATTTTGGATTTATTTTCATTATAGCTAAATGTGTTGAAGACTTTTTTCATGCAGGTACTTACCATTCATATTTATTTTTTATTTTTGAGAAGTGTGTGTTAAGTTCATGTGCTTATTTACAATTGAGTTTTTTGTTTGATATTAAGTTTTTTAAATTCATTATGTATTCTGAATATTAGTCCCCTGTGAGAAGGGTAAGTGGCACACATATTCTCCTCTTTGTCACAGTGTTGATTGTTTCCTTTGCTGTGCTGAACATTTTAATTTGATGAAGTCCAATTTATCAATTGTTGCTATTATTTCCTGAACCATTGGAATCTTATTCAAGAAGCTGTTGCCCATAGCTATACTTGAAATATTTCCAAGTTTTCTTCCAGAAGTTTCAAAATTCTGCATCCGACATTTAGTGTTTACTCATTTTGAGGTTTTTTTTGGTTTGCTTGTTTTGCAAGAAGACAGGTATGGATATAGTTTCATATGAATTTTTAAATTGATTTTAAATATGATTTACATATGAATACGTTGATATCCAGTATTTCCAATACTATTTATTAAAGAGTTTGTCTTTTCTCTAATGTTTATATTTGGCACAGTTGTCAAAAATTAGACAGCTTTTTAAGTGTGCACTAGCCTCTGTGACCTCTTTTATTCCATTGAACTCCACCTCTATTTCGTGCCAGTATCATTATGTTTTTGTTACTGTGGATCTTTGTATATTTTGCACCAGGTATTGTGATTCTTCCAGCACTGCTCCTTTTTCTCAAGAATGTTTTGCTATTCTCAGTCATTTTTACTTTTATATCATTTTAGGATTTTTTCGAGATATATGAACAATATCATTGGAATTTTTTGAGGATTGCATGGAATTTGTACATTGTTTTTGGCAATATGGACTTATTAAAAATATTATTTCAGGCATTTCATAAAAATGCAAGATCATCCATGTTCTAATGTCAACTTCAAATTCATTAGTGTTCTGAAATTTTTCTTGTGGAAGTCATTCACATCTTAAATTAAGTTTATTTCTTCGAATTTTATTTTTTAAGGTATATTGAATTGAATTATTTCTCTGAGTTCTCTCTTAGCATGTTCATTATTGGGCAGTATTTAAGCTATTGGTTTTTAATGTTGATTTTGTATCCTGCTACTTGACTGAATTTGTTTACAGGATCTAAAAATCTTCTGGTGAAATCTTCTGGTCTTCAAATATAGCATTATGTTATCTGCAAATGGGAATAATTTGACTTCTTCCTTTCTAATTTGTATCCATTTTCTTTCTTCTGCCTAATTATTCTAGTAAATACTATATCAAATAGAAATGGGGAGAGGGGTCATCCTTGTCTTGTTCTCGATTTTAGAGAAAACACTTTCATTTTCAACTTTCGTATGATGTTGTTTATGGGGTTCCTGTAAATAGCTTTTATTATGTAGAGTTAAGAATCTTCTACAGTTATCTTCTTCAGGGCTTTTATTATTATTATATGTTGAATGTTGCCATAGATTTTTTTCTTCATCTGCTAGGATTATCTGTAATAATATTTGTGTGTTGGATTGTTTATTAATTTGTTTTATGTTGACACATCCTTGCATTCCTGGAATAAAACCAACTTGATCACAGTGTATGATCTGTTAAGTTTTCCATAGAATTTGGGTTATATGTATTTAATTAAGGATTTTAGTGTATATATTTTCAATCTTATTGTTTATAATTATCTTTTTGTGTAGTGTCCTTATTTGGCTTTGGTATTGGGGTAATATGAGATTCATACAATGAATTTTGAAGTGTTCCTTCCTTTTCTACTTTATGTAATAGGTTAAGGGCAACTGGTTTGAATTCTTTAAAGATCTGTTAGAATTCAGCAGTTGAAATTGTTTCTTGTCCTGGAATTTTCTTAGGAGACATTTTATTAATACTCATATTGTTTGTTATCGATATATTATTTTTTTCAATAAATCCTTTCAAAGAATCAACTACTTGTTTCTTTGACTATTGTAATTTCAGTCTCATTTAATTAAGTTCAGTTCATATCTTTATTATTTATTTTCTTCTACTCATTTTGGGTTTGTTTTGTTTCTGTTTTACTGAGACTTTGAGGTGCATCATTAGATTATTTGAAATCTGTTTGATTTTTAAATGCATACACTCATAGCTATAAATTTGTCTTTTAGAATGGCCTTCCCCATATCATACAGTAAAGGAACAGATTCTGGCCAATTGCATTTTCATTTTCATTTGTTTCTAGGAACTTTTGTAAGTCTCCCTTCCTATCCTCAATGACCCATTGATTATTCAAAAGAGTATTGTTCAGTTTCCATTTGTGTGTATGTTATTTATACTTTACTTTGCTGTTGATTACAAGTTTTATTAAATTATCATCTGATAAGATGCAAGAAATTATTTCATTTATTTTAGTTTTTGTTAAGACTTGTCTTAGGGCCTCAAATATTATCAGATATGATCTATTTTATAGGAAATTCCATGAGATGCTGAAAAGGAGGATGCATATTATGCTATTGTTGAATAGAATATTTGGTAGATGTCTTTTAGGTCCTTCTGGTCTTTTGTATAATTTAACCTTGAAATTTTCTGTATTGATAGTTCATCTGAATGGCTTATGTGCTAGAGTTTGAGTATTGAAGTCACACACTCTGTATTGAGGTCTATATATCCCTTATGTCAGATGTTTCTTTTATAAAATCATGTGCACCAGCTTTATGAGCATGCATTTTTATAATTGTTACACTGTTTGCTTTACTAATATATAGTGACATTGTCTCTTTTGTCTAATTTGTTTTGAAGTCTAATGTGTCAGACATGAATGAAGCATGTCCTTCTTGTTTCTGGATGCTGTTTGCATGGAACATTATTTTTCATTCCATTTTCAATATGTGTATATCTTTGCTGGTAAGAGAATTTTTTTTCCCTCGGGTAAAAGCTCCTTCCCCAACACTTATGAGTTTTAAGTTAGATCTTTCATGTTCCAGGAATGTTTTACATTATGCTCATAGCTTCTTATTTTTTTTCTTAACCACTTCCAGAATGTTCTGATTCATTCACTTTGTCTTTAGGTGCTAAACTTCTGTCTTCTGCTTAATCTAGTCTATTGGTTACTGTTTTATTTAACTTTTTGATCTTTTATTTTCAATTTTTCTGGTTTTTAAAAAAATCTTTGTCTTTACAGAATTTCTCATTCAATAATTGTATTCTCTGCCATAATTAATTACTTTTAAAAAAAGTGTTCCCTTGAAATTTGTTGACCCCTTTAGCAAGCATTCTTTGAATTCTTTGTCAACTATTTCCACTTACATCTCTTTGGAGTCAGTGTTGGTCATTTGTTAACATTAGAATGTGTCTTGTTTCTTTATTTTTTAATGTTTCTTGTATTTCTGTGTTGAGTTTGCACAAATGTTTGGTTGGATTTCTCTTTCACTTTTTTATAAGAGCATTCTTATGGCACAACCTCTGAAAGAAATGTCCTGGGATACATACTATTGTTAAGTATTGAGTTTTTTCCAAGTGGATTTCATAGTACAGTTTCACTCTCTCATCTTTGGAGGACATCCTTGCACTTTGACACTGTGCATATTGTTTTGGAATCTAATGATCCCACTTTCTCTGGAGCATTCCAAATAGTGAAGTCTTTCTGGTGGATCCTCCTTTTGCATAATATAAGCAAAATATGTGGAGTACACTTCTGCAGTTACTTCTCTAGTCTTACAACACTGTATATTCAGAAAGGGCATCAGAATGACCTCTTTAAAGGCCTGTCATAGGTTTGGTGTCTATTGTCATTGTGCTGTTTCTCCCTGCTCTCACTGTAGGAGAGATCTCCAGAGGCATGACTTCAGTTTCCCCTAGTTTTGCCTACTTGGGGTCTAGCTGTATCCTGCAGGTTTTATTTCCACCATTCTTTGTGTTATAGTATTTTCCAAAGTTTGAGTGGGTTTGGCTTGTGTATGAATCAATGTGTGTTGTTCCTTAGCTGAGTTTAGTGCAGAATATCAGCCAAATGATGTCATATTCAGTCCCCAGCATTTTGCCAAGTACCTTTTCTCCAACTGCTTAAATTCCAAGCCACAGAGAAGCTGGAAGTTGCTGCTTTCCTCTGCTCCACCATCTTGGCTCCTTCTGAGGAAACTTCTTTTCCACCCACAAATTTGATGCCATGACCATATATCCCCCTTTCCCTCATTTAAACAAAACATGCATTGCTCTTAAGGAATAATTTGAGAAAAATAAAAGGAAGTAATAGAAAAACAATAATTTTTTCAAAAGAAATAGCATGTATTTTCTAATCATTACATTATTTTCATATAAACTTAATTTTGCAGAAAGCATAGATGACAACTAAACATGTACATTTATAATACTTTCAAATAAAATCTTCATCATGGGACTTATCTTACTACTCTGATTATCCAACTCTTCGTGGTAATCATAAAGTTTTGTTATAAACTTCAAGTCTGAGTTTTTCTGTCATTTATAAAATATTAGAAAAGTTTGAAAAATAGTTGTAAATGTTAAAAACCACCAAAATTTTATTTTTCTATTTTAAATTTTAACTGACATGTAAATACATAATATTGCATGCATTAATGGTGTACCATGAAATTTTTCAATACATGTATACTTTGCATTGTGTATATCAGGTTTAACCCATCAGGCCCTTCGAATATTTATGATTTCTTATGGTGAAAACCTTCAAAATACTTTCCTCTAGCATTTTTACATGTACAGTAAATTGTTGTTATCCATAGTCACCCTACTGTGTAATAGTACACCAGGACCTCTTATTCCTGTCTAACAATATTGTTACCCATTGATAAACATATCCCCATTCTTACCTTCCCACTACTTTCCCTAATCTTTGGTACCGACACTTCCACTCTCAAATTTATGAGATCAACATTTTTATATTCCACACCTGAGTGAGACTATATATGAAGTCCTTGTCTTTCTGTGCTTGTTTTATGTAACTTAACAAAATGATCTCTAGCTGCATTCATGATGTTGTAGATAAGAGGGTTCAACCTTTTGTGGCTGAATAAGAATCCAGTTGTACATGTAGCACACCTGTTCACCATTCATAAATTTTATAGAAGGATAGCTTCGTGTAGACTCAAACCACCAGTTGACTCAGTTTGTAGTTTTTGACTGTAATTAGAACTGAAAAGAACTTCATAACTAAAGCTTATATTAGTGTTCCAAAAACTGAGACCATGATGATTTTATTTCTCATGTCTGACTCAAATTATGATTGTCTGTGTTCTGGTCAAGTAGAGAACTGTTTCCTCTCCATATTGTGGAGAAGCAGCTCTTTGTCTGAAATCACAGTGTAGAAGGGATTTATGACTCAGTGGCTGAGACTCAAGTGAAGCTTATGGGTTTCACTCAGGAATGTAGAGTTCTTTCTTGTATTTTGCATGGCAATTGAAAACTTCTGGTTGGTTTCTAGTACAAAGAAGATTCCTGTTTTCTATACAGTTGATAAAATTGTAATATCATTTTGGAAAATGACCTTTACATCTTAGCATATTTTTAAATTGAATAAATGGAAACAATTTACACATTGTTTTCTGGTATTTTGAATGAGTGTTAAAATTTCATTCACCACACCTTGGATTTTTGCCAAGATATATTCATACATTTTTTCATACATTCCATTACAAAGTATTATCATTTTAGGCATTGAAAATATATGCTATGAGCTTAATTTTATGATGTTTTGAAATTGCAAAATTGCATACTATAGCATTTGGAAAAATCAATATTTAAAAAGAATATAGGTTTAAACGACATATGCTACCCAGTCTGCTAGTAGATGTACATCAACTCTCTTAAATAGATTTTGCTTGCCACAGCCAATACCTTAAGAAATAACAAACAGCCAGGTATGTTCGTGCACACCTGTAATCCCAGTGACTCAGGAGGCTGAGGCAGGAAAAATCACAAGTTTGAAGCTGGCCTCAGTAATTTAGCAACTTCGTGTGAGCCTGTCTCTAAATAAAATAAAATTAAAATGCTGGGGATGTGACTCAATGGTTAAGTACTTCTGTGTTCAATCTCAACACTAAAGGAAAAACAAAACAAAACAACAAAACAAAAACAAAAGAGAAAACAGTAACAAGCATATTACTCTTAAGTTTGCCCTAGAGAAGTGGTACTCTGACTTCCATTCTGAGAACCAGGTTGTTTCACTATTCACAATTGTAGTGTATTTCTTTATGTAAGTGTATCACCAATGTTTTGTGTGTGGATATGCTGGAAAGTTGCTACAAAATTATTTCAAATCAAACTAATATGAGATTAGAGATGCCTCTGTATTCAATACCAAAATATGGAGGTAACTGACCAAATATCATCTGCTCAGTCCCTTACATGTTAATTTAACAATGTTTTCTATTCTTACAATTTGGTTCTTAAAAGTGATGCTCTAATGTAATAACATAAACATCCCTCAATATGTATTTTTTTCTTATGTTTGGCATATATCTGATGCATTGAAAGACATTTATATGTATTTACATAATTGTGTGTTGTCGGGGTCTTAAGCCCCCTTGCTCTTCTCAACCAGCGGCAAGGGAAGGGGACACTCCCCAACCCGTAACAGCAGGAACTGTTTACTGAGGAAGTCACACAGCTTTTATGTAGGGTGGGGGCTAGGTGGGAACCAATCAGTTTAAAGGTCAGCAAGGCAGGGGGGTTCATGCAGGCAAGAGTCCCATTGGATTATATGGCAAGCACAAGCTGATCACGTTCGCAGAACTGTTGTTAACCAATTCCTGACAGTGGTCCGGTTTATTGTCATTAACTATTGAAACCGCCTTTGAGGCCTTGATCCTGCTCACTCACCAGGAAGTAAGGATTCAGCCTGAGTTAAAGTGTCATTAGTCCCAACAGTGTGTTCTTAGATTCTCTAATTTTTATTTACTTCCAAAATAACTTCCAGTAAATTATTCTAATATTAAAATAAAAATGATATACTACTTACAGTAATGAGTATAATCTCTTATTTTTAATAATTACAGACTTATAAATTTGAAACTTCTTTCCAGGAATCCAATATATACTGAAATGCATTTTTAAAAGCCTAGCATTCTTTATAGAAGAGAAATCATTATCATAAATACTTTGCATTTATTTAACATATTATAACTTATGGTCTCTTCTGAGTACTTTTTCCTCCCTTTTATACATCCTAGATCTTAAACATCTTATGAATACACAATATGTGCTATTTCTACAAATTCTATTTTGAATCATACAATATGGTGCGTGCAATAAGCCTACAACAGAAAATTGTTGAAAACATAACAAAAATTTAGGTTCACACACAGCATAACTGTGAAAAAAATTGATACATACAAATAAGTTACTTATTTCATACAAACATACTTTAGGAAACAGAACTTAATATTTCTTTTTAAAAAAATTGGATATGGTGGTACACATCTCTAATCCCAACTATTCATTCAGCTGAAGTAAATGCATGCAAGTTGAAGACCAGCCTGAGCAACTTAGCAGGAAGTTGTTTCAAATAAAAAAGCACTGAGTTTATAGCTCATTGCTAAAGTGGGTACCTAGCATATGTAAGGCAGTGGCACACACACAAAAAAATTTGAGTGAAATGAAACTACATAAGATAATATTTATATAATATTTAGAGCAAATAATATATTTAGTCATAAATAGAACTCAGTTACTTTGGGAAAAATGAATCAACAGTCTCTTTTGAGACTGCTTGTTTTCTGCATAAAGTGAATACAATCCCAAAAGGCATATAATCCATCTTACTTTTTTGACTTTATTCAAGTTTATATATACCATCTAATGGCTTCTGATTTAGTGTTGACTCTTCAGATTTTTGATATAGAGTATAGATTATAATAACTTGTGACTTTTTAAATTGCAAACAGAGTTTTATTTATTTTGAATTCTTGTTTAAAAGTGAAATATCTACTAATCTTTCTAACTATGGAAAAGTTTTGTAGAATAATGTTCAGTCACTTGTCATTCACTCAAGGTTTTTGAGCACCTCACCTCATATTTGCATTTTAGGACACTCAATGAGGGGAGGGGGTAAATAGAGACAATGAAAAAGTCCTGATACAAAGGAAGCAATTTCTAGGGCATATATATTATATAATTTATGTATGGAATTATGTTATTATATAATATCAATAAATAATGAGAGGTGATGATATGAGAATATAAAGGACATGATTGAAGCACGGGTGGGTTGATATATACTAATGCCTGTTGATAAGTGAGAACTCTGTGTAGAGTTGAAATGAGATCAAAAGGAACAATAAAAATGTGCTTTGCAGATTAAAGAAGTGGGATTCCACTTGGTGGAGATGGCATATGAATAATATACTGTGAAAATTAGAATAGAATCTGAGAACTACCTATAGTTCTTCATCTTGCTACATCAAAATGACTCAGAACAGAACATGTGAAGATACTTTTCAGTTAATGAGTATAATATGCTACCTGTGTACACAGGTTTGCAAGTATATTTTTCCTGTTTTGAAGAGATGGCTGTAAGTAGTACATTAATACACATATCCTGGCTCAACTAAGTTTTTATTAAAACTTTAAACATATTCATTAATGAGATCATATCACATTAATATATCTGGTATCTCACTTAGATGAACTAATTTCCATTGTAGTTATAGATTGAAGTGTTGCCAAAAAGTGGGATGCAGAGCAACAGACACTCCCATGTGCCTGCACCACGTATACACTCATGCTCACTCAGTGAGATACACCAACATAGACCAACACCCCCTCCACAGATTTGTTTTTTCTCTCTTCATTTCATAAACAAACTCTCGTAAACACTCAAAAGTCACATCACATTTTGTATTTCTTTTACCTAGCTAACAAAGGATTTGTATTTTAGAAAAAGGGAGTGAACTTTTAAAAGGCAAATGTATGCTATGAACTTAATTTTATGATGTTTTGAAATTGCAAAATTGCACACCGTATCATTTGGAAAAATCAATATTTAAAGTTTTATTTTATTATTTAAATTTATTCTGTAATAATATTATGATGTTCACAAAGAATAATTCTCACTTAAGCAATAACAATAATTTTCCTTGGAAAATACTAATTGGATATTAACATTAGTGTTTTTCCAACAAGAAAACCTTTACTCTTATGATGTTTCTTAAATTCATTATTTATGAAGGTAAAGCAATCCCTTCCCCAAAACACTGCATTTCTGATAAACAACAGGAAAATAGTTAAAATGAACCTTTGAACAGTTTGATTGAATTTTGGCTAAGACCAATTACATAGTCTTTCTCACTGTTTAGAATTTAAGTGGCTGCATAAAGAAGAATGAAATTATGGCATTTGCTTGTAAATGGCTGGAACTGGAGACTATCATGATAAGTGAAATAAGCCCATCCCAAAACACCAAAGGCCTAATGTTCTCTCTGATACGCAAATGCTGACTCGAAATAGGCAGGGGAGGGGTGTGTTTACTTGATTGGACAGGACAGAGTGTGGGGAAGGGAAGAGGATGGAAATGGGAAAGACAGTAGATTGAATCAGACATAACTTTCCTATGTTTCTATGTTCATATATGATTACATGACCAGTGTAACTCCACATCATATAGAACCACAAAATGGGAAGTTATGCTCAATGTATATATGAAATGTAAAAATGCATTCTATTGTCATGTATAACTAAAAAGAACAAATTAAAAAATGAAAAAAAAATAAAGTATTTAAGCAAACAAAAAAAAGGAATTTAAGTGACTGCAAAAAGTCTATGATAAAATTCGACATGATTCATAATAAAAGCCCTGAAGACTTGTAGAAGGACCTTATCTTTACATAATAAAAATTACTTTACAAATACCCATAATCAACATCAGAATGAAATTGATCAAATTATGCTATGTGAATGAATAAATATATCACAATGAATTCCACCTTAATATAAAACTATAATGCACAATAAATAAATATGTAAGTAAATAGCAAGACCTTTAGAGTAGAGGAAGGAGATCAATAGTAGGGAGGATTTGAGGAAAATGAAAAGTACTGGGGAAAAATGAAATAAATTATATGAATTTATGAATATGCCAAAATGAACACTATTATGTGTAGCTATAATACACTAATGAAATGACTTAAAGAAGCAAGTCTCCTAATGAAGAATTTGCCAAACTTCAATTGAATGCTGACAACTGGTAACACTAACCACTGCTGGTCACAGTAAACATTGCTTCAAATATGTATCCTGTGTAGACCCACACTAATCATTTCATTAATTTATTATTACTCAAGAAAGGAATTATATTGAAGTGACTAACAAATGAATCTATCATTAAAAGTTGCCAGTTTTATTTTTAGTTTAATTATAATGTATCTAATTTATTTAAATATTTAACAATTAAATATCATTAAGTTTATGTCAAACCTACATCTTTACTCTTTAGGTTTTTGACAAAACACCAAATGTTTAGATTGTTTTGGTAATGAAAAATGATAGGAATCGTTTTAATATTCAAGATGTGTTTATCAGTGTTACTTTTTTTAAAGAGAATTATTGAAATAAAATGTTTTTAACATGCTGAAATTTCACCCTCAACTTTTGGATTATTTAATGCTATTCAATAACAGCTGGATAACTGTGATTTCTCTTCATACTGTTAATATAAATATCTACCTGCCAGAAACTTGGGCTAGCCTCACAACCAAAGTCCTTTGAAATTCAAAATAAGGAAATGAATAAAAATGCAAAAATGCTTGGTTTGCTCAAACACTGTGAATTTCAAAGATACATATGTAATTATAAGGTACTCAATTATATATGTACGTGTAAGTGTGTGCATATATGTATGTATGAACGTATGTATGTATATACACATTATATGAAGACATGGATATCTTAGAGTGTGGTTCACATCAAGAATATTTGGGTGTGTGTGCAATAAGCTAAACTTAATCTCCAATCACAATGTTTGATGCACTATTAACCAGTACAAATTGTAAGCCACATTTACCCATGTTTTGTTCACAAAAATGGAAAAAATGTTTATGTCTGCTGGGTACATAGAAGCCATCAAGGTGTTAGACCCCTCATGTGTGCTACCATTGCATAAGCATCATGAATGTTGTGCTGGAGATGACCGAAAAGGGTATTGAGAGCTGATCTGTTGATTTCTTTACAACTCCTCTTTCAGAGATATAATGTTAGTAGTTTGAAGTCCACATGATAGAACTATTGACACCATGAAATTGAAAATCCTACAAATCAGACATTCTGTGTGGAACTATATAGTAGTGTGCTAGTAAGTTAACAAATTAAATTGAATAAATGTCAGAATGAATTTAATGCATGTATTTAAAAAGTCTATTGTTAAAATACTTTATTTTCAAAGTATTTTTGACCTTTAATAGAGTATAATAAAGGACAGATGGTTTTGAAAGTAATTTGATGTGAACAACATATTTTATAAGTTGTAAACGGCATCTGTTCTCATGATGAAAAGCGATCTAAACTTCATATTTTTGTATATTTAATAACTTTTTTCAGTATTATAAAGTTTTTGAGTAAATAATAAACATGTCATTTATTCTTTAGTATTTCTAAAACAAAAATGAAAGTTCAAATCTAGAAATCTGCTCCTTGAGTATACAAAGGTCATTTTGCATTTCATTCATTTACTTTGTATAAAGTGCAAGTCCAAGATAATGGCAAAGTATTCCCAGGGCAATTTTTATTATGTACTAGTTTATATTTCAAAATATGACATAAAGCTCACTCAACATATTATATTTCTATGGATTTTTTTTTAAATATGAGGAGTTTTTAATCCTGAGATGTCGGGGTCTCAAGCCCCCTTGCTCTTCTTGACCAGCAACAAGGGAAGGGGACACTCCCCAACAAGGTCAGACCAGGAAAGATAGGGCCGACTGACCGCCCACACACAGCCCTCTGGGCGGAGGACAATCAGACACGTCAGGGAGACCAGTCACAGCAGGAACTTGTTTATTGAGGAAGTCACACAGCTTTTATGTAGGGTGGAGGCTAGGAGGGAACCAATCAGCTTAAAGGTCAGCAAGGCATGGGGGATTCACACAGGTGAGAGTCCCATAGGACTATATGGCAAGCGCGAGCTGATCACGTTCCTGGAACTGTTGTTAACCAATCCCTGACGGTGGTCCGATTTATCGTCATTAACTATTGAAACCACCTTTGAGGCCTTGATCTTGCTCACTCGCCAGGGAGTAAGGAGTCAGCCTGAGTTAGTTAACTTGTCATTTGTCCCAACACTGAGAGAACCAACCTACTTTACCTACACTTTAAAGATTTCACTATTAATATATTGTAGGATTTTTTAAATCATACAAAAGGTAACCATTATTAAATAGACTTAATTTTGTTATTTTGGATTGCAGTCATTCTTCTTTTAGGGTGAAGATTCCCTGTCATCTAGTTGCTGAAATGTGATAACTATTTATAGAACATGAGAACAAATGAAGTTATGTCATTCTCTTCTAGGATGAAGAAGAAAAATGGTCATTGTCGGTTTTGTGATCACATTAATAGAACAGTTTATTTTTAAAATGTTTTGATGAAATATTTTTATATTTGCTTGTCAGAGACATGTTCGTAATTTGAACCTGAATTTCCATAGCCCTTTATTGTAATAATGCATCACTAAATCATTGTTAGTAATGTAAACTTTGGTTCTGTTGTTTATGATGTCCAAATCCAGAGTGAGTTACACAAATTCTCAGTTAAATATTTTCTTCAAGTTTCATGAGAATACAACAGTGTGAGAAAATGTGTTTCAGATATAAAAAAACAATGTCTGGCATGTGAAGTTGTAAGCATTAAGTAAACTTTATCTTCATTCTTTTTCTTTCCACTCATCATTTTTTTCTCACACATTCATTCAGTCAACAAACAATCTATAATGACTGAAATATTATAATCCTTGTCGTGGAAATTGTTATGGATGAGTTGAAATATAATAAAGACTTTTATGTACTTTCATTTTTAGAAGAAACTGAGAAATTCAAATGAGCATTATTAAGTAGTCAAATTGCTTTTATACATGTATTAATTGTTAGTACTTTTCCATTCAGTGCATTATACTTTCTATCTGCCAAATTCTTTTTTTTTTTTTTTTTTTTTTTTTTTTAAGGATTGTGGTTTACTGGGGATTGAACTCAGGGGCACTGGACCACTAAGCCACATCTACAGCCCTATTTCTTTTGCTTTACATTTAGAAGCAGGGTTTCACTGATTTGCTTAACTCCTTAATTTTGCTGAGGCTGGCTTTGAATTCAAGATCCTCCTGCCTCAGCCTCCCAAGCCACTGGGATAACAGTCATGAGCCATTGTGCCTGACTTCTATCTGCCAAACTCTATAATTTAAAACACTTTCCCAGCCATGAAGTTTGGTGCTGGTTATCTTTCCCTCCCATAGGTTTGTGTATCCATACTCCAGGAAGAGATGCTGTTACAATTAAAATTACTAATTTTAAAATTACTCTAAGAAGTATGGCAGGAAGGAAGTTGATAAAAACACATTTTCAAGTATTTTCTTCTTCTAAGAATAATTGTAAATCAAAGGTGATTTGCCTGTATTTTGGTTAATTGTCACTTTTTTTTCTATATTTAATCTGTGAGAGTAAACTTTAAATTATTGCAACTTCAGATAAAGAGCAGCTTACATCTCTTTAAACCCCTTTAGGATGAATATAATCAGCAGTTTTGTTCCACATTAAAGAGCTTATGACTTCAATTTCATTTACTGATTCCCTTCAATATGGAGTGGAATGTGACTGAGACTTTGTCCTGACAAATGGAAGGGTATAAACAGAGAACAAGAAGTAAAATTTAGAATCATGAAGATAAAATTGATTAAGTTAATGAGTTAACTGAAAATTATCTGAAGAAACAAATTCACCCTTCATTAGAGTTAGTACACACAAACAGAAGAGATTCCAGGATGCTGCTGTATTTCCACAGTAGATGCTGGTTTTCAACGGCAATATTTGTTAGTTTACAACACTTTCATGTGCTTAGCAAATTTTATGGGTCAACTTTTGAAACGAGTTCAATATCCCCCAAAGTTCAGAAAATCCCTTTATCAAAATACACAATTAATAACTTTAGGAAATAATGAGAGTCTGATATGATTGCTTCTGATGTTCTAAATCATGCTGTTGATTGAATATTAACAGACACTTATTTTGACTCAATCCAAAGTATGAACAAACACATCTACTTAATTCTATGTTGTTTAATAATTTAACTGTCAGGAGTTAAATATATTTGAGTTGAAATACTCAAAGATTAGTCTCTGATAAGGAAGTTAATGAACATTGTAGTTGCTTAATATTTTATAATGTTTGTTCATAGTATGTTTTAAGTCACCACAGCATTTGAGGCTCCACAAAGTGAATGGTTATAAATATTGTTACTATCTTACAATATTAAGGGGAGAGTAAGAGTTCAAATAGATACAATCAGTTTTCCTAAATATTATAATTAAATATTAAAGATTAAAAAACATTTCAAGTGCAAGAAGCAATAAATTTTCACTCCTATGTAAGTGTATTAACTCAAGCAAAATACCATTTATCCCCTACAAACACAAATTTCACAAATAAAAAATTGTTAAATTAACTCATTTTTTGAAAAGTCTGTAAGAAACATTATTAGATGTCCATTTACAGGTAATTGAGAATATGTTGACCCTTTAGTGAACATTGAAGTTTTCAGTGAATTAAGAAAGGAGATCAGAAACATATGGCTATAATTATTAGCTATGTGCATGTGGGGTGCCATCCAAGATTAGCAAATAAAACCAGACTTGGTTGAACCATCAAACAGGGAAATCTGGCTCTCAGGAACTGACAGTCATGAGAGGTTGTTTCAGATGGCCTGAAGTATGTGGTTTCCGGGCAGAGTGGCTCATCACAGGGATTTGCATGTCCTAGATGTGCCAAATGAACAGCTAGAGTCAAATGGCTTGCTGAACTTCACCCCATCCTGTTTCTCATGGAAGAATCTCCTAGGATCCCCCTTTGATCTGAACCACTATACATAAACCAAGAGGGGCGGGGGGCTCTGGTCTTTGTTAGAGCCAGACCTTTTAGCATGGCTCCACCCGTCATGTTCACTGATTCAAAAGATTGTTGCCTCCTATGGTTTTTTCTATTAAATAAATTTCTCTGTGATCAATTTTTATACAGCCCATCCCTCTGACAGGTACCCTTTCCCTCACCCACACTGGACGTGTGGTGAGATGTACATATTGGAAACTCTAAAGCAAGAAACTTTTACTATTCCTGTGTACCCCAAATCTTTGCCCTTTCAAGGAAAAGTAGCACAGTTAGATGAAAACTAAAGAAACTGACCATTTATGAGAGAAAAGTTTCTGCCATACCTTCATGGATTTTTTCACAGAGATAATCACAGGTTTAATTCCTCTGTTATTACTGTGGTGCTTGAAATGTACCCCCAAGATTATTCATTCATTCAAAAACTAACCTAAAGAGAAAACTCTAAATTTACAATAAACAGTAGAACGGTAGTGTTCACCAGTTGAACCTTAGAATCTGTCTATTCAAATTGAACCTCAAACCTAGGAACTTCTCTTTGATCCCAGTATTAGTCTTACCACAGACTAAGTGGCTTGCTTAACTCCAACTGATCCTGTTTCTCACTGAAGATGTCAAAATAGGAAAGTTGACAATTATTGTTTTATAGTATTATATTGAGGGAGGAAAAAATACAAATTCACAGAAATTCCACTTATTCATAATAAAACTCCAATAGTTAAATAGAATATAAGTAAATATGATTTTGATAAAATTTCTATCCCATTTATGATATTGACCTGCTATGTAAATATGTAAGAAAATGCATGTATATAATTAATAAAATGTGGAAAATTCAATCTTTCATAATATATACCAATGTTCAGTTTTGAGTTTTGTTCATTTACTTAGCATGCATGATAATTGTTATGCTATCAAAACATCAAGAATGCAATTAAATATTACATAACAACATTACAGAATAGTTAAAAAGTAAATGTATTTGATAATTAACAATGACAGCAACATTAATGATGTTTTTACTTTTCTTCTAGTTATATAGAAGTTAACATTCAAGTAAAAAAAATGGGCTTTGTGTATTTAGTTAGTTGCAATGATTTAAGTAAAATAAATACCCGTCACTGCACATT